>NC_073265.2:77291000-77905500 GCF_029289425.2 Pan paniscus | reverse complement strand
GACATTTAAGTCTGCAAAGGTTACTGCTGTCTTTTTGTTTGTCTGTGCCCTGCCCCCAGAGGTGGAGCCTACAGAGGCAGGCAGGCCTCCTTGAGCTGTGGTGGGCTCCACCCAGTTCGAGCTTCCTGGCTGCTTTTTTTACCTAATCAAACAACTAACTCGGCAGTGGCGGGCATCCCTCCCCTAGCCTCGCTGCCACCTTGCAGTTTGATCTTGGACTGCTGTGCTAGCAATGAGCGAGACTCTGGGCGTAGGACCCTCTGAGCCAGGTGTGGGATATAATCTCCTGGTGTGCCATTTTTTAAGCCCGTTGGAAAAGCTCAGTATTGGGGGGGAGTGACCCGATTTTCCAGGTGCCGTCTGTCACCACTTTCTTTGACTAGGAAAGGGAATTCCCTGACCCCTTGTGCTTCCCGGGTGAGGTGATGCCTCGCCCTGCTTCGGCTCCTGCACGGTGCGCTGCACCCACTGTCCTGCACCTACTGTCTGGCACTTCCCAGTGAGATGAACCCGGTACCTCAGTTGGAAATGCAGAAATCACCCGTCTTCTGCGTCGCTCATGCTGGGAGCTGTAGACTGGAGCTGTTCCTATTCGGCCATCTTGGCTCCTCCCACCGCAAAAACATAGTTTTTAAACCCTTCATTTAGAATGAAGTAGGACCTCCTGGGGTAACTCCTTCCCCAGCCCAGAAATGGCACTACCATCTACCCAAGTGCTTGGCCCCAAAACCTAGAAGTCATTCATGATTCTTCTTTTTACATCACCATCACCCCCTTTCTCCAGCATATAATTCAACAGCAAGTTTCTTGACTTGACTCCTAAATGCCTCTTGAATCTGTCTTCACTCTCCATCTTCACTGCTAATCACTCTGTTTGTAGCCATAATAATCTCTCCCTTAGCAGTTTTAAAACATGGTCCCCAAATTCTTTAACACTTCTGGCATCAAGAGGTGGAGTTGATGTTCCTTCCCCCTTGAACCTGGGTGGGCCCAAGACTACTTTAACTAATTGCATATGGTGGAAGCGAAGCTATGTGACTTCTCTGAATAGATCATAAAAAGCTTCTTTTTGCTTCTCTTGGAACACTCACTTTGGATGCTCCCTATTGTAACTAAGCTGCCATGCTATGAGGAAGCCCAAGAGGCAGGCATGTTGGTATTCCAGTTAACAGTTCCAGCTTAACTCCGCTAGTGCAGTTCCCACCCACTTAAATCATCTCAGCCATTTGAGACTTCCAACCTGAGGCTTCAGACATCATGAGCATAGATAAACCATGTCGATTGCACTCTTTCTGAATTCTTGACTCATAGATAATGACCATAATAAAATAATATTTTGTTTTTTTATTTAAAAATTTTTACAGTTTTCTCTATATGCCAGAAAGTTATTGTTTTCATGCTTCTGAATTTGGGGTAGTTTGTTACACGGTGATAGATAACCAGAATGCTCCTCTTGACTATTGGCATGCTCTCCCAACTTATTTCCCTCCTTCCACTAATATCTATTCTCCACACGGCAGCCAGAGGAATCTCTTGGAAATGTGAATCAGATAACATCACTCTGTCATGTGAAATTCTTTCAAACATCTTACCTTGGTCTACTAGACTCATGTGTTCTGGTCCCTCTTCTCAGGTGCATGCTAGAAGTGAAACACTCATCTCTAGGGAAATCAGAGACTGACCGGGGCAAATGATGTTGGACACAAAAACCACCTATTACAGCTCGGTTTCAGCTTCCCCATCTTAAGGGCCAAGAAAGCATCTCCTGTACTTGTGTGGGTTTTAGAACCGTGGTTTATAGACCCTAAACCCTCTGCAGATGGTCATGACCTTCCTGTACCTTTTTGTCTCTGTCTTATCTCTTGATTTCTGGCACTATGACATTTCCCTTTCCTTCTTTCAAGTGCAGCCATATTTTAAAAACAATATCAAGTGTTTCTATGTGTTTGTAACTGAAGGGAAGAGCTGCATCAACTTAACAGAACATGTTGCAAGAAGTCTGAAAACTCTCTCTGTACATAATATGATCATCTACTTAAGAAAATCAGCTAAAAAGCAGTTGGAAGTTAGAGTGTTTGGCAAGTTGATCAGAGAGCAGAGCTGAGTACACTCATCTAAATTCATACTGTCCTGTAACTCCACTAAAACCACCAGTAAAGTGTTCCTTTTTTTGCTACAAATCCACAAGTTTGGGTAAAATGAGAGTGGAGACAACGGTATCATTTTGGAAGCTAGAAAGGAGATGGACAAGTGATAACATATGTAGCTGACCTGAGAAAGAAGACTCTGAAGGCGGCAGTGAAAAAACGCACCAACCAACCAAATTTACACTGCAGAATCCTCAAAGGCTCAGCGATTACTGGCATCAGAAACTTTCAGAACTGGAGATAGAGGTGGGAATAAAGAGGATTGGTGGAAAGCTGTTTCAGAAACAGGAATGGGGAATTATTGCCTAATGAGTACAGAGTTTGTGTTTGGGGTGATGAAAAATTCTGGAAGTAAATAGTAGTGATGGTTGCACAACACTGTGAATGTAATTCACACTACGATTAAAGTAGCAAATGTTATGTCATATATGTTTTACCACAATAAAAAAGAAGCAGTTAGACTCCTACATTTTCTCCCTCATTCCTTGCTGATGGGTTAGGAAGCCCTAACATCCTGGCCAAGATACAAGGGGTTTATTTTCTGGAGAGGTAAAAGAGAGTGTCCATAGATAGAGGACACCAGGCACAGTCAATGTTATGGGTACCATACTGAAAATAGGGAGACAAAATGACTGAATGCAAACTGGATGTTTAGACTCCCAGGCTTTCTCCTCTACTCTGTGCCCTCTTTGAATCCCAGAACACAGCCCTTTAACTTCCTAGCAGGAGATTAGAATAAATGTTTCTGGGGAATCTGAGTAGCTCAATAAGAAAGACTGAAGAGACTTACATTGAGGTTCCCTAGCAAATGGCCCAGCTGTATCGCTTAACAGTGTAGTTCACAATCAACAAGTGCCACAATGAGCTCAGGACTTTCAATCAATGCTTTAGGTCCCCACTCTTAAATATAATTATCAGAGATTTGAGAATGTGAGAATGACTCTAATGTGAATGACTGAATACCAAACAAGCTAGTAGGCAGACAGAAAAAGGCAACAGGTAGGAAACAAGAATAGGACAGGAAAAAGGAAATAGGTAGGATAGCATCTGTGAAACAAGAACATGATGCTATCCAAAAAGAATGGACATTTAGAGAACAAAATAAACTTTTAGAAACTAAAATCATGGTAGTGGAAATGAAAAACTCAATAGAAGGGTTAGAAGATAAAGCTAGGCAAATTTCTCAGATAGTATACCAGGAAGACAAGAAAAACACAAAGTAGAAGAGGAAAAAAATATAGAGTTTCAATCTAAAATGCTCAACATCTGAATAATAAGAGTGTCAGAAGGATAAAACAAAGACAGTGAACAAGAGAAAATCATCAACGAAGTAATTTTTAAAAGTTTATAACTTAAGAACATGAAAACCCAACACTAACATTTATATTCTGAAATTTTAGAATGCTGTTGTATTAGCATGAGTTTTATACTGCTGTGTAATAAATTACCATAAACTTAAGTAGTTCAAATGGACATACATTTAGCATAGCATGGTTTCTATGGGTCAGGGGTTTAGACACAGTGTAACTGAGTCCTCTACTCAGGGTCTCATGAGGCTGCAATCCAGGCTTTGTTCCTATCTGGAGCTTGGGGTTCTCTTCCAATCTCATGTGATAATGTTGGCAAAACTCAGTTCCTTGTGGTTGTAGGACTGAGGTCCTTGCTTCCTTGCTGCCTGTCAGCTGGGAGCTACTCTCATCTCTCAGAGGTACCCTTGCCATATTGTGCTTTCATAGACCATCTCACAACATGATAACTTAGTTTTAGTTTTTCAAAGTCTGCAGAAAAATCTCTCACTCCAGTCTAAGATGGAGTTTTATATAACATAAAATAATCACATGAGTGACTATCCCATCATCTTTGTTATAGAATGTAACCTAACCAAGGGAATGACTTTCCCATCACCTTTGGTATATTCTATTCGCTAGAAGGAAGTCTCAGTTTCTGTCCTCAGATTATACATGAGTGTAACCCATTGAGGGTCATCTTAGAATTCTTCCTACTATAAATGGGACAAATGAAGCTCTTGTAAGCTTTCAGAGGGAAATAAATAGGTTAATATAAATGATCAGGCAGTTGAATGGTTCAGATTTCTCAACAGCAGTGTTGGAAGCTAGAAGACAATGGAGTGGTGCTATCAAAATTCCAAAGAGAAAGGATTTCCTACCTACAGTTCTATACCCAGCCAAACTATCTATTGAGCATGACAACAGGATATGAATATTGTTGAAAAAAAGGGTCTCAAATATTTACTTTCTACACATTCTTTCTCAAGAAGCTACAGGAGACTATGTTCCATAAATCAAAGTAGTAACTAATGAAAGGAAGACATCTGATTCAAGAAACAGGAAATAAAGAGAATCTTCAGCACAGAAGGGAAGGTACATCCTCCCAAGATCAACCCGAACAGATTAGAGCAGGTTAGAAGCCCTGGGGATCAAGATGAAATTGACAGACAGTTGAGATGAGTGAATGGGATGAGAAAAGATTTAGACAACTGGCAGAAGGATTTGTTTAAACTGATGGTAAGAACATAAAAATTAATCAAAGTGATTGAAAAACTATTATTAACTTCAGATACAACAAAAAATTATTCAGGAAAAAAATAAAACCATAGTTTACTACATAGCTGAGCTCTGCATAACTGTGGGTTTATTACAATGTAAATACTGAACATTAATCTAACCAAATTGATGACATAGTTATATAGTTTTGAAAGGATGTTATTACAGGTTGAATTGTGTTCCCATAAAATATGTTGACGTCCTAACCCTCAATACTTGTGAATGTGACTTCATTTGAAAATAGGTTCTCTGCAGATGATCAAGTTAAGATGTGGCCTTTGGAGTAAGCTCCAGTTCAATATGACTGGTGTCATTATAAAAAGGAGAAATCTGAATATATAGAGACAGAGACACAGTGAAAACATTGTTGTGAAGATTGGAGTTATGCTGCCATAGGCCAAGAAATGCCAAAGATTCCTAGCAAACCACCAGAAACTAAGAGAGAGGCATAGGACAGTTTCTTCCTCACAGTTTCAGAAGGAACCAACCTTGCTGACGCCCTGACTTCAGAGTTCTAGTCCCCAGGACTGTGAGACAATACATTTCTGTTGTTTGTCACCTAGTTTGTGGCACTTTGTTATGGCATCCCTACAAACCTAATACAGGTGGGAAGTACATGTGTGTTGGTGGGAGGCAGGGAAAGGGAGATGAAAGAGTCAACACTTCATCTTCCTGAGTGGGAAGTTAATACATATTTCCTACACACAAAATATCAAGAAATAGTAGTATACGCATGAGGTGAATACTTGCTGTGGATTGGGTATGGTTTATTTGTCCCCATCAAAGCATAATGGAAAATGGTGAGAGATGAAGCTGAATAGTGAGGCCGAAATCAGGTCACTAAAAAGCCATTCACTCAATGGGAGTTTGCTCTGTTTTATAGGAATGGGAGCCTTTGAAGGTTTTCAAGTGGCAGAGTGAGACAGAAGGTGATGTTTCTCTCATGGTATAAACAGATGGGTGATTTCTCAATACAAGATGTCCATTTCAATACAAGATGGACAGACAGGCTGGGTTACTGGCTTGAATTCTTCGGGCAGACCCTCTAAAGACCCTATCTTAATCAGCTTGGATTGCTACAACAAATTAGCATAGAATGGGTGGCTTAAACAACAGAAATTTACTTCTCACAGTTCTGGAGGCTGGGAAGTCCAAGATCAAGGCTCAGCAGGTCTGGTTCCTGGTAAGGGTTCTCTTACTGGTTTTAAGATTGAGACAGAGTTCCACCACTTCCTGATTGCTTGAAGAGGCATACCTTTTTTGAGCCTCCATTTCATTATTTCTAAAATGGGGATAATAATATCTGTTCTCCTTTCCTCACAAGCTTTTGTGAGGATCGGCTGACATAATGCAACTGAAAGCAATTAATAAACTCTATTATTTTAGCCACAGTTTCTTGTTAGGTCTGTTCAGCCTGCATCCTCCAGCCCTTAAACTTTTTGGTTCACTGGGGCCAACACCTTCCCCTTGGCCATGCTCATTGGCTGAAGGATGGTCATATGACCTAAGCTGGCCAATAAGCCTTTTGCTGGTTATATTGAGGGGGAAAAAAAGTGCTCTTTCTCCTGGAAGCCATCTTGTCTCCAGGGAATAGGCAGTCTTGAGAATGAAAACGACACAGAGAAAAGCAGAGAGATGTTCAAAGACAAATTTCTGATAATGTCATTTCAGCATCTGCATCAAATAATTCATTTTTTCATTCCACAACTAGTTGTTAAGTTCCTCTTATAGTCCATAACAATTTCTGGATTGTTGGCATTTGGTGATAAATGAAAGCAAGACCCTACTCTCATGGTGCTTGCATTCCAGTGGGCAGCCCTGGCAATAAACAAACACTAAATAAATGCATGATATAATGCCAGGTAGTAATAGATTCTAAGAAGAAAATTTACAGCAGAATAGGGGAAGACCGAGGTGAGGTGTTATTTAGATGGAGTGGCTGAATCCACCTCTACCTCTGGATTTTTTAAACTTCATGAGCCAATAAAGCCTCATTGAATTGTGGTGCTATCAGTCGCCACCAACTGTCCTGATGAATACAGCTTTACAAATGTAAGGATTGGTAATGATGCTGATGATGATTATAATTATAATAGCAGCACAAAAGCCTCTTGAGAATGAGTTGGATCATTCCTCCTGGGAATCCATGTCTAAGATATTTATGCCAGTGAAACAACCCAAGGATAGGAAATTATCAAACGATTCCCAAAAATATTCCTCATGGAATTAAGTGCATACAAGGGTCATTCCTCTGGATTCATCAGTTGTATCAATTCACTTGAAAGCCAGAAATTTAACTTAAAAATGTATTTTGAAAGTTGAAGACACTGAGCATCAAGTCAATCAAAGCATTCAGCTGGTCATCTGTGGCCACCTGGCTCTAGCGATATTAACAGGACTGACACCTATCGCTTATGTGGAGTTAGGGGACACTGTAAAAGCATTAGAAAGACGAAGTTAAAGAACATTCACAGCCACTAGTCACAGTCAGTTGACTTTCTGCAGTTCTTATAGGGTAGTTAGAGGCTAATAGTTTCAAACCCTGATGTTGCTCAAGGTTATTGATAGCCAGTCATCAAGGTTGAGCATGCAAATGTCCATTCATATCATCATTTCCACAGAGGTTTTCTAAGTTTGAGTCCTTTAATTTTAAATTCCTGACACTCAGGAAATTTTCTAATGCTTTGTAACTTTATAACCACTCACCCCTACCCTCCCTCCACCACCCTCTTTCTTTTCCTCTCTCTTCTGTAAAATTTTGGTGTGGTGATTAGTATTTCAGGGATGCACCAACCACGGGAGTTTTCTCAGCTTGAACTCTCAAAAGAACATTGAAACATCCTATATAGTTTTGATGCATAGAATGTACACCAAATAAAAAAAATGTGAAACTGGAACTTCCATTATTGTCCTCCTGAGCTGCCACGCCTACACTGTGAATAATATTTGTCTTACTCAGATTAAGACGTGCACAAGCCAAGATGAACCTACTCAAAAAATAAAACAAGTGCTTCCAGCCTTCCTGTACCTGCTGGAATTTTCTCATGTTTCCCTTCCACAAAATGCAACAATTGCTGAGATGCTGCTTCACCTGCTGGGAAAAGGTGTTCGTTATCCCTGAACAAGACAGCATGAGGACCCTTTCCAGAATGTCAAGCAGTTGTTGTCTTCTGTCACTGTGCTCGTTTGAAGTGTTGCACACCAGGACTGAAATGAGCTTTGCAAAGACAATATTCTGTCAGGAGTGCTATAATCATGGTTTTGGCTTATTTTTGCACCAGTATCTTGATTCCAAGAAACACTTATAATCTGCCAGATAAATGTATAGTTCAGCATTTCCCTAAAAATACTGGAACACTGAATGTTACATTTAAGAAAGAGTTCTATGGTCAGGCAAGTTTAAGAAACACTAGGTTAAAAAAAAAAGTTGAGGCGATAATACACATTGGTTAAGCAGAACCTTATAAATGATAATGCACATTGTAAGTATATCAGAGCAAGGTATGACAGGGTTCCTAAATTTATTTTATCACAGATTTTTTTTTTAGGTGGGAACATCTATTAACATTCTACAGAGCACAGTGTGGGACAAATCAAATTATAGCAATATTCAGTAGAATTTTTTATCCCCAGACCTTGAGAATTCAATACAAATGAATAAATGAGACTGTTCGAACACACACAATGGAAAGAGATTAAAAGAGATAATACTCTGAATTTATAAGTATAATTAAACCTAACAAACTACACATTTTTAAAACAAACAAACAACTTCACTGCTTATGAATTTCCAAGTTGCAAACTTTTATAGATAGAAACAACACAAAGCTACAAAACAAGATCACATTAACTCAGCCTCCCACCAAAGGTGGTGGTAGTTGCAGTGTGAGGTTATTTTAGTCTGGACCATAGAGTCCTTTGTTGTACAGTCATGCACCAGATAACAAAGTTTCATGTAACAACAGGAAACAGGTGTGTCCCATAAGATTATAAGACTGTATTTTTACTGTACCTTTTCTATGTTTAGGTACACAAATACCTGCCACTGTGTTACAGTTGCCTATAGTATTTGGCATAGGAGCATGCTGTGCAGGCTTGTTGCCTAGGAGCAACAGGCTATACCATACAGCCTCTTGTGTGTGTAGTAGGCTAGGTGTGTAGTAGGCTAGACCATTTAGGTTTGTGTAAGTGCACTCTGTGATGTTCACACAATGACAAAATCACCCAATGACACATTTCTCAGAATGTATCCCCGTGGTTAAGTGACACATAACTCTTAGTGGCAATCTTGCTGGGGTTCTATTTAGTTCCAAGGTATTTTGCAAACATTAATTTCATTGTATCCAGTGAATACAAATGCAGTGAACGTTTTAAATTGCTGAAATAAAAGGTGTGCAATTGTTATGGAATTGAAAGAAGAGAATTGTATGGAATTGAAAGATTGAAAGTGCTGAGAAAAATAATGCCTGTTGCTCTGTGTGCTGTGAGTTTTCCAAAAGGAGGCGTGGTTCAGAAGGACAAAGCACTTAACTTGCAACGCGCTGTGCATACACCGTCCATGATACTCAGCAAGAGAGGAGGAGAAAGGACAAACACAAAAACTAGAGCAGAGCACTGCAAGATCCGCATCCAGATGGGCTACCTATCAGCCAGATACTCATTCAGGAGAGATCTGGGACATAGCTCAGTGACCTAAACGGCAGAATATGCTGAAGGTGCTGTTGCTGAACTGTTCATTCATTCGTTCACTCAGCACCTATTTTATTTTATTTTTTGAGACAGAGTCTCACTCTGTCGTTCAGGATGGAGTGCAGTGGCGCAATCTCAGCTCACTGCAGCCTCCACCTCCTGGGTTCAAGCAGTTCTCCCTGCCTCAACCTCCCAAGTAGCTGGGATTACAGGTACCCACCACCACACCCAGCTAATTTTTGTATTTTTTTAGTAGAGATGGGGTTTTGCCATGTGGCCAGGCTGGTCTTGAACTCCTGACCTCAGGTTATGCACCTGCCTCGGCCTTTCAGTGCTGGGATTACAGGCAGGAGCCACCATGCTCAGCCACCTAATTTACTGAGTGTCCACTATGAGCCAAACATTGTGCTGGCTACGGGGAACACATTAGTGACTAAAACAGATATAGCTAGTCCCTGCCTGTAAGGAAATGATAGTCTATGGAAGAATGGGGGATGGAGGGAGCAGACAACAAACAAACAGAAATATAGAAGTGTAAACGCTGGTAAGTGCCATGAAAGAAACGAGACAAGGGCAGTGATAGAAGCAATTGAAGCAGAGGTCGGGTAGGTGGTGGTGTCAGGATGGTTCTTGGTTTCAGGTCTTTCAAATCTGCACAGGCCAGAGTGGGTGGGGGCATGGCACATTGCAGCTATCATGGCAGCTGAGGCCCTCCATGGGCTGAGGGTGGGGGCAGGAGGGAATTACCTGGCTCCACAGATTTCCCCGCTACACTGATCTGATCTACTTTGGAGAAAAGAAGACCCATAAAATATTTATTAGCATAAAGAAGCAGCATCTGCTGGTTTTAAAGTTTCAAGGGACTTACACTCAGATTAAGTGGAAATACTCCTTGTTCCCTCTGGACTCACAAACAAATAGACTTACAAAGAACATAACTGTTCTTAAGTAGAGGAACTTCCGTGCTACCTAGCAAGAGTCTGGTGTTAGTTTTTAATTTCTTATCATTAAAGAACAGAGAAAATGTTTAATTGGATTTAGCTAAGAGAATTGTCTGCTCAGGCTTGATCTGGATTTTTTTTCCCTTATATTGTGCACCTAAGAGTCTCCTGAGCCTCTTCTTCCTACACTGATCTTGGCCCACACTGGTCTACATTTTCTGTGTCACAACCTTCTTTTGCAGACAACCCTGTCTTTATTTAATAATTTAATAGATCAAAATGTATTCAGCATTTACTCATTGTAAGGCTGTGTTTACTCAGATTGGGTTGGGATATGAGTAATAGAAGAATCCAAAATTAACAATGGCTTTAAAAGATAGAAGGTTATTTTTCTCTCAAATAAAAATTAGAAGATGTGTCATCCAGGGAAAGTACAGCAGCTCTGCTCCACAAAATCTTCAAGAAGTCAGGAGCTTTCTCCCTTGTGGCTCCACCAAGCATGACTCCTGTTTACCTCATGAGCCAACAGGCTTGCTTGAACTCCAGTCATCAGTTCTGCATTCACAGACAGCAGGAAAAAGATAAGGGAGAAAAATCCTTTCAAGGAAACTTCCTGGAAGCTGCACTCACCACTTCCACTTACATCCTTTGGGCCAGGACTAGTCACTTAACTACACACAGATGCAAGGAAGGTTGGGAATTTGTTTTCTATCAAAAATAAAAAGACGGGCCAGGTGCAATGGCTCACGCCTGTAATCCTAGCACTTTGGGAGGCTGAGGTGGGAGGATCATTTGAGACCAGGAGGTCGAAATCAGCCTGGGCAACATGTTGAAACCCCGTTTCTACAAAAACTACAAAAATTTAGTCCAGCATGGTGGCACATGCTTGTAGTCCCAGCTACTTGGGATGCTGAGGTAGGCAGATTGCTTGAGCCTGGGAGGCAGAGGTTGCAGTGAGCTGAGATCACGCTACTGCACTTCAGCCTGGGTGACCGAGTGAGACTCTGTTTGAAACAAACAAACAAAAAAGTGGAAAGAAGTGCTGCCTCTGCCAACAAGCTCCACAGGTTATCTGTTACCGGTTTTATCTTCTGGTCTTCATGGCTCTGCTGAGCTCTTCATCATCATTATCCATAACTCAATTCCTTTTGAAGTTCTGCTGTCTGTGAGAAGCCAGATCTCTATCACCTCTGGAGGGAAAACACATTTTGATTTTGTCAGAGCTAAAAATTGCCCATTAGGCAAAAACCCAGACAGTGGAAGACATCCTAGGTACTACTAGAATTTGTCTAAATTGCAGCAGCTTATACATTTACCATTTAACGTCTTCATGTTCACTATCTTGCAGATTGAAGTGTTAATATTTTTAGAGAGTTTGACCAAGGGAGCAAGAAAAGGGTTAATTTTTATGAAAGAGCCATATTATGACATATATGAGGTTGGAAGCACTTTACTCACTTATGACCCTGCTATGCTGCTGTCCCCTAGAGTTTGTATGTTGAAATCCAATACCTAATATGATAGTATTAAGAGGTGGAGCCTTTTGGGGGTGATTAAGTCATGAGGGTTCCACCCTCTTCAGTGGGATTAGTAACCTTTTAAAAGAAGCTTGAGAGAGCTGCCTTCCTCCTTTACCATGTGAGGACACACAGAATGCACCAAGATGAGGAACAGGGACTCAACAGGCACAGAATCTGCTGGTGCCTTGAACTTGGATTTCCCAGCCTCTAGAACTGTGAGCATTACATCTCTGTTGTTTATAACTTACCCACTCTAAGGTGTTTTGTTATAGCAGCCTGAATAAACTCAGATGGACCTCCAAAAAATAATAATTGGCATGCAGAAGTTCATTCACTGAATTACTTTATTCAATATCTATTTCTTGAGCACCTACTATATGCCTGATGCTAGGCACTGGGCATACAGCAGAGAACAAGACAGTCAAAGTCCTCATGGTGCAAGTATTCTAGTGGTGGGGAGGGAAAGAATGAACAAGCGAACAAATTCAGAACATAATTTCAGTTAGTGAGTAAGGGGAGAGAATGACTGGGATGGGTGGGGAAACTATTCTAACAGGAGGTGACATGTTATTATTGATGAATGATAATAGTTAACTCTTATTTACACTTACCATGCAATAGGCATTATTCTAAGATTTTACATGCACTGGCTTATTTGATTTTCATAACTGTCCATCCACTCAGGCACACAGAGCTGGGGCTTGAGCCCAGGCAGGCTGGCTCCAGTGTTCTTGCTCTTAATGCTTCAAGATAAGATCTCCTGAGAGAATAAGCAGAAGACAGCCACATAAGGATCTGGAAAAGAACATTCCAGAAAATGGACTAAGCAAGGCTCAAGTTTCTGAGGCTGGCTGGCACCAATATGTTTGGAGATCCACAGGAATGCCAGCATGACTGGAGACTAGAGGTGAAGAGTGTGAGAAAGCCAGGCCGAGGTCTGCTGACGGGGCCAGAAGGCCAACCCAGTAGGGAATTGCCAGAGAGTCACAGGAAGGGGCAGGTCTGCATAGCACCTTTTCTTCCTTATCACTTGGCCTCGCTCAGTGTGCCACTGCCCCCGAGATGCTGAGCCGCACTCAGCCACAAAACCACACAGGGCCGTCTGCTTTCCACTCAAGAGCCAGGTTATCTACAGAGAGGCCTTATGCCAACACTGATGCAAACGTATTTATTATTACTACAGTTAAGAAGCATCACTGTTTTTTTCTTTTATAATCCCTCGCCTTTATAATGAGACTGAAAACTACGTGCTTTCAGGGTTCCTTGGAGGAAGAGCCCATGCTGCCTTCATCTCTGGGTAGGCAATGCCAGTGTCTCCGCATCGGGTTTTAAAGTATACTCCTGACAAGTGGGAGGAGGCACAAGCTCTGAGGGATCGAGTAGGCTGCCTTCATTGGCCCCTTCCGTTGGAGGTGTCAACATGGAAGTCCTCCCTGAAGCATGCCTCCTCAGGTGGGTTAATAATACCATGACCATCCCTGGGTCAATGGCTGACTGAGGTCTGTGATTGATGTCAAGGGGTGTCTGCTATGGGTTTAATGTTTATGTGCCCCTAAGATCTGTACATCAAACCCTTTGATAGGGTTTGGATCTGTGTCCCTATCAAATCTCATGTCAAGATGTAATCCCCAATGTTAAAGGTGGGGCCTGGTAGGAAGTGATTGGATCATGGGGGTGGTCCTCCATGAATGGTTTAGCACCATCTCCTGCTGCTGTTCTCATGAGATCTGGTTGTTTAAAAGTGGGTGGCTCCTCCTCCCCACCTTCCTCTTGCTCTGGCCATGTAAGATGTGCCTGCTTCCCCTTCCCTCATAATTGTAAGTTGCTGGAGGCCTCCCCAGAAGCAGAAGCCACTGTATCTTCTGTACAACCTGCAGAATCATGAGCCAATCAAACCTCTTTTCCTTATAAATTACTCAGTCTCAGTTATTTCTTTATAGTGTGTGAGAATGGACTAATACACCCCTAAACCTCAATGTGATGGTATTTGGAGATGGGGCCTTAGGGAGATAATCAGGTTATCAGGTGGAGGCTTCACAACAAGATTATTGCCCTTATTAGAAGATATGTGAGAAGGTTTGCTTCCTCTCTCTGGCTTGTCTTTGCAGAAGTAGCTGAAAAAATGGGACAAGGCAAGAGATTTGATAAAAATCCTTGAAGGTTTTAAAATTCTTAGGGTGGTTGACTTTGCTTCACCTGTTGGTCTCTCAGTGGAGCCAACTGGTTGGACATGAGTGGTAATAACTAAAAGGTTTAGCCTAGCATGTGGAAAGTGAGGACTTACTACATTGTGAGGACGGACTGGCAATAACAGCAAATTCTCTGAGCCTGATGACCTGAATCTGAAAAAAAAAAAAAAAAAAGGCATCATATCTAGGCAACTCACAATCTCCTCTGATCCATGTGGAAGCATAGAAGTTTATCTTCCTGCCAGTTTTGCACACATGGATAGAATACCAATTTTTAGAGACGAAAGGAACCTCATGGAGCAACTGGTCCTACATTATTCTCAACCAGTGTTTCCTAGCTGGCAAGCCAGATTTTTAGCACCTCATGCCTATTCTCCTCCCCATTCCCCATCCTCCTTGGTCCCAGTGGCTGTGTCTCTTTTTCTTATTCTGGGGTCAGTTGTAGAACGATTATAGGGTTGACCAGTTTTGCAGAACAATTTTGATGGGAACGCATTGATCTGGGGGTTTTGCATTTGAAGAACTGGGCTAGGAAAAAAGTAAAGTAACGTCTCCAAGATTGTATGGTGATAAGCAGAGGAACTGACCCTTAAACCCAGACATTTAATTTTCTTTATTGGCTTAAAGTTCAAGTTGTTTCTAGTAAGCCAGTGTTTCCCAATCATGGCTGGGTCCCACGCCAGGGGTTCTGATTTAATTGGTTTGAGGCATAGCTGAGGCATCTGGATTTTCAGAATCTCCTCAAGTATTGTGGTGTGCAGTCACTGTTGAAAACCACAGCCACCCATGAGGTAAAATGAAAGGCTATGGGTAGCTCCAAGTGAGGTTAGAGGAACCTGGACTAGAAGCAAACTGGATTATAGGAGAAGATTATAGGATTATAGGAGATTACAGAAGAAAGGAATAGATCTGATATCTTTACGGAAGCCAACTGGGCCAGTGAAGGAAATGGATATTGGTTTCTAAATGCAGACCGTGATGGGAACAAGGCCACTGCTAACCCATAGTGCTTTCGTGCAAAAAAAAAAAAAAAAAGAAAGAAAAAAAAAGAAAAAAAAACTCCTCTAGGGAGACTCAGCCCTGCAATTTCCAAGGTTGGCAAGAGGGTGGTCACTGTGCTGTGAATGTAAAAAAGAACCCATGCTTTGGGAGGCTAAGGCAGGAGAATCGCTTGAGGTCAGGAGGTTGAGATCTGCCTGGGCAACACAGTGAGACTCTGTCTCTACAAAAAATTAAAAAAAAATTAGCCAGACATGATGGCACATATCTATAGTCCTAGCTGCTCAGGAAGCTGAGGCAGGAGGATTACTGAAGCCCAGGACTTCGAGGCTACAGTGAGCTTTGATTTCTGGCCACTGCACTCCAGCCTGGGTGACAGAATGGGACCCTGTCTCTAAAAATGAATGAATAAACGAATGCATGAACAGAACCCCCTCCACCTTGAAGCATTCGGCCCTGCACCAGGCACATGCCAGTGAGCAGAACGAGGACTGGATTTTGGTCTCCACCTGCCCCCTTGGATAGTTCTTTGTGTAGTGGACAACCTGCAGAAGCATTATGTCAGTCTAGGGTAAGGACGTCCAGCCAACTAGAAATTCCATGCACCTAGAAGATGAGTGTCTAATACCTTGACTTTCCTTACTGTTAAATTCATCTGCTGGGGGAGAGAGAGAGATGCAAATATGCTCTTACTACTCTAGTCCTTATACTGATAAGGAGAAATTCCTTGGTAACATATAAATGACTAGAGTTTTTGGGAAACTCCCATGCTATCTTAGGGTAGATAAGGCTGGGCATAATCAGACATGCTTCCCAACCCTTAAGAAGGTAGACCTTAGTAGAACTTTAAAAAAAGGTGTCCAAGTCATAGCATGAAACTTATGAAATAACATGGCTCAAGGGAACTGGAAGATTGTCAAAAATATAACTCTTAAAATAATTTTTCTTGTTACGAAAGTGATCCAAACTAATTGCAAAAAATGTAGAAAATAGAAATGAGCCAAAAGAGGAAAAGAGTCACTTGAAATTTTACTACTCAGAAATAACCACTCACAGTTTTCTGTTTATCCTATCAGTCTCTTTTCTATGCTTATAGATACATTTAGGATACATTTATATATACTGCAAAATGGATTGTATGTATAGACTTTTTTGGTCTGCTTTTAAACTTAATAACATTCCATAAATATTTTCCATGTAATTAGCTATTCCCCAACCTTGTTATTTTAACAGTTGCATGGTAACCCATTTAATAATACTGTAAGAATTTATGTAATTCATCCTTATTTTGGAATTTACATTGTTTTCATTTTTTATTTTTATGAATAGTGTTCGATGAACATTCTTTGAGTTTCATCTCTTACCACATGTATTAGTCGGGGTTCTCCAGAGAAGCATAACCAGTAGGATATATATAGATAGATAGATAAGAAAAGATTTATTATAGGAGTTGGCTCACGTGATTATGGAGGCTGAGAAGTCCCACGGCATGCCGTCTGCAAGCTAGAGAACCGGGAAAGCCAGTGGTGCAGTTCAATCTGAGTCCCAAGGCCTGAGAACAGTTTACATGGGAGGGGTTTTGATGTCTGGAGTCTGATGGCCTGAGAATCAGGGGCTCTGATGTCCCAAGGCGGTAGAAGATGTCCCAGTTCCATAGGAGGGAGCAAATTCACCCTTCCTCTGCCTTTTTGTTCTGCTGAGGCCCTCCCACATTGGGTGAGGGCGGATCTTCTTACTCAGTCTGCTGATTCCAGTGCTAATCTCTTCCAGAAACGCTCTCACAGACAGAACCAGAAATCATGTTTCATACACTATCTGGGCATCCCTTAGCCTAGTCAAGTTGATGTATAATATTAACCATCATGATAGCACTATAGGGTGAATATAATTGACAATAATTTACTGTATCTTTTTAAATAGCTCTAAGGGTGGATTTTGGATGTTCCCGATACAAAGATATGATAAATGAGGTGATGGATATGCTAATTACCCTAGGACGATCATTACACATTGTATACATGTATCAAAATATCACACTGTACCCCATAAATATGTACAATTATTATGTTAATTAAAAATAATAGTAAAAGCCTGGTCGAGGTAGCTCACGCCTATAATACCAGCACTTTGGGAGGCTGAGGTGGGCAGACCGCTTGAGTCCAGGAGTTCGAGACCAGTCTGGGCAACATGGCAAAAATCCATCTCTACAAAAAATACAAAAATTAGCTGGGCGTGGTGATGAACTCCTGTACTCTCAGCTACTTGGGAGGCTGAGGATCACCTGAGCCCAGGAGGCAGAGGTTGCAGGGAGCTGAGATCATGCCACTGCACTCCAGCCTGGGCAATAGCGTGGGACCCTGTGTCAAAATAATAATAATAATAAAAGCAAAAAATTAACCATCAAAGCACATTCCTGAATGAATTCTTAGAGGTGGACATAAAGGTCAAACACTTCTTGCCAAATGGCTCAACGGCAAGATTGTATCATTTTCTACTTCCATCAGCAGTGGATGAGAATGCAGGTTTCTTGGAAGACCCTCCAGCTAGGCAGCGAGGGTCAGAACAATATCTCTGATTTAGCGATTCTTCAACTCTAAATGAGGTTTGTGAGGCAAGGACAGGGGTTGAGACCTTGAAAATAGTCAGTCCCAGGCTGATGAAAATGTGGAGAAAAGGAAATCCTTGTACACTGTCAGTGGGAATGTAAATTAGTACAGCCACTGTGGAGAACAGTATGGAGGTTCCTCAAAAAACTAAAACTAGAACTTCCATATGATCCAGCAATTCCACTTCTGTGTGTATATATTTTTAAAAGTGAATCAATGTATCAAAATGACCTCTGCACGTCCATGTTTATTGCACCACTATTTACAATTGCCAAAATATGGAGTCAGCTTAAGTGCTCATCAAAGGATGAATGCATAAAGGGAATGTGGTACATATACACAATGGAATACTATTCAGCAATAAAGGGGAATCAATTCCTGTCACTTTCAGCAAGGTGAATGGAACTGGAGGCTATTAAAAGGGAAAAAGAAGGGAAGAACCCAGCGTCCTTCTCACTGGCAGTGTGTCTAATGCCTCCCAGCCCTCAGGGAGAGCTCATTGCGTCCCTCCAGGCTCTTCTTAGTCCTTTACAGAAGCAAGTCCACCCCACCCCATCCCTCCCACTGTGCTCAAGCAGTGTCAGGCAGCCAGGTGCATGCAGTGAGAACACCTATGAACAGGAAGCCTGGAATGAACTCTGCAGTGTGGTGGGAAAATGCAATGCAGGCTCAGTTCCTCTGGGCCAGTGGGGTCAGCACAGGGCAGACAAATATCTTTCTTGAAACCTTATTGTGTGAGAACAGCCTCCAGGAATCAGCTCTTTGGGTCTGCCCCTTTTCTTTTCTTTTTTTGAAATAGAAATTTTCCATTTTATCCAAATTAAGTTTTCTTTATTGATGCATAATAGATGTACATAGTTTCAGGTACATGTGATAATTTAGTACATTGATATAACTTGTAACGATCAAATAATTGTACTTGAGATATTCATCACCTTAAATATTTTTATCTTTTCTTTATGCTAGAACTGTTCAAATTATTCTCTTCTAGCTATTTTGAAATGTACAATAGATTATTGTAAATTATAGTCACCCAACTGATCTAACACCAGGTCTTATTCCTTCTCTCAAACCATATATTTGTACCCATTAATCAGCTTCTCTTCACCCCTCTCCCACCTAACATTCCTGGCTTCTGCTAACGACCAATATACTCTTTATCTAAATGAGATTCACTTTTTAATTCCCACATATGAGTGAGAACATGCAATATTTGTCTTTCTGTGTTCAGTTTATTTCACTTAACATAGTAGCCTCCAGACAGAAACCTGAAGACCACTGGTATTTCAGGGGCAGGTGGCAAAAAAGAAACCTTCAAAGGGAACAGAGAAGGAACTGCTCGAGGGGCAGGCTCAGGATAAAAACAGCAAGAGAAAGACGCTCTGGAAAGAGCGAAGACAGTTTTAAGGAGAAAGAGGAGGCTGACAGTGTCAAAGGGTTGAGGTTTAGGTTAGGGTTAGGTCAGTGTTAAATAAAGGTGAAGCACAGCAGGCTGAGCATCAACAACATTGATAAGATCCAAGGCTTCCAGCTTATAGGCCGATGTTCTCTCCCTATCCTCTGCTTCTCTCCTGTGATCCCATTCAGAATCTCAGGGGAGAGAGGATTCATCCATTGTAAAGAGCCCCTGTTTGTTTGCCACAGGGCCCATTTTAAGCAAATTTGTAATATGAAAATAGGAAACTGCAAGTGTTAATAGTTGCTGGGCTGAGACTGCATGATTGATGATTGCCCTTAATCCTCTACCCCTGCCTGTATCCATGCCCTTTGCTGGGCATCTCTGTAATTCCTTCCACAAGAGGGCAAGTGTATTTCCCTGCTCCTTGTCTTTTGGCTAAGCCACCTGACTTGCTTTAGCTGGCTGGATATTAGTAGATGTGATGCAAGCAGGAGCTTGGGTGGCCTTGTGCAGTTGGTCTTGCTCTCTTGAACGTCTGTCATTGCCCTGAAAAAAACCTGCCTGCTGGCTCACTGGTCCCTGGTGGATGAGGGCTGTATGGAGCAGAGCCATCCCTAGCCACCCGCAAACTCATGGGGGAGAATTTGACATGCTTGTTACTGTATGCCACTGAGACTTTGAGGTTCTTTGTTTCAGAGCAAGCATTTGAGTTTTCCACTATTCATTTAATAAAGCTCTGGTGGCTTCACAAAAGCTTTAATCTGTCCTACCTTTCTTGATTCTCACCTTGGTGTCCCCTTTCCTGACTCCCTGCTGGGACGTGGTTCATCTCTTGCAGTCACAGCTCTCCTAGATCCCGGGGCCTGATCTGGGGCAGGACGGATTGAAACAGCTCCAGCCCCTCCTCCCATTGCCTAACTCCATTCACTTGGGAGGCCAGTCAATAATTTGTTTTATATATATATATATATATATACGTATATATATATATGTGTATATATATATATGTGTGTGTATATATATATATATATATATTTTTTTTTTTTTGAGATGGAGTCTCGCTCTGTCACCCAGGCTGGAGTGCGGTGGTGTGATCTCAGCTCACTGCAACCTCTGTCTCCTGGGTTCAAGCGATTCTCCTGTCTCAGCCTCCCGAGTAGCTGGGATTACAGGTGTGCACCACCACGCCTAGCTAATTTTTCTATTTTTAGTACAGATGGGGTTTCACCATGTAGACCAGGCTGGTCTTGAACTCCTGACCTCAGGTGATCTGCCCAGCTCGACCTCCCAAAGTTCTGGGATTACAGGTGTGAGCCACCATGCCTGGCCTACTCAACATATTTTATTGGACAGCTACTATATGCCAGTCTTTTAAAAGCGAACTCTCCTTTTTTTAAAAAAAAAAAAAGAAAAGAAAATACTTGGTTGTTTTCATGTAAATCACCCCGTGCAGTGCCTGATATGTCATTGGTGATCCCCTGATGGCAAACACATTGTTATTTTAGAAAATAGTGTAATAAAATCTTTTTGCATAAATCTTGGTTTCCATTTTTAAAAACTTCTTGTATTTTTAATGATAAAAGTAATGCATGTTTTAACATACTAAAATATCCAATTACGTTTAAATTTTAAATTAATTGACAGGAGCTTGTTTTTCATATCTCCCAGGGAACTCTCTATTGGGTAAAAGGAGGCTCAGTTTTGTATTATATGCTTAGCACTGGGCCTGGCACAGGGTAAACTCTCAATTTAGCGAGTGGAGCGAGGCTGCCACTGTGCAAGTCCAGGTTGGCTGGAACTCCTGCCAGGAACACTGAAATGGCCTCCTAACTGGTCTCCCCTCCTCCAGCCTCTCCGTGCACTGGCTGATTAATTAATTAAAGCCTGATTAATTAAAGTGCATTTCTGATCCTGTCTCTTGATGCTCCAAGCCGTTCTGTGGCTCCCCATTGCCTTACTGACTCTTTCTTTCTTTTCTCTTCCTTTTTTTTTTTTTTTTTTTTTGAGACAGAGTCTTGCTCTGTCACCAGGCTGGAGCACAGTGGCACAATCTCAGCTCACTGCAACCTCCGCCTCCCAGGTTCAAGTGTTTCTCCTGTCTCAGCCTCCCAAGTAGCTGGGACTACAGGCGTGGGCCACCACATCCAGCTAATTTTTGTACTTTTAATAGAGAGGGGGGTTTCACCATGTTGGCCAGGATGGTCTCAATCTCCTGACCTCGTGATCCACCTGCCTTGGCCTCCCAAAGTGCTAGGATTACAGGTGTGAGCCACTGCGCCTGGCCCTTACTGACTCTTTCTAACTTGCTTTAAGGCTCATAAACATCTAACCTGAAACGACTTTTTCAGCCATTTTCTCTTACTCCTCCTCATGAATGCTGTACACACGAAGCGCACAGTTCCTTGAACACACCCCTTACTTTGCACCTTCTAGGTCTTGCTTAAGTTCTCTCCTGTGCTGGTAATTCTTCTCCCTCATCCTCATGCATCCACATCCTCTCCATTTGTGTGATCTTCTTAAATACCTCTTCTCCATGAACCCTCTTCTGATTTCTTTAACTGGAATTAACCATGCTTTCCTCTGCATGCCTTACTGCAATCCTTTCTTTGGATCAGGGTTTCTCCAGCTCAGCTCTATTGAGATTTGTGGGCTGGGTAATTCCTGGTTGTGGGGAGCTGTCCTGCACTGTTTAGGATGTTTAGCACCATCACTGGCCTCTACCTACTAGAGGCCAGTAGCACCCCCTCCACCCAGTTGTGACAACCAACAATGTCTGCAGACATTGGCCTAAGTGTGCTGGGAGGCAGAATTGCCTCCTCTCAAAAACTGGTCTAGAGTAAAAATTATGCAATAAATCCCCTGCCACACTCGGGGTTTGCATCTTGCTTAGGAGGATGCTACCTAAGCACCAGGCCCTTTTAAGCCTCCAGGCCTTTGTTCATGCTGTTCCCTCTCCCAGGAATGCCCTTCCCCTCCCTCCTTCATCTGATGATTTCCTCCGTAGCCTTCAAGGCCTGGATGATATGCCATCTCCTCTTGTCACCTTTCCCAATCTGCCTTCTCTTCCCCAGGCAGAATGGATGGCCCTGCTCCCTGAGTTCCCACAGCACTTTGCACAAACCTCAGTCACAGCCCTCACCAGACCATGTGCCATGTTATACAAAAACAGTTGAAATAATTGTGTCCCCAGGTAGAATGTGAGTTGTGGTGTGGCAAGGACCTTGTCTGGCTGAGGCCTCTCCAGGTGCGGCAGGGCCCTGTACCATCTCCTATTGGTATAAGATGATAAAGCAAAAGGCAGTGCACAGGAGTGGTTATGCATATCTAGAAGTTCTAGAACAACAGTGCCTGGGTTCATGCTCATCCCCCTGCTCAACTCTCAGAAGCATTTACTAGTTGTGTGATTTTTGGGTACATTAAACTCTGGAGGTTTAATTTCCCTCTCTGTAAAAATGACATTGTAATAGCATCTACTTTACTGGATTATTTCAAGGATTTAGTATATTAATACATAGAAAATGGTTGCCAGGTGCCTGGTACACAGTAAATGCTTGGTAAATCTTGATAATTAATGGAGAATGAATGAATGGGTATGTTGAGCTGGGTGATGAGGGAACACAGATCTCACAGGCTGTTATATCAACTCTGTAACAAGGGTGCTACCCTTGAGACCGAAGCCTCTGCCCCTCTCCTGCCCCTTCCAGCTGTCCTCACCCCATCCTCCCCAGCCTGGGCAGTGGGCACCGGCTGCTCAGGGAGTGAGAGCTGTGGGCTCGCTTCACAGTGAGGTAGCCAGGCTGGGTGGAACAAGGGCAGACATTAAAAACCTATTTTCTCACTGGGCATAAGTAATTGGCAAAAAAGCTCTAAATCCATAGCTGTCAGGTGAAGTCATTTCCGAGAGAAAAGGATGGAGGGAGAGAGCAGGAGGAGGGCATGGGTGGGAGCCAGAGGGAGAGAGCAAAATGCAAAACCAGGAGCTGGTGAGGCCAGGACAGAAGCCTTCTCCTTCCCTCTTCCAGACCAGGCTGCTCTCCTCACTTCCAACCCACCCTCATTTATTGTTTTCTTTTCTGGAAAGAGGCTTCTAAGGTGGTAAAAGCAAAGAAAGTCGTCCATGGGATTATTTAATGAGTCAGAATGAATTGCGTTGAAAATCCTTTAAATGGGATCTGGGAGCATTTAACTGCAGCTTGGGATCTTAACTAGAGTGGGAAAGGATCTTTGTGCTAATTGCTGGCAATAATATTCGTACAGAGAGGGAGAGATAGCAGCGACCAATTGGTAGACAGAGGGGTAGTTTCAGGGTCTGGCCCACTTGGCTATGAGACTGAGCACCTTGGTGCAGCCATCTGGGGAGTCTAAGACCCCCAGCAGGAGACAGGCAAGGCTTGGGCCCCACAGGGAGGGGAAACTGTGGGGGTGAGGTGAGGTGAGGTGAGAGTGGCAGGGGAGACCCGACCTGGGCTTCCAGGAGTGGAGGCAGGGCCTAGCATCCTTCCAAAGGATGAGCATTCCCAGGAGGAACATAAGGTGAAGCTTCTAGCCTTGCATTTGTTCTAACCCCACCATCCAGAATGCAAACTTTGGACAGGCAGAAAACTTTACCTAAAGCCCAAGTGAGAGAGCAGAGACCCCCCACTTTACCCATTTCAGTTTTTTCTATTCCGTTCCACTCACTGAACCTGGAGATCTCGCTGTTCGTTTCACTTTTTTTTTCTTTTTCTTTTTTTTTTTTGAGATGGAGTCTCGCTCTGTCGCCCAGGCTGGAGTGCAGTGGTGTGATCTTGGCTTACTGCAACCTCTGGCTCCCAAGTTCAAGCAATTCTTATGCCTCAGCCTCCAGAGAAGCTGGAATTACAAGCATGCGCAACCACACCCAGCTAATTTTTGTATTTTTAGTAGAGATGAGGTTTCACCATGTTGACCAGGCTGGTCACAAATTCCTGGCCTCAAGTGATCCACCCACCTCGGCCTCCCAAAGTGCTGGGATTACAGGTGTGAGCCACCGTGCCTGGCCTCATTTCACCTTTAAACATCACTTTTGGCAGGGAGTGTAGGATCCTGTTCCTTAGCTTTTTGATGCACATATAACCCTGGGAAGGTATTATTAGCTCCAGTTTGCAGATGAGAAAACTAAGACCTTCAATTGGGACTTAGTTGAGGAAACATAGTTGATGAGTGACAGAAGGTGACCTAAGACCCAAGGTGTGTCCTGAACACACATCAACTAGTAGTCATTGCTTGTTACGGTGATGTTCAGATAAATGTGAAGGACAATGTCTTCTTGCCTTCCAGGATGAGTCTACAAGGCTCATACCCTAGAATCACAAATAATTATAAAAGATTAAAATGCTAACTTCCATATGAAAGATACAAGTGAAAGCCAGAGGAGAGAAGGGTTACTTCTGAATGGGTGGCCAGCAGAGGCGTCACCTTGAATATGGGTAAAATTGGGGCATGTGGGGATCTGGAAGAGAGAGACGGTAACAGAGGGCATTATTTGAACAAAGACAGGGAGGTGGGAAAGCATGAGACAAGTATTGGGAGACATCACATGTTTCTATATGTCTGGAGAGTAGGAAGAACTAGGGAAAGAGTTGGGGTCAGATAATAGAGAGTTTTGCGTATAGATTGAGTTTGAATCTCATTGTGCAGGCAGTGGGGATCTATGAATGGTTTTTGAGCTGGGGAGTGGCTGCAGTAGATGATTAATTTGGCAGTGGTATGGAGAAAGGGCTGGAGTAGAAATAGGATGACTGCTGGAACCAGTTGGAAGTTATCATAGTACCCTACCGAAAAGGCAGTAAGTGTCTGGGTGGGGCAATGGCTGTGAGATGGACAGAAGACAACCTTCTCTCTCCGTCCATCTCCATCCTTCACTCTGCCCTCAGCACCATGATGGCTGTCATGAGTGTGCTCTGAGGTCCTCAGCAGTAGTTGGACCTCAGCCTGGGTTGGAAACATAGGTCATGTACAACATGTGCATAAAATGTGGGACACAAAGCTGGTGTGGCCAGGAGGTCATCTGGTCATCAAGACCAGTCCTTGCCCTTGGCAGATGACAACCCAAACCACCCAAGACCATGTTCACTTACCCTGCATTATAACCCCCCAATCTCTCTTCTCTGGGAGGTCTGCCTTCAATCATCCTGACAGTCTAGAAAGCCTGCCCTAAGCACTTCCTCAAGTTTGAGCAGGAGCATTTTCTAACTGAGCTATTGGCAGAGGGGAAGTTGGCCTCCCTAGTGTGGTTGGGACTCATCCCTGGAGTAAGGTGAATAGACCAGACCTGTTGGAGCTGGCTTTGATTCAAGTGTGGGAACAGGCGGTTGGACCTCATGAGCTTTAAGTTGCTTTCCACGCTGATTCCTAAATTTCCCTCATTGTACTGTGGGTTCCTCTCATTCTATGCTCTGTGCCGCCTCTTTCACAGCCACCTTGTGCCTCCTGAAGGATCTGCTTCCTAGGAGAGTTGCCTGTAGAGAGATCTGAGCCTACCTTGAAGGCAGGGCGTGTGTCTTGTACATATGCCCTGTAAGACTAGCAGGAGGCATGATAGAGAGAAATTTTTTATTAATACAAACATAATATTTTGCTATTATTACTAATGCTAGTAATTATTGTTAAAGTTACCATTACACTTACTATGATCTGAGTATTTCAATACATTATTTGTAATCTCAAGCAAACCTGCAAGGGAGGTATCATTACTACCATTTTCAAATGAGTAAAGTGAGACTCAGGCCAAGTCACTTGTCCTCTGTGCTGCAGCTAGAAGGGGAGGTGTCACGACTTTCTCCCGGGCTGGGCAGCTCTGAAGCTCTCTCCCTCTCTCTCTTTTTTAGGTGGAATTGGATGATCATAATCATGTTTCCAAATATCATCCCATGACTGGAAGAATAATAATAGCAAACCATATTGAGTGTGCTAAACTAGGGTTATTGTCCATCTGAAGGTCCCCAAAAGGATTTATGGCACAAGGGGAAGTTTGTTTATTGTTCTAATTCTGCTGATCATGCAGCTTTCCACAGCTCTAAGCCAATGGATTGGGGTGGGAGGGCCCACATTTAGTTTCTTGGGTAGACAAAGAGGTCGCTGAGAAAATGCTATCTCTCGGGGGTCTTCCGGCCCATAGATGGCACTGTTGGACCCTGGGAAGTCCCACGGCCCAGTTGCAGAGGGATGGAGGTAGCGTTGTGGTGCAGTCCCAGCTCTGCTCTGTTAAAGGGAAGGCACAGATCTGTTTGTAAGAATGCACCTTGGAAGCAGCCTAAATGACCACCAAGATGGGCCTGGTTAAATAAATTATGATACGTCCATATATTGGAATGCCATGTAACCATTAAAAATTTTGACATAGATTTATGTTGATTGATATAGAAAGATATCTCACAATGTATTTTGTCGAGGGAAAAGCATGCCTCGGGACATTTCATATATATAGCATTATCCCAAAGATATTAAATTGTGTGAGACAGAGACAGAGACAGATAGCAAGCCGGATGTTCACCAAAACTATGAACAGCGTAGATCTTTAGGTTGGTGAGATTTCAAATGATTTTTACTTTAACCTTATCTGTAATATGGGGGTTTTAAAAATAAAAAAGCATGTCTTATCTTAACAATTGGGAAAAATCAGATTGGTTTCCATTTGAAAATGTATAAACCAAACCAAACTGAATGTCTCTCTAACTCTCCCTGAAAAAAGTCTCTTTCAGAGTGTAGCCACCTCTGATGTCTCATCTGTGTGTTAGTGACTAGTTATTCCCTCTTCAAGGAGTGGAGACATTTGTCACCAGTGTTAGAGAAAAGCCCTAGGAGGCTTTTCCTGGGGCAGTTCCAGGGCACGTTTCACAGCTCAGGCACGGGGTGTGATCCCGGTCCTTCCCACCCTGTCTCAGCGACACCCATCGCCCCCTCCCCAGCCTCCACTTTCCATTCTCTCCTTCCACGCCTTCACCCTCTTTCTGGTATCTCCAGAAGCTTTCATATCCACACATTCTATTCAGCAGCGAGTCCCTGAACTTTCTAATTGAGATCAGAGATAAATATAGTGGGGAACGCAGGAGGGAGAGGGAGGAGGCCTAGTTTTAATTTGCAGCACTTCCCATTAATAACAAATTCTAATTAAAAAGTCTCTGTCTTCCAGCCTCAGTCCAAGGGAAAAGTGTCCCCAGGTCTGTCTGGCTGGAATCTTTTTGACAGTGAGTTTGGGGTGCAGATTTCTGTACCAGCTGAGCCCTGTCTGTCAGAAGCCATAATTAAGCTGGAAAAAAAAAAGGATGTCATCTAAGACCATAGGGATCTTCTCTTGCTGCAGTCCTAAAATGAGGCCATATGCCTTCCTTGGACAGAGGTGCCTCTGGGCTATTCCTCGTAGAGGGGGTGGCCAGCCCGGGTGTGCAATGAGGCAGATGTTCAGTGGCTGGGGAGTGTTTTTGGAGTTGCAGGAGCTAAGCGTTTTTGGAGCGCAGGAGCTCCTAGTAGAAGCGGGGAGCCTTAGGGGACAGCCTTCTCTGCATCATCTGCGGGGCGTCTGCCTCGTCTTTGCCTTTTCTCTTCACCCAGAATTTTCTCAGTGAAGACTGCCTCATTCTTTGGTGTGTGAGCCTCTGTGTTTGTGTGTGTGTGTGTAGACAGGGTACTCGTGCTGCTGACAGAGAAGTGAAGGCTATTAACAGTCTAAGATAGTAGGACGTGCCACTTAGTATTGATCTAAATACAAGTTTATTTTTTTTCACCAGGAACATTTTGATTCCTTGCTGAACTGAAGTAGGCACTCAGTAAATGGCTATGAATAAATGAAGGAGCGAGTGAACAAAAGGGTCCACCCTGAACTTTCAGTCTCTTATAGCCACCCGCTTACTTAGCACCTCCTCTTGGAGGTTAAATCCTTAGAAAACTAATGCAGGAACAGAAAATCAAATACCACATGTTCTCACTTACAAGTGGGAGCTGAATGATGAGGCATCTCAGACTTAAGGTGCCCAAGGTCATAGGCCTGGTCCAAGGTCATGTTGCTCAGAATTTGCAGTTGCTCAGACAAGAAATCCATCAAGTGATTCCTTCCTCTCTTGGTTATAACATCCCTGACTCTACTCTTTCTCTCACATGCTGCATCCCTCATCCATGCAGCATTCCTGTTGTCTCGACCTTGAAAATATATCCAGAGTCCAGTGGGATTCTCTGCACCTCTACTGCTGGGACTCTGGTCGGAATCCCCATTGTCTCTCTTGTGTTTGATTTCAGAAGCTTCCAAACTGTTCTGCCTGCTTCCGCTCTTGTCCACTAAAGTCCATTCTAAACCCAGCAGCCAGAGGGGTCCACTTACAGCCTCAGTGAGATGACCTCCCTCCTCTGCTCCGATGCCTCCACTGACTTCCCTTCTTGCTCAGAGTGGAACCCCAAAGCCGTGCGGAGGCCTCAAGCACTGCAGGGCCTGGCCCTTTTAAACCTCGACCTCACCTCCTGCTACTCTCCCCTTGGTCCTTCTGCTCCAGCCAGTTGGTGTCTCTGCTACTCCTTGACTGTGCCAGCCATAGCCCTGCCTCAGGGTCTTTCTTCCTCTGCTTGAAAGCCTCTTCCTCCAGGTGCCCACATGGCTCAATCCTTCACCTCCAAGAGGCTGCCTTCCCAGCAAGGCCACTCTGACCACCCTACTTAAAACTGCAACCCTGCCCCCTCCAGCACGTGATTTCTTCCTTGCCTGGTTATTTTTTTCATAGCACTTGCCACTTTTAATATTATTTTCTTTTCTTTTCTTTTCTTTTTTTTGAGACAGAGTCTCATGCTCAGGCTGGAGTGCAGTGGTGCGAGCTTAGCTCACCACAACCTCTGCCTCCTGGGTTCAAGTGATTCTCCTGCCTTAGCCTCTGGAGTAGCTGGGATTGCAGGTGTGAGCCACCACACCCAGCTAATTTTTGTATTTTTAGTAGAGACAGGTTTTGCCACGTTGGCCAGGCTGGTCTCAAAGCCCTGACGTCAGGTGATCTGCCCGCCTCAGCCTCCCAGAGTGCTAGGATTACAAGAGTGAGCCACGGCACCTGGCCTTAATTCTTTTCCTTATTTGTTTTATTTATGCCTCTCTCCCTTTCCTCTATCCTGCTAAAAGGCAGGGTCCAGGAGGGCAGATATTTTTGTCTGTTTTGCTCACTGCCATTATTCCAGCACCCTAGAACAAGGCCTGGCTCATGCAGTTAGTCAATGAGCCGCTTGTTGGATAAATGCAGGTGAGCTAAATTATCAAGTTAAAGTCACGAGTTCTTGATGTGGGAACCATAACCAAATGTAACCCACCTGGGTTCTAGTACCTGGGAAGGGGAAAGCTATTGTTGTAAGATGGGGCTCGGGAATCAGTAGGACCTGGGTTTGAAATCTAACCTTGTCATTTGTGAACTGTATGACTTCGGATCATACTTAACCATTCTGAACCTCCAATTTCTTCATTTATAAAATGGGGATAATGATAGGCTCTACCTTATAGGAGAGTTGGTGGAAACAATCAAAGCAGTGATATACACTACTTATCCCTGGCCCGGTGCATAGCAAGTGCTCAGTGAATGCTAGCTAGGAATGGTGGTGCTATTTTGTTGTTAACAGGGAACACCTTGTAAATCAGCAGTGACTGTTGACCATGAGGAAGTGAATGTCATCTTTCTCTGCAGAAAGAAGGGCTTGGTATTAAGAAAAAGGAAGGAGATGAGTCTTGTCCAGTTCCTGCAAGAGCATGGTTCTGGGATCGCTCTTTAAAAAATGAACATAAATTAATGGGAGGTGTTAAGAGGAGAGTGATCAGGATGGTGAAGGTGAAAAGACTCAAAATCATGCCCCATGATGATCACTAGCGAGATCTGGCTTGTTCTGCACCTACCGAAGAAGTTATAGTCCACAGCAAGAGTCCCCAACTCCTGGGCCGTGGACCAGTACCAGTCCGTGGCCTGTTGGGAACTGGGGCACACAGCAGGAGGTCAGCAGTGGGGTAGCTCCATTACTGCCTGAGCTCCACCTTCTGTCATATCAGCCGTGGCATTAGATTCTCATAGGAGAGCGAGAATTGTGAACTGATATTGTGAACTGCTCATTGCAAGGGATCTAGGTTGCGCGCTCCTTATGAGAATCTGACTAATGCCTGATGATCTGAATGGAAAAGTTGCATCCAGAAACCACCCCCTCAACCCATCCATGGAAAAATTATCTTCCATGAAACTGGTCCCTGGTGCCAAAAAGGTTGGGGACTGCTGGTCTACAGCAGGGGTTGGCAAATATTTTTGTAAAAGGTTAGATAGTAAATATTTTAGGCTTTGCAGGCCATATGGTCTCTGTCACAACTACTCAGCTTTACTGTTGAAGTGTAAGAGCATCCATAGGCAAATGAATGTGGCTGCGTTTCAATAAAACTTTATTTACAAAAACAAGTGGAAGGCCATATTTGGTTCCAAGACCTGGGGTTGCTTAACCTTGGTCTTTAGGATCCTATCTTGAGATGGTTGAAAGAATGTTTGAAGGAGGGCTGGACTGTTCTGAGGGTCCTCAAGGGAAGAAGTGAGGCTGAAGGATGGAATTTATAGATCCATAAATTTTCTTCCCTTTAAGGGTGATGTTTAATTGGCCAGAGCTTCTGGCTGTGCCTAGTCAGAATGGGCTGCCTGGGGCAAAAGCCTATGAATCCTTATCTGTGGATTGTTCAGGAAAAAGCTAGGGCAGCTTGGCAGAAATACAGGAGAGTGTATTCCAACACTGGGTAAGTCGTTGATTCATTCCTCAGGGGCTTTCAAAATCTCTGCTTATCGGGATGTTCTAAAGCGTATGCATGTTGCCATTCAGGAAAACAAAGTCGCAGATTGGGCACCTTTCCAATGAATGGGTCATTGAAATATGCAGATTGAAAACAGTTCTACTTTCTAGTTATATCACCAGACAGATTTTGTGCACATATCCACAGGTGAAAACCAGTGAGAATGCATTGTCAACTTCACTTAAGATGCAATCCATCTCAGTACTCATCTGGGTCTCTCATAAAGACCCAGACACTGACTGTCAGCCATAGTCACTGTCCTACTAACATAACATGAGGAATGCATGATAATTCATCTTCCATTTGTATCCAAGAATGGCAAACATCTGCCACAGAAGCCTCCACTCCTCTCACCTCTATGTATTTGAAAAAAATTGCTAATTGATCTTGACTGTCTTTCTTCCTGAACCTTGGCCTCAAATGGTTCAGGTTCTAGAATTTTTATAATAGGAGGGACTGGGGCCAGCTGTCTCGTTGGAATAGGGGTGAGGGTGTAGGCTCAAAGCTGAAGTATGTCAAAGAATAGAGCGGAGATGAGTGAGAACCCCCAAAGACCTTCTTCTCTAGGACTCCCATGGCCCCACTACCCAGGAATTATTCACAATATCTTGCTTCAGGCATCAACTATCAACTTATTGAAGGTGGCTGTTTGCCATCTTTGGTTTGGGAAGTCCAAGGGCAACAACAGACATTTTCTAGAACTGCCTAGAAGTTGGCTGGGGGACAGTATGAAGACTGTGGATAGCCTGGGATTCTCTACTGAGCATCCTGTGCAGAAAGAATCAGGATCTCAGCATCTTTGATATCATGACATCTTAATCAGATAGCTACTGGAGGTTATTCAAAACTTCTGGATTCAGGCATACCCTAAGCCAGGTGCTAGAAAATGTGAAGTCCGCCCGCCTCGGCCTCCCAAAGTGCTGGGATTACAGGCGTGAGCCACCGTCACAAGGTCAGGAGATCGAGACCATCCTGGCTAACACGGTGAAACCCCGTCTCTACTAAAAATACAAAAAATTAGCCGGGCGTGGTAGCGGGCGCCTGTAGTCCCAGCTACTCGGGAGGCTGAGGCAGGAGAATGGCGTGAACCCGGGAGGCGGAGCTTGCAGTGAGCCGAGATCGCGCCACTGCACTCCAGCCTGGGCGACAGAGCGAGACTCCGTCTCAAAAAAAAAAAAAAAAAAAAAAAAAAAAAAAAAAAAAAAAAGAAAATGTGAAGTCATAAATTGGTGACATTTATCTGACCTTTTTCTGTGCACTAGAAGCACCTGTGTTCATGCCTCATGAGTAGCAGGGCTGAGTGATGAGAGGAGAATGGGATTCTGGTGAGAGCGTGTGAGTGATGGACTTAGCCATGTGTCCACACTTCAAGCTAAATATGGAATGGAGGCAGGAGAACAAGGGCAGGATCAGTGGTGAATGTGTTTGTGGAGACAGGGTGAGCCCATTTGGAACATCTTCCAGGAGGGAAGCCCCAAGATTTGAGGATTTGGGGGTTAATGTGGAAATAGCCAGGGTCCTGTCCTAGAAAATGGTACCCGACATCAAACACCAAAGGCCAAGGTAACAATGTAAGTGGCAGACCAGATAGAAAGACTAACCATTGGGTGGGTTGGTTGCATAATGAAATTAGTGTGATGGATGGACTAAGGAGGGCAGTTCTAAAGCAAGGCAGGAAGTGGTGAAGGTGCTTGTGTTTGCATCTCAGGATAAAATACAAAACCGTAGCCTAGGTTCCTCAATTTTGGCATTGTTGATATATTGGTCCAGGTCATTCTTTGTTGTTGGGGGCTGTCCTGTGCATTGTTGGATGTCTAGCCTCTTACTACTAGATGCCAGTGGTATCTGCTCCACCATAAAAATGTTAACAATAAAAAAATGTCTCTAGACATTACTAAATGTCCCTGGGGGGCAAATCACCCCCGGCTGAAGACCACTGCATAGTCTGCCAGGCTGCAGCACACAGCACATGTTATGGAATATAGAAGAGATCTGCCAGTCTAGCCTGTAATGGGGGACCTGGGAGAAATGGAATAGCCTTGTGGCCCTGTAGATTTACTGGAGAGTCTCTCAGGTCCAGTGCCAGCTCCCTGCATTCCATCATCCCGACTTAGGAGTTTCACCTGCTGTAGTACATCACACATTTTCCCAATCCAGCTACTATTTTCTGGTATTGTCAATGTTTGCATGGTTTTATCCCCACAAGACTTGAAATCCCCCCAGGGCATGCCTGCATTCCTTTATCTTTGTGTTTCCAGTAGCCAGCATGGAGCCTGACATATAGAACTTACTCATTAAATGTTTCCCAAATGCATGCATGCATGCATGAATGAATGAAGTAGTGATTTTGTGGATCATTCCCTCGACCTCCAGCATGACAAATGGACGAGAGGCAAGACCCTGAATCATCAATGCAGAGGAGATATCAGAACTGGAAAGTGATGAGTCCTTTCCTCTTCTGGAAAACATAAGTCAGCCTAGGAATGAGGTTCCTGAGTCACTGAGGCAAAATGAACCCAGAATGGGGACAGGAGGGCCGAGCTTGGGTTTGGGACCAGGCCAGAAGGCTACGTGGTCTTAACATCCTGACAGCGGCCAACTCAAGGCCCCCTCCCTTCAGCATGGCCTGCAGCGGCCACCCTCGCAGCTCGGCTTCCCCCACGCTGCTGGTGGTTGCATCGGCCAGCAGCTGGGAGCACAGCCACCAGTTAATGGACCTCTTAAAGGGGGGACCCAGCCAGGAGCCATCAGCACAGCTCCCTACCAAACAGTCCTACTGAACCGGTTATTTCAATTAAAGGACCATTACCATGAAACCCTATCCAGCCCCAGCTCCCATTTGCCGGCAGGAGGACTTTCTCCTCCTTGTCCCAGGCCCTGCTCTGTGGTTACCCGACGGCCCTCTCACGGGGGCTCACCGCCTTCGCTAAAACACAGCAGCTGCTGCTAATAAACAAACATATTGATCATACCGATACGGGATGTCAGGGACTTAATTCATGAATGAAGTGAGCTTTAAGAGTGCCCAGTGGGAGCTGGCTCCATTTAAAGGGCCAGCAGCTGCCTGAGCACTCTTAAGGGAGGTCCAAAGAGGCCAGGCAAGATAACCTCTCTCTTCCCTGTGTCCTATGGTGTGCTGTTGGGGGGAAATGGAATCTCCTGCCCCATAGTTATCACCCTATCTGACCCACCTTCCTCCTCCTTGATCCTTTTTGCAACTTGGAGAGAGTCGGCTGAGGCTGCCGTGGACTCGTATCTAACAAGGGCTGGGGCCACTGTAGCAGAGGAGCAGGAGAAGAGGCTACACTAGCTCTTGGCTCAGCCTCTCAGGCCTCTTACCCTAATGATGTGATGACGGCCTTGGTCCTGAACCAGTCTCTACCAGGATCTGCTATCTCATTAGAGCAAGTGGCATAAGGACTCTGAGAATCGTGCTGAAGGGTCCACTCCACTAGTGGTGGAGTGCTTCTCCAGTACGCTGGCCCCAGCCCTTGTTAGGTACGAGTCCACTCCAGCCTCACCTGACCATCTATCTCCAAGTTGTGAAAAGGGTCCCGGAGGAGAACAGTGGAGAGTTGGGGAGGGAGATAACCATGGGATGAGAGATTCCATTTCACTCCAACAACACACCATAGGACTCAGGGCAGAGAGAAGTTCTCTCGCCTAACCTTTTTGAGATTTCCCTTAACAATGCTCAGGCAGCTGCTGGCCCTTTGGGATGCCAGAGGGCCTAGACATTTCTTCTGTAACCACTTCCAAGCCAGACAGACCACCCCCTTGATAATTTTAGCAATTAGTCAAGAGCGAAGGCTCTGTAGCCAGAGTTCTAGAATTTAAATCACAGCTCTATCATTCACAAGCTATGTGATTTCAGGCAAGTTTCTTAACCTCTCTGGGCCTTATCTATACAAAAGGTAAAATTGTTGGTGTAGAGAGTAAAATGAACCCAATATGTGCTGTGCTTGCAACAGTGCCTGGCACTTATTACATGTTCAGTAACAGTGCTCCCAGCCCCATCCTGCTGTGATGGCCACGGACCCGCACTGCATCCTTATCTCTCTGTCCCTCGTGTATTCTCAGGTACCACTCAGGAGCAGGAGGTGGCTTCATGGAAGTACAACACGCTGCAAAACACGTTTCATCTTTTCTCAGTGTCCAGATGGGCAGCTTCAGCCTGAGCCCTGGCCCAGTTGCTAGCTGGAAACTCAGAGTGGCTTCTGCACCTAGGCTGAAATCTAGCCACCCTGAGCCCTCCCAGGCCTGAGCTTTGGACTGCTGTGGGAGAAGGCTAGTCCTTCAGCTCCCACAGCTCTTTGCTGTAATCCCTCCTCCTCTCGGCTTTGTCTAGAGCTGCACTGACCCAATATGGTGGCGACCACGAGTCACATGTGACTAAGTACATTTCAGTGAATTAAAGTAAAACTAAAAATTCAATTCCTTAGTCACACTAGCTACATGTGGCTACCACATTGGACACTGCAGACTATAGAACATTTCTTTTTTCTTTTTTTATTTCCCTAGAGACAGGGTCTTGCTCTGTCACCTGGGCTGGAATGCAGTGGTGTGATCATAGCTCACTGCAGCCTCAAATTCCTGGGCTCAAGTGACCCTCCTGCCTCAGCCTCCTGAGCAGTTGGGACTATAGGTGTATGCCACCACACCCTAATACTTTTTAAAATTTTTTATTTTTTTGTAAAGACAGAGTCTCACTTTGTTGCCCAGGCTGATCTTGAACTCCTGGCTTCAAGCGATCCTTCTTCCTCAGCCTCCCAAAATACTGGGATTGTAGGTGTGAGCCATCACACCCAGATAGAACATTTCCATCTCTGCAGAAAGTTCTGTAGTGCTGCTCTAGAGGTCTATGGCAAGGAGGGAGGCACACAGTTTTAAAACCCCTTGCTACTCAAAGGGAGGTCTATGGCCTTTGCATCCATATCACCTGGGAGCCTCTTAGAAATGCACACTCTCAGGCCCTGACCCAGACTGACTGAGTCAGAATCTGCATTTTTTTTTTTTTTTTAAGACAGAGTCTCACTCTGTCACCCAGGATGGAGTGCAGTGGCACAATCTGGGCTCACTGCAATCTCTGCCTCCCAGGTTCAAGCAATTCTCCTGCCTCAGCCTCCCGAGTAGCTGGGATTACAGGCATCCATCACCATGCTTGGCTAATTTTTTTTTTTGTATTTTTAGTAGAGATGGGGTTCCACCGTGTTGGCCAGGCTGGTCTCGAACTCTTGGCCTCAAGTGATCAGCCTGCCTCAGGCTCCCAAAGTGCTGGGATTACAGGTGTGAGTCACTTGCCCAGAATCTGCATTTTAATAGGATCCCAGGTGATTCCTGTGCATACCAACGTTTGGGAAATACTGCTCTAAACCTCAATCTTCCTGTTATAGAAAGTGGGAATCATACTTTGTAGGATTAAAGAAGGTACCCCCTAAAAACTTCTTGCCCAATAGTGAGTGCTCAATAAAATCTAGATGCCTTAACCAACCTCATCTGCCTCAATGAAAAAGTGATTTGTCTGAGTGTCATGGAGGACCTGATGTTGTTTGGAGACCAGAGAGTGCCACCTGTTGTCCTTCCCAGCTGTAGAGGCAGAGTGTGAGGTCCGAAAGGGATCTGCATCTGCTCTGGGCATGTGTGAGTGTTTTGTTTCCAAAGCCCAAGCTGCAAAACCCTCGAGGCCTACGGCTCAGAGATGTTCATCAGTTGAGTTCAGAGTCAGCATCAGAGTGAAGGACTAGGGACCCAGGTAAAAGGAAACATTGTGTTTGGTCATTAGTAAAGTGACAGATAAACAGATAAGCAAGCAGATAGATTATCTCAATGCACTGTGGTGAGGAAAAGGCAAGGGCCATGTCCACGTGGCTGTGGGAGCTGAGGGGCGCTTTGCCATGGAGCAGGCAGGGGGCAGGGAGGGTGCCTGGGGAGGCTTCTGAAGCAGGGGTCTCCTAAGTTCAGATGAGATGGTTGCAGCACAGGGGCTGGCAGGGGAGACATGGGTGGGCACAGTGGGCAAAGGCAGCCTGTGATGCAAAGGGATGGAGCTATGCACCAAGCTGGGAGTACAGGGCACCACGCATTGCTTGGTTCTGTTGGAGGATGAAGGATAAGGGTACGTGGAGTCTGGGAGGAAGGGCAATTGAGGTTAGAGGTGGGCAGGAGTTCAGACACAGGATGGTGTGTGTGGCACTAACAATTATCCTGTAATGAGAAAGCTGCTGAAGGGTTTTAGGTAGAGGAATCATGAGGCTGCATTTGTGAATTAGAAAGATCACAGGAGCAACTGCGTGAAGCAGGAGCTGGAAGCAGAGATCATTAGGGGTTAGTGTCCAAGTCCAGGGAGAGACAGTGTAGGCATGGACACTGGCAGGCAGGTTAAGGGGAGAGGAAGGAAAGTGTTGAGGACAAGAGGCCACACATTAACATGTCAGCTATTAATTTTGAATTATTAATTTTGAATTTGTGATCAGTTTTTTAAAAAGTTTACTTGTGTTCAGAAATAATTCTTCAGACAGGGTGCAAGTCCCCAAATCTATGAGACAGTGAAAGCTGTTTACAGAGGAAAATTAATAGCCTTAAACGCCTTCATTACTAATGGCTTCACTTCTAATGAAGAAAGACCTTCCCTCGAAGAAAGGGGTGGTGTTAAGCACTCATCTGAAGAAATTAAAATAGGAATGACTAAATAAACCCAAAGAAAATGGGGAAAGAATATTAATAAAGATAAAAGTGATGGTTAATAAGACAAAAAACAATGTATGTTAGAAAAAAATAAAACCAGAAGACTAGCAAAATAGATGAACGTGCCTTGAGTGCCTGATTAAGGGGAGGGGAGATATTAAAGAGAGAAAACAGAGATGATATAAATTAATTGCCTCAGCAAGATGGTTGGGAGGAAATTGTAAACACAGTACTTGAGATTCAAGAGCCTCTTCCTATACCGATAATGGACCTGGCAACTCCAGTTCATGCTTAACCTTCTGTTCCCTGGAGCCTGAGGATACCAGCGATATTTTGTTAATATCATTCTCCTTTCCGTCATACAAAATACAGCGACTCACATTTATCCAGCTTTTCTTCTATATGTCAGACACTATGCTAACTACTATGCATAGACTTTATTTTAATCCTCCCAAAATTGAACCAGGTGAATTCGGGCCAACTATGACATCATTTTACAGATGAGAAACATCAAATTTAGCATGACAGATTCATTTGCCCCATGCGCCCACCTCTCTCGAGAGGCAGCATTTGCGCTGGGACAACATGACTCCTGGCCTTCTGTGCCCATACAGTTTAACTGATGCCTCTCCCTCAGTATACCTTCCCCCCAGGTGAGCATGTTTGGAATATTCAAAGGTGTAGGAGGAGCACTTTGGTTTTGACTCAGCGATAATCTGGACCCTGGGTTCCAGTCATATTGTTGTCACTTAGAGGCTCAACCTGGGGGCTTTGTCACTTAAGGCTTCTAAGGCTAAGCCTTAGATTTCCTAAATCTCAGTTTACTACTCTTCTTTAAAATAAAGGAGTTGGACTGGGCCCCTATGCTTTTAAAATTCTTTTATATCTTTAAAAATGCCTTATAGTCAGACCTCACTGCTAATGAAGGTGGGCCTTGACATTCAGTATCAATTAGGCATGGATGTTCCAGCCCTGTCAGTCTTACCTTCTGTGCAGGATCCCTGGCTCCCCTCTAAATAAGTGTACCAAATACTAGCACATAAACTGCCACAGTAGGAAGTACAGACAGTGGCATATGGCGGTACTGCCCTTAGACCTGGTTGGACACACCTACTAGAACCCCCACTCTTTTATATTCTGAGACAGGGTCTTGCTCTGTCTCCCAGGCTGGAGTGCAGTGGCACAATCATGGCTCACTGCAGCCTTGACCTCCTGGCTCCATCAATCCTCCCACCCCAGTTGCCCAGGCTGGTCTTGAACTCCTGGGCTCAGGTGATCTGCCTGCCACACTCTCCTCTTGACCACACTTCCCAAGCCTACTTCCAGGGCCTGTGTAGGCCTCCTACTCCTGGCCCACCTCTCCCTGATGGATTCACTGGTGTGTGCATGTCCAGCCCCATGTGGTGTCCGGGGGCAAGTGCTGGGGCTGTGGACAGAGTTGGGCTTTGCAGGACTTACAGGCTGGAGTGCATCAGGTTCCTTGTGGTGTGAGAATGAGCTGGGAGTGGGAAGAGAAGGGGAACACTGGCATGGGGCCTCCCACTGGAACTCACGCCCTGCCATGTGGTGCCCTAGAATTTAATAAAGGAAAATTCAATGGCCTGGTAACAGTTAAACTCCCCACAAAAGACACATATGCGTGAGAATATATATACATATATATATGAATGTGGATAATAGACAGGCAAAAATGATAGGTTGCAGGACAGGTCAAGCTTGATCATTGGAGGCTGGATAAACGAGCACAACTGTGGCAAGAGAAGCCCTCAAAAAGGGGCTGCACTGCCTAGAAGAATTTAGGGGGCCAGGATAGACAGAAAGCAAACTAACAGAAATCTATCTTAGCCTTCTGATCTCACAACTAGCTCACTTCCTTTAGCCCTGGCTTGAATCTGACTGGAACAATTTCCTCCAAATAGATGTGCCAGGATTCATTCACTCCTTCATGGCTCCATCAGCGAATATTTATGGAGCACCTCTCATGTGCAAAGCACAGTGCCAAGGATGGCAGTGAGCAGAACCAGATCCGGCTCTGCTTCATGGAAATGCAACCTGGTGATGAGAGACACATGTGGATTGAAGAATCGCAGAATGGTGCAGGTAAACCAATGCTTGCGAGGCACCCATAGCGGGGAAGGTCTGAGGGCTCCAAGGTGCCCAGCACAGGACCTGACCTGGGCTGGTAGTGGTAGGTGCTTTCCTGAGGATGTGACATTTGGGGATGGGACAGCTTGTGTGTGGTCCCTGGGATGGATGGAAGGCCAGTCTGCTTAGGGGTAAGAAATGGATGGGGAGAGGAGGCCAGATGAGGCTGGAAGGTAAGCAGGGGTCAGGAAAAAGAGGGAAGCATCAGGGGAGTTTCTGGCTTCCAGAGCCCCTTGAAGGTGGGGCCTTCCTGAGATAAGGAAACTGGAAGAGAATCAGTTCTAGGGGTGGAGATTTCGGGGAGGTCATGAATTTGGCCTCCTAGTCATGAATTTGACCTGCTGATCTTGAAGTACTTAAAAAATAATTTATTTTGAAATAATTTATCTCGAAATAATTTCAAACTTAAGAGCTGCAAGAACTGTACAAAAATCTCTTGACTTCCCTTTTCTCAGCTTCCCCAGTAGTTAGCATTTAATCACATTTGTTCCAACGCCCTTAAATGCTCCCCTAAAGACACTGTCCTTCCTTACCACCACACAAGCCCCAAATCAGGAAAGAAGCCACAAATCCCATTCAAATGTCATCAACCATCTCAACAACCTTTCTCCTTATGGCCCAAGATCCCATCCAAGAACACACGTTGCATTTGGTTGCCATGTCATTTTGGTCTCCTTGCATCTGAAACACTCTCTCACTGTTTCCCTGGCTTTCATGTGCAGTTTGAAGGGTACAGGCCTGTCTTTCTATGTGATGATGTGTGTGATGTCTGTGTGATGAAGCTCAGCCCACTTTAATGTGGGGTTTCCTCGTGACAAGAGTCTTTTAAAAACATGTCAGGTTTATTGAGGTTTAATTTACACATGGCAGCATTCATCCTTTCTAGTGTGTTTTTATGGGTTTTGACAAATGCATAGCACCAGGTAGTCACACCACCATCAAGATATACAGCATTTTCATCCAGGACATTTTTCCTGGGCATGGGACCTGTGCATGCCCCACACATAGAAGAACCCACGCTTGGTTGAATGGTATTGGTATCCTGTCACTGTCTTTCAGTTCTTAATAATTTTTAAACAAGGGACTCCACATTTTCATTTTGCACCGGACCCTGTGAATTATGTAACCAGTCCCGTTTCCCATCACACTAAAAAGTTTCCTGGTGCCCTTTTCTTTGACTATCTGTTTCCTATCCCTGAGTTTTGTTTTTTCCTGGTTTCATATAAATGGAATCATCTCGTATGTAGCCTTTCAAGATAGATTTCCCCTTCATCCTTGTTGTTTTATGTATTAGTAGTTTGTTCCTTTCTATTGGTAAATATTATTTGACTGCATGGATGTATCACAGTTTGTTTGTTTATTCACCAGTTGAAGCACATTTGAATTGTTTCCAATATTTGGCACAATAAACATATACATACAGTTTTGTGTAAACATGTGTTCTTATTTCTCTTGGATAAATAGCAGTAACAAATAGAGTGGGATTGCTGGGTCAAATGGAAAGTATATGTTTAACTTTAGGAGGAACTGCCAAATTGCCTTACAGAATGGCTGTATCATTTTGCATTCCCGCAAGCAATTCATGAGGGTTCCAGCTGCTCCAAGTCCTTGCCAGCACCGCGTGTTGTCAATATTTTTTTATTTTAGCTGTATCAATAGGTGTGAAGTGGTATCTCGTTGTGATTTTATTTTGCATTTCCCTAAAGACTAATGATGTTGGGCATCTTTTCATGTTTGCCATCTGTAGATCTTCTTACATAAAGTGTCTATTCAAATCTTTTGCCTATTTAAAAACTAGGTTTATAGCCAGGCGTGGTGGTGCGTGCCTGTAGTCCCAGCTAGTTGGGAGGCTGAAGCAGGAGAATTGCTTGAAGCCGGGAGGCAGAGGTTGCAGTGAGCCAAAATCATGCCACTGCACTCCAGTCTGGGTGACAGAGCAAGACTCTGTCTCAAAACAATAACAACAAGAAAAACAAACAAACAAAGAAACGAAGAAAACTAGGCTTGTTTTCTTATTATCAAGTTATGAGTGTTTTAAAATATGTATTCTGGATACAAGTTCTGTATCAAATATGTGTTTCATAAATATCTCCTCCTGAAGTGCTTTTGAAGTGGTTAGAGCTGACGCTCAGAGGAAAGTTCTAGGCTGATAATATAAAATACAACTTAATTAGTGCATAAATTAGAATCGAAGACATGGGCATGGGTACAATTGTCCAGGGAGAAAGAACAGCCTTGAAAGAAGAGGTGGCTTCAGACCAAGCATTTAGGAATTACAACATTCAATAGCCAGGCGGAATGGGATGTGCTAGAAAAGGAGATTAAAAAAGAGCTGCCCACATTGTAGCAGGAAACCCAGGAAAGTGTGAGGCCAGAGAAGACAAGAGAAAGGAGTGTTTCAAGAAGAAAGGAATGGTTAAGAGAGTCAGATGCAGTTGAGAAATTAAGTAAGATGAGGACTGAAAAATATCCTTACTACATTTAGCAACATGGAAGTCTTTGATGAGCTTAGCAAGAGCTATTTATGTGGAGTGATGGAGCAAGGCTGATATTCACACCATACCAAATGATACAGCCATGCTGTGTGAACACATGGAAATACTTATATATTGGTTGGTAAATAGCTACCACCCCAATCCCCCTGAATGATCCCCCATAGCCCCAGTTCATTGTCTCTCTCCCTGGCTCACCTACAGACCTCAACATGATTCAGTAGCAAAAGTCAACCTCCCAACCAGCAGGGGGATGTAGGACCTTGCCAAGCTCTATGGCTGGATGATTGCTTTCCAAGCCATCTTGGTAACTTAAGTATCTTGGTTACTTAGATACTTATATCACTGCTGGATGGATGTCATATTGAAGTGGATTGAGAAATCAATGGGAAGTGGAGAAACTGAGACAATGACAATGAACAATTCTTTATAGAACTTTTGTTTTGAAAGGGAGGAGAGAGAGAGAGGGGGTAGAAACTGGATGTGAGGCCCAGGGGCGTTAGATTGTGTTCATTGTTCTTTTTTAGGTGAGAGACTTCAGTGTGTCTAAATGCTGATGGAAGGATTTTGACCAAGAGAAATTGCCCTAGTCGGCAAGACCCAGGCACTCTAGTATGCATGACCGTTATGCTTACAGTATTTTTCAATGTAAATTAATAAGTTAGAGTCCAGTTTATATATCTATCTAAAGAACTCAGTTGATTTGAGTTATCCCTAATTGACAGATCAGTTCTCTGTGTTAACACCTCAAGTTTCTGAGCCTCTCAGTTTGAGGACCAGATCCTGGACTCTAATGAATTCACTGATGCATATGCTACCTTGGGAGACTGATATGGTTTGGCTGTGTCCCCACCCAAATCTCATCTTGAATTCCCACATGTTGTGGGAGGGACCCAATGGGAGGTAATTAAATCATGGGGACAAGTCTTTCCCATGCTGTTCTCCTGATAGTGAATAAGTCTCACGAGATCTGATGGTTTTAAAAAGAGGAGCTCCCCTGCACAAGTTCTCTCTCTTTGCCTGCCTGCTGCCATCCATGTAAGACATGACTTGCTCCTCCTTGCCTTCCACCACGATTGTGAGGCTTCCCCAGCCACGTGGAATTGTAAGTCCAATTAAACCTCTTTCTTTTGTAAATTGCTCAGTCTCAGGTATGTCTTTATCAGCAGTGTAAAAACGGACTAATACAGAGACCCATTGGCCTTCTGCTAACCCTCCCTGGCATCATCTTAATCTCCCTGCTAGAGATCTGTTAAATCTTCTAACCATCCCAATCTAGGCCAGTCAGGACCACCTCCCAATTTCTAGTTCAAGCCACAGTTACTCCTAGCAGATCCTTGAGATCACCAAGTGTGTGGGTCATTGAGCATTGATAAGATGTGAACCCTGCCCTCATCTTGTAGGTGGAGAGACAAGGCAGTGTTAAACCAAGTTAGAATAATATAAGGTGGACTGCAACATGTACCATCATAAGTATAAACAGTATGATGGGAGCCCACAGCAGGGTGCAACAGGCTCTGTTGGGGAGGTAATTAATTCTGCAATGCAACTTGGTATTCTTCTTGCCAACCCTGCATATCATCTCCCTTTCACTACATGTTCCCTCATTCACACTCCATGCCCAAGTAAGTATTAATAGTATCCTCAAATGGTACCTCTGGAGGTGCTTTCCATCTGCACAGCTGCATGGGATTGGGATTAGTTCAGGCACCTGCTGGTCCTGGAGCTTAGAACCTAATCACATTCCCTTCCCTTAGACTGTCTTCAGACACACACAGCACAAAGGCCCACTTTGCCCACCCTCTCAAAGATGCTTTCTTTCTGCCTGTTGTACAGCTATTTTACCCTCCCAGGGTTGACTTTCTAAGTCCTCCCAGCAAGGCTTTCCACCACCTCATTGACTTGAAAGAGGGGAAAACACAAGCTTCATTCAGGGTGGATCGTTTTGATACAGAAAAGATTTCCTTTGCCCCAAAGGGAAGGCCGACTTTTCTCTTCTGGCGCAATTCTCTGGGTCCTTGTAGCTTTCTGCTCACACTGACTCACAAATTCCTGAGGTCTCCTTTCCTCTTGGGTGGAACTACCCTCACATTTCCCGGCTAGCAAAGGGAGAAGTTGTACCCAATAGCGCTGAAGGCCTCCTCCAGCTCTGCTGACTTATGAGCCTTTGTCCTTTGTGGTTTGTCCTGAGCCAAGGACAACTAGGCACTGCCCTATGCATTGCCCACCTGAAACAGCTGCCCACACGTGACGCCATTAAGGAAGGCCACCCTGGTCTTGCGGTGTTTCCATTGCAAGGTTACAAAGTAAAGATAATGGGAAATAATGCTGCTTCATCATTTTTAACCTTTCTGAATAATGCCTCTGTGCATAAGCCAGAGATTTTTATTTTAAAATCAATTGTGCTTATTGTGTTCTTTGAAAAAATAAACGAGAAGCTGGGAAGAAAGAAGTGGGATCCAGGGTTTATTAAGACAAAGAGTTTGGAGTGGGGTGTGGGAATGTGGTCCTGCCTGGCCTAGACTGCTGTTGTCCTGGAGGACAGGGCTAGCAGCTGAAAACCCCAAGTGGTTGCTATGGGAGAAGAGAGCTTCTCACGCTGCAAAAATGTACCAGACATATGTGGGCAAAGCATCTGTCTTCTATTACTCTCAGGCGCCCAGAGAACCTCCATTCTTATCCCAAGGAAAATGGGGCTCTGGCCCTAAGGAAGAGCTTTTAAGAGAAAAATATCAGACATCAAATTCAGCTTCAGCCACTCATTAGCTGTGTGGCCTTGGGAGGGTTACATGATGCGTCTTCTGCAGAATGCAGGCGACAACACCTATTTCTTGGAGGTCAGAGGGCCCCTGAAACAGCATACACCCTGGACCAGAGTAACCAATGGCTTGTCTAGAAGCCCAAGGCTCAGCCCCAAAGTAGCATGTGGAAGTGTGGGTTGCAGGAGTGGAGGGGCTGGTAACTTGAGAGAACAAAGTCAAGCTCAGTGGGTATAAGAGGGGCTGTCATCTCAGCCCAGTCGATTCTGCAGCTGCCTTGGGCATTCTGGTGACAGCACTTGGAGCAGTGGAAACCCCATGCATGGCCACATAGTGTCCATGCTTGGCTCTGTTAAAGCCACAACATACATACACAAATCATACACACACACACACACACACACACACACACACACACACCACGCACACCACACCATCTGCCCTCAGCCCCATCTCACCACTCAGAACCTCATACTCCTTTTCCAAATCTACTTCGCTTCTTATAGGAGAAAGCAGGGAAGCTCTTTTTATCACTTGCAGGGGAAAACCATGAAGAGCATGGGCCACATTAGACTGTACTAGGGCGTGCTCATTTTTGCTAGTTACACTACTATGCATAATCTAACAGCCCCTGGTGTAAGAAACAGAGCAGGCCCTCCAAGAGGCCAGGGAGCTTTTCCCTGAGCGAGCCCTTAGCTCATTTTGTCACTCCTACAGATCTTGACACAAGTAGGGATGGTTATTTTCCAGCCTGGGCCTTAGTGCTGGCAAAGACATCTTACTGGAGAGGCCATACCCTCAGTTTAATCCCAGTGACCCACATTGATCTCTCTTCTGCTGTTCTCTAGGACTCACTTATTTGCCACCTATGTCCTAATGGGACTAAAAGTAGGAAGGTGGAGCGAGGGAGGAGGGATGCAAAAAGTAACTGTTTCTTCTTGCTCACCAGAGATTATTCATGAGGTTTGATCCACCAGATTTGGGATTATTTTCATTCCCTGCCTGAAGTAAATGAGCTGAGCATGGCGGCAGACTTGGGGGTAGGGAGCAGATGCTTAAGGTGTGAGGATCTGCAGGGAGATCTCAGAGACCTGGGGCAGTGTCAAAGGTTCCACGGTGGCTTTTCATTTTCCTAGAGATCAAGCCCTTCTTCTTACACTGTCTTCACCAATGAGCACAGAGGTCCATGTGTACCTTCTCAGTGCAGTATCAATTGTGTCCTATGTGCATAGCATCACCTGGAGTTGGGCAGCATGGCAGCCCTGATTCCCATCACTGTTCAAGCCCTAGCTGCAATAGGCATTGCTTCATGGGTCTGTCACTCCTGCCTGTCATATGCTTTATGTCTGGAATGGTCCTTCATATCCTGCATCAAAACTGGCTCTCTAATACTTATACCATCCTAGAACTCCAAACTCATTCAAGAAGCAATTTCACATGTCTAAGAGATATCTATGGCTCGACCTTATCCAGGCAAACACCCATCTTACCAGGTAGGGTAGACACTGCTGGTTGCCTACATAATAGATCTCTCTGTATCCCAAATCCCATCTTGTTGTTAGGGTTGGCCTTCTACTCTAAGTGTTAGAAAGTCACCTACTCACCTCACTAGGCTCCTTTGCATCCAGAGCATGGACAATGGGATCTAATCTTTACCAATGGGGCAATGTGCGGGGAGATCTCCAAGAAAGATTTTCCTCCCTGGTAAAAAGAGACATGTGAGGATAAAATGCCATTTTTAATTCTTAAGAATATAGGGTGTGAGGATATGATACCTGGAGCCGCAGCAGTCATCTTGACACCATGAGGATACACACCTTAAGAAAATTGATGCTGACAGCAGAAGGAAAGAAAGAACCTGGTTCTTAGATGACATTATTGAACCACTGGATAGACCTTTGAATGCTGCTGGTTCTGTGACTTCTTGTTAGGTTTGGTAATTAAATGCCCTTCTTGATTAATTTTTATGGGACATTTTGTTACATGCGGCCAAAAGCCTCATCACTGGGCTTCAGAACCCGACTACCACCATCAGCGTGTGGAACTCTGTAGTGGTGGAAAAGGAGTCCTGGCTATTATATCCAGCTCGTCTACCACCTTCTTGTGGTGAGTCAGGGACTGGTAGGAAATAGACTTGAAGGTCAGGCTAGAGCTCAGTTCTTGATGAGAACTGGAGTGGGTTCAAGGAATCAGGTGCCAGGACACAAGGTCACCCCAAGTGTGCTAGGCAAAGAGGTTACAGCGTTACCCTCTTAAAAGCATTCAGGGAGTTATTCTAGCCCCTTGCCCACCTAGAACATGGTATTCCAGTCTTAGACCACCTCTAAAAGCCTGTCTCATATGAGTAGGGGGAGGTCTGAACAAGCTCTATGGCTGGCTGGCTCTTGTTGGCTCAGGGACTGGCCAGGATGAGCTTGCAGTTGGCAGGGTTCACAACCCACACAGGACATGGGGCGAAGTCTGCAAAAGGCTTAGCTGAGGCGTGGCCTGACACCCTTGGCTAAATTTTGATCTTTGCTTTTTGAATTTTTCATGCTGTTCCTGTCTTCCCTCCCCTTGGCTATGAAAAAGTGGCCTATGCCATACTTACTGCTTAGGCTCAAATTACCCTTTGAGGAAACATCCTTGTCTAGGGCAGGTGCTGCTCCTTACTGCAAGGCAGGGCCCCTAAAATCCCATCTGTCAGATGGGGAATATCTTTTAAAATCACAGGACATTAGGACTGAAGACACTGTGACCCAGATAGTGACAGACGATTTGCTAAGGTCACCAGCTGGTTACTGGAAGAGCCTGCTTAGAATCAACACTCTGGATGCTGAGTTTGATGCATCCTATATGACACTAAAAATAATTCACTAGTTCATTTCATGGGTGCCCCCACACGGCAATAATGACGTGGGCAAACGTGTTCATGAAAATTGGGGCTAAGGACAGACCAATTCATCCTTCTTACCCTCTGACTTTTTATTACCTTCCAAGACTTGTACTCAAGTCATTGGGGAAAAGATGATATCAGAGCATTGGGATTCTCAGCCATAGGTGTGAGAGGCCCTCAGGTTTTGATGGGTACATCTTTTTTAGGACTAATTTTTATCAGACGACGGTGGGCCCAATTTGTTGTGGCATGGATAAATAATTTACCTCTTGTATTTTTTGAAAACCAGACATCACTCAAGGGTGATTCATCAAAAGCAGTGTCAGTGACATCAATATTTCTGAGGAGCTGTATGATAGGTAGCTTATGAGATCTTCCCCCCCATTGAAGTAGTTTACAGGCTAAAATAATTCAAGAACCACTGTCATTCTTTGTGTTTTGTAGGTCACTCAAATGAAAATTTAAGGACTAGTGAAGCAATCTGTATTTGTCAGGGAAGGAGCGTACTCCACAAGGTGGCCCCTAGTGGTAAGAAAGTCCTCAGGGGAACAGGTTGAATTCTGAGTGACTAGAATAACTTACTCCGTTGTGTTTTGAATACAGATGGCTTGCATCTGCCTGTATGATGTGTATATATACACCTTCACTCAGTCATGTGTGATGGCATAGCATCACCCACGAAGTCACCCCTCCACCTGCAACGACACCCATGGTGTGGTGTGGTGGAAAGTACACAAATCTGGCCGATTGCGGTTTCTCACGCCTGTAATCCCAGCACTTTGGGAGGCAGAGGTGGGCGGATCACGAAGTCAGGGAATAGAGACCATCCTGGCTAACACGGTGAAACCCCGTCTCTACTAAAAATACAAAAACAAAATTAGCCGGGCCTGGTGGCAGACGCCTGTAGTCCCAGCTACTCGGGAGGGTGAGGCGGGAGGATGGTGTGAACCTGGGAGGCGGAGTTTGCAGTGAGCAGAGATTGCGCCACTGCACTCCAGCCTGGGCGACAGAGCGAGACTCCGCCTTGGAAAAAAAAAAAAGAAAATACGCAAATCTCAAAGTGAAGCAAATTTGGGATCCAATTCCAGCCCACCAGCCAATTGTCTGGAAGTATTCTCTTTCCCTCACTGTATCTCAGTTTCCAAATCTGAAAAATAGGGATAATTATATTGACCCCTTCAGGTTTCAGTAAAGATTAAGTGAGATCCCTTATTTAAAAAGAGCATAGCATACAGTAGGGCCTCAATGAATGCCAGTTCCCTTTCTTCTTTCCTTTTCCCTCACCATCTGCCAGCTGTTCTGGGAAATTTGGTTCCGGCCCCTGGCAGTCTGTACATCATAAACTTCACAGCCACGCTGTGGGAAAGACCCAGCACAGTGAAGATGCTGGGAGCAACGGTCTTTCCTGCTGCTCTTCCCATCCCTTAAGCAGATGCATCTGCTTCTCGGCAGACAGCAATCACATCACTCTCTTCCCCAAAGGGAACCTGACTTCTGAGACCTTTTTAGGCATTGGGTATCAGGGTAATAATAGTAATAGCTTCCGTTTATTGAGTTTTTACTATGTGCCAAGCATCGCGTTAAGCGCTTTATGTGCATTCTTACCACGTCGCAGGAATGAGCATTCTCAGACTAAGGAAACCCAGGTAGGGAGAAGCTAAGTTGCTTATCCAGGGTCACATAGCTAGGAAGAACTGGACTCAGGATAGAAATCCCAAACCAAACCTCACTCTTAATCAAGGGCCCCAGCAAGATGTACGGTATACATCTGCCTTTGTGTGAATGTAGCACGTTATGACTATCTTACAATTGTCGTCAATACTGCATTGTCAAGGATAATGTGCATTTTAAAATTTCAGACTCCAGCACGACCCAAGTAGGTATCAGATAATGCCTGTCCTTTCTGTTTGCTAAAATACATGTTTATAAAATGTAGGTAAGTGCTACTCAAAGTGTGGCCCCAGCTTCACCAGGGAGCCTGCTAGGAATGCAGATTCTCAGGCCCCACCCCAAATTTGCTGAATCAGACTTGGGGGGCAGGCTCAGGGATCTGTGTTTTAGCAAATCTCCAGGCGATTCTAACTTATAAGAAGCACTGGAATGGATGTTTCTTTGAGGTCCTCAGCACACAGCTTTGCAGAAAAATAGCGAATTAAAACCCACCATCCCCTGATTGGTTCAATCAGCTGGTGGGAGGTTTCTACGTTGTGCCAAAGACCTTGCAGTGTTCTTGCTTTCTGAGAACGTGAGGCTGACCCGTTATTTTGCTGAGAGCTGCTAAATGAAGGAAGAACCATCAGCTTCCTCTTTGACTGCACGACACTCTCCTATCCCTTTCATCCAGCGACAATGGCAGCAAGCACAGCCACTCTCAGAAAGATTTAAATACTCAATTAATCAATGGAATATTCCATTAGTGGGATAATCAGTTGCCATTGCCCTGATCTATAGTTACATCTCAGCTGGGCCTCACAAATTGATTCCTGATGAAGTTCTAATTGACTGGACCATCTGATAAAGGGCCAGTTGGAGTTTATTGAAATACCCGGTGAGCAGTCCCTGGGGTCAGGGCCTTCCTTAAGGGAAGGCAGAGGGTGGAAAGAGGGGCAGAGGGGCATGATTTATGCCTGGTTCTCACTACATCTCCTCTCCAACACAACATTTATGGGTCCCAGGTGAGGGATGAGCACTCACAGCTGGGATGTGGGGATGACACAGCTGCTCTGAGCCTACCCCCAGCCCTGGGTGGCAGGTGGCCTGAATGGGATTTGCCCAGGAACTCTCGGGGCAATATCTCAAACTTGAAGATGCTTAAGAGTAACCCAAAGAACTTACAAATGTAGGGTTTCGAATCCTGGTGTCAGATATTCCAACTTTCTGGGTCTGGGGCAGGTTTTAGGAATCAGTGTTTTGACAGATCTCCCAACAATTCTTATGCTGGTGGCTTCCAAACCTCACTTTGAGAAATACTGCCTTAGGAGCTGGTGGCTTAGAAGCAGGCTGTGTCCCCAGGGTCCAGCTTCCTCTGGGGGAGATTAGAGCTTCTTAGGCCATGTGTGGGGACACACATATCTGTGCATTATCTAAGGATCTCAGCCTCTTTCTTCCCTAGCACCATTTTTGTTATTTTTTTCATTTGTTTGGAGTGATATTTCCTTCAAAATAATTTATGTTTACTACCAATGAATTTGCTTTCACATTTTGATTAATCTAAGATATATATATACACACACATATACATGTGTATATATATACACACATATATACGTGTATATATATACACATATATACACACACATATATATACGTATATATATGTGTGTGTATATATGTGTGTGTGTATATATGTATGTATATATATATATATATATATATATATACAGCGACGTATGCAATGGAAACAGTGTAGTATCACATTTATTTGTTTCATTCATCCAGTGGCCACTTATTCATCAGACATCTTTTAAGGATCATTATGTGCCAGGCATTGAGGATATTTTTTTAAAAAGTGAAATCAGTCAAATGCATGGTTTCCAACTGCAAGGAGCTCACACCCCTTTGCGGGAGACAGGCAAGAAAATGACGTGATACATTAGAGATAAGTACAGGACCCTGCTGTGGGCTTTACTACTAGGCTTTGTTGAAGGAAAATATATAATACCTATTAGGTTTTAATACCTATTATGTTTTTTAGAAAATTTGAAAACAGCTCCTGGAGCCCTGCATCTACCTTTGAGAATTCCCCCAGAACAGGGAGTCCTGGGTGACATTAAGGCCCCATCAGCTGAAGATGCCCCTGGGTAGTCCATAAGTGTGCATGACTCTTCCTGTGGGGACCTGCAGACACTGGGTGGTCTTAGGGGGGCTAGATTGAGATATAAGTGATCCAAAACCTTGTGTACCTAAAAAGGAGAGTGGCCTTGTCCCTATTATAAAGGGAAAAAAATTACTGAAGAGTTTCACACAGGGGAGACGCTATGGTCAAATATCAGATAGGGCATTTTCCTTTTCCCTTTCTCCTCACTTCTTCCTCTTTCATTTTCCATTTTTTTGCCTTCTCTCCTTCTCCTCTCTCTCCCTCCCTCCCTTTCTTCTCTCTTAATACACTATATTTTGTATATATGCCACTTTAATTTGTATTTAGATATGAATGTTCAATGTTCTGTCTGTAAAAATACATTCTGGTGTTTTGGATGATGTGGGACATACTTTAGGGCCTCAGAATGTCTTAATCTGGCCCTGGATCTATTGAATGTCTTAATTCCTTTAGACGTAGCCCTGCCCCAATGTGCCACAGGAGCGATTTGGTAGATGGAACCTTTAGTGTGGTTTAACATTTTAGTCCCATTTCCTTTGTCATGATGTTCTGCTTCTGACAGAAACTGCCAACTAGGTCAGAGACTGTTCCTGGCCATATCTTCACTCATTTACTGTTTATTAAGTGGCTCCTATGTGTGAGGCACCAAGAGATATACAACTGCCATTTAAATGTGATCTTGGCCTTCAGGGGACCATAGTCTAGGATAGTGGCCCCTAAGTGGGCATGGATCCCTCCGGAGGGCAATGGGGCTCATCTGATATGAGATATGGATATACATTGGACGGCTGATCACGCTGTGGGAAAGGTGTTCTTTTTTAGATTCTTTTACAATCCTGCTGATCATTTTAAGATGAAAGTCTCATCATGGTATTAGTTCATCTTTAACACCTCCCCAGTACTTATTCATCTCCCTTTTAAATAGACAAAAAAATAGCAGACCTCAGACCCAGAGCCTTTGATAGGCGACAGATTCTAGCTGGACTTAATCATAGTGTTAGGTTTTCATTGTATTGTATCTTCTAATTGTGGTAAATGTATGGTCAATTTAATGCATTGTCTTGACTGTGCTATAGAGTGCCCAGATATTTGGTCACACATTATTCTGGGTGTATCTGTGAGAGTGTTTCTGGATGAGATTAACATTTACATCGGAAGACTAAGTAAAGCAGATGGCCCTGCCTAGGTTGTGTGGGCCCCATCCAATCAGTTGAAGACCTTAAGAGAACAAAAAGGTTGACTCTCCCAAGAATAAGAGGGAATTATTTCCTTCGGGACTGCCTTGAGCTGGGACATGGTGGGTTTTCCCCCCCGCCTTTAGACTGAAACTATAGCATCAATTCTCCTGGGTCTCCAGCTTGCTGATTAAAGATCTTGGGACTTGTCTGCCTCCATTTAAAGAGTTGCATAAAGTGTCTCTAGTCAATATATTTATTCAAATTAAAAAGAGAGCCTGTTTTTGAAAAGATATTAAGTAAATGATAATAGAGGTTGTAATAGATTTGGCAATCAAGCTGAAAAGAGTTTGGGAAATACAGAGGTTGGGAGAGGAATACAAAGAGCTGCAGAGCTTCGTAGGAAGAAGGAAGGGTCAGAAAGGCAGTGGCTGAAATCCTGACCCCTTGTGCTTCTCTCTGGGGCCCAGGGAAGGAGGCAAAGATGACAAGCCAGGGTACTGTGTCTGGAGTGTTTAAGGCAGCTGAGTGGCTGGTGTTGGGGTGTACTGACTGCTGTCACAAACAATCTCAAAACCTCAGCAATTGCACCCAATCAAAGGTCATTTCCCATTCACTCACATTATGTTTATTCAAAGGTTAGTAGGGGAGGGGATGACTCTGCCCCATGGCATTATTTGAGGGCCAGACTTCCCTTAGTGTGCGCGCCACAGAACAGCACATCCCGTAGCACTTTCTGCAATTGTGAACTTGTTCCCTACCTGTGCTGTGGCGAGCAAGCATTTGAAATGTGGTTGGTGCAACTGAGGAGCTGAATTTTTAATTTTCTTTCCTATTTTTTTTTTGAGATAGAGTTTCGCTCTTGTTGCCCAGGCTGGAGTGCAATGGCACGATATTGGCTCACTGCAACCTCCGCCTCCATGTTCAAGTGATTCTCCTGCCTCAGCCTCCCGAGTAGCTGGGATTATAGGCATGCGCCACCACGCCCAGCTAATTTTGTATTTTTAATAGGGGTGGGGTTTCTTCATGTTGGTCAGGCTGGTCTCGAACTCCCAACCTTAGGTGATCCCCCCCGCCCCCCTCAGCCTCCCAAAGTGCTGGGATTATAGGCATGAGCCACCATGCCTGACCAATTTTTAATTTTCTTTCATTTAAAGTAGTTTAAATTGAAATAACTGCATGTGGCTAGTGGCTACCGTATTAGTGCAGTCTCATTGGCAATCATCCATTGAGATAGATATAGAGATAGATAGAAAGAGAAAAGGGAGACATGAGAGAAAGAGAGAGAGAGTCTGGAGAGAGGAAGGAGAAAGGAGGAGAGAGAGGAAGACTGAACAAGTCTATGGGCTGGGCCTAGAGGTGAAGTACAGAGGTTCTTCACTTTCTTGCATTCCATTGTACTCACATCAGAACAATGTCATATGGCTGCACTGTATTCCACAGAGTGAAGTCCAGGTATGTGCCAGGAAGAGGGGGGATGGGTTTGGTGAAAATCTAGCCAATCTCTGCCACCACAAATCTGGCAGAAGAGAGTGGCAATATCTGGTGATAAGCAGTCTGGGTGGGCACTGGGTGATAGCATAGGCAGATGGCATCAGAGAGGCTGGGCTGCTAGTGGCAGAGTTGTCCTGTGGCTGCAGTTCAGAGAGGGAATTAGCCTCTGAGTAGAAGGAAGCTATACCATGGAGAAAGTGGAGAACTGGAAGTATAGTTCCTTCTGAGACCTGGAGGAAGGATAGGCCATGGTCTCAGGAGCAAGGCAAAAGCCACCCAGAGAGGCAAGGAACACAGTAGGCTGTTTGGCAAGATGTCTGTCACTGAGTCACTGCGCATAGGAGGGCTGCCATGGGCTCCTGATATTTCCCTTCCCTTTGCTGTAGCTCCAAGGTGGGGAGGGGCTGAGAGAACAGAAGGGGCTTGGTGGGTCTAGCAGTGGGGAGAAGCGTAGTGGGAGGTGTTGCAGGGAGTCAGGCTGGTTATCGCAGAGTGAACTAAGGAGGGAAGAAGCTGCGAGGAGCTGTGGGAGAGTCATTCATTCATTGATTCAATCACTGATTCAACAAGCATGTGGAGCACCTACCGCGGGACAGGTAGAGAACAGGAGATTCTGGTGCAGTCTTTTCCACAGTGAGACATTTGGATGCACTTAAAAACCAAACCATATACTCTCAGCTATTTTAAAATTAGAAACGTACAAGCCAGACATCTTCACTCCATCCCCAAACTGCATCCCCTGGTCAACTCTCACCCCTCGGGTGAGAACCAGGGGTGGGATGGGAGTTGGGTGAGGTAGGACACAGGGATTTTAAATGCTGATATGGCTGAGCCGAATCAGTTGCATTGCAAAACTGCATGTGAACATGTCCTGCTTTTGCCAGGCACCGTGCTAAGTGTGGGCAGTTTTGTGGAGGAGGTGACACCTGAGCTGGGCTTTGAAGGAGAGGTGGGATTTGACAGGTAGAGATGGAGGGGAGAGCAGTCTAGGCAGAGGATGTAGAATGAGCAAGCTCACAGGGAGGAGAAGCGTGGGTGTGTGCACAGGAGACCAGAGTAGACCAGTTGGGCAGAGGGTGAGTGGGTGCAGTGAAAGATACAGCTGGAGAAATTTGCTGGGGCCAGGTTAGGAAAGGTGGTGAATGCCAGGCGAAGGGGATAGCTTTTATTCTAGGGCTAGTGGAGGCTGCTGAAGGATTCTGAGCAAGGCAGTGGCATAACCAAGCTCTGGAAATGTGCAGGGCTGGATCGGAGAGAGGGCCAAATAGTGACAGACATGGTAGGAGGCTTTTGCAATGCACTGGAGAGGGTCCTGGACAGCTTGGACCCATGTGCAGGCAGAGGCCATCGAGAGGGCTGTGTGTGTTGTGTGTCTGTGTGTATTTGTGTGTGCATGCATGTGCATGTGCAGGGGAAGTGGGGAAAGGGGGTAGGTATTAAAAACTCTAATGCAGGATTTGGTTTCACAGCTCAACAAATATGTCTTTGTGTCTACTCTGCTTGCTTGGACATGCCTGGCTTTTGGTTGTGTGGACAGGTCAAGAGAGTGGGGGCATTTCACACATCACCATCCTTTTCTAGAAGAAAAACTCAAGGACTGTGCTGCTTGCTTAGGTAAAGAGGTGGATACTGCTGATTTCTTCTGAAACAGCAACTTCAATCTGAGAGAGAGGCTGCAGCTCAGATGGAAGTCCCATGAGTCAAGAAAGGGCAAGAATGGAAGGTGCTTTTCAGCTTGGGTCTCCATGGGAGCCACACCCAGGCTAAAGGAGAAGAGAACACAGGTGAATATAGAGGCTGGTGGAAAACAAAACAGCAGCAGTGGTGGCAACGGCACTGAGCCAGATGAAAGCACAGTGGTGAGCAGGTTAATTCCCCCTGGCTGTCTGGATGCCTGAAATGGAAGCATAAACATTATAGAACTGGATGTTTTGCATTACATTACAGGCCTGCCTATGCCGGGGGGTGTGCTTTTTAAGGGGGAATTTGGTGAGTCAATTTGAGTCTATGACAGCAACCTGATTCTTTTTTGCCAATGCCAGCTGGGGGTTTGGAAAGGGAGATTTCCTTTTCTACCGAAGACATTCAGTGTGGAAACCCAATGCAGCAGAGTAATAGGCATTCCATATAGGACTATGAAGGCAACAATTTCCTCATTGTGTGTATTTCCGTAATAGCTACAAGAGTCTCTCATTCTTGCCCTACATAAGTGCCCAATTACAGAGGTTTCAAAGAGGGAGAAAGTCTTCAAGGTACTTGGTTTTCGGGCCTTTTTTGATTCTGTTTTCATTTTTCATTGTGGTTTTAATCCCAAATGAAACTGGCAAGAGAAGGCAGCGTGTTATCTCAGCAAAGTTTATCTCCTGCTCATTCCGCTCAGGGAGAAGCTGGCAGAGCCTCCAGCAATCAATCCCTCCCTTCTCCTGAGTGAGTGTGCTACAAATGCATGGGCTGGGCTGGAGCCAGCCAGGCACCTACCCCTAGTTTGGTAGAGAAATCCTGGTCTGATGATCAACAAAGCAAATTTACCGCCTGCTTTAGCAACATCCATCCTGCTTCTGAGCTCACAGTGAGGAATCCAGACCTCAGAGCAAATTCTCACCAACATCCACAGAGCGCCTCTTGCAAGGCCTTTCTTCACTTTCCTACATCCAGTCCTCAGCATATTGACCAGTCAGAAATGTGCCAATCATCTTTACCCACAAACGTTTTACTCAAACCCCAGCTCTGCTCTGTGACTTTGACAATTTGCTTAGCTCTTCTAAGCCTCAGTTTCCTCATCTGTAAAATGGGGGTCTGTAATAAAAATCCGGTTCCTGGGGCTGCTGTGAAGGCCAGATTGGTCCATTTGGGCCAAATGACTTCAGGAGCTGCGGTCTGACAAGGCTGGACATACCTCTGCTCTGAATGACTGTGAGGGAATGGGGCAGATACAAGCTGGGTGTGACCTTTGCTTTAGCATCTGTGAGCTGTGAGACCTGGAGCAAGTTATTTCAGCTGCGGAAACTTTATTTTCTTCCTCTAAATAATGGGAGTAATAATAGCACCTAAGGCATAGGGTGGTGGGAGGACTGAATGTGACAGTGGATGTGCAAGAACAAGAGCTCACACTCACAGGGCACTCAGCACGTGGGAAGCATGGCTGTAAGCACTTTCCATTTGGGGCCAGTTGGCCAGGCGGGCATCCAACATTTATTCTGCACCTGTGACACCTAGCCCCATGCCAGGCAACTGGGACTGAATGAGGCACACGGCAGATGTGGTCTCTGCCCGCCCACGTTATGGGGCAGGGGAGGAGATGGGGTGACCAGGCACATGCCGTGAGAAGGGCTGCATGCTGCAGTGGGGGATGGGGTTCGCATGAAGGAGACTTATTGCCTCTGAGAAACTCCTAGCTCAGCAGAGAGGTTAAAGAGGTTGGAGTCTTTCTACGGCTGGGAGTGGCTGCCATTCACCTTTAGGATCTGGAACTCTGAGCAGGGAGGCTGGTCAGCAGGGGTGAAATGGGGCTGCTCTTTGAGCAGGGTCTAGGCTGAGGAGCTGGAGCATGTGAAACACCAAGGTGTAACCCTCCAGGTGCACATATTTGAAGCTGCCGTTTCCTTGGCCAAAGCTCCCAGCCCGGGGCAATCTTGTAGGGAGACACTGGCTGCTCTCATCCTGCAGATTTCAGGGAAGAGCAGGTGAAAGGGACCCCTGAGCCAGGGCTGATGGGCTCTCCAGCTACCCTTGAGCAGGCATTTTGTAGCAAGTATCTCTTCCTGTGAAATTTCCCTCCCAGACCTGCATTCCCAAGCAGCTCAGCATATGGACAGAATCTGCAGGAGGCCGGGGGAGTGGGGAGGGGTGTCCAGCCCAAAGCGTGTCACAGATGCCCACGGAGAGCTGGGGAGGATTAGAGCGAATCATTAATTGTCATTAATATGCTGGGGCTTAACAGCCCTGGGTTTATTTTTACACTGAAGACCAGACGTGCCTTGCACATGTCCCTGGGTTCTGGGCTCTGGGGGAGAAGGGAAAACTGGTTGCACTTGTCATCTGCCAGCCTCTCCAGGATTGGACAGTGGACCTTTGGCTTGGCTCCCTGGCCTGGCAGAAACCATAGCTTCCAAGGAGCCCCTCACCCTCCTTCCTTTCTGGTTTTCTTCCTGTGGCTTGTTGACCTGTTGGCCAAGGGCCTCAGGGATGAAGGGAGCAGTCCAGACGGAAGATAAATGATGTCACAGAAAAGGCTGCCATTCAAGGGTTAAACTGCTACCTAGAAGAGTGATGTATCAAAAGGAAAGCCTTTGGCCAGGTGCGGTGGCTCACGCCTGTAATCCCAGCACTTTGGGAGGCCAAGGCGGGTGGATTGCCTGAGGTTAGGAGTTCGAGACCAGCCTGGCTAACATAGTGAAACCCCGTCTCCACTAAAAATACAAAAAAATTTCTGGGTATGGTGGCGGGCACCTGTAATTTCAGCTACTCGGGAGGCTGAGGCAGGAGAATCGCTTGAACCTGGGAGGTGGAGGTTGCAGTGAGCCAAGATTGTGCCACTGCACTTCAGCCTGGGCAACAAGAGCAAAACTCCGTCAAAAAAAGAAAGAAAGAAAGAAAAGAAAAAAGAAAAGAAAAGCCTTTACAGCAGGACTTTTATAGATACCAACTTCTATAGAAGAAAAAGGAATTCTGGATCGCTCTTCCTTTCAAATAGTTATTGAAAACCCAGGGTTGACTCTAAAATTGATTTTGTAATCCTTATGAGAAGCTGGTGGCTCTTGCTGGAGACACTCCTGTTAGCCAATATTGTCCTCTAAGGCTAGAGGCCCCATGAGGAGGTGGATATGGGGGTTCCATGAATCCTTGAAGAATTTCATTGAGCATTTACTCTGTGCCAGCACTGAGCTGGGCCTGGGAATTCATCACACTGAGTACACTGGTTGTGTGTGGAAGTCTCCATCAGCAGACAGCAGTGGGGTCCTGTCTTCCAAGTGGTAGGCACCCTGTTATCTCTCCTTTCCCCATACTTCTGCCAGCTTTCCTTCTGGGGCTTTTGTCCTTTTCCTCTTTGCCGGCATTTGGGAGAACTTCATCAGTTTCTAGGTGGTTGAATTAGTTTCCTATGGCTGTTATAGCAAAACCATAAACTTGGCGGCTTCAAACAACACACATTGATTACAGTTCTGTAGGTTAGAAGTCTGACATGGGTCTCACTGGATTGAAATGAAGGTGTCTGCGTGGCTGTGTTCCTTTCTGGAGGCTCCATGGGAGAATCTGTCCCCTGCCTTTTTCAGCTTCTAGAGGTACACGCTTTCCTTGGCTTGTGATTTCTTCATCTATCTTCAAAGCCAGCAATGTTGCATGGCTCCAGGCCTTTCTTCCACAGCCACATTGCCATTATTCTGCTTAGTGGGTTCTTCACTATTGTTTGGTAGCATTGCTAGCTGTTCCTCCTGCACCTGTGTTTGTGGGGATGCAGGGCTCCTGGCACAGTTGGACAGAGGATGGAAAAGCACCTTCATGTCCTGGAGAAGGAGCCCTGTGCTGAGTATTGGGTGGGAGGTGGTGCCTTCTGAGATCCCTCCCACTCCAAGGGTTGTGATTTGATGACTCTGTGTTATGGACTGAATTGTGCCCTCCTCAAAATTCATACACTGAAGCCCTAACTCCCAATGTGATTATACGTGGAGAGAGTGTCTTTAAAAGAGGTCATTAGTTGGGAGGCCGAGGTGGGCAGATCACAAGGCCAGGAGATCGAGACCATCCTGGCTAACACGGTGAAACCCCATCTGTATTAAAAATACAAAAAATTAGCCGGGCACGGTGGCGGGCGCCTGTAGTCCCAGCTACTTGGGAGGCTGAGGCAGGAGAATGGCGTGAACCCGGGAGGCGGAGCTTGCAGTGAGCCGAGATCGCACCACTGCACTCCAGCCTGGGTGACAGAGTGAGACTCCGTCTCAAAAAAAAAAAAGTGGTCATTAGGTTACATGAGGTCGTAAGGGTGGGCCCTAATCCAGTGTGACCGATGTCCTTATAAGAAGACGACGAGACACCAGGGATGAGTGTGCACAGAGAAGAGGCCACATGAGGCTACAGCAAGGAGGTGGCCATCTGCAAGTCAAGGAAACCAACCCCATTGACACCTTAATCTTAGACTTCTAACCTTCAGACCGTGCAAAAATAAATTTCTGTTGTTGAAGCCACTGAGTGTATGGTATTTTGTTATGGCAGCCCTAGCAAGTAAGATAGCCAGGCTGGAAGACAGGATCAGTGTTCATCTCAGGCAACATTGCCATCTCACCTGGCTCAGTGCCCGTGGAGAAAGTTTACTGCTGGCGTGTGACCTAATGGCTCCGTTGATCCTTCCCCTCCCTCCCATCTATTTTCTGGGATCTTCTTTCATTCAAAGGTGAGTCTTTGGAACAAACATCACTTTCTTTGTCTGAATTCCTGTGGGTTATTTTCTGAGTTCTTGAAGGTTTATTGTGATTCATTTGAGGGTGTCCTTGATGAAACCAAGAACGACCCACAACTGGAAGTCTCCTGGATATGGTTTGTAGTGGAGAGAGTCTGAAGACCTTTGTGAGGGTCACTTAGAATACTTAAAACAACATGATTTCATCTTGGATCTCACTTGTCTTACCTTGAAACAAAGACGCAAGATTAGATCAGGGATGGCAAAGAGGTTTGCCAGTTCCAGTTAATTCAGAGTGGTTGCCTGGGACTAGTAGGAAAGAATGCTACCACCAATTAGCCATGTCTGCAAAGGGATGCAGGAGGAGAGAAAGGTAGCATATATATATCACGTATCTGCCATCTCAGAATCAGAGTCTTAAATTAAGGTCTCTTCCAGCTCAAAGTTTTTAAGACCCTTGCTGATCAGAGGTTCATGCAGACCCAGGATCCAAATGTTGCCTGGTATCTTGTCTGGAGTAATATTTCTACCCTGCTGCCTTGGACCACCCACACTCTTGCAGTCTCCTGCTGCTTCCCTTTCATTTGCTCTCTCTCCTTGCTGGCACACGAAGTCCTGGGGTGCCCATTCCATGCTTTCCTCTCACTGCTAATTAAGGTATTTCTTCAGAGCCCTGTTGTTTAATGACTCACATTGCCCTTCAGCCCACATCCCCCAGGCCCCCTTTGGGATCCAACTCTGATTTCATTAAGATTTGTTCTGTTGCCAGTGGCCATCAGTGGAAGATCCGCTTTTAAACTGGAAAACCACTCAAACCTTTTGAAGTTGGTCCTCAGCAAAGTCCAATCAGAGGGAACGTAAGGGTTGATTTTTTTTTCTTTTAAAGAAAAGAGTGCTCTGTGTGTGCGTGCGTGTGTGTGTGTGTGTGTGTGTGTTTCCCCCCAAAGAAAGCGTTTCAAATGCTCATTAGGCAAAAATATCTATTTTACATGCACTGTAATTGTTCTATCTAAGATGAAATATATTATTTTTCTTAAGTAAAGCTACAGGCAGTTTATTAGCAGAGCTAATTAACCCACAATCAGGAACTGGCTCACCTCTAATCACAACCTGCCTGCATTCTTCACAGGCAATGTGGTAGTGCTACAGCACTTATATTTATAAATATGTGCAATGCAATATGAACTATATTTATGGGGACAGCATCAATTTTTTTAGCCACAAAACCTGACCTACCTAAAACAGATGGTGAGAGAACTGGACTGCCGATCTAGGGCTGGAGGTGGAGACTTTTCATCTCTTTAGCAAGAGCTTTACTTTTTTTAAAAACAAAAACAAAAACAAAACAACCTATTATCCTGTTAGGCCTTTTCCTCCCAATGAGTATTTCCAAGTGAAGGTTGTCTAGTGCACTGTGTGGTGCAAGCCAGCTGTCTCCTGGTGGGTGGGCATCAGCCTCTTCTTCACCTCCCTCAGTTCCTCACTGCAGGGAATGAATGAAGGTAGCCCCAGTGAGACTGGCAGGTGTCTTGGCCAAGGGAGATTGTCTGAGGAAGGTGAACAGGTCTGCTGGGGCTTGGGCAAAGGTCAAGCTGAAGGAATTCCTCCCAGCATTCAGGGAACTCTGCCAGTCAAGGCAGAAATTGTCCCATTGGTGGTAGGTGGCACATATTAGGTTAGTTTAAAGGGATATCTGCCAGAGACCATGGAATGCTCATGTCTTGACCCAACAACGATGCTTTGGCAGGGTTTTAAGACATTGAGTGGGAGTAGAGAACCAAATAGGAATAAAGAATCACTTTTGCTGGACTCTATGATAAAGAGTGCCTTAAAGCCTGAAAGCACATCTTAGGTGTTCACTAACTGTGGCTGGCTGAACAGAAGGCATTGAGAGAAAAACAGCCAGGTCCCAAGAGGATCCTCTGTATAGACTGGAGGGAAGAGACAGCTGAGTGTAGACACACAGTGACCCCAGGCACCCCAGTGAATGCTCTGTACCCGGATGGATTCGATGGATATTTCTTCCTGCGGTGGAATGGGGGTAGTTGTGAGGTAAGCAGGAAGGAAGATGCCAAGGGAATCTAATTCTTAATAAAAGTAATTGCTTATTTGATGAAAGGAGGGAAGGGAGGAAGGAAGGGAGGGAGGGTAGGAGGAAAGAAAGAAGTGACATTCAGAATCTAGTATATGTCAGGCAGTATGTCAAATACTTTTATACCCACTATTTCACTTAATTCTTCAACCCTTTGAGGCAAAACGTATTACCTTCATTTTATGGAAGTGGAATTAACATAGAATCTTTTTAAAAATCAGCATTTGGACCCAGGCCCATCCAGATCTCTTTCCATCTACCATTTTTCAGGTATCCCCTTAAGTGAGAAGTGTTTGCTTGTTGAATAATGCGACCACGAGGCTCTTAATGTACTTCTAATCCAGACCCTTGTTCTTCACATCAACGGGGTAAAATTTCCCTGTTGATTCAATCAGGGGAGTCTTGAAGCTTTCATAGAGTCTCTAGTTGTATCAAGCCTAGCCTCTTCCTATATGAGGCCCTGGTGACTTCACCTAAGTTAGAAGGGAAAGCCTGTCTGGGCACTGTGGCTCACACCTGTAATCTCAGCACTTTGGGAGGTCAAGGAGTTAGAGGCTGGCCTGGCCAACATGGTGAAACTCCATCTTTACTAAAAATACAAAAATTCGCTGGGCATGGTAGTGTGTGCATGTAATCTCAGCTACTCAGGAGGCTGAGGCAGGAAAATTGCTTGAATCCATGAGGCAGAGGTTGCAGTGAGCCGAGATTGCGCCACTGCACTCCAGCCTGGGTGATAGAATAAGACTCCATCTCAAAAAAAAAAAAAAAGAAAAAGAAAAAAAGTTGTCGGGGGGAACCCAGCTATTGCGTTTATTACATAACAGATAAGTGTAGGCATACTATGTCAGTTGGCCTTAACTTCCTGGCAAAGCCAAGGGGTATTCCTGTAGGGACAAGAGATAGGGTATAGAGATTCTCCGGTTTGTGGTAGGCGAGAGATTTCAGTAGAAAGGAATGGAGACTCTCAGCTCATTTGTATCCAAATACTGTGCCAAGGTTTCCTTTTGTCCCCTATGGTAGAAGAACTGGCTCTCTTGGGTGGTATCCACTGCCCTTTTCTGGCTTATTTGTTTTCAAGGCTGGGAATAGAAGCATCTGGGATGCAAACTGGATGGGGGCCATGCATGGGGCCAGAAGGTGCATCTCAGATGCCAAGACTGGACGGCTGGAGGAGCATCTACAAAGTGCTGGGGGCCTGGGACAAAGAGTGGGATCCACATGGCAGTGATAGCTCAGGTAGAAGCCAGGAGCAACCAGAGCAAGAAGTCATCAGTCAGAACAGGTGAGCTGGAAAAGTTTTAGAAGCAAGATCCAGTGCCCTGTAATGGAGTTTGTGTGTGAGTGTGGCTATGGGTACACCAGGATCACTCTTTTTTTTTGGTGAGAGTCTTTGAAATGAAAGCTCAATTCCTTTTAGGGTCACATGAATTCACTCAAATAAGGTTGTATCTTTTGAGCCTGGGCAAGACATCACAAACTTACCCTGATGAAACCTTCTTCTAAAATCACTATTCTCCAAATTTATGAGATTGGTTGGAAATGTGAGGAGAGAGAAGCAAATCAATAGATAACCAAGTTATTCTTTGGGTCCTGCGTCCATCTCCTCTTTCTTGGAAAGTTTTCCTGTTACTTGTCAGAAAAGGAGTTCAAGAGGTAGGTGTACCAGATGTACGAGGAATGAGTAGCTCAGTGCTTGCAGTATTAATGTAAGTCTGGCAATAGGGTGCGAGGCCTATATTTAAAAACACAGATTCCCTTCTCTGAACTTCACCTTCCCTAGGTGTGAAATGAAGCAGACGAGTTGGCCATCTCAGTAAAGAGCTGAAGCACTGGTTATTAGGTATGACAACAAAATGTCTCAAAAGCTGTGTTGCATAGGTGAACCTTGAAGACATTGTACTGAGTGAAATAAAACAATCACAAAAGGCCAGATACTTATGTTTCTATTTATATGAGGTACCTAGAGTAGTCAGAATCACAGAGACAGAAAGTAGAATGATGGCTTCCAGGGGCTGGAGAGAGCGGGGGATGGGAAGTTATTGCTGAATGGAGACAGAGTTTTTTGGGAAGAGGAAAAAAGTTCTAGAGATGGATGCTGGTGATGGTTGCACAACCATGTGAATGTACCACTGATGCGTACACTTAAAAATGATTAAAATGGTAAATTTTACATTAAGTGTATTCTACCATAACTAAAGAAAAAAGCTATATTGTCTACAAGAGGGCCATAAGGTCAAGAAGCCCAGTTTATAAGACTGAGGCATGCCCTCGAACAGGTGCACAGGTCAGCCCCCTGTTCTAGACAGGCTCACCATGGCCATCAATGGACTTTTAGGCCACCTGTTCTTAAATGTGAAAAACAGCAGTGGACTTCTTCTCTCCAAGAAAAACAAAACAAAACAAAACTTTGTCACAAATTCCATTATATGAAGCAGACAATGAAGAGATCACAACTTCGTGGAGCGAGAAGCCAGGCACAAAAGCCACAGTGGCACAACGTGGGATGAGGTCAGCATGCGTGTCCCACCCTAGGGTCGCAGGTGGGTGTAGCAAAAGGAGAGGCCACTGGCACCATGTGATGCTTGACACCAGAGAGCTGTGTGAGGTTCGTGTCTCTATCCTTGGTGTGAGGTACGGGCTTCCATCAAGTGTGTCTCTCTGGCCACAAGGAGGCAAGGCCATGATGCAGCGGAACCCACCCCCTCTCCCAGCAGCCTGGTCCACGGCCCCTTTTGCAGGATTCCCTCCTGCAGGATGCCCTGTAGCATCACCCCCAAGGATAATCTGGGAAAGCTTCTGCTAGGCCAGCATCATCTCTGCTTCCTAAATAAGGAACCTAGTTGGCCTTGGCCAGAGATGACATCCTATATTGGCCCCTTTCATGGACCTAAAGCATCTGGATGGATCAAGAACTCTTTTGGTTGCAAGTGACAGAAACCAAACCCAAAGTGGCTTAAACTCGAATAAAACTTATCAATTCAGTGTGTAACTGAAACTTACCAGTTCAGTGTGTAACTGAAATGTCAGGTACAGCTGGCTCCAGGGGCTCAAATAATGCCGTCCGCTTTCTTTCTTTATCTTGCTTGCTTACTCCACAGTTTGTTTTCCATTTATCTTCCTCTCTCTCTGGCAGACCCTCTCCACATGATGACTGTTGGCAGCAAGAGGCTTATGTCATGCCTCTGCCTGGCAGTCCGTCCCAAGTTTTCTTTTTCTCAACAGGATTTACTTTCCAGCTCATGCATGAGCTATTGGCATGGCCAGGGGTCACGAGTGGAATACTCTGATTGGCCAGGCCTGGGACACTTGCCACCCGAAGCCAGGGTGTGAGGCCAGTGCCACCCCCAACCATGGGTGGAGCATGAGGGAGGAATTGGTCCCTGGAGAGGAAGTGGGTACAGTGACCAGAACAGGAAGCAGAGACCAGTCAGGCAGTGATGAGAGACACACCTTTCCAAGCCCATTGTGACAGGTGTGAGAAGGGCATGAGAAGCTGCCCAGGGCTTAGGAACTCTCTAAGCTTCTGTCTCTCTGCTTCTCCTGCCCTGACCCGCTGCCTTCAGTGTCTCCCCTGGTGTCTGGGCCCATTTTGGCTTTTCTCCTTGACTTCTACTCTCTCTCTCCAACCCTGGGGTTGGTGACCTCAGTTCAGATGATTCGGTGTGGCTGGTAACTGACCCTCCCTCATGATAGGACTTCCATTGTCTGCCCTGTGACTGCACTGGCCTGCCCCAGCCCACCACCACCCGACACAAGGATGAGGGTGAAGTGCAGGACCACAGGGATGGTGCCCTAGTTTAGAGGAACTCACATTTGGGAGGCTTCAATTTCACCTTCCTCACCCTGCCAAGATTCAGAGCCTCAAACTCTTTTTCCCCCTTCCAAGTTATTTTCTTCGTTTGTCAGGTCCCTGTTGTGATGTGTGGCATTTGCTGCTGAGTGGTGTCGGTTTGTTATTTTCACCCTGTTTCGTGCCCTGACACTTCCCAGAGGTGCAGGCATATTCTAAAATAATGAGCTCCCCATGGCCAAGAGAGCCTGACCCCTCTGCAGTGGTTTCAGCAGCTCTGGTCTCCAGGAGGGGACCAGGAGTTTTGCTTGGGGCCCAGTGCTGGAGGGGCTGGGATGAGCCCACTGGAATAGAAGAGAATGTCCTGTGGGGGTGCAGAGGGCCAGAGCTGGAAGGTGTCTGGGTGGAGGTGAATATCACAGGTGTAGGTGGCTGGGCCTCAGAGGTGCTGCTCTGGGTGGCAGCACCAGGTCCCACCCAGGTGGACTAGAGGTCATTGAGCGTATCAGGCCCTGAAGAAACCTGCTCATGATGGCTAAACTCTCCAGGAGCCCCAGAGTGGTGGTGGCTGATTTGCCGTGAAGGATCTGGGCAGGGTGGGGTGGGGCCGGATGAGGGGGCTCCAGATCAGAATGCACACAGGTGAGCCCCTGCCTTGCCAGTGTCAAGGTACAAGGGATCCTTCCATCATTTGAAGGTGGTTCCATGTCCGTGCTGGTGGCATGTGCTTCCAAGATCCAGCTGGAAGGAGATTTCTTGCCCTGTGGGGTCCTGTGTCCTTACGCCACCTTCTGTGGCTGTTGGAGAAGGGTATTCCTCCATGATGGGGCACATGCCTGCCATCCCTGGACAGAGAAGGCCTTGGGGCTCTTTGAAGCCACCCACTCCAGTTCTTCCTCCTCTTTTCCAGTTCCCACAAGGCCTCCCTCCTTTGCTGGTTCTGGCCACAGTAATTCACTGTTTGAATTCAATGGTATCCCGTTTAACTGTTACCACTCCCAAGTGTCAGGTGATGCTTCTTTGATGATGAGGCAAGATCCAGTCGTGTTGGAAAGAGGACAGCCGTGAGCTCTGGAGTGAGGTGGACGTGGATTCATGTTCTGGCTGCACCTCTCACAAGTTAAATGACTGGTGTGAGTCACTCAGCTTCTGTAAGCCTTAGCTTTCTCACTGACAAAGTGGGTTGATAGAATTGCCCTGTTTTCAGGACTGTTGTGAGGATGAAATCAAGCAAACATTGATTCCTTCACTAAGTATTTACTGCATGCCTAATACCTGCAAAGTGCTGTTCTAGGCACTCCGTTGCACTCATAAAACAGTTCCAGTGGATGGGATGCAAGCAATGCATATATAAATCCTTGGCAAAGAGAAGCGGGGGGTGCCCTGATGGTACCACACAGTGGGCCGTGGCTTTTGGAAGGATTTCTATTGCTGCCAATGCTGTTGGAGACTCTGATGCAGACCTGCCCCAGAGTCTGGACTGGACAAGCCTTGCCAGTAGGTGTGGGGCAGGGTGAGCAGTCCTGCCCCCTCACTTCAGGGTGAGTCTTTGCTTTGCTGACTAGAGGGGCTGGTTTCCTGGAACTCCCTGAGCTTTTGTCCTCAGGACTCTTCCCACAAGCCTTTGCAGTCTTGTTCTTCAAACTCAGTCCAGGTGAAGATGATGGTGTGTGATTCATCAGCCCGGAACCAGAGAAGGCTGATAGCTAGGCGGCCTGTCTTTGCCCCCAAGAGGTGGGCTGAGGTTGACTCTTGCTGCCCAACATCCTGGGTACATGCACTTGCATGCATGCGCGCACACACACACACACACACACACACACACACACACACACACACACACTGTTTCCCACACCATCTGCTGTGAGGCCCTCCCTTCCCCAGGATGCTCTTCCGTGGATGTAGCACTGACCATGACCTCACAACACAGTCATATGTGACCCACTCAGGTGCCCTTCAAGCAAGGAGTGAAAGGGAGGGGCCAGCCAGATCCAGAGAGAAAGAGAACCCCGTTGACTAGCTTTTGAAGGTTCCTTTTTGATCCAGGGCCTTAGCTGCCTCTTCCTTGGGGTCTCTATAGGTGGAAGGTAACACCCTTGTTTCAGCCCTACACGACCCCTCAGCTTGCCTGGATTGTCCCCAACTCTAAGACCTCACCCTGGAGGCACAGTCTCTGGACCTCCCCATACCCTCTTCCTCCTAGGAGGAGAGTTGAGATGCTAAAGAATAAAGGAGAAATGGGGCTCAAGATACCAGTGGGTGGGGCAGGCTGGCAGGGAGCCACTGCTCTCCCGGGGCAGGTTTTTCTTGTTCTTTCTACACGACTCCCTAGGACGCCACGGGTGGCTATTTGACCCTGGAGCACTGGGCTTCTCCAGAGAGCTAAGGCCTCTCCTGCAGCCCTAGGTCTTCTCCACTACAGCCAGAAATTTAATTTGTAAAGATTTTCCCTGGCCTGAACTATGGCTCCCTTACCTTGTCTCTCTGGCTGCTGCTGAAGCTGGCTCCTCCTCTTTTCTCTCTCTTTTCAGATTTCTTGGATGAAATTGATTCTCTCTGAGACTCTCACCCCAAATGCAGCTCAGAGCAGAAGGGTCAGCAAATATTTTTTTTCTCCAGCAGGCTATCTCTCTCGTCTGATGAGCAGTGCCCATGAAACCCTGAGATCTGGTGTTTGTGCATGCATGTATGTGCATGTGTGTGCACGTGTGTGCATGTGCATCCACGTGCGTGTATGTATGTGCATGCATGTGCGTGTTGTGTGTGTGCATGCGTGTGCATGTGCGTGCACGTGTGTGCATGCCTGTGTATGTGTGGGTGCATGTTTGTGTATGTATGTGCATGTGTGTGCATGTCTGCATGTATGTGCATGTGTGTGTGCGCGTATATGTCCGTGTGGGTGCACATGCATACATGTCTGTGCATGTGTGTGCATGCCTGTGTATGTGTGTGCATGTGTGTGCATGTCTATGCATGTGTGTGCATGTGTGTGAGATGAATGTGGTGAATGAGAAGGAATCCAGGGAGAGGATGCAGCTTTTTTAACAGAGGTGAATGTGATGCCCCAAAAGACAACAGCTCTGTCCTTCCAAGACTGGCCAGAGCAGGCTACAGCAGCAGGCTCTCCTTTGGCTTCTGAGTGAGCTGCCCCTTCCCCCTGGAAACTGATGGGGGAAGGGAGAGGCAGCTTCTACATGTAGAAGGGCCAGGAACAGAGATTTCTCGGTAAAACTCATGTTCGAAACATAACATTTTCCCCAACTCCTCCTCTCTCTCTCTCTTCATTCCTCAGAGGTTGCTGCTGAAGTCTTTCTAATGCCTCTGCCTTGGCCTTCTTTCTGTTCCCATGGCCTTGAGTGAATACCTAGACCTGCAGGGCCCTGCAGTAAGCTTCCAATAGGACCCTTTTCTCTTCTCGTGCATCCTTCAATCCCCTGACTGCCTAGGGTTTCCAGAACCTGCCCCACTCTTTCTCACCTGTGCCTTTACTGACCATCCTCCTGCCACCCTGTCCCTCTCGCCTATCTCATCCCTTTTCTTTATTCCAGGCCACATTCTGCTCTTCCCATGAGGTCTCTGTGGACTGCCCCCTCTATCAAGGTCTCTGCTATTAATTTGCCAAGTCTGCCACCTCGAGCAGTCAGGCTGGGCAGTGTGGACTGCGATGCATTACCACTTACTCACTGTGTGATATAGAACCAGGCTTTTGAAAACTTTTCTGAGCCTCAGCTTTCTCATCGGGAAAATGGAACCTACCTCATAGAATTATTGTAAAAAAAATCCATGATATAATATATGTACAAATTCTAGTGGCTCAAACTTGTAATCCCAGCACTTTGGGAGATCAAAGTGGGTGGATCGCTTGCGCTCAGGAGTTTGAGACCATCCTGAGAGACATGACAAAACCCTGTCTCTACAAAACATACACAAGCTTAGTCAATCTAAATTTTGGTGGTGGCATGTGACTGTAGTCCCAGCTACTTGGGAGGCGGAGGCAGGAGGATTTCTTGAACCCAGAAGGTCAAGGCTGCAGTGAGCAGAGATTGCGCCACTGCACTCCAGTCTGGGCGATGGAGTGAGATCCTGTCTCAAAAAAAAAAAAAAAACATTCTAATACTGTGACTGGCACATAGTAGGATCTCAGTTACTAGAGGTTCCACTCCCTTTGTGGACACGGGCCATTTCTTCAATGAGAGTTCAAAGCTCTGGAGAACAGTGACTGAATCCGATTGTATCTCTGAGTTCCCAATGCTTAAGCATTTGATAAATGTGGTTTGCAGTCTCTGATCTAGCTCCTGTCTACCTCTCTGGGACTTTCTCTCATTGCTTCCTCTTTTCTTTACTCCAACAATCCTGAAACTGCCTGTCATCTTTCTAGAGAAGGTTTCACAGTTTCTCAACATTGGTACTATTGACATTTTGGAGCGGAGGCTGTCCTGTGAATTGTAGGCTGTTTAGCCGGTGGCACCCCCAAGTTGTGACAACCAAAAATGTCTCCAGATATTGTCAAATGTCTCCTGAAGGGCAAGATCACTCCATGTTGAGAGCCACCATTGTAGAGCTTTGCAGAGCTTTTCTCTTAGAATTTTATGCTTTTCTGCATGCAGTTGCCTCTGCTGAGCACTGACTTCACCTGTTCACCTAGTGAACTCTTAATCACCTGTTGAAACCCAGGCCAGATATCAGTTCCTGGGAGAAGTCTTCTCTAATCCCCACAGAGGCCCTTCTAAATCCCACATGTTTTCATGCTTCCCACTCAGCCATTCTTCATCAAATCACATTGCCATTGCCTATTTTTGTGTCACTGTCTTATGCATTATAATTTGACCTCTTTAAAGGCAGAATTTGTGATTTACTCATCTCTTTATCTTTAATACATAATCTAGGGTGTAGAATACAGTGGGTGGTCAAAATAATGAAGAGAAAGATGGGTAGAAGGCTAGAAAGATTAATAAATGGTAGATAGATTGATGAATGGGTAGATGGATGGGTGAGTTGATAGATAAATTTGTAGGAAGGTAAATGGGAGAGCAATCGCATGGAAAGGTGGGTAGAAGGATGGATGGAATTTACAGATAAATTAATAAGTAGAGGAATGAATAGATGTGTGATTTGATGGATGAATGAGAGGATAGGCAGATGAATGGGTCAATAGAGAAATGACTGGGTAGATAAATAAATGGGTAGGTGAGTAGATAGATGGATGAGTAAGTGGATAAATAGATGGATGAGTGAGTAGGTGGTGGATGGGTGTGTGAGTGAATGAATATAGGTGGGATGGATGGAAGGATGGGTGAAATTTATGACTGAGTCAATGAATGCATGAATGGATAGGTGTGTGGTTTGATGAATGGAGGGGAGAATAGATGAATGGGTGAATGGATAGATGGATGAGTAGACAGATAAATAGGTTGGTGGGTAGACGAGTGGGTGGGTGGGATAAATGGATGTATAGGTGTGTGAATGGGTGAATTTCTGAGTGAATTAACCCTTTCAAAAGATGAAAGGAGTTTATGAATGGGTGCATGCATGGTTGCAATGAAGATAAATGGAACAATACATGAACAAGTCAGTGAAGAATAGGGCACATTTTCCTGTGCTTATCTCTTCATTTAGACAACCTGGAGGGAGAAACTGAGTTAGAGGGGTGGGGACATCCCAGGGGTCTGGAATTCTGAGGGAACCCAAAAGTTTCCTTCCTTTAAAAATCGCTCTTACATTGGGTTCCGACAGGCTTTTTTAGGAGGGGGTTTTGGGGGTCCCATTTTAAAAATGGAAATTGAACAATGTGCAAGTCAAAGTCATTAGGTGTGGAACTCAGCTTTCTAACTCCCAGTCTGCTATTCCTTGGGAAAGCATGCCCTACCTCTGCCACTGAAGCTCAAGACAGGCTGGCCAGGGACTGGCAAAGTCTTAGAGTTGCCTTGAGGGTTAAATTCCTCAACACAATGTCTGGCACGTGGAAGCCACTCAATGAATGTCAATTCCACTGAGAGACTGGGGCTGCAGAGCCATGGGGTGTCAGGCCAAGGACAGTCTCATTCTGGATTAAAAGGAGACAGAAGCCTCAGGGCTCAAGGCTGATCACCAAGAGATGGAAGGGTGCAGAGACAGATTCTGGAAAGGTCAGCCACAAAGAACACTGCCCAGAGCTGGAACCAGGGAGCCTGAGCTGGATGCCAGGGACTAGAACTGCTGGTGACAGACTCTGCCAGCACCACCAGGCTCAGTAGCCAGAGCTTCAGGCTTAATCTGCCTGAGTCAGCAATGCAGGACTCAGACCCGTATGCCAGGCGCAAGGCTCCCTGGACCCAGGCAAGGAGGAGGGTTCCTAAATTAGAATCGGAGTGCAAAGCTGGGGTCACACCTCAGAGCAAGGGTCAAGTGGGGAGCTGCTGCAGTCGGCGCGCCGGGGCGGCTCTGGTGAGGAGCCGCCACCTTTGCCTCTGTTTACAGAAGGCAGACTGGAGACCTGTGACCCGGACACATGGCTCAGTGGAGGAACCTCACTCCCGTGGGGCCCCCGGGGCATGGAGCAGAGGCCCATTTAGCTTCTTGCAGAGAGAGGGGGTGGGGGGCAGGGTGAAGGAGGAGAGCTGCAAGGGGCTGGGCTAGGGGACAGGCAATTAAGGCTGCCTGAGCTGCCAGCAGAGCTGATGCACGCCCTCCCCCTTGCGCTGCAGAGAGGGCCCCTTCCTTCATTAGCTGCTAAGCTGCTCCCCATCTCTAGCACCTCGGTGTGGCCTGGAGAGGCAGGGATGGGCAACCAGCCTCAGGTGGCATGGGAGCTGATTAATAAAAACACACAAAGACGAGGGCTGTGCCCACTTCCACTCAGCCAGCTATCTCAGATATCCAAGGCTCTTCCAGCCCCTTTTCTTGAAATGGTTTCCTTGCCTAGGGTCAGAAACAGGCTTGTGGACTCCAGCCCTTTGGCCAGAACCTGAGGCATGGTGGGAGGGACATTAGAAAAGGAGGGAAGCCCCAGAGGTTCCAGTTTGAATTCCATGACAATGCACATCTGATTGGTAGGGCATCTTGGAGAATTGAAGATAATTTTGAAAAACAGCTCATATTTTTGAGGGATATTCAGGTTCTCTTGTATCCCTCTGCATATATCATGGTTTAGTCAATTAAGTACAAATGATATTAATAGAGCCCTATGCCTGGGGTGCTGGTGCCCTGACAGGCTGCACCCTGGAAGGCAGGTGAAGCTGGGCAGGGTGCCCTTGAGTCCTAGAGCACAGGCACACTGGTTGACTTTGCAAATGCTGGCCACTGCTCACTTGAAGAGGGTAAAAAGAAATCTGGCACGATCCAAGGAAGCCGGGAAGTTTCCAGAACAGGGATGGTTGCTAGGTTCCTGTGGAAACTTTGGCTGCAGCCTAAACTTGAAGCTCCCCATCTGTTGGAAGATGGGGGACACTCTCTGGACTCTGGATGGATGGATGGAATCTGCCTGGAATATGAAGATGGCTCTGTGTATCTGTGCAGCCCCTGAGGGAGTGGGTGTGCGAGGCTGAGTGCCAATTCCTCCCTCTGAGGCAGCTGCCTGCGTAAGGGTCCTGGCTCTAGTGGCTGGGCTGATGCATAAAGAACTGGACCTTGTGGTCTCTGTTTGAGGTGCAGAGAATCTCAGAGTGGGCAGAGAGCTTGGAGACACCTGGCTCTTCCTCTCCATTTTATAAACTGGGAACATGGATGCCTAGTATGGAAAATAACCTGATGGTAATCTAGGAAAGCTAAATGCAGAGAAGAACTTTATCCTGAGACTGAGGTCCTGAGAGAAGCTGGAAGCCCCCTAAAACAGAGTGCAAAATTATCACAAACGTGTGCATTTTCCTGGAGAATGGTTCTGGGGAGTGTCTACACATCTGCAAGGTGCCCGACACCAGAGCTGGTTAGAATGACTCACCTAACAGTGGAGCACGGGACGGAGGTGTGTTCACTGGCACGAGGATGGAATGAGGTTTGGGGGGCTGGGGGTTAGGTGAGCTGCTACCAGCCTCAAAAGGGAAGGGAAAGGAGGCTCTGACAGCACCATCATCCGCTGTGAGCCCCCTCTAAACAGGCCTCCACCTGCTGTGCCCCCCACCCTGACTTCACTTTCCTGAAGGCATGCAAGACCCCAGATGAGGAGATGTGTTTGTGGCCAGACCAGAGCCCTTTTGTTAAGCAAACACAGCAGCCCTCCATTTAGCAGAAATAGCTCTGGAGCAAAGAGAGGGAGGGAGTGTGTCCACAAACCCATTTGCCGTTTAGGTGTCAGAAATAAATTTTACCACTGGAGTCTGTAGCATCTGATTAGTGAATTATTCAGTTGGGATATTGCGTTCCCTCTGACCTCATTAGTAACCCTGAGGTGAGAGGGATGCATTAGAGTAACCACCAGGCTGTCACGGAGGAGCAGAGTGGGGGCATTAAAGTGGATTAAAGTGCTTTACCAAGAACTACGGCACAACTCATAAAAACAGGGCATTGTTAAACCAGGGCTCAGCAAATAAACAGGCAGACGCCACTGGGGAGGGGGAGGGGAGGGGAGGACAGCAGGGCAGCGAGGAGGTGGGTGGGGGGCAGAACTTTGTGGCAATGTTGGCACTTCTGCCTACCAGCTGATGGCATTGGGACCCAAGTCTGGGGAGAGGGTGCTCCCCGAGCCCGGCTTAGTTGATTTTTTTGTGTTATGCCCTTTTATATACCTTCCATGGTTGTCCTTTTTGCCCTCTTTTGCCACTGGGTCTTAAAGTCCTGTAGAGTTGACAAATTTAGAGTGAATAAGACCTCAATGAGTGTCCACTGTGTTTTTGTTTCTAAGTAGGAGTTTTCCATTTTAATAAAACTTCTTTCTGCCTCCCGTTGATAAAGTAGTCAGCTAGCGGAAGGGGAGCCTGCCTTGACACCTGGTTCCCCAGTGCTCCAGTGTTCCTATCTACCTCACAGAAGAGAGCTCCCACCCATGCCTGGCCCCTGTATCTGGGAGATGTGCCAGAGGATCAGGCTGGTTTATGGATCAAAGAGGGCACATTGGGTGGGTGGGTGTGATCTTTTGTTCCTCCCAAGGAATTCACATCCCCTTTGGGAGACCCATGGGGCTTTTTGCACTCCATATAGCTCTTAGCCCTCACACCAAGCCTAGTTGATCAGACGTTTGGGTCTGTCATGCTATGGAATGAATGGGGACAGAAGGGGAACACCAGAGGGACAGCCTGCTTCTGCTTATCCAAATCAAGGGCTCTACAAGCCTCCTGTCCTTTGTTTCAGGGGAATGGAACCTGTTGCATAAACCTTAACGCAGAGGAACTGTGTCTTCCTCCAAGGATGGGTGGATTCCACAGAGTCTGATTCTGAAAGCTGATATCTAAACAGTTATGAAAATACCAGATCCCAGCAACTCATCTCTGTTTCTCATGGAACCGCCTTAGCAGGACCACTGCTCACTGAGCTAAAGATATTGAGGACTCCTCCTTGCCAAGGACCAGAACACAGTTGGAGGGCTGCAACGTTCGAGGTCTGGATTTAGCGGCAGAGATGGAGATGGGGTTGCTGAGAGCACCTCCTCTATCCTTTGTTTGGGGATGGGGCTCTGGGCTGGAGTTCAAGGCTGTCCCAGGAGAGCCAAGCCCCAGCTAGTGACTGGTGTGTTTGCAATTGTTTGTTCAGCAGCAGTCGCAAATGGATGCTAAAAGGCTTTGTGGTTCATTGATGGTCATGCTCCTCTCCATCCCATTCTTCATCCGTTTCTTGGGCGAGCCGCAAACTCTCCACTGGCAGCCCCTACCACTGCCCTCACTTGGCGCTGGGTCCTAAATCCTGCCTGCTCACAGCCCTCTGCCTGCCAGCAATCCTGAGGGTGGGTGCCCTTGCTCCAGGTCCTGTATTTTGAAGACCCTTGGCAAGGCCAGGGCCTTGCTGGCCTTCTCCTCTGCTCCTGGCTTTCTGTCTGAGCTCATAGAAACTGGGTGGTGGGTCCATATAGCAGCTGGTATAGTCCAACAGAATAAATGGTTTATTCAAGACATCCACCAGGAGCTTAATCACACAGAGAAAGGGGCCACGGAGAGGAGTTGTTTGGAGCTCCATTATCATTTTACTTGGGATTTGTGGCCCCCCAGTTTGGGGTCCAGTTGCTGATTCTACTTCAAAGACTGGATGTGAAATGACTGTGTGGGTGGAGAACAGGAACCCCCATTTAAAAGCAAAAACATATTCTTCACAACTTGGCATGGAGGCAGGGGAAGAGGAAACGATGTCTTTTTGTTTGGTGGTGCCTTGAGATATTATATTAATCTGTGCATCTGCTGTGGCATGGGTGAACCTTGAACATTATGCTCAGTGAAAGAAGCCAGCCACAAAGGACCACGTGTAGAATGAATCCATTTAGATGAAATGTCAGAATAAGCAAATCCATAGAGACAGAAAGTGGTTGCCAGGCACTGGGGGTATGGGAGTACTGGGGAATGATGGCTAAGAGATATGGAGTTTTTTTGGGGGGGTGATGTAAATATTCTAAACTTGACTCTAGTGATGGTTGCACAGCTCTGTGATTATACTAGAAGTTGCTGAATTATACACTTTAAATGGGCGAATTGTATGGTATGCGAAGTATGTTTCAATAAAGCTGTAAAAAATAAGCTACACATCTTTTTCCCCCAGCGGGTGTTTTTCCCTTTTCCTTCTCCCACTGAAGTAGGTTACCTGACTCTGCTCCTTGCCCTAGGGGAGAGATGGTAGAAATTGTGAAAAGTCTGCCTATCTCATAGGCTTTTGTGCCTCAAAAGCCTAAACCATTAGGCAAACTTAGATGCATTATGGAGGAGGTGAAAGGAAGAAGAAAGAGATGCTTGGGTATAAATATAGTGTCATGGAAAAACAAAAAGGAAAACGACTCTCCGCAGTGGACTGGAGAGAGGATCCCCAGGCAGGAGAGATGAGGAGAGATGCGTGCAACCTCCAATTCAGTATGGACTTATGCCAGGGAGGAGGCAAGACCTCAGACAGGTGTGTCTGCATATTGATGCATTGGGCAGACAGGATGTTCCACGTACAATTGATGCATAACAAACCACTTCAAATTTTGTAAAGCAATCATTTTATTATGCTTATAGACTTGGTGGGTCAGGAATGCAGAAAGAGGCCATTAGGAATGGCTTGTCCCTACTCCTTGAGTTCTTGGAAAGGTCAAAGGCAGGGAGTGATTTGCTGGCTGGCCCGGGGCTGGAATCACCCATAGGCTTATTCACCCATATGTCTGGCAGTTGCTGCTGGCTGTCAGCTGGGGTCTCAGTTGGGACTGTCACCTGAAACCCTGCATGCATATTCTTTATGTGGCTGCTTGGGCTTCCTCATAGCATGGAGGCTTAAGTTCCAAGAGCAAGCATCCCAAAAGAGCCAGGCACAGCTGTATCTCCCTTTAGAGTCCCATAGTTTCACTTCTGCTATAGGCACAAGACTCCATCTCTTGATGGATGAAGTTTCAAAGTTATATTGTGAGAAGAGCATGTGGGATGAAAGATATTCTGGCCTCTTTGGAAAATACAGCATGCCACATGGGATTATAGATAGCCTTGAAAAACGGTCCTTAGTCTCAAGTACTGTGCAGAAGAAGTAGTGAACCATCAGACCTGCCTGAATGAGCCATACAGAGAAACAGTGAATGCTTCAAGTGTAATCTGAGTGGACAGATGGCCAACAGCATTCCTTACACCATCTATCTCCCCACCATGTGTTGGCACAACTTAGAACCCAGGAACCCTGACCTAATCCCAGGGAGTATGGAGGGCAGGAAAGCCTCAAGAAGGACTAAGATCACATTTCTGCCAACCAGGCAAAAGGAGGCTCAGGATTAGAAATTAGGTAGAGTTTTTGAATGCACGTTTGAAAATATCTTGCACACTTGGAGCTTATGGTGTGAACTTTGCACTTGTTCTGCATTCATTCATCTCTACAAAGATGGAACCAGGGAGATAAGGAACAAATGTGTAAACATGGAGGCAGGATGAAGTTCTAAGTCAGGCTTCAGGCCTCCCCAAGTCTCAGGTTACTCCCCGGGCATGGTGAGATTGTATGATGTAGGGTACATGATGCATGGGATGCCCGCATGGGATGCACGCTACAGCTCCGTGCCCGAAACATGCTGAAACTCAATGCACACGAGCCATTGTTACTGTTCTTTAGGCCAAGCACTAAGGCGTCAGTCCCAAGCTGGAGAGTGGCCTCACCTGAGATAGACAGACTCCTATTCCTTCCCCCAGGGCCTCTGAAGGTCGTGCAGAATCACTCATCTCTTCCCTGTCATGTGAAAGCAACCTGATTATGTCCAGGTCATTGGTTCTCAATGAGAGGTGATTTTCCCCCCCACCCCAGAGGACTTTTAGCAACATCTGGTGACATTTTTCATGTCACAACTGGGAAGGAAGGAGGGTGCTACTTTGGCATTTAGAGAATAGAGGCCAGGAATGCTTCTAAACATCCCACAATGCATGGGACAACCCTACAACATGGAACTCTCCAGCCCCAAGTGTCAATAGCGCCTGGGTTATGAAACCTTGGTCTAGGTGTTCTCAACAAGAAATAGATCTTTCAGGGAGATTTTAGAAACACTTGCCCCCTTTTACTCCCGCTGTCCGAATGGCATCCCCTACTCGTGTTCCAAGGTGGTGACTATTTTTTCACCATATTCCAGAAGGAAGTCCAGCCAGGCGATGTTGGTTGAAAGTACTAAATTTGAGTCTGTGGGTGATTTCTTTTTGCCTTTCGCAATCATGCATATGCTACATACAATTTTTTTGTTTTTAAGGCATCATAAAATCTGCCTTCCTTATAGACCAAAAAAGTTATCCGATATAAAAGTGAGCTTTATATATGAGAAAGGTATGATTTCTCGACAGGGGGAAGAATGTTGAGACCAGGGTCCAGGTTACTCACCTTGGGATCGGGGATGATGAGTCTGGAGAAACTGAAAAGAAAAAGTCTGGAATGAGTCATTGATTTTGGTTACAAGGATTGTCAGAAATGAGCAGTCAGAAGAGCCTGAAAGTTAAGTTTAGGAAGACAGAGGCTTTCAGAAAGGAGACTGGTTGAGTGGGAAAGGCAGGCAGAGTGGTTCTTGGGCTGTGTCCAGAAGGGGAGACAAGAGGGAAGATTGGTCCTAAAATTTATTGGATTTATTGGGAGGAGAGGTAGGTGAGGAAGGGGTGTGAAACTCAGTTTAGACCTAGAACTTGGGAATGGACTTGGCTTTCTTGGGAATCAGGGGATCTGAGAAGAAGAAAGAAAGGCAAAGAAAGAGGAATGAGAGGGAAGGATGTGAGGGGAAGAAGAGATAGAAAGGGCAATAGCACCTGGGAATGGAGAGGAAGCAAAGGGGAGGGAAGGGAGGAATGGAGGCTGCCGGAGGGAACCCGAGCTCCTTAGGTGCTCCAGCATCTCCTGTCCTCCAGGTCTTTCTACAAGTAGCTATTAGCATTGTGCCCCAGACTGACTGGCAGGGGGTAGTCTGCTTGGCAGGCCCCCTAACAGAAAGGGCACAAATGGAAGTAAAGGTGGAAAGAGCAAAGGTGTGGGGTCAGGATCTGAATACTTGGAAGGAAGGTTTGAGCCCTTAGAAATCTGAGCGTAGGGAGGGTGTGAACTGGGAGCTTCTTGCCCCCCCAGGAGGCTTTCTTTGTGTTCAAGGATGGAACTGTTTTTCTGTGTGACAAAGACACACATGGCAGAACCCACAGGCGCTTCCCTTCCCTCCCTTGGAAAGCTGTTGTCAGAAGCCCCTATCTGTCCCTCGGAGAAGATGGGCAGGGGGAGGGAGTGTGTGCAGCGGGAGGAGGAGTTGGGGGGAGGGAAGGCGGCTTGCGCTCCTCCCTGGCACTTGCTATTTCGGACCCACCAAAAGTCTGTTCCTCCTAGGTCTCCGCTCAAATGCAAGTGACAAGACTCCTCGCAGCGATCTCTTTACTTAACCCCTTTTGCTGGGCCATCTGTTCAGAACTCGGATGTATGCTTCTCCTCGGAGCAGACATCACATTATTCAGGCTCCTTCCCTGGCACAGGCTCTGTCCTTCACGGCTGCCCCTGCCTCACACAACAAAACCCAACCGCTTGCTCACGTCCTGAGTGACAAGGATACTTGCAGGCCTGTGGGCGAGTGGATCGCAGTTGAGCAAAAAATACTGGAGGCCTGGTTCCCTACTCATCCTTCCCTCAGATTCCAGCTTATGTCTCAACTCCACTGACTCCCCCGGGCTGGTTTTTAAAAATACCCCTCCTCTGTGTTCCCATGGTGCCTCGTGTTTCTCTCTCGTGGTCAGCAAGGAGCTGGGGCTGCCACACCCTGATCCTTCCAGAGAGTCTTCAAGGGGCCTGTCCTACCCCCCTGCCGGTTCTTCAAGCTCCCACAAAGCTTCAACAGCCCCGGGGCTTTCCATTAGACTCTCTTTCACTCCTAGCCCATCGCCCTTGATAAACCCATCATTCTGGTAGACTTTCTAGAGCAGTGCTGTTTGATAGAACTTCCCACAACTATAGAAATGTTCTCTATTTGCACTGTCCAATGTGGACCCACTAGCCATATGTGTCTACTGAGTCTGTGAAATGTGGCCAGTGCAACCAAGCAACTGTACTTAAATTCTAATTTAATATAATTTTAATCGACTTAAATTTACATAATCCCACAGCAGCAACAGCAGCAGCAATAGCACCTGGGAACTGTTGGAAATGCAGAATCTGGGGCCTCCCTTCAGACCTTCTGGATCAGCATGTCTAGGGATGGGGCCCAGCAATCTGTGTTTTAACAAGCCCTCCAGGTGATTTTCATGCATAGTGAAGTTTGAGAAGCACTAATTTAGGGCTGAATGCTTGGAAAGCCCCAGCTCCCTTTCTAATACCTGCCAACCCCATCACCTGGAGCTTTGGAGAGCCAGGGTTTTGGAAGATGGACCCAACTTCCTTCTGGGTCTCTGCACTAGTCTTGCTGTCCACCTCTCAGGCAGAGAAGGCAAAACTGGCCTTGGCTGGTGTTCCTCGCACACCCCCATAGCAGGCATCAGGCTGTGGGAAGTTCTGAATAATGAATGCTGCAGAGAGGGGTGCTGGCTTTTTCCGTTCACTCACTGAGCGCCTTCCCTAGTGGGTGGGGTGCACAGTCATCACCCACCCCAAGAGCAATCTTCTCCGGGTGAGAACAGGCCCCTGCCCCCGCCTTTCCTCCCTCACCCACGGAGGCTGGGAGCTGGCTGGGGGAGGCTGCTGAGCCATGCCTTAGAATTTATTCCAAGCAAGGGGATGCAGGGTGCTCAGCGACGAAGCCGTCAAGGTCTTGGTTTTTGTTTTCTCCTAGCCAATATTTATTGAGCTTATCTTCCAGGTACTGGGCTAAGTGGTTTGTGTGCTTACTCTTTACAACAGTTCGATGAGGTGGTTTCGCCATCCTTATTTTTCAGAGGAGCGCAAGGCTCAGAGATGTTAAGTGACTCGCCCAAGTCAACAGCTGGTGTGTCTGATTCCAAAGCCCGAAATTTTACCTGAAGCTCCATGTGCTTCTCCATGGGCTCCTCTTTGTAGCCCCTGAAAAAGGAGGGAGCGTGGACTATCAGGGATGTCAGCTTCTGCCAGTGCCCAGGAAGCTATCTTTTAAGCAGAAATCCCTGAGCCAGTGATTCAAAATTGAAGGATGCTTAATTGCAATTTAATCTTACATCAGGAACTCTATATGTGATTCATGTAATATCAGCTTATGCTGAAACCCTCACCTCTGTTCCTTCTCCCTTTGTCTCTTTCCAATCTTCATGGCTGTCTCCCGACTAAGACGAGCCGGAGCTGAGCTGGGCACCAAGAAGGGTGTGTCCTGGCTCCAGCTGCAGTGCTGGGAGCAGCCCTGGGCAAGTGCCGCTCGTGGAGGTCAGAGGGCTGGGAGGAGCTGCCCGGAAGCACCTGGGTACAAGAAGGGTGACATTGTCTAGGATGAGGGCAGCCTCAGCACCTGACCTGCTGGGGCCGGAATGTGACTCCTTTCTGGGACCTCAGGTCCTTCTCCAGGAAGATTCCATAGAACCCTCCAGCATCTTCCGTGTCTCCACTGCTTGATTCTGACTGTCATTCACTGTGCTGCTGTCCCTTTTTGACCTCTTTCTCAGGCCCCATCCTGCTCTGCCCTCTCAGCCTGCCCCTCAGGCTCCAGGGCACAGATTCTGTCCCTGTGTCTGCCTGCTCCAGCTGGCTTTGTGGCCTCTTGTTTCCTTCAGAGTGTCTGTGTCACGTTTGAAGTTTGCCCTCTGCCCTTGGGTGGCGAGATGGGGCTCCAGGGTGATAATCAGGGTGTGAAGGGATGCAGCATCCAGGCAAGGCATGACTGCAGGAGCCCTGGGGGAGAGGTGGCAGCTGGACCTTTGCTTTTCCTCTTGTGGCCAGTAGGTGGTGCTAGATGCCAACCAAGACCCATCTGGGGCCTTGGATGTGCAAACTGCAGCCCTCACTTACAGCAAAGGGCTCAGCTTGCCACCCAGCTCTTTTGGGAGAGATGTAAGGAAACACAGACTTGCACGCTGATTCAGGACACTGGAGGGGATGGGAGAACTCTGTAGTTTCTCTTCACTCAGGCTTGTGGCCCTTATAGGTTTGTTCCCCACTAGGAATTGGAAACAGGTTGAAAAGAGAACCTACCTTACCTTTTCCTCCCCAAGGAGATTGGAGGAACTGGATTACAGGCACTTGTTTCCACCTTTGCCCAAATATCATCTCTTCCAAGCAGGGGTTGGCCCTTGCCTGTGGGCGCTCATGACAAGTTTTATTAATGCTTCACCACACTGGGGGCACATTATACATGACAGAAGCACTGTTTCCATGGCTGCCTTCCTCAGTAGACTGTCAGCTCCTGGAGGTCATTTTATAATCACTTCTGTATCCCCAGTGCCTACTCAAGGCCTGGCGCATAGCATGTGCTCAATAAATGAGTTAGCAAGTGAATGAGTCAATGGAGAGATGAGCTCAACAGTTTCTACTGGCTGTAAAGAGAATGTGCTATCTTTCTGTTTGGAGATCTTTAAGTACAGAGGTAGTCCCTCTGCTTAAGGATTTTAGGGATGGCCCAGTGGAAAGGATGAACCTTGAAGCCTTCTTGAGGCCAATGCCGAATTCAGAACTTCACACATATATATGGAAGGTGCTTATTTTCCTTTAATTTGATGAACATTCACTGCATGCCCACAGTGGACCAGGTACATCTTTCTAAGTCAAGAAACTTCCTCATGTCTGCAAAGAAATCTTCCCATATCTACAAAGAAGAGGAATGACATATAGCCTGGACACTGGAGCTCAGGGACTTTGGACTTAGCTTCCAGGCATGCAGAGCTTGGGAAAATGGTTGGACTTTTGGGGTTGACCAGTCAGAAAATAAAAAAGGAGCTCTGTTGGGCAGGACCTGGGCTGCTGGGCTCAGTGTGCAGAGGGAGGGGATGTTATCTAGGCAGGGAAATGAACAGGCATTGAAGTAACCTGGTTGGCAGGGGTGGGGGGTGGGGGGGCGTTTGTTCCTCTAAAACTATTTTTCCCTGCCTAAGACTCAAACTCTGAAGAATGTGCAGTTTTATTGAGAATAAGCAGGCTAATCAGATGTGCAGCTGACATGGAATTGGGAAGGGTTAGGTAATTTTGAGGATCCCTAAAGATCTGTACAGACAAGGATGGAGGGATGAGTCAACAAGGCACCGTGTAACAGGGATAAAAGTAAAGTTCTGCCCCAAAAGCCAACTGGATTTAGAAGGCATGGCTTTGGAGTTATGAAGACTCTAGGGCTTCTTAATGATACGAGTGAGCCATGGAATGGAAGGGCCACAACAATAAATTAGTGTTGCAAGAGTGTTTAGAGTAAGGGTCTGAGCTGCAGTCGGCTCTGGTCAACCACTCTTGGAAGGTTCCATTCAGTTCTAGGGAACTTTATAAGGATTCAATGAACATCAGTTTGTGTTGAAACCCTGATGCCTGTTCCTTCCCCCTTTGTCTCTTTCCAATCCTTATTGCTATCTCCCAACTAAGAAGAGCCAGAAGAGCTGTCTTTTAATACATATGATGTACTGAAGCAAACACTGAGGGAACAAGCCCAGCAAGGCGGAGACTCAAAACCAGCTCATAAGAGAAACCACTGAAGGAACCAGAGCTCATTACCCTGGAGAAAACAAGGCATGGGGCACGTGAGACTCAAAGGAGTGATTCTACTTGTGTTGAGATGACTCGGTGAGCAGACTTGACATGTCTGCAGCAGATGAGTTCCCCTGGGAATTTGCAAGCCCAGAATGGGGGTCGAGTTTGAAGCCCCTGTGTTTCCTTTTGGGCCTCTGAGACCAAGAGCAAGTCTCTCTCTATCTCTCTGCACCTCTAAGCTTCCTCAGGGACTGCTTAGCCATAATGTCAAGTAGCTGTAAGGGTCTGTGGCCTCACAGCTCTGCCTCTCCTGTTGGCCCCGTGGTGCCGCACTCAAGCCTCTTGCTGAGCCTGGGGCTGTGGGTTGAGCTGGCTCCTCTTGAGTCTCTGGGAGAGAACCAGGAGTAGCAGAGCTGATGGGCTTATGGCTCTCAGAGATGGGGCAGCTCAGACTCGAAGGCTTCTGCTGCTCTCCTCTTGCTCCCTCCTCTGCAAAGACTTGGGGTTCAAATCCTAGCTGTGTGATCTTGGGTAAGTCAGATGACCTCCCAGAGCCTCAGCATGGGTACTTGCTGGGTTAATTTCAAGATTCATTAATCTTGAAATGACTCTACTTGTGTTCAGATGACCCGGTGAGCAGACTTGACATGTTTGAAGAGGGTGAGTTCCCCTGGGGATTTGCAAGCCCAGGATGCTCCATTCCTTCATCTCAGCACTGTTTGTCATCTGCCCTGGCGCTCCACAGCGAAGGGCACATCTCCTCTCAGTTGGAATGGGTTTGCCCTTTCCTTTCTCACTTGGCAACTGTTCATTTCCCCCTGGAACTTCTAATGAATCTTGAAATTAACCTGGTATTAACCAGGTATCCTTTGGCAGGTACGGCAGGTATCCTTTCCGTGGACCATCTCTCGGAGCCACCCGCCTCACCTTGAACACTGTAGCATGAAGCACCTTCAACAGCCACTTGCTGGAATTAGGGGGATGACCTTCCCCCTTTGCCCTGGGTGGAGGGGATTCCTGGGATGTGGGACTTTGAATGCTAAAACCTAGAATGATCTGGGCAAGCCAAGACCAGTTGGTTAACTTAGCTGGACTCCCCATCCATTTATCTTCCTCTGCGACGTGGCTGTCCTCCTGTCAGCCCTCAGTTAAAGATTCACTGAAGGATGGCTCGGGGCAGCTATTGAGGACTGATGCTCTGTCCCTTCATCTCAGCACTCTTTGTCACCCCTTGGAGCGCCACAGCAAAGGAAACATCTCCTCTCACTTAGAATGGGCTTGCCCTTTCCTCTCTCACTTGGCAACTGTTCATTTCCCCCTGGAATTTCTAATGAATCTTGAAATTAACCTGGCATTTTCTCCCTGCTTATCTCACATGGGGAGCCTGGTGCTTTGGGCTGTCCATTGCTGGACAGAGGAGGAAGAGGAGGAGCAGCTGTGTGCTCAGGCTCAGCCTGCAGAGGGACAGCAGCTTTCATTCCCTTCATCGCTGAGGACCCTGGTGCCCATGTGGCCTCTAGGTGCCTGGGTCTTGTTCTCTTCAGTCTCCCAGGATAAACAAATGTATTTGGGCTCAGTGCATGACTTTTCCTAGGGCAAGAAAGTCATCGTATTGACTGGTGCTGTTCTCAGATATTTTCACTTCCTTTCAAGTTGAGCAAAGGCCCTGCAGGGACATAAGGCCAGTTTCCCAATGACCATGGATGGGATCCCACATTGCTGCAACCCCTTCCAGCCCATTTAAAGAAGGGCCTTCCATAGAAGCACAAACCCCAAGGCCACACAGTCTGACAGTGGACTTAGCCTTGCCTGCCTTCAATTTAAAACTCTGTCCAAAGACCACACTGCTCCATTGGCACATTTCTTCCTGGGACCCAAAGAAATATCCTGCTGGGATGGAAAGTAGGGGATGGGAAAGAATAGCAAGCATTATTTTCTGGTTTGGTTTTCTAGTTTAATTCAATGAGTACTAGATAAACACACATTGATGGAATGCCTGTTAGGTACTGGACTCTGTGTAAATACATGGCCCTGGCTTCAAGGAACCTAGAGTTCAGGATAGAGGCAGAAGTATGCATGGCCATCTCTGACGGATGGAAGACCAATGGAAGGCTCTCAATGATGCTGTAATAGTTGCTGAGCTGCCCCGTTCTGAACATACAGGAGGCAAAATTGCTTGGAGAAATTGGGGGGCTTGTTAGGGAGGTGAGATGCCTGGGCTTTGAAAGCTAGACAGAGTTTTGACAGGCTGGAGCTGAAGAGCCAAAATATAGAGATGGGTAACAGTGGGAAAAGGTGAGATTGGAAGTGGGCTGGAGCCCAGGTGCTGGGCACAAGGGGCAGTCTGGTGGCAGAGCAGCTGAAGTGGGAGGAAAGGCTGGGTCCTGGACAGTGCTGGATGCTGGGTGGTGGAGCTTAAAGTGGAGACCTGTAGGCAGTGGGGATCCAGGGAAAGTTGGAAAGCAGGAGAGAGCCAGAAACCCATCATCTTTTGACAAAATGTCAGTTCCCCTGTGACTTCCCCCTGTTGCTGTATTTTCCTGTTTCTTCTTTAACAAGGAGCTGGACCAGACTTCCCCCACCTGGAGCAGCCTTTTCCTTTCTCTTCATGCCTGGAGCAGGGAGGTTTGACCCAGCCCTAGGGAAGCTCTTGCCATTGGCTCCACTTCATTCCCAGGCTGGGAGTGGCAGAGCCCCTCCTCCCCGTCCCTGCACTGGATCCCACTGCTCCCTGGCTGCTTAGAAGCAGGGCTTTGAGGTCAGACAGATCCAAGTTTGCTCCTGGTCTCCCCAGTGTAACTTCAGGTATGCGACTTAACCTCTTTAAGTGTCCGATTCTTCACCTGCAAAAGATGGATGATGAGAGAGACGCCACTGGGTGGGGAGGAGTCCACTGGCATCTGACCCTCGTGGGCACTCAGGGACGTGCTTCCTTTTCCCTCTTCTCCCTTTCAGGCTGGGGATGGGAGGAGGGTATCTTGGCCTTTCCAGGAAGCAGCTGGCTAGCGTTGGCTGAGGAGCCAGTGGGCAGCTCCAGGTGCTGTGGGGCTCCTTGTTGGGCTTCCCAAAGCTGCTGGCCTTTTAAATTGCCTTGCTGTCTTCCTTACAGGATAACAAGGGCATAAATCAGGAGCTGTCAGCATTCATTTCCATCCTTGGGTGGACAATTGTCCTGCCCTCACCAGGCTCCAGGTATGTCTGCGGAAGATCAGCTCCCTAAAAGCCAGGGAGGGTGGTGGGCTGGGGCTGAGGGGGTCAGTTCCGACCCCAGAGCTGCAGGAGGAAGGGCCGGCATGCGCTGCCACTCCCATGTGGGTCTGTCCTTCCTGGTCCGCATCAGTCCTGGGTCAGAAACCACAAGCTGTCAGACAAGTGGGGCCTAGAATCTTCTCTCTGAAATGTCAGGCTGCCAGGATGAGACCAACACTTGCCAGGGGCTGTGTGTGCCAGGAATGGAAGAGGGAAAACCTTCTGCCAGGAGCCTCGGGCAGAGACTTCAACAAGGGTGGTTGCTCCTTGTCCTTCTGCTTCTAGGGGACTGGAGGGTGCCAGAAGCAAAAGCAGCTCTCAGAAAATCAGTGAAGAGAATGAGAGGTAGCAGAGAACCTCAGGACTTGGGCAATAGAGCCCTTAACTGCAGCCAGGACCTAGAAAGCTTGGGTGTCCCAGCTGGGAGGAGTTTTTGAAGGGCTCCAATTTAAACACAGCCATTTTACAGATGAGGAAAATGAGGCCCAGCAGGACCAGACTTGGTTATCTGGGTCTTAATCCCAAGGCAGCTGCCACAGGATCTCATAAACACAGAACAGGCACCCAACAAACAAACAAATGAATCAATGAAAGTAAACACATGTATGAATGAAAATGAATGAAAGAAGAGAGCTGTAGCCCCTCTGACTCTCCCCAATGAAAATGAACCTCTCGGCTGGGCACAGTGGCTCATGCCTGTAATCCCAGCACTTTGGGAGGCTGAGGTGGGTGAATCACTTGAGGTCAGGAGCTCGAGACTGGCCTGGCCAACATGGTGAAACCCAGTCTGTACTAAAAATACAAAAATTAGCTGGGCGTGGTGCCACACACCTGTAATCCCAGCTACTCGGCAGGCTAAGGCAGGAGAATCGCTTGAACCCGGGAGACAGAAGTTGCATTGAGCTGAGATGGTGCCACTGTACTCCAGCCTAGGTGACAGAGAGAGATTCCGTCTCAAAAAAAAAAAAAAGAAAGAAAGAAAGAAAGAAAAAGAAAATGAACTTCTTTATGTGCTCACTGCCCACTGACACCTGGCCCCTGCCATTTGCCACGTGTCACGGATGATATTCTGCTGTTTTCCCTAACAGAGCCGACAGACCATGAGCTACTTGAGACCAGAGACCAATCTAATGACCAATTCGATGTCTCTTGCCTCGCCCATGGCTTGCCCTTGTTAAATGCTCTGGGATGCTCTAGACCTTTTTTTTTTTTTTTCATTTCCACTGGATCCATCTGGGGTAAGGGATGCAGGGACTGAGAGGATATTCCTATCCTGCCTCAGTTCAGCCCAAGAGTCAGCTGGAGAGAAGCAGGCAGCAGAAGCAGGCAAATCGGCCCTCTTTAGGAAAGGTCAGCTAAATTAGCCCCCCTGCAAGAAACGTACCTGGTATTTTTAGAAGCTTTTCAAGCCTGTGGGCCTGAGCTCAGCAGCAGGCACTCAGAGCCTTCACCCATCCAGCCCCTGATCACCCCAGTTTAACCCCACTTCACTGTCTCCTACTTCAGGCAAGGGAAGGTAACTGAGCAGAAGCTGGTAGAGTCATTCAGCGAGGCCACATGGCTAAACCCTGATCTCCTTTAGATGATACAATAGGCGGTCTCATCTACTTCACTGGCCAAAATGTATCATGTGACCATGAGAAAGTCGCGTTCCTATGTTACTCCTACCTGTACAATGGAGAGGTCATTATATTTGCCTGTAAATCCATTTCGGAAACAAGGCAGGAAAAATAGGTATCCAATAAACACCAAAAATTGCTGTACTCTGGTGGATTCTGGGGGACTGTTGTAAGGCCTGGGTGAGGTTATGTTGGAGAATTTTGTGTTCCTTGGAGAGAGATGCTTAAAGAGCTGATGTCATAAAAATGTGTCATAAAATGCTGTTGTGCTGAAAAAAGAAAAAAAAAAAAAAAAAAAAAAAAAAAAAAAAAAAGAAAGGTAGCTTTCCACTTGAGAGAGAGGTATGTGGTCCAGGAGGGGCCAGCAGCGTTTGGGACATGAGGTTCTCAGACCTCTAGCCAGAATCTGTTACTCTTTCTTTCTTTCTTTCTTTCTTTCTTTCTTTCTTTCTTTCTTTCTTTCTTTCTTTCTTTCTCTTTCTTTCTTCCTTTCCTTCCTTCCCTCCCTTCCTTCCTTCCTTCCTTCCTTCCTTCCTTCCTTCCTTCCTTCCTTCCTTCCTTCCTTGTTTCTTTCTTACTTTCTTTCATTTTTTTGAGTGGGCAGAATGGATGCCTCGGAGTAGAAGCCTTTGGCTGTAGTCCTAACTAACTATGCAGCTTTGGGGACATAACTTAGTTATCTTGGGCCTAATTTGTCTACCTATAAAATAGCAGGGACAGGGGATTGTACTAAATGTGGTGTTTCCCAAATTGGTAAGTTTCCATGAGGCTTTTGTGACTGTGGCAACACCCCAGGGTCTTCAAAGGCACAGGAATAATAAACATGGCACAAATCTTCCACCCCCTTCCCCCTCATCCCCTCCCTCCCTGCTCTCTCTCCTCCAAGTTTGGGAATTCTAGTTGGGAAAATGTGAGGAACACAGGAATGGTTAATCTCTAAGGCCTTTTCAAAGGTTATGATTTTATAATTATAAAATATGTGATATTATTATTGCTATTATTTTTGGTATGTGTGAGGGAGTTGGGGTTAATGATAAACTGAACTCACAGAAATGTCTAGTATCTTCTTTCTTCTTCCTAAAATCCCGGGACTGGAAACTTTCAGTGGACTTGGAAGCTGAAAGCAAAGTGAGCTGGCTTCTGTGGCCAGCCCATGAGGGCAGGGAGGGACAGAAGAGAAGAGTGGGGGTCAGAAAGTGGGGTGATATTTACAAAGTTCTATTCTGTCATCTTTGCATCAGAGACTTTACAGATTAAAAGTATGGCTTCTAATTCAATCTGGCACAAGGGAATGAGGATCCTGCCATCAGCATCCTTTATTAAGCACCTTCTTTTGCCCCCAGCCCCTGCAGTTGCCCTCACCACACACGCAACCTCCCCACACACCCCTCTGGCTCCCACCTCTCTCTCCGACCTGCATCCACATGTGCATACCCAGCCCATTGGGAGTGCCCCTCACCCACACCCCACCGCACCCCACCCACGAGTAAAGCCCACCCGCCCTCCGCCACCTGCTCCCTGTGCTCACCTGCACCGTCCAGCCCCTGAAGACCCCCTCGCAGGCTGGAGGTTCCTGCCACCCTCAGCACATGCCCCTGGGGACCACATGTGGTGAGTTCACACACCCATCCCCGAGCCGACTCCCCATCTCTCTGTCGCTGCCCACAGCCTTCCCCAGGCTTGGAGCACACACTTGTTCACCCCGTTTAAGATCAAAAATAAACTCTCTGGAACCTGTTCAAAGACTAATGTGCATCCTCCCTTAATTATTGATTTGTTGATTACAGATGCTTGGGTAGGACATTCATTGTGTCCACTGTGCCAAGGGCCTAACTCTAGAATCCCTGTCCTTTTTGGGAGAAAGTTGGCCCATTGATCTTTTGGGAAGGAGTTATTTGAGTGTTAGATAAAACCTGTCCTGTCACAGGACAGGTCACAGACTAAATATTGTGCTCCCTGCTGAAGCCCTCATTAGCCCTAGCCCAGGATGGTCTAGGGCTATGGCTAATGAGGGCTTGGATGGTCACCGCTGGGGTCCTCCCTCCTTCCTTCGCTCTCAAAACCAGGGAAACCCTGGCAAAGGGGTGTGGGGATGCAGAGGGGCAGAAGTGCATCTCACCAAGTCCCCTGCAGAGGTGGCAGTCTCCCCTTTCCTCATTGCCTCACTAGGGACAATTTAGTGTAAAAAGTGGCACCTGGTTCCATGCTGTGTTTAGGAGACCTGGGTTTAAAACCTGGCTTATTCCACGTACCAGTTGGGTGACCTTGGACATGTGATTTAACCTCTCTGATTCTGTTTCTCAACTGTAAAACCAAGTATTTGTGAGGATTCAATGAAATGACACATGTGAAGGCTATAGAAAAATGTCACACACAGAAAACAGTCAATACATTGCGGTTGAAGTTATTATCATCATCATCACCATCATTCTGCCCATCTTCATCTCTGGGGCCCCACGATCGTTAAGAGATGGCTTTCTTTGGCCCAGGGGATGCTTCCCTTTTGGTATGTGGGTGTGGCCTCTGGATGGCTTCTGCTACATTTAAATCTGTCAGGGACACTGAGCCCTGGGGCAACCATAAACTCTTCTGGAAAGAGGTTAGATCCTTCACACCACAGTTCTATGGACATCTCCTTGTTCGTTCCAGCATGAGGCTGGGCAAGGGGAGTGTGGGGCTTGTCACTGGGAAACACTGGGGAGAGGTCTGTCATAGGGCACGTGCACAGTGGGAAAATGTCACTGCCATCCATCCATGGGGTTGGACTCCTGGGCTCTCTTTCTTGGAGGGAAGTTCTAGAACTTGACACTAGGAAGAGGGTGTTCAAGGGGAACTCCAAGTGTCCGCAGTGCTTTGAGGGTCATCTGGCTTCCAGCAGTTGGATGAACTCATGGTGCCTTCCAGGTGTGCTTCCAGGCTGAGTTTCTAGGACCCCTTCCCCACGCCTCACATTCACCCCACAGCTTTGAGCATCCGACCTGAGCTTTTGTCAGGGCTGGTTTGCACCTTCCCCCACTGCCACCTTCATTCCCTGTCCCACCCCCATCCCAGAACTCCCTGGGCTGGGCTTTCTGTTCCCTCAGTTCCCAGGCAGTGCAGCTGGTGCTGTGGGCTGGGGAGGGGGTGGAGGACACAGCAGAAAGTCTGTGGGAGGGAACTATCTCTTAGTTCCAAAGGCAAGCATGGCTTCCCATGCCCTTCCCCACAACGCATTGCTTCCCCCAAATTCCCACACTGGTATCTCAGCAAATAAGACAACACTTTTTTTTTTTAATTTTGGTTTTCCATTTGCTCTTGATACCTACTTAAATGTGTGTTGTGTGTGTGCTGTTCTCAGTAATCAGTGCCAGAAGAAATTGGAGCCGATCTGGTGATTTCTTGTTTTGAGTCCCAGGTATCTGGCAAATATCTGGTCTCCTCCTCTCTGGGCCTGAGGAGTTTGGGGCATCACCTCTTTGGCCCTCTATGCTCCTGGAGTTCTGTTCTGTTTAAAGAAACAGAAGCCAGGATAGTTTCTAGCAAGCAAGGAGGGTGGAGTTGTGAGCACCCTAATAGGGAGGCCGAACCATCTGGTATGGAGCGGGCCCCCTAAGGAAGAATAGTAGAAAGAAAAAATAAGGGAAGGGAGAAATCCTATGTATCAAATCCTGGGCTAGGCACATTATGCACGTTTTATGATTGCCTTCTCCAAACTGCATTGCAAGGGAAATATCCATGAGCAATGCCCTTCAGGAGAGGAGGATGAGGCTCTGCTAGGTGAAATGATAAGCCCAGGTCACCAGCTAGAAAGTGCTGGAGCTGGAGTTCAAACCAGATTTGCCTGGGGCTAAAACTCACACTTCATAAAGCTGCCCCTTGGAGGCGAGAGTGAGTGTAACGCATGGTGTAAATGGAAGCTGTTGTCTTGGCTTTCCTCAACTCTGAGGATCATCTGGTTGTTGATAAATGCAGGCAGGTCAGAGGTGAAGTGCTAATCAAGTGTGCAAAGGTACTGGTGTCCGCTACTCTTAGTGGAAACCAGTGGCTGTCATTTGTGAGTGTTAATGTCCACAAGGTGTTTTCAGGTGCATTATCTTGCTTGGTCCTTGGCATCATTGGATCCCCACGTGACAGAGAAGGAAGTGGAGGATAAGAGAAGGACAGTAGCATGCCCAAGGTGATGCAGCCCAATATGTGTTGATGCTAAATGAATGCATTAGTACAAAGATGGGTCTGAAAGCCATAGTCCTATAATCTGAGCCAGAGGCTCAGGGCCAGGGCAGCTGGAAGGTGTGGCATGGGCCACTTTGGTGAGGAGCAGGTGGAGAGAAGGGCAACTGTGGGAGGTGGTGAGGCAGAGGCGGGAGCCTGGGAGCCAAGCAGGAGTGGGCTGGGTTGACCAAGAAGGGCAATAGGATACAGTGGGGGCCCTAGGAGATGGGGAGGAACGAAGGGGGAATGTCTAACCCAGAAGAAGTCTTTCTTTGGCTTTCTGCAGGGCAGAGGCCACAGTAATGGGGCTGCTGGACCTGGGCTCTCCCCTAGACTCAGTGGGAGGAGGCCGCCAAAGGCCCAGGCGGTAGGACATTGCTGTTCCCAACCTTCTCTTGAAAACAGGAGCTGCTAATCTTTCTGCTTCTAGAACCCCTTGATATTTGCCTTGTTGGGGAGAAGTGTGTGGCGGCACATATAACTCTGGGGATACAGAGGAAGTGGTCAGCCCAAAGCACCTCACTTCTGTTAAGTCCCAAACTTCTCTTGTGGACACACATGGGGTTTCTGGCGGCAAAATAATTCATTTAATCTTCCCCCAAAATATGTGGTGTCCATTTTTGGGCTAGCACCAAAGTAGGCTTTGGGGGGTATGTAGTGAACAACACTGACAGCTCCTGGCCCTCTTGGTCCCTGCAGCCCAGGGGGAGGCAGACACTGAACCCTTACTTCCATGTGTGTGGAGTGGTACAAAAGGGCAAGGTGTGCTGGGGGCAGCCATTCATTCAACAACCACCTAGAGAGCCCCTCTGTGTTCTCAATGCCGTTTACGGGGCTGGCAAATCAGTAGATAAAATAAGCAAGGTCTGCGCCCTCAAGGAAGTTACATCTTAAAACCTGGTAACAGGAATATCTCCTTGCAAGTCAGGAAGGTGCCCAGACTTCTCTGCCCCACCCTGTCAATCTTAGTTGCTTCATCTGCCAAATGAAGGCCATTATCCCCGGCTGCCCTCTAAGATGATCCCTGGCTGCTCTCTCATCAGTAAATAGGCAAATGGCTGGGTATTGTGCAGAGGAAGGCACAATGTAAGTTACTCCGAGAGAGCTCATCTAGGAAGGCACGTGAGGGCTATGTCTATAATGGAGGGTGGGTGTGGAGGTGCAATTCTCCAGCCTCTGCATTCCCCCCAGTCCCTGTCAGTGGTGCTGCACTAGCCTCTGCCAACCACCTGCAGGTTTCTGGCTTCCTAAAAGTGTGAGTCCTGACTCTTAACTCCTGATTTCATACCTTGGGGGAAGTTGGCTCATGAAGTGGGAATCCCTCTTCCCTGGCTCCCCTAACCTGCCTGCAGTGCTCACCTGCTGGCAGGAAGTCAGCTGCCTGCCCTGGACCTGCTGTCTAAGGAAGGGCTCTAGCATCTGCTCCTGCAGGGCCCCCACCAGGACACTCAGAGGCCAGGGAGGCCTTGTGAGTCACTGCCTCTGCAGGACCTAGGACGTGCGGCATTAAATTCCCAGCCCAACTCAACTGCTCAGAGTCGGTGGTGACTCAGCAGGGTCTACCTTCCTATGGAAGGGACCAAAGCCCAGAAGGAGCAACTCAAAGGCATGAGAACCAGCAGCGAGGGGCTCCGGGGCTGAGGAGTTGCATCTCAGGGGAGATGTACCTGGGCCTGCGCTCTGTACTTTCTTCCCCAGGGACCCGAGATTCGCTGAACCCTCTCTGGCAGCACACCACTTTGGGGTCTAGGACCAGAGCCAGAGAGTATCTGTGGGCGGTGGCTGCACCCGACCCATTGCACCAACTTGCCAGGGGGCACTGCAATGTGTGTGGGAAGAGCTTCATGGCGGCATTGTGTTTGGCTGTTAGTGGATAAAGGCTGCTGGGGCCTCCCTGCTGGGTGGTAAAGCCCTCTGGGAACCTCAAAAGTGGCATAATGAAGTTGACATACCATGCTTATGTGCACCAGGCACTGTTCAAAGTGCCTTACTGTGTTATCTCATGACAACCTTGTGAGTTAGATCCTATTTTGCAGAAGGGGAAACTGAGGCGGAGAGACTTAAGTACATTGCTAGGGTTCGATACTAGCGGGTAGTAAACCCTACATGACACCATTTTAGTCCCATTACAGCTGCTTACTGCCTGGCTCCCCAAGGTCAGAGCACCTCAAGCCGGTGTGATCTGGAGCCATGCTTTATTTAAACCGATCACTTTGACAAACCGAATGCATTTCCAATAACTGTAGTGGGGAAAGATCAGAAAGCTGTGCTTTTGGAGTATAGGGAAGGAACTGAGGCTTTGCTCAGAGAAGAGAGGGGCAGTGAGTAGCCTCCTGGGTGGCTGGCAGAAAAGAGGTGAGACTTTTCCCTGAGGGTCTAGGTGGCAGCACTAGCACGAGGGTGGCAGCTTTAGGGTGCTGGCTTCGCTATGTCAAAGTCAAGGATACCCAAGGAATGGAGCTGTCTGAGAACAGAGTCGAAGGCTCTGGAGTGGCTGGTAATGAGCTTCCTGCCACTGAAGGTGTTCAAGCAGGACACCACCAGCAGGTAGTTCCAACCTCCTGGCAGGTGTTTGTCCAAGATATTGGGACTTGAGTGGGAGCCCTGAGCTGGCTCTTCCATGGTTGAATTCTTCTGCTTTCCTGGACCACTTTGGTGCTTGACTGTCCCCTTTTGTGGGTGGGCTTTCATCTTCCATGTATGGTCAAAATTCTTTCCTTGGACCCAGAGCTTCTGGATAGCATTATACATCCCCAGCCTCCAACCAGGCCCAGACCTGTCTCTTTCCCTTGTAACTTATGCTTGGGCCACCCAAGAAACAGAACTCCTCCTCTAGCCCAAGCCCAGATCTGCCAGCTCCAGATAGCTCTTTTAGAACAGCAAGTCCTTCAGGACCTAGTATTCCCTTTGTAGCCCGCTGTGCTCCCCAGTCACCTCCCAGTATCACAGTTTCTTGACCAGCTGAGACTTGCAGAAGTAGATCCTATTTCTGCTCAAACTTGAAAGTTGTGAAGCACAGCTCTTGGATTCAGAATGACACCATAGGAGCAGGGCATGATGGGTGAATCCATGGACCTGCCTGGTGTGTGGCCTACATCCCAGTAATGTGGCCACTGACTCAGGAGTATGGGTCCTTTGGAAAAAGGGATGTGGCTGGGTTAGAAAGGCAGACAGGTGACCAATAGACTGGCAGGGCTCTGCTCTGAGTTTCCACTCCCTTTCTCCCTTGCTAGGTGGAGGGGAATGTGGGCTGCTGGAAATCTCCCATAAACAGTTGATATTAATCTCAGGTGCTTGCACGCCTGGAACATGCCTTTTAAGAAAGACACGTGTTCAATTTCTCTAGGTGTCAGGGGAGTTGGGCCACTGTGCTCCAGCAAGTGGTCCCCACTCTGACCTGTCTGGTGAAAGATTGCATTCGAATCTTGGGAACATTTCTGTCTTCTCCAAACCCTTGGTACTGGAAGGTGTCTACTCACCTGTAAAGGGTTTCTAAAGCTTTACTTTCTGTTCAAAAAACAAAACAAAACAAAACAAAACAAAAAACTTTGCCTATTCCTGCCCCTTATTGATCAGCAAGGGGCACATGGGTGAGTTTCCTCCTTTCTAAGACTCCAGCTGGTAGCAAAGGAGATGAGGAGGTTGGGGGGTGACCCCTGGTTGGCTGGATGCTGAGCTTGGTCATGATATCTCCAGGACTCCATGAAGCGACAGGCATTTTTCCTTTTCAACCAGGACATTCTTATCAAGAGGTAAGACACTGTAAATGCTCTGGACTCTTACTGAGGGGAGGGTGTCTACACTGGAGACTTTCTTCTGCTCCCACATTTAAACCTGGCCTACTGCAGAGGTTAAGAACTAGCAAACTCTGAGTGTGCACTATTATTGACCCTGCACTATGATTTCTGTGAGCAGTGCATGAGCAGGTCATTCTCACCTTCTTAAGCTTAGAATGAAACTTCAAATGTCTTTTTCTGACAAGGCCCCTGCCTCTGAGATACCCAGTTTATTTCACCCTAACTTCACTGTAACTGAATAATATTATGAGGACCCATCATCCCCATCATTCCCCACCTTTTTTTTTTTTTTCCTCCCTCAGCAGTCCCTTTGGCCCAGATCCATGTAGAATCAGAGAATCTTCAGGCTGGGAGGGATGACTATGGGGCTGCGATGTGCTTATGAATCACCTGGGAGCTTGTTCTGATGGACATTCTGGTTTGGGAGGTCTGTGATGGGGCCTCAGATGCTGCACTTCTTGCAAGCTTCCAGGTGATATGGATGCTGCTGGACAGAGGGCCACACTTTGGGTTTTGAGGATCTGGTCTTAACGTGGTCATTTTACAGATGGGAAAGCGGAGTCCCAGAAAGCTTGTCATTTCCCTGTGGTTAGAAATGAAATTCTGCTCTTCGCCACACTAGTCTATCACCTGCTTTTTTTTTTTTTTTTAAACCTTTAAGTTCAGGGGTACGTGTGTAGGATGTGCAGCTTTGTTATACAGGTAGACATGTGTCATGGGGTTTGTCGTACAGATTATTTCATCACCCAGGTATTAAGCCTGGTATCCATGAGTTATTTTTCCTGATCCTCTCCCTCCTCCCACCTTCTACCCTCTGGTAGACCCTCATGTGCATTGTCCCCTCTATGTGTCCATGCGTCACCTGCTTTTGAAAGGGCTTCCCTCTTTTTCAGCTGTCGCTTCCTGCTCAGGCCCAGAGTGTGAGCATAAATGTAGCACCCCATCTTAATCCCATTTTACTGTCAGGATGAAAGACTTCTTGCCCATCAGGGCCCCTTGCTCCACAATCTGCATTTTTACCAAATCCAGAGGGGTTTTTAAAGGTTTTTTTTGTTGTTGTTTTTGTTGTTCTAACTTATGGATGTCTCTTCTTCTCTGCTTGACATGTTAAAAATCCTCTCTCTCTCTCTTTCTTTCTCTCTCTCTCTCTCAAAAAAGTGGGCTGGGCATCTTTTGGACACAACCATTTCAGTTCCAGGCTGGAGCACTGATGCTGGGCTGAATCCACTTGGCGTTCCCTGCCCAGGAGTGGTCTGAGAGAGGCTGTGTTTCTCTGCTGCCACCTGCCACCTCCCAAGAGAGGCCAAGTGTTAGGATCTGACTACACCTCAGTTTCCCTGACTCTCAGATATTCTAAAGCCAATCCCAGAATGGCACTTGAAGTGACAGGGAAATTCCCAGTGGCCTAAGGACACCCAGGATTGGCCTAGGGCCAGTAGCAAGTGGTTTGAGAGTCCAAGGAGGTCTTCACACTCTGTCCCCTCCTGCTGGTGGGAGGGCAAAATGCCAGTCTGGAGACAAGGCCATAATGGCGACGGGGGTAAAAATCTCCCTGAGGCCAAGGGAAGGCGGAATGTGACGGGAAGTCGGGAAAACTGCCTTTTATAGGCATGTTCTTTTCTTCCATTTTTTTCGTCCAAGTTTTTACTCCAAGCGACAGTGCCACCCGAAGGCGACCGGCCTGTTCGTGGTTGCGCCTGGGGCAGGCGGTGACACCGGCATACCCCTTCCCCCATCTTGCCTGCAAGTTGCATGACCTGCATCGGAATCCACGGGGGGCGGGGGAGACTCCTTTCAGATACTGGATGCAGTTGAATTGAATTCAATGTATTTTACTTCCTCGCCTGCCCTCATCCAAGCTCGGGAAGGAGAACCCTGCTTTCTTCTGCGTGTGAATGCTGTAGTGTGTCTGCCTGCTCGGACTCCCCTAACCCTTTCTTCTCCTTTCCCACAGCGAATGCTCGTTTTTTTTTTTTTTTTTTTCAGCAAACAGCTCACACTTGGCATCTTTATGTTTTATTAAGAAAAAAATCCCTACCAGCGCAAAAGCGGGGACCCCCCCCCACACTTCTTTCCCGGATGAGATCTGAGCTCTCGTCGAAAGCTGCACCTGCTTTGCGTCTCTACCAGGAAGGGGTGCTTGTGTGGGAGGGAAGGAGGAGGTTCTGCGCCCCCGAATCCGGAGAAAGCAGCCCGCCCGCCCCCTCACCCGGCAGCCAGTTCAGCGCACCCGAGAGCTGAGCCCGAGAAGCCGGCCTCTGACGGTGCTGGCGTGGCGCTTGCCAAAATATGCCCCTTGCATCTCAATTTCCCCCGGCCATTTCTCTTGCACGCACAGCTCGCCCGGGGCCACCTCGGCTCTCCAGCGCAGCCCTTTCGACCCTTGTTTCTTCCTTCCCCGATCCATGCCTGCTCAAGGCCGAATGCAAAACCCACCTCCAAGAAAGCGCAGCGGGCACGGGGGGCACCTAGCGTGCCATGTCCCGCAGTCCCCTCCCAGCCAAGACCAGCGCCCCAGACTCTAGATTACGGAAATGAGTGTCATTCAGACCAAGGACTGCGCGTCTGCGGTCCCGGTCCCCGGCTCTGGGTGCTTCTCTGGGGTGTCTGTGCGCTCCAGCACCCCCCGTCGCCGTCCGTGAGCCTGCGCCCCCCACCCACCCAGGCTTGGGAGCGCCCCCCACCCAAGGCTTGGGAGCACTCCCCAATCACCTCCGCCACGTTCATTTCACTTCCTACCGCGGTCCGGATTGCAGCAAAACCGGGTAGCGCGAGGGCCAAAAAGTGGAAAGGAGAGCGCCTTTCCGTGTCGTGCAGCCAGCTCGCCAACTCTCCCTCCCCAGCCCCGACCCTCGCAATCTCAACTGCAACTTTTTCCCTTCGGTCTCGGTTTCCCCCGGGCTGCGGCTAGCGGGCGCCGCGCTGCGAGGCGTGGAGCGGGCGGGCTGCCGCGAGGCTGCGGGTGGCGGTGCCGGCTACAGCCGCGAGCCGGCGAGTGGGTGGGTGGGTGGGTGGGGAGGAGGGAGAGGACGGGCGGGGAGAGAGACGGGTGTGGGGAGGGGAGGGAGGGGGAGATTCCGCTCTCCTGCCGCTCCCAGCCCGGGCGGGGGGCGGGGGGAGGAGGCCGCGACGAGGGAGGGGAGGAGGGAGGGAGGAAGGGAGGGAGGGAGCCGAGGAAGACGCTCCGATAACCCGTGCGTTTCGTAAGGCTCGGAGCACTTGTACATTTCTGCAGCCGCGCGGCGAGCCATTCGCGGCGGCTGCTGCAGCTCCTACTGCATCTTCCTTCTCTTCCTTTCATCGGGCTCCGGGTGTGTGTATGTGTGAGAGTGTGTGAGTGTGTGTGTTTTGCAGGTGTGTGGTGTGTCCGTTTTAATTCTGCCCAGTAGGTGGGACTTGGTGACTTTAGCACCATTTTTTCCTTTTCCTTTTTTTTTTTTTTTTTTTTTTGCCTCCCCACCGTCTGTTGCAACCCTGCAAAGTCTCGGAGTCGGAGAGCGCGCCTCGCTTCCAGAGCCCCCGGACCCGGCGAGTCAGCGATCGCCGAGCCGGCCACCATGCCCGGCAGACCGCGCCACTAGGCGCTCCTCGCGGCTCCCACCCGGCGGCGGCGGCGGCGGCGGCGGCGGCGGCGGCGGCGGCGGCCGCGATGGTTTCAGACGCTGAAGGATTTTGCATCTGATCGCTCGGCGTTTCAAAGACAGAGGCCCCCCCTCCCCCTTCCCCCCTCCCTCGCCGTCTTTGTTTCCTTCCCCCCCTGCTCTCCCCACTCCCCCCACCCCACCCCCCTCTCCTCTCCTCCTCCTCTTTTTTAGAAGCAGCGATCGGAGATGGATGTCTCTCTTTGCCCAGCCAAATGTAGTTTCTGGCGGATTTTCTTGCTGGGAAGCGTCTGGCTGGACTATGTGGGCTCCGTGCTGGCTTGCCCTGCAAATTGTGTCTGCAGCAAGACTGAGATCAATTGCCGGCGGCCGGACGATGGGAACCTCTTCCCCCTCCTGGAAGGGCAGGATTCAGGGAACAGCAATGGGAACGCCAGCATCAACATCACGGACATCTCAAGGAATATCACTTCCATGTAAGTCAGGCGGCCGCTCCCCAGCCTGCCTCCCCCGCGCTCCGCGTCTCCCTCCTGCCCGCCCGCGGCCGGGAGCCGGCCCTCCGCCCGCCCCAGCTCGCCGCTGCCCGCCGCCCGCTGGGCGCGCGTCAGGCTCGCTCTGGCTCGGGAGATGCTCTCCGGCTGCGCATTCCAGGTGACTCCGGCCCTGGCGAGGCGCGATCCGGCGATGCGTGTGTGTGCCTCTCCCCGGAGAGGACCCCGGCCGCCGAGGGCACGCGGGGCCCAGCTACCGCCCGCCCCCCAACCAGTTGCTGGCTCGTTTCGATGGTGCAAATTGTTTTTTTTTGCTCCCCACTAAATAGCAACAGTTTGGCCACGCTCAAGTGGAATAAAGTAGACGAGGTTCGATTCTTTGGCAGAGGCGGCAGCAGCGGTGGCAGCGGCGACAGCGCTTAGCCGGCAGGGAAGGTGACAGATAGGGACTGCTCGCGATCCAGCCGAGGTGTTTAACTATTTCCATTTGGAAACAGCAAAACATGCTGACAAGTAAACAAGTTGCGAGCTGGCTGCTCGCGGGGAGACTTTGGACGTGTGGAGGCCGTCATGGACGCCTACCTCTTCCCTTCCCCTCCTGCAGCCCGCCCTCTCCAGCCCCATTTTGGGCATTTCCGAGACACCCCCTTTGCCACCCTCATCTGCATCTGGGCGCCTACAGATCCCTTCCCAGTTTGGGCTTTGATAACTGCTCGGAATAATTCCGAGTCAGGATGGCGCAGGGAGAGGAGAGGGCGTGTGTTTTGAGGAGAGGGGTTTCTTGTGTGATCGTGCGGATCGGTTCATTTGGAACATTCAACTCTGGCTGGCTTTTGCTTGGTTCTGCCCCCTCCGAGGGAGACCAGTGGTGGCCTGCTCTTTTCTCCTTGCTATTTTTCTTTGGTGGGGATGGCAGCAGACGCAAAGGAGAGGACAGATCGAGGGCTGGGGACCGGAGAGTCTGCTCCTCTTTTCTTTCGTTGACCTCGGCCAGGTGACCCCTTCCTAACCTACCACCCTGGAGAAGGGTGTGGACCGTACTGGAATTGCTCAGAGGATAATTCTCACCTCTTTTCCCCCAAGGCTTCCAGCCCTTGGGGACCCTCAGCAACGGGTAGGCAGCTGAGAAGGGTTTGTGCTGAGGTCCTGGCCAAGGTCTGGAGGAAGGCATTTTGGGTGGCTCTTTACCCCTTCAACGGACTTAAGGGGGCCGGACCTGCCTTTGGTGCTGCTCTGGGAGCACCTCCCCTTGCTTCAGCCCAGGGCCATGGGGCTGCAAAGCCTGGAGGAATTGCAGTCCTGCTCTCTGGAAAGCCCACCAGCCCTCTCGGCTTAATGGAGCTTCTGCTTGCGCTCTCGCAGCTGACAGTTTGAGGGAAATGGATAGCCCAGGAGATGTCTCTGACTCCTGGCCCAGGAGACAAGCTTGACCCATATCTCAGCTCTGCTGTTCACCCCCTTACCCTCTTCAACCCGGCCAGAGATGACAAGACAAACAGCCAAGGGGCGGGGGTCAGCAGGGAGGGCAGGAGGAACAGGACAGACCCAACTGTGCCTCTCCCCGACTGCAGACCACAGGCTTCCAGCATTCCCAAGGATGCAGGGAGAAGGGTTCAGAGTGAGACTGTTAGGGAAACTCAGACTTGGAAGTGCATTGCTGGAGCTGTATGTGTGTAGGGGGTGGATGTGGGTAGTAGGGTGCTGGTGAAGGTGGGAGCTGAGCAGCCAGTCTTGGTGCTCAGAAGCCTGACCTAGAGATTGCCAGGGGTGGGCCAAGGGTTGGAAGAAGGGGCCCCTGGTACCCAGCCTGGGTCTCTGGGAATGGGTGAGCTGCATCCAGTGTGCTGCTCCAAGGATGTGTCTGTCTGTAGAAAGCCAGTGGGAGGCAGGGATGGTCACAATCACGTAGGCTCTTTATAGCCACACAGAGGTGTTGCTCCTCTGAAAATGATGCTCAGGGAAGCAGTTTCATAGGGAAGAGTTGGGTTAGCCTTTCTAGGCTGCCAGAAAGGTCTGTGATGGGAGGGGACTGGGGGTGGCCTCTTGCCCTCTTTGGTACTGGAGGGCCTCAGGAGGGCGTCTGGGAGGATAGTGAGCAGGGAGTGGATCTGGAGCCCCTCTGTGTGTGTCCCCATTCTTGTTTCAGGACTTGGATTCTGAGAGGCCATCAGGACTCCTTTCTCTAAATCCACCCAACACCAAAGAACAAGGGAACTGGATTCCCACAGGAGCTGTGCCAGTGGCAGGTGGGGGAGGGTCAGAGGTCATGGGTCGAATGACCTCTCCTTGCCCCATCTTCTCCCCAGTGCCCTGTTATATCTATGGCTGGTATTGACTGAGCTCGAGAAGAGCCCAGATTTCCACTCCAGAGCCAGAGGGCTGGAGAGAGGGCGGGGAGTCACGCTCACCCCAGAAAGTCAGCATCCCCATCCCTGTTTGACTTCTGAGGAAATGGAGGCTTGGGGTGGTAAGGTCACTTGCCCCAGACACACAACCCCAACAGGAACCCCCACTGTGTGGGGCTGCATATGGAGCAGGCTGGAAGAGGGATGTGTGGGCAGAGAGGAGCACCCTCGGCTGGGGTCGGTTCTTGTTTTAGTACGACTTGGGAAGAGGGCTTCAGTTGAAGCCCGTGCCTTGCTGGAGAGTTGTTCTTCAGATTTCTGATGTTACCAAGGAAATGGGACCAAGAGGTCCCCTAGCTTCCCATTGGCCTGAAGCTCTTGATGCTGGTGGATGCCCCAGGGTATAGCTTGGGCACACTCTGGGTAGAAGATGCTGAGGCCTCCACAGTTTCACCCTCTTGTTCTTCGGGCTGTAATGTTTCGAGATCCTTCCTTCAAGTGCTGAACTGATTGTACCTGAGTTTCCAGAGGGACAAGAGGTTTCCCTGTGGTTCTGCTTCTCAGGGATGGTGTGTGGAGTGATTCCTGTGTGGCCATCCAAGGAAGCTGGCTGGGAACTGCCTCTGATGGGGGAGGCCATCTCCCCATTCAGCTGCCCTGTTTGTATCTGGAGGAAATCAGTTGCAAGGCATCAGAGCATAAGTGTGGGTCTCACCTCCACCCCTCACCAGAGCCACGCTCCTCCAAAGGGCCCTCCCTTTTGGCCCCTTTCTGCCCAGGAGGCCAATCCCTTTGCCTTTGCAGCTGTTGATACACAGGAACCTCATGGAGCCTGGAAGGGTCCATGCGCAGCCACACCCAACCAGGCTGTGACGTCACAAAGGCAGGAGGGTGGTGGCCATGGTGGACTGTCTGGGCCGCTTTGCTAGGCCAGGCCTACCTGGGGCTGGGTTGGAATGGTATGGTCTTTAGCTGTTAGAAAGAAGATGAAGCGGGAGAGGATGGCGTGGCTGGACCAGGTATGCTTGGGGCTGGCTACCTTGGCTTGCAAAGACCACGGGCTCTTAGCTGGGACTCTGAGTCGCCAGCTGGGTCTCACTCTGAGCCGCCACAGGGTCCCTGGCATTTGGCAGCTCTCTGGTCCCTTCATTTCCATGGCCCTCCCTGAAGGCCCTCTTCTGGCTGGCTGAAGGATCATTTGGGGCTTTGGCCGTCATGTTGGCTCCTGAGTCTCATTCTTTCTAAGGATCAAGGGGAGACCCAGCCTTGACAATGACCCGGCAGGGTATGAGCCAGGCCCCAAAGGCATCATGGGGCTCACTCTTGGTAGGCACAGTTTGGTGCTCAGAACCCCAGGATTAGGACTAGGTCTGAGAGAGGTGGGCAGAAATGTGAGGGGCTGTTGACATGAGATTTGGAAGCAGGAGTAGTTACAGCCCCAGAGAAAGATACTTCCAGGATCAAACCTGGGGCCCTTGGTCTCCTGAGGCCCTGGGGTTTTCCACCAAGGAAAGGCTATTGGTGGCTCCAGAGCCAAGACCCCCTGCCCCAGGAAGCCCAGCAGGTCAAGCTTCTGTCATACACCCTGGGGCCAAGGGCATCTGCTCTGCACCTCCATGGGACCTGAGGCCATGACAGCTTTGGGCGAAAACCAGCCCAGCCTGACCACTGCTTTGAAAGTCCTCATCTACTGGCCCCAGGAAGGCTAAGCCTGCAACCTGGAAGGTTCCTTAGGGTTCTAGAAGGCTCCTACTACCCTCCTGCCTGGCTGAACAGGAGGTGCTGCTGTGAGAAAGGGAGGGCCTGTCCTTGCCTTGCCAGTCCCTGCCAGCTGCTGCTTCTGTCCAACTCTGTAGAAGGACCAGGGCCCCACCTCAGCTGGCTCTTGGGTGGGTGTGGGTAGCCTGAGGCCCTCCTTTGGTATGGCCCTTGCCAATATCGCGGCATTTCCACTGTGGCCCGGGTCCCCATCCCATGGGCTCCCATGGGTGGCTGGCACAGGAGTCATAGGCATGGTCTCCATCCTCCCCTCGGGGCCTCCAGTTGGCTGGTGGCAGAGAAAGGGATGGATCATGTGAATCCCACCTTGGCTCTGCCCCTAACTCCCTGTGAGCTCCATCAGGGCACTCTAGACGTTCAGAGCCTGTAAATTCAACTATGAATTGAGGCCGCAGGGCAGAGTGTTTCTTCCAACTTGGACATATGTCATCTCAGGGCCCAGAGAACTTCCCCCAGGAGGCTTGGCCACTCCACTTTTAAGGGCACCAATGATCCTTGTGATGGTGCCAGGAGGAGGTGCACTCCCTCACTGACCTTGGGACAGTGGTTATTCTCCTCTTCCTTCCCTTCCCACCTCTAGCAAACTCAGGCCACCCAGAATTTGACACCATTTGTGACACATGACACTATTTAGAGTCAACTGCCCAGACCAAATGGCATATTTAACAAGAATGTGCTGGGGCCTGCAGCCTCTCATTAGGGCCTGGACACCCAGCTTCGTGACTCCCCATCTGCACCCTGGGCTCAGGGCCAGGAAAAGATGTTCTTTTGCAAAGCTTTCAGCCCATTGCTGGAGCACAGCTCTCCACTGGGTGTGAGAAGAAAACACTGGAACTTCTATTGCAAATTATTTTTGCCTAGAAAAGAGGATATTTCATATTTAATGTATAGATAATAGATATATAAACATATAAAGTAATAAATATGAGTGTTTGGGGTTTATAAAATAAACTTTTTGATTGCTAAATCATGCATGATCAATACAGCCTGGTACCCACTGCTCTTGTGATTGGGAGGGTTGGCACTTGAGAAGGAGACAGGGTGGTGACAGAAGAGGTGGTCCTGAAGCCCCTGGCTCTCTCTTGGTGCTGGGCCAAGGAAGGGTTGATTAATAGGGGGGTATGGTTAATGTGAGGAGGGAATAAGCTGGGTGGGGTGGAGGATCTCAGTTCCAGATCAGAGTTCCCAAGGCCCAAAAGCCCCCTCGCAGGGGCCAGGCCAGCTCTTAAACGATGGTCTAGTGCCTACTGGGATCCTACCTTCTTATCCTTGTGTAGCAAATTCTTCATCTCCACGAATGCCCCCATCAGTCATATCATTATTTTTAGTTTACAATTGTTGAGTTTATTTTTGTGACAGTTGCTTGGCATATAAAAGCAGAGCTTAACAGTCCCATTTTACAGATCAAGAAAACAAAATAAAGAACAAATCTAGTGTTCCAGGTGGTCATGTTGTCATAGCTCACAAATGGAAAAGTCCAGAGGCTCTCAGGAGTCTGTGGTTCTTCTGGGGCTTCTCTTACCAGCTTGTGGGTCCCCTTGGCTCTGTTCTTCCTTGGGCGTGGCCCTTTCAGCCAGACATTAGGACTACGCCTGAGAGAGGAAGACAGAAATGTGAGGGGCTATTGACATGAGATTTGGAAGCGGGAATAGTTACGGCCCCAGAGAAAGATACTTCCAGGATCAAACCTGGGGACCTTGGTCTCCTGAGGCCCTGGGGTTTGGCTTGTTGGGAAGGAAGGTGCAGAGCATTTTCATCTAGGAAGTTTTTTTCCACCCAAAGGGCAGCATTGCGGGAATGACCCATCTTTGAGGGACTTGCAAAGGGCGGCTGAGTGTTCAGCAACTGGTCAAAGAGTGGCCCAGATAGAGGCTGGACTCAGTCACTCAGATGTTGGTGACGAACTGAGTGATCAGCTCATGTCATTTGTCATTCTTTGAGCCTCGTTGACCTCAACTTTGAGGAACACAAATCCTCCTGGTGGCCCGGTGTGTTGGAAGCTGCTCGTTGATGGGTTGGGTCATAAGGAGTGAAGACTCCAGTGAGGCTAACACCAAAGCTCAGGGCCCAGTGGAGTCCTGAGAACCCCCAAGGAGGCTCTTCCCATTTCCACCGCCTCTAAGTGCACGGCTTACCAGAATTCAAAGCTGGAAAGGACCACTGCAGTCATCTTCTCCCTCATGTCACCCATGAGGGTCCAAGGGCCCAGAGTGGGCAGGGACTCAGCCGGGGTCCCTGGGTCGCTCGAAGACTTCTCTTCCCGGGCACACTCCCAGGTGCTGGGGCCGCCTTCTACTCAGTGCTGGCTCTTGTTCTGGGCACTTTGTCAAAGCCAGAGCCTCCCCCATGACTGTGTCTCCCTCTGAGGCAATGTTTCCAAATTCAGGGTCCCCAGAGGCAGCAACTATGTGAGACTGGCAGCCCCAGAGCTCTTTGCAGCTTGCAGCCCACACCAACTAGAAATCAACTCGATGAGGCCTTCTGCTGAGCTCTGTTCACATACAAGGCTGGGGAACCTGGGGCTCAGCAGACTTGGGAGCTTGTCCTTTTCCCCTGGCCTCACCTCTGCCCCTAGTCCTCCTGCCTGGCTTGTCCCATCATAAGTGTCCCAGAGTCTGGGTGGTGGGAGATTCAGGATTCCTTCCCCAGACACGCATCATCAAGCATGGAGGACTCTGGCAGCTACTCTTTTCCTAAGCCCAGTTTTCCCAGCAGCTCCTCCAGGCATGGCCTCTCCCTAGCTTTGAACAAATCCCTTTCCTCCTCTGGGTCTCAATTTCCTTATCTATAAGAAATGGATAATAATAACAACTACATTATGTATGCACCTTGTTGAAGTTCAGTGCCCTGGGTCATGTCTGGCAAAGAGAAATCTGTCTATACATAACTAGTGACAGCTAGCATCTACTGAGTACATGATAACAATCGTTAGCGTTTCTGGAACACTTACTATGTTCTAGACACTGTGCCAAGCACTCTAAGGCTAATACCTCATTGCGGCCTCACATCAACCCCAAAAAGATAAGTACTATTATTAGCCTCATTTTCCAGATGGGGAAACTGAGTGCAGAGAAGGAACTTAACTCACTTAATTTCATGCAGCCAGTAAATGGCAAAGCAGTCTGGCATTTAAATATTAAGCTATATTGCCTATGCTCTTTTGCAATACTCTTATGCATACTAGCATACACATATATATGCACAGATGCACACACACACACACACATGAATATATTACTATTAAGTTAAAAATAAATAAAAGAGTTGATGTAAAAGTCTAGGAGAATCATTTAGTTTACAACATTTCAGTTACTTGGGTGGGAGTTACCCTGGCTGGGATAGGAGGGGAAGGCACATAGGATAATTATGGGTGTGGTATTGGCCAAACAGTGTGGCCAACACTGTCCCAGGCAGGCCTCTCTAGTAGTGGGGGAGGCTTTTGGTCTGTCCTTCTGTCCTGTTCCCAAGAGGGAGTTTCTCCTGAAGTTGTGTCTCAGCCACACTCTCTTCCCAGGCCTCCTCATCCACCCCATGATGTCCTGGCCTCTGAGGTCAGGTCAGCCCACAGCAGAACAGGTGCCAGCTGAGGCTGGCTGAGATTCAGAAAGCTGGTGGCTGGGTCCCAGCCAGCTCCTCTCTGGGCTGAGCCGTGGTCAGCAGGACTATGCCCCTGGTGCTCATGGCCAGCGAGAGCCCGGATGGGAGAGCAGAGGGCTGAGTGGCTTCTCCCAGGTAGAGCTTTGGGGTGCCAGGAGCATTTCTGGGTGCAGAGTAAAAGGGGGGTGTCTAAATCGCTGGGCAGCTGGAGCTGGAAGCTGATGTTTAGAGCTTCTTTCTGAGTCCTTCCCTGGTCCTCTCCACAATAAGCAGCCTTTATCCCCTCGCGACCTTACCCCGCCTCTCTACCTTCATTGCTCATGGAAGCTCCATCTCTCTCTCCATAGGGATGAGCTCTTAGTGTGGGAGACAGGTACAACTTTCTTCTGTGAAACAGCCGAAACTGTGGGGCAGGGTTTGGTGCATTTTCCACGTTCGCTGCTTCTTGGCTGTGTGAGCTTGCTTCATCATCGCTCAGCCACTGGCCTCGCACTTCTGAGAGCTGAGGTCATGGAACTCTCCAGCCCGGCACCCCCGTAGGGTCACTGTCATGTTCAGACCTATGCAATGATGTATTCGCTAGGCTCTGTAAATAATTGGGTACCACGTTGGTTATTTCCTTTTCTAGACTACTGGGAAGATTTCTAAGTTAGAGAGAAGATCAAGACTTTGAACCATAAATTACTAGATCTGGAAAGGGCCTCAGAAAATGTTGGGGCCAAACACTGTTTTACAGAGAAAGAACTTAGGAATCAAGAGAGGTGAATTGATTTGGCCCAATCGCCCAGTGAGTTCCTGGCACAAGGCAGCCCAGAACGAAGGGCCCTGCCTCCCTAGCTGGTGTGGGTCTCCATCCGCCTGTTGGTGTCTGCTCTGGGACTCAGGGGTTCCGGCTTTTACAGGCAGGCGGGGAAAGGAGCTCTTAGAGTGCTGCAGAGAAGAGGAGAACACGAGGGGAGCAATAGTAGCTTCGAAGTCCTAAACCCGGCTACCTGCCGCGGGAAACAGGGCTGCGTGCGTGTATCTGGGGGCGTCTTGGCACAGGCGCAAGTGCGTCTCTTCTGTATTCTGTGCACATCGTGTCTGAGGTCTCTGTAAACAGACCTTAAAAGATTTTGGCTTCCCTCTGCGGCTACACTCCTGGTGGCCACCAGAGGTCAGTGTGGCGCACGAGACGGTCCTGGGCTGATGGCTTCCCAGGGCGGGAGCCGGGCGTGTGGCGCTAGCCTGGTGAGAAGTGCACTGTCAGCCCTGGCTTTCAGAGCATTTCCTGAGCCAGGGCTGAGCAGAGAGGTCAGCTCTCCTCTATGAGGGGCATCTCTCCGCCGAGATGACCCTGCTTCCATTGTATCTCTGCAGTCCAAAGATGTGAGACTCCTGGACCTGGACTTTCTGACTCATGAGCCTTTGGCTTCCTGGGAAGGAGGTGGCTGGGCGAGTGCATTGGACGGAGGAAAGCCACCTGGTGTGCTCTCCTTCCAGCCTTCTCTCAGCAGCAGCAGGAGAGATCAACACATTTTACAGAGGGTAATGGGATGAATGCATGGAAGGTAGCCCAGGAAGACCCACAGGCTTAATAGAGAAGTTGACAGATAGTTTCACTGTGGGGCTAGTATCATGGAGGACGCGAGCTTTATACAGGCTCTCAGGCTGTCTGATGCCCTGGCTCAAGTGTGGGGGCATCTCTCCCCTCTCCCTGCCCCCACCAACCCAAGCTTGGAAATTACCGGACGACAAGTAGTGCTCAGAAAATAGCAGGTCCTGGCATTGACTAGAGATGAGAGCTTGGCGCCTTCTCTTAACCTCTCCAGATCCCGTGTCTGCTTTAGGAGATAACCATACACAGAGGTGGCTACGAAAGTGCCTTGCAAACCAAAGCCATGGGCCCTGCCTGGACTGGCTGGTTTTGACAGTGTTTCTGAGAGTATCGTTGGCTTGTCTGTCTGTTCCAGGCAGTCTTATATTTGAGCAGGTGCTGTCTTGTTCCGTGCACAAATGAGTGTCCTCCTACTAACAAGGTTATCAGCTTTAGAGACAAGGTCTGCTGCTTTTGGGGTGGGTGTGGAGCTCTCTGGTCTGGGGCCTGTGACTCTTTCTTGAGGGTCTGCTCCCAGCTTCCTGACCTGGGGCTGCAGGCAGTGTTCTCTCTGTTGTGGTCCGTCTTTCCCCACTTCCTTATTTCTGATAGTTTTTCAAGTCTGGTCCACCGAAGAGAAGGAAAGAAGCTGACATTATGGCCCTTCTACTGGGCCAGAGATCATTTACATATACAACCCTAATTATTTATGGCAACGACTAAATGAAGCTTTAGATCATGACTCTGCCTCTTACATCGTGAGACCCTGGGCTGGCTACTTGACCTTGTTGATCCTCAGTTTTCTCATATGAAAATAATAAACATAAGGCAGGATTATTATAAGATTTCAATGAGCACGTGTGTGTGTGTGTGTGTAAAACTATTTTCTCTCTCTTCCTATTACTACACCCCAGAACCTCATCCCCACAAGCATGGATACTTTTTATAGCCCTCATCTGTTCTTCTTGCTTCCAGTCTCTCCTGCCTCTAGCTCATTTTCCACACCCTAACAGATTAATCTTCTAATCCAGGGTATTTGGTTAGACCAATTCCTGCATCCCGAACTTTTCAGTAGTCCCTTTGTCTGAGAGGTGGCATGGTGTAGTGGGAAGAGTAGAGGCTTCTTTGGTCAAAAAACTCAGTTTAAATCCTGGCTCTGCCCTGGTATAGGCTTAGGCACATTACTTAACTTTTCTGAGCCTCAGTTTCCTCATCTGAAAAATCTGGTTAGCTATACCCATCTAATAGAGAGGTTGTGAGGGTTGAATGAGATTATGGTAGGTGCCTGGCATGTGATGGCTACACAGAAGCCAAGCTGGTGAGCAGTCCACGGGAGTCTGTAAGAGGTGATGGGCAGTGACATTTCCAGGTCCTTGAAGAATGGCATTAGAGGAAGTTGCATGAGGGAACTAGCATGTGGACAAAGCTGACAGAGGCAAGAGAAGGACTAAGATGGCATGTAGTTGGAAAAAGGGACACAGTGGCTGAGGTACATGCCTTCCACAGGGACAGGGAGATTGTTATGGCTCCTGCTAAGGGACTCCTTTGGAATACCAAGTGTCAGAGTGTCCCAGGCAAAGCCTTTAACTACCTGCCTTCCCCACTCTGCAGCCCCAGAAATCTGGATGCCAGAAATCTCTATCTAGGGTAATTTAGTAGCATCTAGCTTCTTGCAGATGTTGTCCCAAGTGGTTTTATTGCTATTCTTGCCTTACATAGCTTCCCATTCACTAGCTGATTCCCTCTTGGCTATTGTAATCCAATAAGTCTGTCTGAAGAGGGGGCTTCAGGACCGTCCCTGGTAGAAAGAATTTAGGAATCCAATGGGATAGGATGACCTAAAATCCTTCCAATCCACTCATGAGAGCCTCCCATGGACATTCATCCCAGTTCCATATAAAGCCACAAGAGGGCACTAGACCATGATTTCTGCAGGGAGGGAAGGGCTGTTGAGCCTGTCCTGATGTGATTTGTACCTTTGATGAAAGTCTGAGCCCCACTTGGTTTTTTCCCAGGTGCCATCTTCTCTGGGGTCATGGCAAACCAGCTTGATTCAGCCAGAGCCCATAGCACTGAGACTGATAGCTCAAGGGAGGCTAAATTGTGTAGTAAAAAGGTCATGGAATTTGGCATCTGTCTCAGGTTCCAATCCTTGCCCTCCTCCTTGCTTGCTTTTTTAAACTGTGAGCACGTTATTTAATTTTTCTCTGCCTCATTTTCTTTCCCTGCAAAGTAAGATGTTATTGGGAGAGTTGCTATGAGATGGTGTTGTGAGGATTAAAATACATGATGTGGGGACAGCATCTGGAATATGATAGAACAGCATCTGGAGCAGCATCTGGAACATGGTTGGCCATCTATCTCTTTCTGGGAGAAATATGAAGTTAGGTCACACCCAGGAGATATGTATGAGATCCCCTTGGCCTGCTGGGGTCATTTTACCCCCTACTGAACGCTCTATGGTTCCAATTCATGGGGGGGGGCAGCAGTGACACCCAGTGGCTGGCATGGAGAACAGCAAGTGTATTCTGATCTTGCAGGTGGTGTGGTGGGGATTGTCCAGGCCAGGTCAGACTGAGTCAGGGTTAGTGGATATTGGCTTCAGAGGTTTCATTAGCAGAATTTCTCCCCTTCAACTGCTAGGTGCTAAAGATATTTTTTTTCTGAGGGCATTCATGTGATGATGGCTATTAGGGATGTTTCTTGCTGGGGCCCACAGTACGAAGTCACAACTGGAGAAACCACATGGGCAACTGACTAACTTGATTGTGATGAAACAATCCTGGCACCTAAAAACCAGAGCCTTTCTGGTGTTTTCCTGGGGCACCACTCTTTTTGACATGCTTTCATACAGTCTATCTGGTTGGCCTTAGCCAAGAGACTCCAGATCTCTGAACCTCAGTTTGTTTACCTGGGAAATGTAGGGGTTGGTCTGGTTGACAAAAAAGCCTCTTTTAGCTTAAATTTGAGTGTCAGACATGATTGAATACCTTTTGCTCAGTGTGTGTGTGTGTGTGTGTGTGTGTGTGTGCGTGCTATGGGGGTTGGGATCAAGTGAGAAGCAGGGGTAGGGGTCACTGCTAAGCTTTGGGCTTTACTGGTGAAGAAACTCCAGCCTCCTCTCAGCAGAGGAGTAGCTCTGAGGCTGGTTTGGGGTGACCCTGGCTCTCATCCTTGCAGCCTCTTCATTTCTCCACCTGAGATCCAGGAGGGAGCGTTGGCAGACGGGCCAGGCTCAGGAAGTTATTTAATATCAGCTTTGCTCCAGATTGTGTTTCTGACTCCCTGCCACCTCTTAAGTGGCAGTCATTTGAACAAATGTGGCGATAAGACACAGAGAGGGAAATAACATAAGAAGTGGGGAGGGGGCAAGGGCGTGGAGGAGGGGTGCAGTTTTATTCTCTTGGCAGAAACCTTGTCTTTGAGGCACTCAGGAGCAAGAAAGAAATGGAAGAGGAGTTCAGCTCAGGGCTCCTCAAAGACCCTGGTGTTGAAGGAAGAGGGTGGAAAGAAGGGCCTAATTTTTAGGGCCTGCAGCTGCAACTCCTCCTCCTCCGTGGGAGGGCCCTATGGCCTATGGGGACTTCTGGCTCCCATCCCTAGGGCAGGTGTTGGAGGGGCGGCCTCATATTCTGTTTTCCAAAGGACTGTCTTCCAAGTGCGTAACAGACAGCTAATGGGGGCCTGGCATTGGCGGTGTGTTCAGCCCACAGTGACTGCTGAGCTGCATCTGTACCTAGGCTGTGGGGTGCCCAGGTGTCTGGCCGCCTGCCTTGCTGTTTGCCAAAGCCCATCCTAGCATCTGGACTGTTGGGGAAGAATGAGCAGATGCGCTAGCAGGGCCAGCCTGGCTCTTCCTTCTGTGGGACCCAAAGAGGAGGAGAGTCTACCCCCTTTCATTCTAGCGCCTAGCACCAGCTGTGGGCCAGACCCATGCTGAGCCCTGGGGCACAGCCTTGAGAAATAAAAGACCGTGATACTTCCTTCTTGGAGCTACAGGTGAATGGAGGGAGGCAGGTATTAGACAAATGACCTACAGCTCAAAGGGTTATCTCAAGAGAAGCGGGGGCAGAATTTTAGAAAACGGATCTAATGTAAAGTTTAAAGAAAAATTTATATATATGAAAATGTGGCTTCCCTAAGGTGGAGAGGGTGCAATTTTCCTAAATGGAGTTTTGAAAATTCTAGATTTACCTGCTCCCAGGTGTACTGAATGTGATAACAGTAGAGTGAGTTGTCAAGACTGTGCCCCCTGGCTGGGAAGTTGATTCATTGGCCTTGCTGTTGCTCACAGAGGCCCCACGCGGAAAGGCAAGAGAAGCGAGTTTCATTTCTTTCCCTGTCACTCTGTCTGTGTGAGATGAAGATTTGGGGTGTGGGTAGTTTATTTGGAAGGTGACCCCAGGAAACCTGGGAGGGAGAGCGGAAGTGAGACAGGGAGGGAGGAAAGCCACGCATCAGTGTGTCCATGCGCAGGTGGCTACGTGCTCTTCCCAGGTGACCGTTCATTCGTTTCTCTATTTGTGCATTTATTCAACGTGGGTTTATTGGAGAGTCTCTGATGGGCCAGCCACTTGGGAGAGCTGGGAAAGCCGTGGAGAGCAGGACCCCTGAGGTCTCCATTGTCCCTAGGTCTCCATTGTCGTTCTAGGATGTGTGCAGCCGAGCAGCAACTCTCCTGGCCTCTCCCTGCACCTGGAAATCGACCTCTGGAGAGGGGAGGTGGGCCGAGTTTGCTGAGAGTGCACGGCAGATTCCGTCCATTCCCGGGGCCATGTTCTCGGCAGAAAAGTCAGAGGGCTGTGGGGATAGGGCAGCCCTTCTCCCCAGTGTGCTGGGTGGAGGTGAGCCTGGGTGAGGCGAGGTGCAGGTCAGATGAAGAGAGTAGCTCCACGTGGTATTGAAGGGTAGCCCCGCTTCCTGCTCCCAGCACCCGGCTGGCATTCTGCCCAACCAGCGGCTGACCTGCCCCATGCCCCCTGCTCCTAGGTGAGACTGACCAGGGCACACCCTCCCTCCTCCTTTCCAGCCCAGAGCAGCTCCCTGGGCCCTGGGGAAGCAGAAGTGGCAGGAGAGTGACCTCATGACTCCCTGATTTGCATCTAGGGTTCATTTTCTGGGGTCATGTTCTGTCTCCCTGGAAATGATTGGTTGCTCTTCCCTGCGCCCATCACCCCCATCCCTGAGCTGCAGGCTGTGTCTCCCATCCAGGTGACTGACGTCCCCCTGCCCTCCTTCTGTCACTCACTCAGGACTGCTGTTGCCTGCTGTCTGGGCAGGCATGCTCTGACCTTGAGGCCCCACCCTGCTGTCCTCTACTGCCCTCTATGTTCTTACCTGCTCAGGAGGTCCCTGAACAGAAGAGGGCGGCACAGCTAGTGTCTCAGTCCAGCTGACACCCTCGGGAACCCCACGATGTGTCCTATATGGCATTAGCTTGTTAATGTTCCTGTTTCCTCACTGTGTGGTGAGCTCCTGAAGGCTGGCATTGAGGCTTATTCAGCTCTGTCCCCAAGAGCCCCCACCTAGTAGGTGTTCAGTAAAGACCTGTGGACTGGAACAGGCTCATTTCCTGCACCAGAATGTCCCCCAGGCCCACAGCAACCCTCCCAGCTTGCTGAGGGCACACATGCCTCCATGCAGAATTCTGGGCACACCATTCTCATTGCTCTCCACACCTTTGTGGGCCTCGGGCTTTGCCCTCAGCAGGGCAGCCCGTTGGAGGAATCTTCTAGAGAAAACTGAGCTCATCACAGTGACAGCAAATGCTGTGTGATGACTGCTCTGGGGGCTCCTTTAAGGGGACTTTTATTTTAACCCGCTTCCATTCTCAGCACAGTGACATGGCAGGTCCCACGATCATCCTCATTTTACAGGGGAGAAAACTGAGGCACAGGGTGGCTAAGTAGCTTGCCCTAGGTGGTTCTGCTAGGAAGTGGCAGAGCTGAGATTTGTCTGCAGCAGGTCTGGCTCCAGAGCCAGGAGGGCAGCCCTGTATTACAGACCCCTTTCCATTTCCTGCCAGCCCCAGCCTCCTCCACGGTAAGCAGGCACCCTTGGGCCGACAGGACACACGACGTGCTGTTTTGGTGTTTGACTTTGGTAGTGGTAAGGAGGGTGGGGTAGAAGGGGCCCTTGGGACTCAGTGGAGTTTGAGATCCTTGAGTTTCATGGACACAGGTGTTTTTGGCCACATCCTCACAGAATGTCCCCTGAGTCAGGGCAGGATGGGGCTGGCCTCTGTGTCCCATCACTGCCACAGTTTATCGGCTGTGTCGGGGCTGGGCATTGTTGTCTCTAAGGTCTCAGTTTTCTTATATTTAAAATCAGGGGGATGGACTAGGTGATCTTTGAGATCCCTTCCAGCTCTGACTTGTGATGTTTCTATGGCGGTGGTTGGGGACGGGATGGGAAAGTAGGGGAGCCATACAGATGCGGCAGCCCTGGGTGTCTCTGGGGGCAATCCTGTGGGGGAGGGGAGGGGGGGCTGTGCTCCTGCACACAGGTGCGTGGGAACCTTGTTCCTGTGTGTGTGTGTGTGTGTGTGTCTGTGTGTGTCGCTGTGTGTGTATATGTGTGTTCTGGAGACCAGACCCTGTGAGTTATTAAGCTTTGGCGTGCACGCGCATCACCAAGGGCTGTTAAAACACTGACCGCTGGGCCCCACCCCAGAGTTTCTGATTCCGAAGATCGGCTGTCAGGCCTGAGAATTCGCATCGAGTCCAGGACCACACTTTGAGAGTGACTGTTGATATTGATGGCTTTCACACTGTACTCCCTGGAGTGAGATCAGAGGCGGGGTGGTATTCTGCATAACATTTTTATGAATAAGATTTCCTAGACTGCAAAAAGCCTGCATCCTTCCATTCTTGAAGAATACCAGCCCACTCCCAAGCACATTCTGCCAGGCCTTGTCCTGGTGCTCGGTTCTCTGTCTGTTTCTCTCTCCCCTCTTCTCTCTGCACCCCAGATGTGGTGCCTGGCTCTCTCCTGACTTTGGCCCCATGCTGACCTTTCCCTAAGGGCTGGACTTGACCTGAACCTGCCTTGACCTGCGTGATCCAACCTGTAGTTGAGAGATGAAAACACACTTGTTACAGAATGCCATTCCAGACTCAAGTGGATTTGTAAAAATGATCTGGGAGGTAGAGTAAGTCATTGTGTAACTGCGCCTCAAGAATCTTACTTGGCTCCCACTTGCCCCCAAGGTGTAGTTGAGACTTCTCTCTGTGGCACTCAGAGCTGTTCATGTTCAGGCTGCAGCTCCTCTTTGGAGTCCTGCCTCTCGTTATTCCCCATGGGAATCCTCTCCCCCAGTGAGCTGATCTGCTGTTCATTCCTCAAACATTCTCAGCATTGTTCACTCTCAGTCTCGTGATCCGGCCACTTCCCCTGCCTGGAGGGCTTCTGGCCTCCAGTTTGCTTATCTGGGCCCTCCCTGTCACTCCAGTCCCACCTTTGAGAGGTTCTTTGTTGCCCAGACCCATGTTTGCGGATTATTTTATCTTTCCACTTCCTGGAGCTCATAGTGCTAGCAGCTGCTGTGTGTTAAGCACTGTATTCAGGCCTGGCAGTGTATATAGTCACTCATTTAATCTGCACAGCCACTATCTGAGTGGAGAACTGCTCTCGTCTGACAGATGAGGAAATGGAGACCAAAAGATGCAAGAGCTTGTCTAAGGCCACAGCGGTAAATGACAGTGAGGATTCCAGCCCAGGCTGACTTCAGAGCCCGTGTTCCCATGTTTATTGCAGAAGTGTGTGCAAGAGCAAAACAACTGGAAACAAGCTGAAATGTTATCAGGAGGCATTTGAATCAAGAGCTGAATCACGGCATAGTGAGATGATGAAATCCTGTACAGCAGTTTCAGTGAAAACCTTGTTCTCTGTGTGGTAACATGGCTATATTTTGAAAACATAATGCTGGTGAAAAATATAATAAGTTGCAGAGTGACATACCATATATACACGTTAAACATCACAATGACCGATATAATACGTTGTTTATAGACAGAAATATAAAATCATGGGCTGAATACAAACCAATTTCGTGACAGTCTTGGCCTCTAGGGAGAGTGGGAGAGAGGAAAAGAAGGGTATGTACAGGGCTCTTAACTTTACCTGTAATGTTTATATTCTGTCTTTTTAAAAAGATCTTGGCATTTGACCCAATGGTAATGTGTATTAATTCCAGGTGATGAGTAGATAAAATATTCAATACAAGATCCTTTGTTTTTTCTTTATTATAATGAAACTTTAGAAGCCCTAAGCAATAAAAAGATTATTATACCCACTAGATTTATGATTTAAAATAAAAACAATATTAAAATCCTCATATTTCTTGGCTGGGGCTGCCATAAGAAGGTCTCACAGACTGGGTGGCTTAAAAAGCATACGTTTGTTTTTTATGGTTCCGGAGGCTGGAAGTCCAAGATGAAGGTGTTGTCAGGGTTGGTTTCTTCTGAGGCCTCCCTCCATGGCTTGCAGACGGTCGCCTTCTCACTGTATCTTTACATGGTCTTCTCTGTGTGTGTGTGTGCCTGTGTCCTAATCTCCTCTTCTTATAAGGACACCAGTCATTTTGAATTAGGGCTACCCCAATCACCTCATTTAAACTTAATTACTTCTTTAAAGACCCTATCTCCAAATACAGTTACATTCCGAGGTACTGGGGGTTAGGACTTCAACAAAGGAATTTTGAGGGGGACACAAAAATATTATAACAATCATAAAACAAAAAAATGCATACCTGATGAAATTTAAAGCACCATTTTTAGATTTTCTGAGTGCAGAATTCTGTGGAAGTTCATCAAGGCTGATTTTTTTTTTCTCATTTTATTTTGGTGTGTCTTGTTGCGAATGCCCAAAGTGTCTGCTTAGTCGGTCATGTAAGCAAGAGAGCCCTGTGGAAGAAGTTGCACAGTCTTAGGTGAAATAGAGGTGGATAACGGGAAGGACACACGCAAGCAAGTGCAACATCTGAGAAGGGTCCACAGGACAGTTCTGTGTTTTAAATTTAGATCTCAGGTGTAAATAAGCAAAACAACTCATATATAAAGTGCATGATTTCTAGCTCTCTTATGAATTAATTAACTAATTATTTCAACAGCTACCAGTGAGCACCACGCTTGTGTCAGTAACCATGTTAGGCATCCCTCCACCCCCACACAATGACAACGGGCTGGGACCTTCAGCTCTGGGGATGTGGGTTAGCAGTAAGAAAGAACTTCCCAAAACAATGGGTCACAAAATAGGGCTATGGAATTGTTTTCTTTGGGACATGTAAATACATAGGATCCCTCCCATCCCGTCATTTTATTATGCAAATCCTCAAACATACAGAGAAGTTGAAAATTTTGTGGTGAACATCCATAAAACTACGCCCTAGAGTCTGCAATTAATATGGCACTCTACTTCTTTATCACATCCTCTATCCATCTGTCCAGCCCTTTATCCACTCCTTAACCCATCCTATTTTTCTGATGCATTTCAGAGTAAATTTTAGATGTTGGCATGCTCCGTCTACATACTTCAGCATGTATGTCATAAAATTAGACTTCGATTCTTTTTCACTTTTTGAGCTAATATTTATATTTAATGAAATGCGTTACTCTTAAGTGTGCATTCTCTGAGTTTTGACAGATGCGCATGCCTGTGGGACCCAAGCCCAGTGAGAGACAGAACATTACCATCCCCCAGAAAGTTCCCCACATTCTTCCCAGTCAGCATCTGCCATTGCCTCCCCAGGGGGAGCCACTGTTTGGGAGATTTTTCTTTTCTTTTCTTTTTGTTATCTACTTTTGAGAGTAGTGTTTTTTTTTTTTTTTTTTAAATTTTGGTAGCTTTTGGAGTACAAGTTGTTTTTGGTTTCATGGGCGAATTTATAGTGCGAATTTGTAGAGGAGATTTGTACCCAATATGTAGTTTTTTTTTTTTAAATCCCTTCCTCCCTTCCGCCCTTCCCCTTCTGAGTCTCCAGAGTCCATTATATCCCTCTGTATGTCTTTGCATCTTCATAGCTTAGCTCCCATGTTGGTATTTTTCTTCTCTTTTCTTTTTTACAATTTTTTTTTTTTTTTTTTTAATAGAGGCTGGAGTCTCACTTTGTTGCTCAGGCTGGTCTCGAACTCCTGGCCCTAAGTGATCCTCCTGACTCAGTCTCCCAAAGTGCTGGGATTACAGGCATGAGCCACAGTGCCCAGCCTGTTTTGGGCTTTTTCACAATAGATGACTTTTTCTTCTTCTACAGCTTCATAGAAATGGAATCATATAATATCTGTTTGTCAAAAATGTTTGTGAGATTCATCCACATTGTTACAGATATCAGTGTTTGGTTCCTTTTTATTGCTAAGTGATATTACATTGTATGGGTAACCTGAGTTTATCTGTTCTCTTGTTTTTGGTTGTTTCTAGTTTTGGAGTATTATGGATAAATCTGCTATGAACATTCTTGTACAAGCCTTTTTGTGAACATAGGCTTTCATTTCTCTTGGGTCATTCCCCAGGAGTGAAATTTCTGGGATGTTTGATAAATTTATGTTTAACTTTATAAGATACTGCCTGACCTTTTTCTGAAGTGGTTGTAACAGTTTACACTCTAGGACTGTTTTTGATTAATCTGGGTTAGGAGAGACACATTTATGTGACTCATCGAAACAGGACCTTGTATCTTTGCCTTGCAGAGGAAGAAATTGAGGGGAAGAAGGGTGGCGTCACTTGTTCAAGGTCATCCAACTGGTAGGTGGCAGAGCTGGGATCCTGTTTGACTCAAAGCCCCAGTGGGGTTCCTGTTGTGGTGCACAGCTTCTTGCTGCTTTTTGCAGAGGAGTGAAGCAGGAAGAAAACAGATGACTGACTTCTCAAGGGCACCTTCTGGGGTCCTCAGCCCAAGGACATCCCCCTAGGGTCCTCTCAGAGCTCCCTTCTTCTCTGTGACACTGTGGAAGCCATGGCCTGGTGGGCATTTGGTGCTCTTTAGCAGGGCTGGGCCCCTGGGTCTCTGGCCTGGGGCTGGGTCGTTTCCTTGGGGTTCTCCATCCACCCCAGTTGTGCTGCTTCTCCCAGGGGCCCAGGCTGAGTCTCATGTGCAAGGGATAGATGAATGCCACTCGAAGAGGGCCTGGTCCCACCAGAAAGGCAACTCCCCTGGGCTTGTGTCTCTCTCCCACAATGGTTTAGCTGCGAGTCCTGCTTGCTGAGTGCTCAGATGTGGGTTCCGGGAAGGCCGAGACCAGTGAGTGTCCACTGTCTGCGGCAGGGTACTGACTGCGTGGGTCCGGCGACCAGCCCAGCCTGCCGGCTCAGAGCCTGGAGGCTATTGTGGGTAGGGTAGACAGCAACACAGGCCTTACTCATTCATGTTGGTGATTCTGTGATGTGCAAGACACAACGTTTCTGGCCTGGGACCTTACAATTCAGTGGATAGAGGCCATCCGTTGATATGTAAGCAAAGAAATCAGTACAATCATATCAGGAGTAAGAAGTCCCATGAAGGTACTCAACAGAGTGCTCTGTTATGAGGCATGATGGGGAGGTGAGGAGGCTGCCTTGGTGTAAGGGTAGGGCGTCTGGGCTCTCAGAGAATGGATTGTCCAGCTTCGATCTGTCAGTGACAGACAGTCAGAGCTTCATGAGAACTGGAGCCAGAAGTTTCCAGGCCCAGGGCATAGCCAGTGCAACGCCTCTCAGGTCGGAAGGGGCTGGAAGTGTGTCGGGGGCTGGATAGGAGGCCCTGGGAGCAGGGCTGAGTAGGGTGCGCTGGCGGGAGTGGGAGGTTGGAGAGGTCTGCAGGGACTAGATCAAGCAGGGTCATGCAGGCTGTGGGAAGGGGTTAGATTTTATTCCTAGCAAAATAGGAAGTCCTAGAGGGTTTTCCTTTTATACAAGAGATGATTCGACTTACAGCTGAAGTGATGGGTGTAATAAATGTGTTGGAGAAAGAAGCACAAGGTTGTACAGATTTCTGTGAGGGGGTGCGTAATCCAGGCTGGGCATGCAGAGAAGCTCCCCAGAGGAAGGGGCAACTGAGCTGGAACTGGAGGGATGAGCAGGCACTAGCAACATGGCGAGGGCAGAGGCGATGGAGAGCTAGTCTAGAGGAGGGAGCAGCGTGAGGAGGGCCCCTGAAGCAATGGTGTCTTTAAGAAGCTGAAGAAAGTTCATTCTGGCTGGGGAAGTCGAGAGGGGAGAGACTGTGCAGGCCCAAGGAATATGGGCTTCTTATAATGATGGCTGGTGTTTGGTCCTGCTTATCTTTGTCTTTCCAGTGTTTAGCATATGCCTTGCTATATAAATGCAGGGCCGATGCATACATCAATCAATGAAGGAGAATGAATGAATGAAGGAAGAGAGTGCACTCTGGAGATGTGTAGGCTATGGGAGCTTTTTGAAGGTCAAGCGGGGGGCGATGAGAGACAGCCTTGGATCCTGAGAGGGGCAGATGTGATTGGACTAGGGTGCTGTCCATCGTCTCCTGACTGAAGGTCCAGGCTGCCTGGCAGGCTGGCCTGGCACAGGACAGTGACTGTGGACCTCCTTTGCCATGAGAAGAAGGCTTGGTCCCACCCAAAAGGCATTGAGGTGCATGGTGGCAGAAAGGGACTCCAGCTCAGGAATGCCACTTGCTAAAATATATTTGTTTATTCGGAGATTTAATTAACATGTTTAAATATTAAAGAGTAAACAACGCGTGTCTAGTGGGACTCAACATTTACCAACAGTTCTCACTTATTTAATGATTTGTTTTCACAGCCCTGAGAGCCATGTTTCTGGCTTTGTTCTAGGAAGGCCAGAGGGAGTAGAGATTCTCTTGGACAAGGCAGGGAGGGGGAGCGCTGGATGTCAGGGGAGGAGGAGCAAGGTGTAGGGAGGAAGGGGGCAGGGAAGGAAGGGAGAGTAAGGAGGACCAGGAGGAGAGGGAGGAGAGGAGAGCAGTTTTCTGAAGAGGTGGACCTCTCCAGGCAAAAGAAACCAAGACCCTGCATTTGGTTTTTGTGGAAGGAAGAGAGTTTTGGAGTTTCAGGACAGTAGGGCTAGCCTGCAAATTAAGGAGGCCTGTGGCAACTAGGAAGTCCTTGGGGGAGTCTCTGCAGCTGGGGGATTACAGGGTCTTGGGATTTGCTCTTTTGAGGATGCTAACTGTGGTTTCAGTGTGCTAACTTTTGTGGGGTGCCACTTCTCCCCAGGATGCTTAAAGAGCCTGCAGGCTGTATGGCAGCAGCCCATTCCCTTGCCTTCACAGGGAGGAAAGGATATGGACAGATAATAAGACCCCCAGCCACCACTGCAGGTGGAACTGTGTGAAGCCAGAGGTGTTTCACAAGTGATCTGCATTATAATATCTCTGCAAATGAAGTCCTGGATACTGAGAGATTACACTGGGGGGGGGGGGGGGGCGGTTATTTATTGGCAATGTGCTCTACGGTTTTAATTTTTTCTTTTTGCTTATTCAGGCTTTAGCGCCAGAGGAAAATAGCCTGGGGTGGCTCCGAAATAGATTCTCTCTGCCCCATTAACTTATTCAGTGAGTTTAATGGTCCCTTCTCCCTTCAGCCTTGAAGCCATCATTAAGAGGCAGAGATTTATAAAAGCGAAGACACTGAGCTTTAGTCAAACTTTCGCTCTGGGCTGGGGGGAGGGTCTGGGTGGAGGTGCCCCCTCAGCCCTGCTGCTGTGGATACAGCCCATGAGTGGGCCCAAGACCCTCAAGATGGAAGCTGTAGGCTGGGGGATGGGTTCCTGGGTGTGTGGGGGTAGTGACATCACTCCACAAAACTCTTTAGGGTTGAGTGATCCCAGCTTCTCCCAGCTCTCACAAGGCAAGAATGTTATGTTGTCACTGAAGGCCCGGAGGCTGAGTTTTCTGGGGTCCTCAGTAGGCCTCTGGGGCCTTTTCTTGGTACATCCCACTGCCCAACTCCTGGCTGCTCACTGCCTGCTTTGGTTCAGTTTACTGCAAATCAGCTCCTCAGAGGTTGCTTCATGGAGGGATTAACTTGTCAGAAGCCGGTTCCTTTCCAGCCAAGTGTCTAGGGGGCCAATTGCCCAAATGACCAATGAGCAAATGGCCAAAAGAAAAACAGCCACATTTACCAAAACTTTGATTTAAGGAATATAATTATTGAATCAAGCCAAGTTAAGCCAGTCTAATCCAGGGCTGTCCAATTCAGTGCAATCCAATTCAATCCACTTCACTTCCTCCATTATTTGAGCATCTGTGCTGTGCATAGCCAGATATTGCAGAGGGTACAGCAGAGGAATAAACCAGGTCTGGGAGCAGATTAGACAAGTGCATCTGTTCTGTAAAGGAAGATGGATGTGACAAGTGAGGTGGCGATAGAAGAGGATGCAGTGGGGTGGGGTGGGGTGGGTTTTAGGAAAACTTTGAGGATGGTGCCTATATAGGGGGGTCCCTGGCTGTACAGGTAGGACCTGGATAGGGAGGGAGGTGAGGCAGGACATTTCAGGCGGAAGGTGCAGCACACAGCCAGAGTGCCCAGTGGGGTGGGTGAAGTGCAAGATCCCCCATCACCTGGAGGTAGGGAGCATGGAGGGGCCATGAGCGGCCACAGATGAGCTGTGGGATTCACTCGGGGAGGGTCTTGAATGTTGGGCTGAGGCATCTGTACCTTATCCAGTTAGTGACTGGAGTCACTGAAGGTCTAGGAAGACAATCTTAAAGAAAGTTCAAATGGCTCAAAAAAAATTTAAGTATCTTTGTTAATGGAAAATTGAAATAGTGAAAAGTAGGAGATAGAATAAGAAATCACTCAGTTCCAGCAACCAGGAAAAAATCCCCCCTACTCTGATGGATTTCCTTTCAATCTTACAGTAGGTTGATTCTATAGTAAGGTGGATACTAGAGTCACAAGGCAAAAAGTGATCTCTGAAAACTCTTTAAACCGCTCATGAGTGGGCACAAGTGTGTTCACTATGAAGAACACAGGAGTGAGATCAGCTAGGGTACAGTGGGTTCAGCACCTGTCTTACACTGGTGTTGATGGATGCTCGCATTGAGTGAAATCGAGGCAGAAACACCAGCCTTTGAAACCTGGTTATTTCTCTTCTCATTTTTCCTGGGTGCATAAAGCTAAATTTGCATAGACTCAGTGTGTAGACTAAAGAAGACCATTGCATTTGTGTGTGTGTGTGTGTGTGTGTGTGTGTATGTGTGTATTTACATATACTTGGGCAATTATTTTTAATCTGCATTTCAAGAAAGAGAATCTGAAAGTGACACAGATTGAGGAAGAGGAGAAGCAAATAGTGGAGAAAGAAGACAGGAGGCAACTACAATAGCTCTGGATGGGTGATGTGGGTGGGGGGCAAGGGGAGCGGAGAGGAAATATATTTCAAAGCCTATACAAAAATGTTAAACAATGCTGATTTTCATGTGTTGAGTGTGAGAGTTGGAGGTGTTAAGGTGGAATAAAATGCCCAGAACTTGGGTGAGAAGGGGAACAATGCTGCCTTTAGCAGGAAATGGTTAGGGGGAGAGGTCTGTGACATCTGTTTGGAACACGTTGAGTTGATGGTGGTTATGAGAGATGAATAGCATGCAGGTTAGAAATGGTCTGGAGCAAGACATCCTCCCTCTAATCAGCAGACCCATGTTGGTTAAGTTTATCAACACAAGAAACCAGCAAGAATAGCTTGTTAAAGAAGGGGGGTCAAGACTTGGCCATATTCTGAGAGCCCATTCTGCCATGGCTACCAGCCAGTTTTCTCCATGGGCGTCAACCAACTGGCATGTCTTCAGGAAATGGGCCTTCTCTTGTGAGAGCTTTGTTAATATTGGCTTAAAAGACATTTTACCTTTGTCTTTATTTACAGGGTGGTTTTGTCTGAGCTTTGTTAATATTGGCTTAAAAGACATTTTACCTTTGTCTTTATTTACAGGTGGTTTTGTCTTTTATGTTTCCTCTCCCCATCCCCGCTCTTCTCACCAGGTCTGTAGGTAGAATTGGGCCTCTCTATCCCAGAACAGGTATACTGCAAGCTAATAGGAGAAGGCAAGAAGATTGGTTGGTACATGATTATTAATAATAATGGGAAAAATTTAAATGATTAAAATTAAAATTTATGGCTTTTCAAAATAACTTTTTACTCTTCTTTGAGGAAAGCTGGCCAGATTTTTTGGTTCCATTTTACAGAGAAGGCAATGACTTTTCCAAGATCTACCTGCCAGTTAGGGGGCAAACAGGGCCCTTCTTGCAATAGTCAGCCTTCTGCGATCATGATCTCTGAATCCAAAATGAGAACATGTGCTCTGCAGAGGTGAGGATACTTGTGGGAACAACAGGTTTCCATATATGAACTTTGAGCCATCCTCGAAAATTCAGGCATCCTCTTATCCTTGTGGATGAAGTACTTATAATGGTGATGATGATGACTGACAACAATAGGAAGAAGAGCATCACCCAAATTGGGTGCTATGTGCTGAGCACTTTTCATTCAGTGACTTTAATTTAATTTAATCACAGCTGAACAAGGTAGGTGTTATGATTCCCACTTTTTAGATGAGGAAACTGAGACAACGGAACTGAGGTCACATGGCCAAGGTCATCCAGCTAGCAACACTAACTAGATTGGAGCCCAGAGCACACGCTCACACCCCTACAAGTTACAGATGACAGTCTATGGTCTCTCTGGACTCTTTGTCCAACCTACATCTGGAGGTGGTGGGACCACCCTGTGCTACCCAGTTCTGTACAATGGCTGCATTGTGACTTGGTTAGATTTTCCAAGCTGGAACAAATGTTCCTGATGTCAGTCCAGTGAGAAATTCTGCTCCATGCTCCCTGGGCTACACTGATCCATTCATCTTGTATAAGACAACCATGTGGGGAAGTAGATAAAATATTTGTACCATTGATTGCTTTATCTCATGTGGATGGAAGGTGGGAGTGAGCAAGTGCCCATGAGCAGGTGAGGGAGGCTGCACCCACCTGTGTGCAGAGAGTGACCAGGGCAGAACCTCAGAGATGCTGGTACCCCTGGGGACATTGCCTGTTGCATCCAGATCTAACTCTGACAAGAGTTAACTGGCAGGCTCTTCTCAGGATCCCTTCTGGTGACAGACTGTGTTAGTTGCAGACCAGGGTATCTTCTTTTGGATCGGAGTGACGAAGGCATCCATCTTGAGGAGGATGTAGTCCCTCCTCACATCTTTGAAGGTTCATATGGAAGATTTAGTAAAGTGGATGGTCTTTCCAGTCATTGAGTCACTCAACAAGCATTGGGATGTAACATGGAGAAACAGATTGGAAAGATCCTGAGTGTAAAGATCAGGCAGATTTGATCCTAGTTCTCCTGCTCTTGGGCTCTAGGATGTTGGATAAGTCATGTAACCTCTTCAAGCTTTAGTTCCTCCTGGAACCTCATCCCCCAGGGTGGTTGTTAGAGTTGAATACCATTATGTATGTAATCAGACAGGCTTGCGTTTGGCTGCAAGTAACTGAAAACTGGCTTGGTGGCTTAAACATATAGGGGTTTATTTTTCTGATGAAAATTAGACAATGGGAGATTGGCTGGTGTTGGTCCAGCACTCAGCTATGTCAAGGGTGGAGTCTCTGCCATTCTCTTAGCCTTTCTCTCATGGTTGCATGGTGGCTGCAGACAATATGTCCTGGTGAGGGGCAGATAGGGTCAGGGAGGGGTAAGGAGTGAGCACACCAGCAAAGGAGGGAGCTCCCCAGAGGTCCCCCCACAACACTCCCACCCTTAGACTTCTGCATATGGCTCAGGCTTCAAACCTGGCCATCCCTTGTTGCCAGGGAGGCTGAGCAGATGAACATGTGGCTTTCAATCTCTATGGCAAGGTGAGGTGAAGGAGGCAGAAGCTGGAGGGGCTTCTGGGGTGCTGCCATATCTAGAGAGCTTGTTGGCTTGCAGACCTCCAGTTCCCCTCTCTTACTGCGTGTGAGGCTTTGTGGAAGTTATTTTGAGGATCACAGTGATGACCCCAATAGACAACTATAATACAAGGGAAGAGGTGAAGAGTACTGGGGTCATGTGCTGTGGGTTTTCCTGGAGGAGGGTCTATTTCTGCCCAGGGGAATCAGGAAGGCTGTGGTGGGATCTGAGTGGTGGGTCACAACTGACCAAGAGGAAGGGAGTTGGAAGGGGCAGCAATTACCACAGCTCCCAGAGGCTCTGAGTGCAGGTGTAGACAGATCCTTTATGCACTACAGGGTAGTATGGGGGCAAGGGGACTGATAGGATGAGACTCATGTTTCAGGAAGATTGAGCCATAACAGCCAGCCATGGATTGGAAGTAGCAGACAGCCAGGATGGGGAGACCCACCGGGAGGTGCGGAATCTCTCCAGATGGAGGGATGAAAATCAGATATAGGAAGAGGGGGTGGGAGAGAGAAATGGCATGGAGGTCAGAGTGGCAGAATTTGAGCTGAGGGGGCGTGCATGGATTCTCAGCGCTGGGATTTCCAGTGGGGAGCCCAGGAGAGAGGGGAGTGACGTGCCCAGAGATAGAGGAAGATCAGCAGGGAGTGGATATGAGAAGGAAAAGCATGATTCTGGTTTCACACATTGGGTTTAGGTTTGGCCTGGAAATCCAGAGGCAGATGTCTGCCAGCAGTTGGAGTTTCTGGGCTGGCTTGGGCATAAAAACCAGGCCTGCAGGTTAGTGAATTATGTATCTAGAGGTGAGGGCTGAAGCCAAGGATGCCAGTGAACATGAAGACGGGAGGAGGGCCAAGGTGAGAATCCTGTTTCCATCTGGATACAGGAGTAAGGAGAAAGGACCCACGGGAGTGAGCTAGCAAGGGGAATGCTTGGTACTGCTGCGAGGGGCATGCAGCTTCTAGGGGGAGGGTAGTGGTCAGAGACCTCAGTGGCCCAGAACTGAGGTGGGTAAAGGGGGAGGGAGGAACGGGCAGTGAGTGTTCCCCTGAGGGTCTGGTTACCAGGTGTGTTAATCTGCTGCTGCTGCCATAACGAAGTCCCACAGACTGGATGTCTTAAACAGAAGAAGTGGATTTCTCACCGTTCTAGAGGCTGGAAGTCCAACATCAAGGAGCCAGCAGGACTGGGTTCCTCTAGGGCCTCTCTCCTTGGCTTGCAGATGGCGGCCTTCTTGCTGCCCCTTCACCTGGTCATCCTTCTGCGTGCACATGTCCCCGGTGTCTCTCTTTTCACCTGCCCACATTTCCTCTTAAAAGGACCCAGTCACATTGGATTAAGGCCCACCCTAATGACCTCATTGTATCTTAATTACCTCTTTAAAGGTTCTATCTCCAAATACAGTCACACACCGAGGCTCTAGGTAGGGGCTAGGACTTCAACAAATGAATTTCATGTTGGGGGTGAGGAGTGGACAGCAATCAGCCCCTAACACCAAGGGAAAGCTGGTGATAGGTTGGTGGGAAATGCAGCTTTTTAAGGGAAATGTGGGCACAAAGGAGGAGCCAGTGGATGGGAGAGCCTGAAGGAGCAGGAGAGACCCGACGGGGAGGGTGCAGGGCATGGAGGATTTGGGAGAGAGAGAATAAGAGGTGCAAACTGAAGCTGGGATTTCCTGGAAGGCTGGGGCACCATCGTTCATCTCTGTCCACAGAGCCTCACTTTATGCTGGGTTTTGGATAAATAAAAGAAGAGCATCCTCTATCTCTGCAAAAGGAGGGAAAGTGGAAAAGGTGAATGTGCAGATGCATACATAAAGTGGAAAGAAGATGAGAGCTCAGGTCAGATGTTCTAAATCTTCTCAGTGATACTTAACCTCTCTGAGCCTCAGTTTGCTGCTCTGTAAAATGGGGCTATCACCCCTCCTTCATTGGGTGACTGAGAAGATTAAGTAAGATAATTTCTGCAAAACACTTGGCCTAGTACAATGCTAAGGGCTCTCTACAAGTTGAGTGTAATTATTGTTGTTACTTTTATTAATAATGGAACGGGACACAAGACCATGTGAGTGTGGGCCCAGGGGCAGGGGTGGGGGTTTGATGGAGATTTGCATCAGCCATAGGGGCCGTGTGGCCCAGAGATGGCTCAGTGCTCCCCCTGGGTATGTCAGGATGGAGGGCAGTGGGGGCCTGAGGACAAGGAGGAGGGACTTTTGAGGCTGCACTTCCCTGGCCTCTGGAATAATTTGTGTCTGAAATTTCAGAAGCCAGACTGTTCTCCAGGAAGTGAGTGTTGGAACTGGAGACCCACACCCATTGTGGGTCATCTCACTGCCCTTCAGTGCCTGGCCTTCCCTGGCATCTCAGGGCCACCTTGTGGACTGCTCGTGGCCTGTTTCTTATCCACTCACACCATCCAGTCGGCACTTCCTGGGATCTACCCTGAGGGATCCTCTGGTGGCTGCAACCTCTGGGGTGGAGGAGAGAGCATGTGCTGAGGGCATTGGAGGGCAGGGATGAAGGGAGAGGAACCCATGGAAGGAGTCTGCAGGGGGCAACCGGCAGGTGCTGCCCTGGGCTTAGGACTCTTGGTCCCAGAGCTAAGGACTTAGAGACGGTCCGGCTCACTCCCTGCATTCTATAGATGAGGAAACTGAGGCCTGAAAGGAAGAGGACTTGCCTGGTGTTGCACAGTGGGGACATCACAGAGTGAAGACTCCTACCATGCCTTTGACTTCACATCCAGTGTTCTCTCGACTTCCAGACTGCTTCCTGGGATCGCCCTTGGCTTGTCACCTCGGCCCTTTAGAAGGGCCATCTCTCCAGGTTCTAGGGTCTGAGCAGATCAGGGCCAGGGGCAGCGGCAGGCTGTGCATGTCTGGGTAGCGGGTGACTGCTGACTGCAGCCTATTGGACCCCCAGGAAGGGATCTGTGCCTTGTTGTTCTGGCCCTTCCTTCAATCTCCTCCCATCCCTTCTCCTGCCTGCCATGAGGTGTGGTGTACGGGGCTGTCGGGGCTCCCTGAGTTTCTGGAGAGGGTTTTGGATCTGGTCTGCATGGATCTGGTTGGGAAACATCAGCACTGTCAGAAGAGGGGAAGTGGGCTGTGCCCGGCTTGTCCTGATAATTGTGACCCTGCTTTGTGAGTCGGAACTGTGGATGACTTAAAACAGAGATATCAAGAGAGAAGCTTCCCACGCCCTGCAGCCCTGCCCTGTCCCCCATCTTGTCTCTCTTCTTCATCTCCTGGACTCTTCATCCTCCCACTTCATTCATCTGCAGCTTGCTTTGGGAGCCTTCTCCACTCTGAACAGCATCCAGGGGTCCCTCCTACAGAAAACAGAGGGTTTTTGGGGTTTGCAGAAAGGAGGTGGGATGGGTGGCTTCTGCAGCTCTGACTGGCTGGTCTGTTTTAGGATCAGGGTAGTACAGAGGGTATAGCCCCTGCTCACCTCCACCCAGCAGAGAACCCATACCCGCTTAAGCCCAGTATTTGTGCAGAAATGTCTTCTCTCACTCAAGCAAAACCCCGACCTGCATTGGAAAGCAAACCCAGCAGCACAGGGGTAGAGATCCACTGGGGTGTCTTGACACGTCCCTTTTAGTTTCATCTCGGGCTTCTTTCCCTTTCATTATTCCTGCCATCACCCTCTGGCCCAGGGGTACACTCCGCTACCCTCCACCCTGTGAGAAACATCATCTTTCCCGCAACCTCTTGGTAGTGGCTGGCATTTAAAAGAAGAGAACTTCACTAACTACTAAGGGAAAATAAAGTGGAGATCATTATAGGAAAATAAAAAGGCAAACAGGATCAAAATAGCCCACTTTGCAAGGCAAGGGACTGCAGTCCTGCACTAGTGACACCCTGCCCCCCAGGGGTTGGTTTGATTCTCCAGCTCCAGTGCCAAGAGTGAGGGCCTTGTGCACACCTCTGCCACTCTGCCTGCTTCCGTGTGCCAGGATAATTTATGTAGCTGCCTCCCTAACAAGACAGGGACACCTCAAGGTCAGCAGCAGGCTGTGCCTTATCAACCCTACCTTCCCAGAGTTGCAGCACTCCTGGTAGGTACCTGGGCAGTGCGTTCCTGCCGTAGAAGCAGTGTCACAGGCCAGATAACAGCACGGGTGAGAATAATGACAGTCATGATAGAACCTGATGACTGAAGTCTTAATAGGTTCCAGGCCCTGCTATGGACTTTATAGAGATGATCTCAGGAATAACAATGCTTATCTGAAATTCAAATTAATACTGTCATTAGCTTCATTGGACAGAAGAGGAAACTGAGGCTTAGTGGTTCATAATGTACCCGAGGTCCCCTCAGCTGGGAGGTGAAGGAGAGAGTATTTAGACCCAGCTTGTTGAGGCCCCGGAATGCAGACTGTGTGGGACTTGTCTGCACCTGCTGGGCATGTTCTTCTCATGCTGGGAAATAGGGTTCTCACGACTTGCTCTCCAGGCCTCAGACTCTGCAGGCCAACTGTTCAGCCTGTCCTAGTCTCTGCCTTTCAGATCTAGGTTCTGAGCTCTGGTGCCTGGTGCAGGGCTGGCCCCTCACCTCGCAGGGAGCATCCTGATCTGAACTTGGGGCCTCATCTTTCTCAGCCCCATGCTCACACAGGGGCCTTCTGACACTGTATCATCCTTAGGACGAGAGGCCCAGGCCTGTTGTCTTACATTATCTGCACCAGCTCTGAGATGCAGAATCTGAGATCACACCAGATCAGACAATAAGTCTCCGGCCCCGGGCCTTCCTAGATATGTGGGTGCTGCCTTGAGTGTTGCCTGGAGGCCAACTCTGTGTCTTGTTAACTCTGCAACTCCCTCTGGTCAACAGAATGAATGCCATCTCACTGCCCTCATCTTACTCCTAATAACACCTCCCATGCCTGGTTGTCCCTTGTCACTTTGTTCTTCTGCCTTTGGAGCACTGCCTCGGTTTCTAGCCTCTACCCTGGGCCGAACTTTCTAAGTCTTCTGCTCCTACCTTGTGAATAACAATCATGGCCAGCCAGCATTGTGCGAAGGGTTTTTAATGTGCAGTAGCCCACTGAATCCTCCTGTGGCCCAAGGAGGTAGACGGTATTATTATGCCCATTACATATATAAGGAAACAGAGGAAGACCCCAAAAGGTTGAGTATTTTTTCCAAGACCATGGAGCGATGAAGTGGTGGCGTTGCATCGGACAGGGCTCTCGGACATGTCAAAGCTGCCTCCTTACCTAGGGCTGCCCCAGGCCTGCTTCTGGCCCCTGGGCATACCCAGGCCCTGCTCCGCAGTCTCTGGCCCTTGCAAAACTCCCCACAAGCCCACCCTTGTTGCCCACGGCCTTTGCCTTCTTGTCCCTGGTGCAGTCTTCGCCTGCCAGCTGCTCCTTCTGCCTCTGAGCGCGTGGGCAGAGAGGGGCTCTGGGGAGGAAGGGAGCAATGAGGCAGCAGGGGGCACAGCTGTGACCAGCGGCCAGCCCCCTCCTCCAGCACTCACGCCTGGCGACACAGGCCACTGCGTCCTCCCGGGTGACCTGGTGTGATGCTTTGCCCTGGCCAGCTGGTCAAGGACGTTCCACTCGGCTGATTTGGAAGCGGTCACTGTCCGCCCTGGGGGCCGTGTGCTGGGGGTGTTCCAGCTGGAGCGGCTGACATCTGCCTTCTGCCCAATCCCACCCGCCTCCTGAGCCGGCAGCTCTGGCTGGAGGGAGCAGGGAGGCAAGCACCTTCTCTCCCCTGACGCCCACCCTCCTGCCAGCCCCATCACCCCATCTCCTTCCTCTCCCTCCTCTCCCCACTTCTTGGTTTGAGCTTGGAGGGCTCTCAGCCCAGTGTGAGGCAGTCCAGAACCCCAAAAGAATCCTGCGGGTTCCTCAGGGACCCCTTGGTCTCACTTCGCCGCTGCCTGACTGCGGGATGTTCAGTGAGTCATTGAGCCTCCCTGGGCCTCGGTTTCTTAATCTGCTGTTAATAATGGTACTTGCCTCCTAGGGTGATTGTGAGAATTCCAAGTGCCTGGCACCCCACACTTCAGAAGTGGGCACTCTGGTCACAGATTATTGCCGTGACCTCCAGGAAGCAGTCAATCACCTCAAAGGGCCAGGAAAGTGGCAGTTTTGTCTAGTTTCACCTCACAACTGGGCAACCTAATCTTCTTGGGCAAGTCTTTGAGCTCTATGTGCCTCAGTTTCCCCACCTATGAATGGAAATCACAGGCTATTTCACAAGATTAATGTTCTGCGTTCTGTGTGAAATGTTCTAGAAATGTGCTTCATAAACTGAAATGGATGATTAAAATGAGGGATGATATATCTTTAAAAAATATGATTGTTGTATATTGAAAGGCAGCTTCAGGGTTAGGAACGTAAACTGTGGATCCTGCCTGAATTTGAACACTAGAGCTGCTTTTCTTGCCAGCCGTGTGACCTTGGCTAAGCCATTGAACCTGTGTCTCAGTTTCCTGTTCTGTAAAATGGGAATAATAACAGTACCTGCTGCATAACCTTGTTGTGAGGTTTTAGTGCGGGTGATGTGCCAGATTCAGAACTAAGCTGGCATGAGAGTCATAGGTAGGTGCATGTATGTGTTACAGCTGGGCACTGGGATCTGTTCCTATGCCCGTGTCACAGAGAATCTCTGAGTTCTGACCCATGTGCATTCCAGTTAGTTGGCAAACAGCCCCTCTGTACTGCCTCACCCAACATGGGCTGCAAAGTCTGCTTTCTAGCTCATGCTTTGAGGTATGACAGGCCTTTCTAGCTCATGCTTTGAGGTATGACAGGCCTTTCTAGCTCATGCTTTGAGGTATGACAGGCCTTTCTAGCTCATGCTTTGAGGTATGCTTTGAGGTATGACAGGTATGTGGCCAAGAGATTCCAGTTGCATGTAAGGTGTGCAAGAAGCCCTCGTTCTGGCAGTTATCTCTGCAGTGCCGCGTAAGCTGTATTGATAAATTAATCTTATATTGTTGGGACCAAACAATCCTGTAATTTTTCTATTGTGCAGCCTAATCGGTCTCAACAGCTGTGTCATTAGTTTATGTTTGTTGTAATCTAGTCAGGCCCTTGTGAGCCATTGAACAAGCCCCCCTCCCACCTCCCCATTCACCCGTCACTACGGGACTGGCCTCAGTACTCTTTTCCCTGGACTGCACTCTCTGTTAAGGGGTGGCAAATTCTTTGTTTTATTTTATTTCATTTTTATTATTTAATTTTCAACATTTTATTTCTTTAAATAGAGATGAGGTTCCACCATGTTGCCCAGGCTGGTCTCAAATTCCTGGGCTCAAGGGATCCACCTGCCTCAGCCTCCCAAGTGTTGGGATTACAGGCGTGAGCCACCGCACCTGATGGTAAACTCCTTGTTGAAAAAGTAAGCATTGCATCAGGATCAGGTTATCTGGCTCTGCCCTTGGTATTCACTAGCTATTTACTTTGGTAACATGGTTAAAATTGCTCAGTTATTTTTCTCATCTTTATTGATGTTTTTTTCTTATGAATTTGTAATGACATCAGCAAATACCTAAGGTGAAATATTAAGTGAAGAAAAGCTAGGATTCAAGTTGTCCATCCGTCATCATCTCATCCTGTAAGAATGAAGACGGGAGGAAATGCTTTCAGGCTGAAGATGGTTACCTCTGGGAGCCGTAATTACCAGTGACTTTACTTTTCTTTATATGTTTTCAGTTTTTCCAGACTTTCCACAATACGTCTGTATTACTTTATAATGAGGAAAAGAGTAATTGAAATTAATCCGCATGAAGTCCACCAGCAATAGAGTTTCTTTCTTTCTACAATGAAAGCATTGGACTAGATTCCCAACCCTGGCTGTGTTTCAGAATCCCCAGGAGAGTTTGTTAAAAATGCAGAGAACTGAGCCCCATTCCAGGAATTCTGAGCCTGTACTCTGGGGTTAAGCCCAAGAATCAGCATTTTTGAGACATATCCCCTGGAGGTTCAGAGGCATCCAGGGTTTAGATCTCTGGACGGGTTGATCTCTTGGAACCTTTCTGCCATGATCACTTCCTATGGATGTGTCCTATTTCAAGTGGCTTGACTGTGGGGTGGGAATGGGGAGTCCTGTGGCCAGCATTCCTCTGGCTTGAGGGACAGATCTTTTGGACATTCCCGCTCTCTCTGGGAAGAAGCTGGCTGCAGGTGTTTGTGGCCATGTGCAGGAAATGGCTGGCTTGAAAGCTGTGTGGGCTCCTGTGACTGCCTGGAAAGGGGCCTTCCTCTTGCCAACATTTCCCAAGAGCCTTCCAGGACTGGGCCTCTTCTCATCTCTGACCCATTTCATTCTCACCAACTCACACAGTGGACCTTGCTCTCACTATTTTTCAGATCCGAGGCTTCCAAATTTAAGTGACTAGCTGGCATCACATAGCTACTTAGTGGCAGAGCCTAGATTTGAACTCCCATCTGTACCTGCAAGCCCATGGCGTTTTCTCTCCAGCAGGCCCCATTGGGGGCTGACCCACAGGTCTCTGTCTTGGTGGCCTTTGAGGTTTCGGTCATTCTTCTGAGTAGGAGAGGCTAGGATTTTCCTGTGGGCCATCACCCCTCTCCTTGCCTACAGTAAGACCCCTGCCATGGGACTCCCCAACCCCAAGAAATGCATGAGCAGTTGATTTGCTTGGGGGAGCTTTTTCAGGGTTCCTACGTGTGGCTCAAAGCCATGGTGGTCATTGTCATCTCTGCTACTGGCATTCTTTTTCATTTCTTTATTTCATTTATTTTATCTTATTATATTTTAGTCTGCTGATTATGCCTTCTTTTAAACCCAAGCTTATTAAATTGTAGTCTGATTTACTTGGGGATTTTCTCTGGGCATTTGAAGCTCTCTCTCCTGGCAGTCGATAGCTGCGTCTTTGGCTGGGCTAGCAGAAGCAAGAGAGGAGGGGGTGCGGGCATTTCTGGGTTTGGATGCAAGTTCCCCAGTGAGAGCTGTGTGACCTTGGGCAAGCCATTTTGCAGACCTTTGTTTCACCATGTGTGCAGTGGGGATAATGCTGCCCATCTCAGAGGGGTGCAGAGAGCATGGGCTGAGATGATGTAATGCACTCAGTGCAGGGCCTGGCACTCAGAAGTGCTCAGTGCGTGTTAGGCACCACCATCAAGATTCTTCCAGTCTTGATTTTGACCTCCACCACCCCTGGAAGCCTGGACAAGTCACCCACTTCAGGAGCTTCAGTTCCCACCAGAATGTACTGTTTTGGAAATGGAAGTGCTGGTTCACAGCTGGGCTAGTAGAAGTTTGGGTTTAGTCGACTTCATCCAGGGAGAATGACTGTTTCTTCCAGAATTTAGCTCAGTGTGAGGGAAACAGGATTGGTTCTGTCTCCTAAGGTTTTGCTTGGTTCCATTGCCAGTAGGCATTGAGGCCAGGAGGCCAGCCTTCTGCCCCAAGGGTCCAGCCCTGCACAGTGAGGGACTCTGGGATGCCTCATCAGTTGCAGCATTCCAGCTGCTGGCTGGGACTTCTCCTCTTGGCCCCCGTCTGTGGGTTTCAGGGGGCTGTCAGTTTCCTAGTAGACAGCCCAGTTGTACCCAAACAGCCACACAGCTGGCTGGAGAGGATTAAACTTAATTTGCTGCAGGTCAAAAGGATTTTAGGCCCCTCCTGTCTTTTTTCATTGATTATTTTGCTTTGATATTGAAGGGGGAAGTTGGACACTGCTAATGGGCTTCTCTCTCTGCCCAGGCAGATGCCATCCTGCACATGTAGGTCTGCCTCAGGCCTTCCACAGCCTTTCCTTCATGCGTGCAGATTGTTGTTTACATATTTCCCACCAGTCTGTGGCCAAGAGGTCGTCTCCTGTCATTGTTGCTAGGGCTGTTGCTATGGCATCTGTCATCCAGGCTGTGTTGTGAGAGACCACGTGGGTGATGCCATGCCCCCTCCAGTACAGATGGTCCTTGGCACTGGAATGGAGGAAGGCCTTAAAGGGAATACTGGCTGGGTTTACAAACAGGTGGATTTGGATGAGAATAGAGAACTCTTAGGGCAAGGGATTCCTGAGCACTCTAAAGCTCCACCTCTCACAGGGGTTAATGCGGCATCAGGGCCTCCTGTGACCGGAGCAGATGCAGGTGCTGATCCTGGTGATGACATCATTGAGCTTTCGGGCAGCTCAGGAAATGGTGCAGGGCACAGAAGCAACAGAGTCACTTGTGCCTAAGGATAATGCTTCCCAAGGTCCCCAGGCCCTGCAGTCAGACTGTGAGCCCGAGAGTGGTGCACGGGGCTCCAGCTGACAGCATGGTGGTTAAAACTCAGAATCATCACGTCCTATGATTGAACATTGGTGCCTTCTGTGCCCCAGCCCTTAGCAAGCATTGTCTTGAATCCCCAGGGCAGGGCTAGTTGATGAGCATTATTATCCCATTTTACAGAGGAGGAAATGTAAGCTCAGAGAGATCCAGTAAGCTGTGCTGGGTCACAGTAAGCTGTGCTGGATCACAGAGCTGGTAAGTGGCAGAGGCAAGGTTGACATCCCAGGCTGCCCGGCCCCATAGCCTGGGTCTTCACCAGCAACCATAGCTGCATGGAGAAGTCTTGTTTATTTCTCTTTAGGAGGTTTTCTATGGAGGCTGCATAGAAATGTCCATCAGAGGCCTCAACATAGTGGTCTTGTTTATAGCAAAGGCAGATGCTCCCATTTCACAGACGAGAGAGTCTGTGACTTGCCCAGGGACGTAGTCAGGTTAGACTAGAAATGGTTTCTTGAAGCACACCTGCATTCAACTCGGGGGAACAGAGATGTTCTGGGCCCCCGCAGTGGGTCTTTAGGGAGAGTTGAGATTGCTGTTGTCCAGGTGTTCGTCCAAGACAGCGACCCCCAGAGGCGGCCTGGAGAATGGGCACAAGAGCCTTAAAAAATTGTGCTAAAACGGTGAAACCCCGTCTCTATTAAAAATACAAAAAAAAAATTAACCGGACGCGGTGGCGGGTGCCTGTAGTCCCAGCTACTCGGGAGGCTGAGGCAGGAGAATGGCGTGAACCCGGGAGGCGGAGCTTGCAGTGAGCCAAGATAGTGTCATTGCGTTCCAGCCTGGGCGGCAGAGCGAGACTCCGCCTCAAAAAAAAAAAAAAAAAAAAATTGTGCTACAAAACACATAATAAAATTTACCATTCTAACCATTTTTAAGTGTACAGCTCAGCAACGTTAAGCACATCCACATTGCTGTGTAACTGGTCTCCCAAACTCTTTTCATCTTGCAAAACTGAAACTCTATGCCCATTAAACAACAACTCTTCCTCATTTCCCCATTCCCCCCTCCCCTGGCAACCACCATTTTCTGTCCCTAGAAATCTGGCTGTTCTAGGTACCTCATATAAGTGGAATCGGACAGCGTTTGTATTTTTGTGACTGGCTTGTTTCACTTAGCATAATGTCCTCAAGGTTCATCTCTACTGTAGAGTTTGTCAGAATTTTCTTCCTTTCTAAGGCTGGATAGTAGTCCATGGTGTGTATTTACCACATTTTGTTATCCATTCATCTGCGATGGATACACGGGTTACTTTAACCCTTTGATTATTGTGAACAGGGCTGCTGAGAACATGGGTATACAGTTAGTTATCTCTTTGAGACCTTTAATCTTTTTGGGCATTTACCCAGAAGTAGAGTTGTTGGACTACATGGCAATTCTTTGTTTAACTGGGGAACTGCCACACTGTTTTCCTTAGTGGTTGTACCATTTTACATTACCACCAGCAGCCTAATGTCTCCACATCCTCACCAACTCTTGTTATTTTTTGTTTTTTTTAGTGTCCACCCTAGTGGTTATGAGGTGGCATCTCATGGTTTTGATGTGCATTTCCGTAATGATTAGTGATGTCAAGTATGTCTTCATGTGCTTATCGGCCATAAGAGTCATTTTTTTGAAGCTCTGTTAACGTCAAACTTCAAACCACTGAGTTCAGTTCAGTCCCTGGTACTTTGGGGTCACCACCAAATATAGTTCTTATCCTCATGGGACTTGCAGATTAAGACAAGTGGGGCCTGAGGCCATTCCACAGTCAACTATAGCAAGGAAGGGTGAGATCAGTTCCTCAAGAGAGGGGTGGATAATAAGTTCTGGAGCTCTTGCCATGGGAGGAGGACATGCATTTGTGATGATGCTGGGCTCCCCTAAGAGGAGTGATAACCATTCCCCAGGCAGTCACCATCACCATCTTGACCCACGACAGGGGATGTGCCTCATGGAGGCCTGTTCTAGGAAGGATGGCTGGGTGGCAGGAGGAAGTTCCAGCTGCTGCACTTGGATCCAGAGACAGCTCTCCCACTGGCCATTCCTGTGTGCCCTTTGCCAAAAGGGATGGTCTCACTGCTAATTTGGGGTCGTGCAGAACTGCCTCCCTGCTATGACCAGCACGTAGCTGGGCTGGTCAGCCCCGGTGAGAGCTATTTGAGTACATTTTATTCTGTAGCTAAGTTTCCCTCCTTCTCAAGCTCCAGGCCCACAGGGGTGAGCTCTTTCTGAGCCAGGACAAGTACCTAGGGCTGCTGTGTAGTTTTTCAATACCCAGGATGGCCAGGATGCTGAGCCTCCGGGGCAAGATATTCCATCTGATTTCGGGGGACAGTCCTTCCTAATGCAGACCAAACTTGATATCCTAGTGGCTGTCCCTCTGAGGTCAGTGATCAACTGCTCCTGTCCTCCCTGCCCCAGTGAACTACAACATAATAACTCGCTCTCACCGCTTATTTAATCCTGGCTTAAATGGGAGCACTATTGAGTGGGGGCACTAAGATCCCCTAGCCGTGACCTTGGGCCAGGCACTGTACTGGGTGCTTTATGAACATCTTTTTGTTCAAGTCTTATGACAACCTAATGAATGTGAGAATTGCTTTCTCCAATTATAATGGGACAGCATAGGATAGAGTTTAAAAGCAGAGACCCTCTCAAATCAAGCTGCCTGGGTTCAAATTTCAGAATTGTTTTTTTTCCAGGGAGAACCTGAGGAGCCTAGATCCAGGGAAAGAACAGCACAGAGAGTTATAAATCTTTGCATTCATGTTTGCATTTTTCAATTTCATATTCTTTGCCTATGAAACTTCCTGTGGTTCCATATTTTAAAAGTATATATAGATGTTACCCTGGTACTGCTTTGCCCAGTGTCAATTCTCTCCCTCAAGAGAATGGACTTGCAATTCTCTCACCAGAGGTGATCAATTTTGCATTTAATTTGCAGTTTGCCCCTCTTTGTTATGCAATTGTGTTGCTAGCATTAGACCCTCTATTTCTGGATCTCTCATTCTAGAATTCTTTGGGCCTCTTCCCCCAGCTTTCCTCCCAGCCCCAGCCTGGCTCCGCTGAGCTGCCTGTTGATGCTTTTGATTTCTCTCTCCGTGGCTCCCTCCTGGCATCGCAGGACACAGTGTCTAGCACGGAACGTTTCAGGGGAGCCACGGGGAGCTCTGCGTCAATGGAGATGTAACGCTGGAATGAATGCCTACACACAGAGTGAATATCTGCACGAGGGAGACAGTTATTGGGGCCAGGTGGGGCAGTGGGGGGCTGTGTTTGCCCTGGAGCTGGGCATGCTGATTAGGTCCATCCCGGGTGACAGCTGCTTTCCTTCTCCAACCCCCAAGCGTGATGCTCCATTTGAACTGGGATTTGTCAAGGAAGCCGTGAACAAACCGGGCTGTTTTTCCTCTGATGAATTGCCATTGCCAAATTTTGGAGTTACTTCCTGGGCCTAAATGCTAGACGGCAAACCCACAGTGCTTATGGTGTGCCAGACACATAGGGTAGGAGGTGAGGGAACCCAGATACCTTTCTCTGACCAAGAAGGGCTATGGGCCTATGGGGGCTTTGAGCAAATCACTGAATCTTCCTGGGGCTGTCAACTTCCTCATGTGGGAGGAAACCGGGCAGAGGAGTGGGGAGCAGGGCAAGGCCCAGAAAGTCATGAGTTCCCCATCCCTTTGCTGAACACCTGTCACCTGCCGGCCACTGCTCTAGGCACTGGGGCATGAAGATGAGCCCCGACAGCCCTGCACTTCAGGGGCTCACCTCCTAGTGGAGGGGCAGATGTGTGCCCAGCCGGTTATGGGACAAAATGGTAAATTCAGACAAAACTGGGCTCGTATGGGAAGGCGTTCCAGAGAGGTTGCATCTTGCTTGGGAAATAGGAAGAGTGTTCATTTGGGGGCACATTTTTTTCGTCCTTATTCTCTCTGTTTTTTTTTTTTTTTCTGCTTTATTTTTTCCTGGCTCAAATGGTCCTAGCCCTAGTGACCTCCCCTTCAAGAAGCAGTACAGCCCAGTGGCTGTTCCAGGTTCAGTAGTGTCCTTGTAAAGCTCATGTCTACTCTGCAGCTCAGAATGTGGCTGTGGTGGAAATAGGGTCTTTGCAGACATAATTCCTTAAGATGAGGTTATATAGCATTAAGAGGGGCCCTAAACCCAGTGACTGGTGTTCTTATAAGAATTCGACATGTGGACCCAGCCACACGCAGAGGGAGGAAGGCCTTGTGAAGATGGAGTAGAGATTGGAGTGATGCAGCTATGAGCCAAGGAATGTTAAGGATTGATAGTAACCCCTGGAAACTAGGAAGAGGCAAGAGAGGATTCTCTTCTACAGCCATTCGAGGGAGCATGGCCCTGCTGATACCTCGATTTCTGACTTCCAGCCTCCAGGACTGTGAGACAATTTCATTTGTTTTAAGCCACACAGTTTGTGATACTTTGTTATGGGAGCCCCGGGAAACTCTACAGTGGCTAAGCACATAGATGCTGGCATACGGCCTCATTTCTTTTGTTTTTTTTCTTTTTTGAGACAGAGTCTCATTCTGTCTCCCAGGTTGGAGTGCAGTGGCATGATCTTGGCTTGCTGCAACCTCCACCTCCCAGGTTCAAGCAGTTATCCTGCCTCAGCCTCCTGAGTAGCTGGGACTACAGCCATGTGCCACCACGCCTGGCTAATTTTGTATTTTTAGTAGAGACGGGGTTTCGCAATGTTTGTCAGGCTGGTCTCGAACTCCTGACCTCAGGTGATCCACCCGCCTTGTCCTCCCAAAGTGCTGGGATTACAGGCGTGAGCCACTGCACTTGGCCGCCTCGCTTCAAATCTTACTTAAGCTGTGTGACCTTAGGTAAGTGACTTGACTCCTCTGTGCCTCGGTTTCTTCTTTGTAAAATGGTGATAGTATTAGCATTTACCTCGCAGGACTGTGTGAGGGCCGTAATAAGTTAATGAAGGCAGAGCATGTAAAATAGTGCCCAGCACATAGCAAGCACTGCGTGTTTGTGATTATTATTTGAAGTCCATCTACACTCCCGCTTCTGAACCACAGAGCTCTCTTCGTACCCCCGAGTGAGGCCGAGCTGCCTTGTCTGTCTGTCTGTCTGTCTGTCTGGGCCTTAGTCTCCCCTGTTCCTAGAGAGGGGCTGTGGGCACATCCTCACAGCATCTCAAGTGGACACGTGTGGGCAGCTTGTCCGCCTGTTCCTCTTTCATTGTCCTTGTCCCGCCTTTATTTTATTCAGGCTGCAAGGATAGAAAGTGGGAGAACCCAGACACCTTTAAAAGTAGACAGTTTCCTCCAGTGGAGAAGAGCTGTGAACCTAACAGCTGGGGGTCTTTGAGCAAGTTACTCAATCCTGGTGGGCCTCTGTTTCCTCATGTGTGAAACGGGAATGATGGCTCACCCCAACATCAGAGGGCTGCCTAAGGATGACAGGAAGTGAGACCATGACTCCAGGGAGCAGCTGTCAATAAATGTTCCAAGCAAGAAAATCCACACCAGAAAGACATTTGTGCTAGTCTCTGTCAGGCATAGAAAGAAGCACATTTTTACTATGGCTTAAACCTCACACATACGGGCCATTCTGCATGGGCTGTTGGCGTCAGGTGCCCAGGCGATGGGACCCCACAGCCCTGCAGTGTCTCAGCGTGGGCATCGGTGCAGTGACCAGCTTTCCTGCGGCTGTTTCTGACTCAGTATAGGGTGAGGATGGAGTTGGACTCCACTCAGTGTGGGGGCCCTGACGTTTCCCCTTCAGGCATGGGTCTTCTTTGGATATCTGATGGATTTTTGCTCTGCCAATGGCAGCCACATAGTGGGACATACTGCTGGCCATGGGGGCCTGGGATGTGTGTGTGTGTGTGTGTGTGTGTGTGTGTGTGTGTGTGTGTGTGAGGCAGCAGCCAAAACAGCTTCCATGAAGCATCTACCAGGTTGGAGAGGTAGGAGGAGCTGGGAGAAGGGAGGGTCAGAGGTCAGCCAAGTGCAAGTCTCAGTTACTGTATTTTTGGGTAGGAATGAGGTCCATCAACAGAGAAGTGTCTTGTGAACATCCACAGCTAAATGGCAGCTTTACCCTTTACACACCTTGCCTCATATGTAAGCTAAGGGCCATCACTTTGACCACCAGCATAAAATGTCTGCACTATGGGCACGTGTTAAAGAATTCAGAGACATGCTGAAGAAATGAACTGTTAGAGACTTTTTATTTTATTTTTATTTTTTGAGATGGAGTCTCACTCTGTCGCCCAGGCTGGAGTGCAGTGGTGCGATCTCGGCTCACTGCAAGCTCCGCCTCCCAGGTTCACTCCATTCTCCTGTCTCAGCCTCCCAAGTAGCTGGGACTACAGGTGCCCGCCACCATGCCCAGCTAATTTTTTTGTATTTTTAATAGAGACGGAGTTTCACTGTGTTAGCCAGGATGGTCTCGATCTCCTGACCTCGTGATCTGCCCACCTCGGCCTCCCAAAGTGCTGGGATTACAGGTGTGAGCCACCGTGCCTGGCCTGTTAGAGACTTTTAATGGATGCTTCCACCTTTATTTCTTTGGGATTCTTCACATTTGATTCATGTAATAAATTGAGTATTTAGAAAGCAATGTATCTGGGCTGTATTTGCTTTATTCTACAAAATTGGGTTTATTGAATTACAGTTTAAATGTGTTCATGAGCCATATAGAGTTGATTAGAAAAGAAAAAACAAAACCACTCATTTGAAGAACATTTCTGTCTCTTGTAGAAATATAAGAACATGTCCTCTGCAATGTCACACACAATCTTTTATAGAAGGATCTATGCTACAGGTTCTTTTCTGGATCTAGTGTCAGGGAAAACATGTTTATCTCTACAGCTGACTTGTAGTGACTTGATTTGTTTCCCTTTTCACCTTAGCTGCCAGGAAACCTGTGGCCACATTCAGTGCCTGAGATTGTGAGAATTAGTTCACCCTGGACTCCTGTTAACACATACTCCTTTGTTCCCTTTTAATAAGTCTATTTTGCTTACATTCCTAATTATGCTATTTTATATTACATCTTCTCTCAAATCCTTTAAAAATGGACAATTCTTCTGGATGTATACCCAAAATAATTGAAAGTAGGTATTTCAACAAAAAACATAAACATGAATGGCTGTAGTGGCACTATTTAAAATAGCCAAAAGGTGGAAACACTCCAAAATGTCCATCATCTGATGAATGAATAAACATGTGGTCTATCTCTATAACGGCCTATTATTCAGCCATAAAAGAGTGACATTTTGATACATGCTACAACATGGATGAACCTAACCTCAAAAATGTGTTAAGTGAAATAAGCCAGATACAAATGCATGTGCATATTTTATGATTCCATTTATATCAAATGTCCAGAATTGATAAATCCATAGTTGCCAGGGACTGGGGAAAGGGAAGAAAGGGGAGTGTGACTGCTTAATAGATATAGGGTATTTTTTGGGGGGTGATGACAATGCTTTGGCACTAAATAGAAGTGATGTTTGCATGACATTGTGAGTGTATTAAATGCCACTAAATTATACATGTTAAGATGGCTAATTTTATGTTATGTAAATTTGCCCTCAATTAAAACAATAGTGCATTAATTTTTTTAATGAGTGGAGTATATAAATGCCACTTGAATGAAAATGGTGTGCTGGGCTCTCAGTGGAACATCTCACTGCTCTGGGTCTCAGGCAGGGTGTTTCCCTCCCTGCTCACTGCTCTGTTTGTCTCTCCCAAAGCTGCCTTCCATCCAAGGTGGCAGCTGTCCCAGGAGCCCGCTCTCTGATGGAAGTTGACGCAGAAGTTATGCTCTTTGGTTAGCTTTTTAGGACGAGTTTTCATGATCCATTTACAAATAAATCAGAAGAACTCCGTGATATTAGCTGTATGAGAGAAGGCTGCTGCTTTCTCTGAAGACTCTGTAAACTTAGAGGAATTTCTAAATAAAACCAGGGGCAAGTTGCTCCAGGTGTTCGCTCCCTCCTGCCCTTGGGGAAGACCCAGCAGCATCATCTTCACAGGCACCACCTGGGAGAGTTGTTCCTGCATCTGAGCTTTCCCTATGGCCAGTTTGTTCAGTTCCAAACCATCGTGGTGCAAAGGCAAGAAACCAATTGAGGAATTGCAGAGGAACAACTGCTTGAGATACAGGACATTCTGTAGCATTCCTTTATTTCTTTGAAAACCTGAGGCTAGGGCTTTTTTGGGTTTCGTTTTAAGAATTTCTTCCATCTTCAGGCTTCCGCGAGGAAGATAGATCAGGTCATTGCTCTCTGTTTTGGAATCGGGCTGCTCTTCGAATTGCTTCTCTCCTGGTGCTTCCAGGAGGCCAGCACAGTTAGAGGGGTCTGAGGCTTCCTCCCCTTGAGAGGCCCTCCCTATTCAAGAAAAACATTTCTTCCTAGGTGTGGGCTCCCTTCAATCCCTCTTTCTTAGCTTTTTCTTGGGGCAGTGCTTCATAAACACTTGTACATCATTGCACACAGAGAAATTGATAATATTTGTTATTTGTGTAGCACCATGAGGACACATAGAAGAAGGTATTTACAGCTGGATGTGACCTGCCGGGTGGCCTCCCCAGATCCTATGTGGACAGTGTCTGTACTGCATTGGCTGGCAAGATAGAGTTTTGAAGGTAGGGAAGGGGATGAGGGATATGTTTAGCCTGCTTTTGCCAGAAGCCCAGAATGAGTCTGTCATTTACCTGTCAGTGCCCAGATCCATTCCCTGCCCTTCAGGCCTGACCCCTGGAAATTACATCTCCCAGGACCCTTTGCCAACTGGCTGGGGGCTGGGTTTGGCCAATGGAAGGCACTGTTTGAGTCTGTGGTCAGGAACAGAGAGGGCAAGCTCCCTGCCTCACTCTCTGGGTAGTGGTCTTTGCATCTTTAGCAATGGTTGTGTTTCTTAGTATTTGCAGCTTCTGCTGGGCAGTCCCTGCTGTTCCTGGCTCCTGCCAGACGGCTCTGACCCTGGGCTTCACAGCACCACTTCCTCCTTTTATCCCTTCAGCCTGGGGTCTTTCTGCTGTTGCTTATCTCTGGGTTGCCTTGTGGCTACCTGTTTGGCTTTTCAGCAACTCCAAGATGTCACCCGTTTCCCCATTAAATTTCCTCTGTCAAGTATAGGATGTGAATTCCGTTTTCCTGACTGGTCTCTGACTGATAGGGCATCCTAGCCACTCCCATGTGGTCTTCCAAATAGCACCAGCTGGTAACAGAACACACATTGGATTAACCTCGTTCTTTGTGCATACACCTTCCTTATCAACCCATGGTGGCAGTAGGCAGCTGCCTAGAATTTAGGACCCCGACAGCTGGCCAAACATCGTCTCCCCATGACCAATAATGGGGAAGAACAGAGGTTTGGGGCAGCTGCTTCTCTTGTCTGTCTAGAAAACTCCTATGCATCCATTAAGGCCCATACATCACTACCTCTTGGTCGCTGTCTTCTTTTTCCTCTCATTTCCTCTATCTTGGATCAGTTGTTTCTTCATCTGTATTCCCAAACCAGTTTATAGAACTTATGCCTAATAGTAGTTTTTCCATTATAATTACACATAGATTTATTTCCCTTATTAGTCTTCAAGTTTGCTGTGGGCAGTACTTGGTCCCACTCAACTCTGTATGTCCAATGCCTCACTCAGGCACGATGCTTGGCACATTGCAGGCAATGACATCGTTTTATTGAATTCATTGGCCCTCTAACTTGATTGCACACTAGGATCCCCTAAGGAACCTTTAAAAAATACTCAGACTCTACTGCAGACCAATGAAATTGCAATCTCTGAGGGTGGGCTCCAGGCATTGGCATTTTCAAAAGATTCTCTAGGTGATTTTGATGTGCAGCCAGCACTGGAAACCATTGGTTTATTTGACTGCTTCAGCTTACCACTTGCTGTTTATTAATGAGTCCTGCCATCAAACCCAGCTCTTCCTGCAGTTTAATTCAACGTAGCAAATCACTGTGAGTGCCTACTCTGTGGCCAGGCATTGTGCAGGCACACTCTTGCTACTCAAAGTGTGTTCTATGGACTAGCAGCCTCAGCCATCCTGGGAGCTTGTTAAAAATGCAGAATCTCAGACCCCGCCTCATTCTGACCTATGAGTCAGAATTTGCATTTTAACAACACGCCCAGGTGGTTTGCATGCACTTTATAGCCTGAGACACAATGATGTAGCATCATGCAAATGTCAAATTGCTTTCTCACTGTGAATCTTATTTCCTTTGTGTCCACTCTATTTTGATTCCCTTTAGAGGGGTATCATTTTATATCCCTTTCTCCAGCTAAAATGGAACATCCAAAGGGGGCGGAGACCAAGCAGGAGTCAGATGAGATGAAGGATCCCCTTGAGTGTGGGAGGGATGTGGGAGGGAAGAAATGGACTTTGAGAGATGGAAGCCTTCCTGGGCACACAGAGTGCCAGTGTTTGGGAGGCCTTGGGGATGGGCTGTTTGGAAGGGATGTCTCCTGTTTCTGACATTGCCACTTCCTTGGTTATGATCCAGGCATGCTGGAGGGATGTTGTGGCCATAGTGGCTAGAGGACTGCAACAGATCCCATTGCAGGGAGTGGGGTGACATCGATGCAAACCAAGTAGCCTTACTTGCCTCATGCCTTTGGGATCCACACACCGTAGGAAGTTTCTGCAGGCTGGCCTCCCAGAATCCACAAGGTTACCTGTTGTTCAAGTTAAAATGGAATATGATGACTTGTGTCCACAGGAGCAGTGGCTTTTAAAGGCAGCCAGGAAGGGGCTGAAAATCTTTGCACATCTGATTGCATCTCTGCCATCTCCCATGAGCTGAGCACATCTGGCCCTGGTCTGTTGAGGCTGTGTTTGAGGGTGATGCTGATGATAGCTCCGGGAAGCCAGGAGGGGCCTTGGCTTATCTGGGGAAAATAGCCTTATCTGGGGACCTGCTTCTTTTGCCTGCAGCAGAGGCCTCTGCCATGTACTGTCGCATGGTTGGTACTAAACCTTTGAGAAGACAAAGAAGAGGCAGGATATCCTTCTCCAGAGAAAAAAGCTCTTGTCCCCCTAATATACTGCTTTGCCACCTGAGTCTCTGTGACTGGATGAGGCCACAGTGATAGCACATAACCTGCTTCAACAGGACAGCTGTGTGTATTTCATCTTGAACTCTTCAGATAGATTTAACAGAAGCTTTTGGAGGAATTGGGATTGTGTTTGAGAAACGATGTAGTAAGGGTGTGTTTGGGCTGTGGGCAGGAAGTCAGAAGGTGTTGGGGGGAAAGAGTGACATCTGTGGGTAGCTCAGTTGTCCTGACTGCCTCAGCACTGAAGACAGTTCCACCACCCAGCTCATGGGACCACTATCCCGGCAGTGCCATCCTGGAGGCAGGTGCCTGGGGACTCGCTGGAGGCAGGTAATATAATAGTCCCAGCAATCACCTTCTCATGAAACCAGCCTGTTAGGGTCAAGCAACCTGACAAATACCATTGAGCTCCTGGCCCGAGGGCTGGGGATGCAGCCAGGAATAAAACAGGCCCTGATGGACCCACAATGTCGGGGCGGAGCTAGACGCTAAGCCAGTGACTCCGAGTTTGACTGTGAATTCCCTGAAGGAGGAACAGAAGGTTCTGGGTAATGTAGACCTGGGGCGCTGACCAAGCCTGGGCCTGGGGGTCCCTGAGGAAGCACATTTCCCCTGAGACTTGAAGGAGTTGACCAGGGGCAATGGTGTGTCTGGGGACAGTCTCAGGGAGAAGCACGAGCAGACACTAACAAAGGCCCTGCGTGGGGCCTCCGATGCAGAGACAGATGGCTGTGGCTGCAGGGCTATGGCCGAGGTGGGAGCAGGGAAAGGAGCTGTGAGCCATGAAAGACCCGGCCCCGCCCGCCTGGCCACTGTAAGGAGTGTGGGTTTCTCCTCAGAACCAGGACTCTTTGAGGTTTCTGGAGAGGTTTTTTTTTTTTTTTTTTTCCGAGACGGAGTCTTGCTCTGTTGCCCAGGCCGGAGTGCAGTGGCGCAATCTCGGCTCACTGCAAGCTCCGCCTCCCGGGTTCGCGCCATTCTCCTGCCTCAGCCTCCTGAGTAGCTGGGCCTACAGGCGCCCGCCACCGCGCCCGGCTGATTTTTTGTATTTTTAGTGGAGACGGGGTTTCACCGTGTTAGCCAGGATGGTCTCCATCTCCTGACCTCGTGATCCGCCCGCCTCGGCCTCCCAAAGTGCTGGGATTATAGGCGTGAGCCACCGCGCCCGGCCTGTTTTTTTGTTTGTTTGTTTGTTTTTTGTTTTTGAGACGGAGTCTCGCTGTCGCCCAGGCTGGAGTGCAGTGACGCGATCTCGGCTCACTGCAGGCTCCGCCCCCGGGGTTCGCGCCATTCTCCTGCCTCCCTCCTGAGTAGCTGGGACTACAGGCGCCCGCCACCTCGCCCGGCTAATTTTTTTTTTGTATTTTTAGTAGAGACGGGGTTTCACCGTGTTAACCAGGATGATCTAGATCTCCTGACCTCGTGATCCGCCCGCCTCGGCCTCCCAAAGTGCTGGGATTACAGGCGTGAGCCACCGCGCCCGGCCTCTGGAGAGTTTTAATAAGTGTCTTCCAAGGCATCTCTAGCTGCTGTGGGGAATGGATTAGAAAAGGGCGCTGAGCAGATCCCGGAAGATGAGGTCGGCTGCTGTTGCAACTGGACCCCTCTTCATTAAGCTGTCCACATTCACAAGGCACACTCCAGGTCTGCAGGAGGGAGCATGAGGGATTCAGGGGACGCCCTTGTCCCCTGTACACACCTAGAGGCCGGTTCGACTACAGTAGGTAGGTCAGGGTTATGGGAGACTCTGTTCAGCCTGTGTGCCTTCCCATCCCCAAAGTCCTTAGGAGCCTTCTCTTGTAGTCAGGCCCGCCATTTTATTTATTCAAGGCCTGGAGAACGAGTAGGGGCCAAACCGGGGTGAGAGGGCTGACCCTGGAGTCACCGTTTTGGGGGCTTAGGATAGCCCTTGTTCAGAAGCGGGCTGTATGCAGCTGGGTTACCTTTCAGTGCTCCGGAAATAGAGGGCTGTGGCTGGCTGGCTTCCTGTATCCCTAGGATGATATACCAGAGCTCATGTCTGTAGAAGTTTGTAGCCTCCTAGGAAGAGATCTGTGGCAGATCATGTAGTAAGTGTGATTTCACGTAAGCATCGCTGCCATGCTGGGCTCTTGGACCTCTGTGGGACCTTGGGGAGATGCTTGCAGGAGAGGCCTCAAAGGCCTGGCTGGTGAGATGGGAGGGTCTGAGAGCCGAGGCCCACATAGGCCAGTCTGGGCGGTGGACACATTCTAGCTTGCGGTTTCCCCATGCTCTCTTGAACCAGGGAAGTCTGTCATCCCTTCTGTTTCTCACCCCACACGGACACTAAGGCATCAAGGCTCCAGCTGAAATGCATTTTAAACCCTGAATCCAGATCCCTCGTCTTCCCACCATATACAGAACCACATGCTAAGCTTAGCAGCAGGGGGAGAAAATCACTTTTAATGAACGTCACTGTCAGCCCTGGATTGTTTTCTTCTTTCTCTCCAATTTCTCAGCACTCCTGAGAATGCTGATTTTCCTGGTAGGAAGGGCAGGACTGATGTGGGATATTGCCCACACTGTAACAAGAATCTCAGAAACGCATCATCTTTCCCATCATATTCCTTTCCTTTTCCCTCACCTCCTGTCAAAGTGGTTTGATCCAACTGAGTTTGATCCAATGGGAGAGGGGCTTGTACCTCACCACTCAGGTAGCCCTGCTCTGCTGAGAGGTGACACCTGATGAATGTGCCTGAGCCAGAGACTGTGCCCAGCAGGTGGCACGCCCCCAGTGAATATTTGTCCAGTGACTGCAGCCTCGCTTCCCTTCACCAGCAGGTCTGGATGTATGGAATGAGAGTCTGTGGCTTGGGCGGGCTCCCATTCTCACACCTTTATGTAACTGATTAGTTCATCCAGAAAGAATTTTTAACACCTCCTAGGGTGCAAGCAGGGTGCAAAGGAAAGGGCCTTTCTGAGGGGAGAAAAGATACACCCACAAAAACTCTGATCCCAAAACAGACCGTGATAAGGCTGGAAGGAGACCCTGGCCAAGGATCAGGGCATCAAAGGAAGAGTTTGTAGAGTGAGCAGCATTAGAAATGGCTGATCGTAGGAGTAGAAGTGATCAAAATCTGGCTTCCCTACATTTCTATAATGTGTTATCGTTAATTGTGGTTTTTGTTATAGACAGTGGCTTATTGAATCATCTCAAGAACTCTGTGAAATAGGCAAGACTTTTTTTTTTTTTTAATTTTTCAAGTTAGAAGGTAATAGGGGAGAGAGTATGCCAGAAGGAGAGAAATCCCAAGACTGGCGAGAACTGGTGCCTGAAAGGCATTAGATTGTTGGGATTAAGAGCAACTGCTGCGGAATCCAATGGAGGAGAGAGTTTGTATCTGGACTTCACTTAAAAAATTACCTTTGCTTGACTAACACAAGAACAGAAAACCAAACACCACATGTTCTCACTCATAAGTGGGAGTTGAACAATGAGAACACACGGACACAAGGAGAGGAACATCACACACCGGGGCCTGTTGGCAGGTGGGGAGAAAGGGGAGGGAGAGTGTTAGGACAAATACCTAATGCATGTGAGGCTTAAAATGTAGATGACGGGTTGATAGGTGCAGCAAACCACCATGGCATATGTATACCTGTGTAACAAACCTGCACATTCTGCACATGTATCCCTGAACTTAAAGTAAAATTTAAAAAAATTATCTTTGCTTTTTTTTAAAAAAATTATTTTTATTGATACATAATAGACATACATATTTTGGGGTACATGTGATAATCTAATACATTCGTATAATGTGTAAAGATCAAATCAGGGTTATTGGGATAGCCATCACCTTAAATATTTATCTTTTCTTTATTCTAGGAACATTTGAATTACTTTCTTCTAGCTATTTGGAAATGTACAATAGATTAATGTGAACTATAGTCACCCTACTGATGTATTGAACATTAGGTCTTATTTCTTCCATCTAACTGTATATCCATACCCAATAATCAACCTCTTTTAGCTGTGTGAGGTTTGAGAAGGTCACTCAACCTCTTGGTGCCTTTCATTTATAAACAAGAATGATAAAACCTGTTCATTAGGGTGGTTATGGGATTGAAATGAGATTAGGGGGGTAAATGCAGAGACTGACACACAGTAAAAGTTCAAACAGTGCAACTCTTTATTCTTTTAAGTGGATTATTGGAGTCTGAGTCATGCGGTAGGAGACAGAGCTGGAAAGACATACATGGGTTCCCATGTGTAGCAGCTGGTAGACAAAAAGCTGTCTTAGTTTGGGAATCCCTAGAAGCAGACCCTGAGAGAAATATTCAAGGGCAAGTAATTTATTTGGGAAGTAATCTCAGGACTTCTAGGTAGGGGAATGGGGAACTGAGATGGGAAGTCAGGAAGAGTGTGTACCGAGCTAGCAATCACTGTGGGAAACTGGATCTGGGATATTTGTCCACCATCATTGCTAGGAGGGCTGCTCCTGGGGTATTAAGCCCTGCAGACACTTGGCCCACCCCAGAGAAAGCTCTCAGGAAGAGAGAAGCAGGTGCTGGCCACTGGGAGCCAGCTAGCGTCAAAAAGTGGGAAGGTCTGAGGGACATCAGTGGGACACACAGAGTGTTTGCTTGGCAAGATTTGCAGTGTCTCATCCAGCCTCTGCCCAACCAGATTCTCCTGCTAGCCAGTGGCGTTTTACTTCCTAGGGAATCAGCAATGCTAGTTTTCCTTCTTTATCTTCTGGTCTTTGGTCTTGTTAGTTCTGGGATCTCACGTTTGTGGGAAACAAGACTCATGGGTCACACTCAGCCTTTGGACACACAGGTGTGGATGCTGTCCTTGGCAACATCGTTCTCTCCAGGACAGCACTCTGTGCAGCTGCACAGGTCATGGTGAGGAGATGGGCTTGAATGGAAACTTGCAGGCAGCCTCTGAGGAATCCTAGGACAGGAACAGGTCTGGGGCCCAACTGGCCACACCCTGAAGATGGACATGAATGGGTCGCTTAGTCAAAAGGGCATCTGTATCTCCATAACTCCCCCAAATGACTGTCCGGAGCACACAGCTGAGCACGGGACAGCTTTCGGAAACACTGACTCACTTTTTGGGTTCTTTGAGGTTTCTGCTTTAGAGAATGGGGCATTCTGCCTGTTGCTGCCAACTATGACTTCACACTGCACCGAGCAGCTGGCTGGGAGAGGAGCCCTGTCTCCCAAATGTGGAGATGAATGATTGAAGGGAAAGGCCAGGAGAGAAAGTCAGTGAAGTGGGGGAGATGTCGAACGGAAGTGAAGTTGAAAGAGCCTGAGCAAGGCTGCTGAGATATAGGCTGGTGGAGAAAGAAGCCCCTCGTGCCTCCCCACTTAGGATTGGATTAGCTAGGAGAAGACCTGGAAGGCAAGAAACGAAGACCAGGAGGAAGGCTCCTGCAGGTTTTGGCCAGCAGTAGTCAGCTGGAGAATGGTTATTAACAGCTGTTTGGGGGTCCTAATCTGTGGAACCCTGACCTTCTTCAGAGGAAAATAGATCTTCACATTTAGGCCTTGATGTAGTCTTTTTTTTTTTTTTAGGAATCCAGACCTGCTGGAAGGGCACCATCTATGACAAAGAAATGAGGGAGGAAATAGAAGACAGAGTGACTTGGAACATCATTCAAATGTATTTTATAAAGCTGTTATCAGTAAGAAGAGCTCTGTATGCCCTATGCAAGCATTTATTCCAGGGGTGTGAAAAGAACCCCTTATGAGCAGACCCAGTGGACAGGGGCTTCTTGGCAAACAGGCAGTTTCCATTAAGAAAAAGCCCAACATCATGGTGGCCTAGCCCTGTGTTCTGAAGTATTCGGACCCCAAGACATCTGCAGGCAGGGCTAGCACCTCACAGGTTTAAGTACAGGGAACAGCAGAGACTCAACCTTCTCTGCTGGGAGGAATGGCCTTTGTGTCCAGATGGCGTGAATTGGGAGTGTTTTCCTCAGGGATCATTTGCACCTTAACCTCTCTGCACTCCTGTAGCATGTACGAGGTGTGCAAGAGGAGAGGGTTTGTTGTCACACAGATTCCTTGAGAGTCTGAGCTGAAGACTACTGTGAAGTTTATTACCATTGTAGAATTCAGATGTAAGTCCTGTGCTGGCCTAGGTTTTGAATTCTTGAATTGCACATGATATGGTGGCTTCACACACCCTTAGAACCGAGGGACAACACCCATGAGACCCATGGGTGGTAGGTGTCTGCACACTTGTAAATGCAGCTTTTAGTCATTTTGAATTACCAATGGCATGCTGGTGAGGAAAAGGAAGAAAACTATCAATAGGTGGGCTCAGGTCAAAGGGAAACTAACCAGCTGCTGGGCTGGTCCCCAGAGTCTAGCCAGCACTCCCATTCCAACATATCATGGTGGGTAAGATATCAGGGCTTGAGTCTGATTGGGACTGGTCTGGCTGACCGTGGCGCCTAATGTGGTGGATCTGGGAAGCACTCCTGTTGTTAACCGAAAATTAATAATGCGGGGTAGACAGGGATCTACATGGTTTGAGATTGGTCCATGAGCCATTAGCAAGATGCTGATGAGAAAGTGTGAGCAGGACTTGAGTCCCTCTGCCAGGAAAAGGAAAGATGATGGTGTGCTCGCTGCATTGTTAGAGCCTAGCTGAGCAGCTGGGATTTGGGCAGAGCTCCTGTCCCAGCTTTTCAGCATCTCATTGAAGTGGCAATCAGAGCCTGTGATAGAGACCCTGTCATATTGCTAAGGCGCTTCCAGTAGGCTTGGAGGGAGGGCTGCAGCTTGGTGGTTGTATTAGTCTGTTCTCCCACTGCTATAAAGAACTGCCTGAGACTGGGTAATTTATAAAGGAAAGAGGTTTAATTGACTCACAGTTCCACATGGCTGGGGAGGCTTCAGGAAACTTACAGTCATGGCAGAAGGGGAAGCAAAAACATCCTTCTTCACATGGTGGCAGGAAGGAGAAGTGCTGAGCAAAGAGGGAAGAGCCCCTTATAAAACCATCAGATCTTGTGAGAACTCACCCATTATCACGAGAACAGCATGAAGGTAATTGCCCCATGATTCAGTTACCTCCCACAGGGTCCCTTCCATGACACGTGGGGATTATGGGAACTATAACTCAAGATGAGATTTGGGTGGGGGCACAGCCAAACCATATCAGTGGTGCAGGAGGGGAAATCTCTCCAGGAACACCAGATGCCAGGCAGAGGGAGCTGGCACATAGTAGGTGCTTATAAATAAATGAAGTGGAGTTCCAGGCCATACCTGCTGTTGGGATTAGGCCTGGATAAATCAGCCTGACCTAGGCTTGGGAGAAGTTGAACCCACTGAGTAAAGATGCTCTAGGTTGGCGGCCAGTCTGGGCAGGTGGGGACTGATGAGTGGCTTCTGGCCATTGAGTCCTTCTTCGTGGTGAATGCAGGGGGACATGAGTGAGCTCTGTAGCCAGAGGCTCAGAGCCTGGGCTCAATCATGCTCCCAATTTATTCACGGTCACCCACTATCTGGACTGCCATGGGCTGTGCTGCTTTCTTGTGCATAGTGTGAGAAGAGAGCTGATTGGGGTTGGACCTGAGAATCCTGGTGTGTTCTGGCTCTGACTCCCCTCTCCCACCTGTAGGTTTTTCCTTCTCTTTACTCAGTGGGCACCAGCACCACTTCCTTTCTTGGAAGTGGTGGCCCAGGCTGTCCTGCTGAACTCCATTTCAGGAGCCAGCTGTGAGGTTCTACATTCCCAAGCCCCTGGGATCTTTGAGTAAACTCTGCTGCTACTGGCCTAGAGAGGAGGAATGCTTGCAGAGGTGAGGGCCAAAGACTGGGTCTCCCCAGACACTTTCCCCGGTGCTGGAGTTAAGGGCACAGACACCACTTTGACCTTGAGGTTTCCACTTTGTGCAGCGCAGAAGGTCAGTCCCAGGAGATGTGCTCCACCAGGCCCCCTAGAAGAGGGGTGGTTAGAATCTTTGTTGCATTCCCCTGTCCTGCCCCACCATGGGACTCCTGGGATGGTGCCTTGGGCCTCCCTTCACTAATTTGGACAATTCCTTTCAGGATATTAAATGTTCTTGCCCAAGGGTGAAGCTGACAGCTCTGGGAAGGAGAACTCCTGCTGCATCCATGCAACATTTACTAGGGCTTTTTAGGAGCCAGGAGCCCCATTTGGCACCAGGGATGCAGAGATAAAAGACATAGTCCCTGCCCCAAGGATCAGGGAGTCTTGTGGAGGAGATAGGCTTGTCAAAGAATACAGGATGACATGATGAGTGTCCTGGGAGAGGTACAGGCTCTGTTTGGAGTGGACTCTCACCAGCTCACATCAGTTAAAGCCTGGAAGTTGTGAAAGTAGTGAACTACTTCCATAGTAAAGGGTAAATATTTGCTCCCTGAGCCCCCCAAGTGATGATGCCCAATATTCCAGTCTACCAGCCATTCCAGCCTGATACCTCCTTCTCCCCACCCCACCCTGTCCCTGGATCCAGGAACTAAGGATCAGTGCCTGGCTTAGGATGTGATGTCCATTTGGTCCTGAGTTTGCGCTCTATGAAGTGTTACTTGTCTCAAATATCAGCCCTAGTTCCATGATGGACAGCACAGCAGAGAAATTTGTGACTGAGAAACAGGGGGCCAAGGAAGGCTCTCCAAAGGCGAGGACATCCTGGCTGAGTTGTGCAGGATGAGACTCTGAGCAGTGTGTGTCAGTCAGCATCTCTCCTCAGCTCTCTGTTTTGTGCTTCTTGGGCCCTTGGCATTGGACCTCAGCCCTGTCCCTGGCTACTTTGACAGCTCTTTCCCACTGCAGGTTGGAGCCCACCTGGTCCCAGCTTCAAGGAGAAGCTTCTGGGAATTTCTGCAAGGTCTGAATGCTTACTGAGCGCAGAACTGAGCATGGGGCACGAGGAGGGTGAACAAAATAAATAGAATGCAGCAGACTTTGTTGTCAAGGAATTTATGCTCTCACAAGGGAAGCCAGGCAGATAATGCCTAGACACACAGGTGACAGGATTACATACATACATCAGCAGCCACCTAGAAAAATTTCCCAGGAATTAGAGGGTGAGGCTGGGATCACTGAGTGACTGTGACTGGGTGGCGATGGTTTGTTAAAAGCTTAGGGGAGAGGAAGATGTGGCACATTGGAACCCCAGGAGGAGACATTCAGCTCCACTGACATTCTGAGTACCCAGAGGTGGGCAGGGAGAGGCACCATGGCTCAGAGGATACTGGAGGGAACCATATCTGGGCAGCCAGGGCTTTGTTTGGCTGACTTGTAAAGTTCAGGCTGGGTTATGAGAGGATGAGGAAGCAGTGGGTAAGGATGGGAAGGGGGTGGCTGGGAAGAGTCTCACACTACACGTCTGTCACAGCCTCAGCCACTGAAGCTACAAGTAGGGTTACCCTCCCTGCCATGGTGGCCCCAGATCCTGACCTCAATTCCTGCCCAACCCAAGGATTGCTTTTCTTTTTGAAGAGGAAAATAAACATTCTTTGAGCCCTAGCATATTTCAGGGAATGTGCTAGGGCTTTTTACAAACACTATTTTAGTTCATTGTTATGATGCCTCCGTGAGTTCAGCATCATTATCTCTATTTTACAGGTAAGGAAACTGAGGCCATGGGAGATCACCTAGCTTGTCAGTGACAGACTGGAAAGTGAAGCCCAGTGCTGACCCCAAAGCTGTTATTTTTTTTCATTATACCAAACCGCTTCCAAAAATAGTACAGGGAAGAACCAGAGGGGAGACGGCATGATGATGCCTGGCAGGTGGATTTCTCTGTGGAAGTAAGCACACCTCCCTGGAGTAGCTTGATGTTTTATTTTCTTTGAGAAAAAGATGAGGACACATGGGGACAAGAAGAATGAGAGTCACAAAAGCCATTTACACAGGTCCCATTAGCAATCCCCTTTCCTCTCAGCTTCCAGCTGGATTCAAGCCTCAGGAAAGCATCTCAGTAGTGCAATGGTTTGGACACGGGAAACAGAGAAAAAGTTGCTTCTGTCCTCAAAGGGTCTGTAGCTCTGTTTATAGTCCCTTCTCCTCAGTTTCAGATTTCCTGCAGGCTTAAGGCTTCCTAATAGAAGTTTGGTTTGGTGTGAGGCGTTTGATAGCCATTGGGATGTCTTGGGCCTGTAGGGGACATGATCGATGTCATCTTTGTAAAAAATGGAGCCTAGAACAAGTTAGCACTCAAAGAATGAAAGCTGAAAGGGTTGCTAAGAGGTCCTCCTATCCTTCTGGGCATGAGGCTGTGTAAGATAGAAGCTGTAGAAATAAAAAGACAAGGGAAGTTACTTGCAATATCAGGAAGGAGGGACTGATGGGACTTGAATCTGAGAAAGAAAAGACCTCACAGAGCCTTTTGAGTAGATGTGGTCAATGGATGATACTTTCATGGTCCTTCCATGTACTGTGCCCAGGGCAGACATCACTAATCAATCACAGAGGTTTTTTTTTTTTTTTTTTTTTTGTCCTGCTCAACCATAGACCTCTTCTAATCACAGCACTCTGTTAGCTCTTGCCAACCCACTGGTATTGTACATAAGTTAAAATTGACTGACCATCTCTGCTGCCATGTTTCAAGTCAGGAGTACTCAGTGAAGGTAGTTTGGGAAAGTTCAGGTGGGAAGAGTGAGCCATTCTGTCCACATTTGCTCTTTAGAGTTCAGGGGAATGCATATTGTGATAACAAGAACTTCAGGACAGGAGACAGGTTAGGCATCAAAGGTAGAGCTGTAGAACTAGAATCAATCTCTAATTAGGCAGTAATTGAAGTCGTGTGAATGGAGAGATGCCTTCCCAGAGGGTGAGTATATGAGGAAGAGAACAGACGGTTTATTGCTGGAGGAAAGGAATTGGGTGGCAATGATGAAGTAAGGGAGAGAAAAGCGAACAAGAGAGAAACCTGCATTTCCTTCACTTGGGTGAGGAAGGCTACTGCTCCAGCTCCTTAAATGGAGCCCTCTGGAACCTTCAGAAATTCCAGAGCTGGTTTCCTTACAGATAACAAGGGTGAATATCATTTCCTCCCTTTCAGGCCCCAGATGTAAGTAGGTGTTCCTCTCAGTGCTCAGGTCTTACAGGAGCTGGCCCTGGGGCCTGCCTCCCTCCTGCAGCCCCTGCTCCACATTCTTCTGCAGCCCCCATCCCAGCCCACCCTTCCTTCTTCATCCTGTGACTTCGCTCTTCTTCACTGTGGCTCGGTCGCATCCCGGCTTGCTGTGCACGAAGGAGAGGGCCAGGCATCACAAATGTGATCTTGTCTTTCTGATGCTTACCTTGACTAATCACACTGACACCCTCAGGTTCTGGGATAATTATTCCTGCAAAGTCAAGGACTCCCTTTCCTCCTAGTGACCTGAACTTACCCTCTAACAATGAAAATGCCCCAAGCTTTGGAGCGACTTTTCTGCATTAACTCTGAGGCAGAGTTGCAGTGAGAAAATCTACCCTTTTAATGGGCGAAAATATTGCCCTCATAAGTCTTTATGCAATGCACTTGAGCTTAATGCTCACTTACCAATTCGCCTTTATAACTTCCATATTGAGTGAATTAAGTCCTCCATGCGGGTAGTTATTAAAGAAGTGATAAGTGCTTTATAATTCAGTAAAGGGTGGCCTGGCCATTTCATATTTTCCTAAGGAAATTGGCCGCCCAAAGGGCAGCATTCTCAGAACCCCTGGGGCCAGCTGATTTTAGGCACAGAGCTCGCACTATTGGATTACTTTCAAGCCAGCTGCTCAGGCCTGGACCAAACTCCTTCTCACTCAGGCTTTTCCCCCCAAGACCCCTTGGGGAGTAAGGGTCAAAATCAATGTCTGTCTCCCTGCCCGAGGCTGTTTTTACTCTTGATCAAAGGCCTCCATTTTCTCCCCTGGTTCAAAGCTAAGATGCCTAGTAAGGATCAGAGGTCTTAAAATCAACATGATTTGATTCTCATTTGTAGACAGGAGGAGACTTTCTCCAAGGGGCTACAGGGGTTCCACCCCTCTGACCCCAATCCCATGGGCACAACTTGTTCCTTTATACTTTAGACTCTTCAAGTGGTTGGAAAAAGTGCTGTCCCCATCAAGACCTTGGTAACCACAGATTTTTCATGACTTGTTGAGAGGTCACAGGGTTCTGAGGAGGGACAGTCATTTATTAATTTGTTTATTTAAAATTTCTGCTATGTACCGGGAACTTGGATGAGTGCTGCAGATACAATAGTGAATAAGACAGGTTGCCTGCCTTCAGGGAGCCTGCAATGCATTAGGAGAGAGACACAATAAACAAGTGAACACATAGGTGACATAATCAGAGGTTTTGGTAAGTGACAATAAATGAGTTATCTAGAGCATCATTTCTCAACCTTAGCGCTACTGATATTTTAGAATGGATAATTCTCTGTTGGGGGTGGGGGCTGTCTTGTGCATTGTAGGAGATTAATAACATCTCTGGCCTCACCCCGCTAGACACCAGTGGCACCGCCCCAATAGAGACAATCAAAACTGATGTCTTCAGACAACCCAAGCCTGGGGGGCACAGTCTGCCCCTGACTTGAGCATGAGCACTATTGATCTAGAGGAAGGTTCAGAGAATGACCCTAGCTAGGTTGGTCAGGGAAGGCTTCTCTGGAGAAGTGACATTTCGAAAGAATCCTGAAGCTGCTGTCTTGGCCGAGGGAAAAATAAATGCGAAGGTCCTGAGAGGAGACCAGTGAGGCTGAATCAAGTGAATGAAGAGAGAGGGAGGTTTCAGCTGAGGAGGGAATGGCATATGTTACATGAGGAAGGATCCTGCTGGTCATGGTGGAATCAGAATTTTCCCCCAAGTCCAAGTGCAGGAGAAGCCACTAGAGGTTTTTTGTTTGTTTTGGTGGAGGGCATGATTAAATTTATATTCCAACTAATTCATTGGGGTTTCTGTGTGGAGGACAGATTTTAATTGGGCCGCAGTGGAAACAATAGTCATGTTTTGGAGGCAGGGGTCTTTGTGAAAGGTGATGGTGGCCTGGACGCAGGTGATAATAGTGGATGTGGCAAGAAGTAGATAGAGTTGAAGGTAGAATCAATGACAGGGTTTGTCTGGGACAACTCCATGATACCAGTGTCATTTATTGATATGGAGACAGCTCACTGGGAGGAAAGCAGGGGCTGGTATTGGATCTGCTAAGATGTCAGCTAAACAACTGGAGCTCAGGGAAAGTTCTGCCAGAGATGCACATTTGAGTGCTATCAGCACAAGGATGGCACTCAGAGCAGAGCACTTGGGGGAGATCACCTTGGCACATGAGAGAGGAAGTGAATAGAGGAGCCCCAGCCTCCCTGGGAGACTCCAACATTTAAGGATCAGGCAAAGAATACAACATCAGCAAAGGAGCCTAAGAAAGAATATCCAGAGAGTAGAAAGAAACCCAGGAGAGAGTGTAGTCAAGGAAGCCAGAGAGGAAAGAATGTTTCAAGGAAGAAAGAGTGGTTAACAGGGTAAAATGCTACCCAGAGATTGAATAATGGGTGACAGAGAAGAGTCGATTGGATTTGCAAACATAAAAATCGCTGGTGACCTTGACAGTGCAGTTTCAGTAGAGTAGTGGGATCGAAGACAAACTAGGATGGAGAATCAAAGGGAGGCGAGGAAGAAGGGCCTGCAGGTGTAGACGATTCTTTTAAACCATTTGCCATAAACAGGCATAGACACATGAGTTGGTAGCTGGAGGAGGACATGGAGTCAAGGAGGTTTTTTTTCTTTTTGTAGTTGAGCTTTCCTAAAACATGTTTATATGTTGATGGAAAAATATAGCAGAGAGATAGTTGAGGGTAGAGAAGAGGAAGAGAAAAAATGAATGTGTTCCTGAGAAGATGGGAAAGGTTGAGGCCGGGTAGAAAGTCCACATGGGAAGCTGATAGCTAAATGGTTAAGGTCTGACATTGATCCCTTTGGGGATTCGTTCATTTATTCGCCTAGTGGTCACTATTTGCATAACACTGCAACCACAGCCTCCTGGCTTTGCCCTTAGAAAACTCATGCTTTGTTGAAGGCCATAGTCATGTAGGGACAGGAAAGGTGGAAAAGATGTGCCTGAGTGCCAAGGACATTTCTGCTTCCTCTTCGTTTGGTGTGTGGGGCCCTCCTACTTCCCCACTGCTGACCCTGACAGTGGACATCAAGCTGAGACCTGGGCCTGGGAGGGAGCTCTGGATATGGGGCCCTTGAGACCTCTGAGATCACCTTCCTCTTGCTGCTGTGCCCTGCAGTTGTGCCTCCAGCATGCCTGTCCCTGGGTGGGATGTTCAGTGGTGTGCTCGGGGCCACAGCTCTCCCCAGAGATCAAGTTCAGGGTGCCTGTAGGGTCAGACCAGGGCCCTGGGCTGCTCAGGGGGCCAGGGTGAGGGCCGTACAGGTACTGAGGGTGGAGATCCTCTGGCAGTGAGGTGGGGCAGCTGGGTGGCTACGTAGTACCGCCCTGGATGGCTTTCCAGGTATATACTTACTCAGGGGTAGTGCCCCAATTTAAGATTCTGGGGGTGAGTAAATGGTGAGTAAGACAGATATGATCTCTGTTCTCATGCATTATGGTTCTAATGTAGAGACACTGATGACAAACACATAATCAAATAATCTAATAAGACAATTACAGATGGTTATTAAGGGCTGTGAAGGACATAAACAGGAGTTTGTGCCAGAGAGCAACTGGAGGGGAAATGCAGGGGCTGCTAACACAGTGGGGTCAGGGCAGGCTTCTCTGAGAAGGTGATTTTTGAGTGGAGATCTGAGGGATTGAAAGAAGCCAGGGATGAGTGTTTCACGTAGGAGGTCCAGTTGGGAATAAGCTTGGCATATTTAAAGACCAGAGGCAGGACAGTGTGACTGGAGCCCACAAAACAAGGGGAGTGTGTTCAGAGAAGGAGCCCTGGAGGCATCTGGTGGCCAGCTTGTGCAGGACCTTGAGGGTGGCTTCCCAGTGATGTCTGGACATCATTGGATTTTATTGTCATAGCCAAAGGAAGCCATTGGAGGGTTTTAGGCAGGAGAGAGTGGTTGCAATAACGTAGATTGTTGAAGAGGGAAAGCAGGGAGGCCAGGTAGGAGGGGATGCTTGTTCTCCAGGTTAGAATAGGTGGTGGTTACCAGGAGCACTGATGTGTAGGCAAGCTGGGGTTGCCATCCTGTGCCAGCCCAGGCAGCAGCAGTAAAAATAGAAGCAGATAGGCTGGGGAGGGGTAGGATAGGAGGCCACAGGCTGGGGTTCAGCCACAATGGCCTGGACTCCCCAGTGAACTGGCTGGCTCCCAGATGAAATCTCGCTCCTGGGAGTTAGCCCTTTTCTTAGTGGGGTAGCAGTGAAGATGTGCCCTTGATCTTTTCCTGTTAGGAGACACAGCATCTTTGCACCTGCAGAACACAGGTGTGTGCACAAACGTTCTTCATTCCTGGCACAATACTTTGGAATTGATCAGGAAGCCAGCACAGATGCTGTCGTCTCCCATCTGTTCGCTGCATGATCTGAATGTTCCTTTCTGTGGTCCCAGGGGTGGCCCCAGATGCGGGGCTGGTTCACCGTGGTCCTTGGCACACAGCTGCTTGTAGGCTTGTGTGCTAATGTGCTGGCATGCTGGGGTCACCGGCACAAGCCGTCCCAACCCCTGGCTGCCTGGGGCTCTCAGGTCTGGCTCCCCAGGCATCTAGCACACTGTCCCCCACAACAGCTGTCAAGGGAGGGAGAGCCAGGTGACTTGGCTAGCGTGATCCGATGCGCTCCTTCCCAGCCCCCGTGATGCCTTAGCACCATGGAGCTGTTGCTGCAGACGGTTTGTTTATGATGCTAAACATATCAGATAATTGAAAGCTAATGCTGCTGTCTGGATCACTAGACATAATACGCCTGGATAACAAATCAATTTCCTCATTGCCCTACAAGGCTTCGGAGTCAAAAGCGCGGCACATTGTGCGTGTGTGTGCACACGTGCATTCATGCATGTGTGTGCTCCAATGCCGACTTGTTAGGAAATGGAATTCCAGACTAGCTTCTGCAGGCACTAGCTGGAGAGAAGGGACACCTGTATGCAGTCTTGTTTTTGAAGCTTTTGAATTTTGTGTTGGAGGAGTAGAGTACTCACATATAAAAAACATCCGGAGGCCTAGGCAGGCTGATTGCTTGAGGCCAGGATTTCGCAACCAGCCTGGCCAACATGGTATAACCCTGTCTCTACTAAAAATACAAAAATCAGCCAGGCGTGGTGACACATGCCTATAGTCCCAGCTACTCGGTAGGCTGAGGCACGAGAATTGCTTGAACCTGGGAGGCAGAGTTTGCAGTGAGCTGAGATCACTGCACTCCAGCCTGGGTGACAGTGAGGCTCTGTGTCAAGACACACACACACACACACCCACACACACACACACACACACACACACACGGGAAACATCAGCTTCAGCTGCCTCCTGCCAGTATTCTGAACATAATGTTAGTGTCGTACACTTAGGTACCGCCATGTAAATGTGAATTGTGACTGCACCTCCAGGAAAGCTTCACTTAACTGGCAACTTCAGTTATCCAAAAGGGGGAGCAAAACAAAGTCATATGAAAACAAGGGCAAATATCTCCCTATCTGTATGCATGTGCATGTATGTGTGTGTGAATGTTTTCATATTCCCTTAGATCCTATTTACGCTTACTTTACATGCATTTCTAACAATACAAATGGAATCAGCTATTTATTCCACTAGTGCCATGCATCCACAGTGAATTGAGGACTTAGGCATTACCTTCTCTAACCCTTACCACAACTAGTTTTGCTATGGAAAATCTGACGGCTGGAGAAGCTCTAGTAACTGGCCTGAAGGCATCTGGCTTCCGGTGCTAGCGTGTCATCTCCAGGTCAGCCTAATTCCAGGTGCCAGCTCTTACCTATTGGGCTCCAAGAGGCTGCAGAGGATACTGGGCACAGCACATTTGGGAGGGAGGAGGGGCCCTGGGGACAGCTTAAGAGGTGATGGCCTGCAGCCTAATATCAAAGAAAGAGCCAGAAAATAGTTAAAATGGATGCGATAACCATTGGAATAGGAAGTCATATCAGGGTAGGGCCATTTGTAGTAGGGCTACAAATTCTGCATCCATCAAGAGCTTCTGAGGGTTTTGCTGTGCTACAGCCTGGCAGACTCATTAGGCTGGTCGTATTGATGTAAGGTCATCAAGAAAATGTAAATCATGATCTGTCTACTCTGTTTAAAAAGGCAAGGATGTGTGTAATGCATTTAGGTGGAAAAAAGAAACATCCAGCAGGGAAGTTGAAAATGCAAAGGGTTTTGCATTTAAATTTAGTTGTCTGGAAAATTTGGTTATGAAGAAGAGCTCATTAATAGCAGTGAGAAGTCACAGTGAAGATAACAGCAATCTGACAGCCAGAGAGGAGCGGGAAAAGCTTAGAAAAATGAGGCAATACTGGGCCTGCTACCTGTCGAGAAAGGAAGGATGTTCCTAAGTCCCACCGACCGAGTTCCTGTCTTGCCAAGTGCCCAGGGAAGTTCTGCCAGGTAAAGGGTGCCTTGTCCCTGTTGACTTCCTCAATCACCTTAGTCCTCTGGGGTTAGATGGTGGTGGGCGTCTTTGTGTTCTACAGTTTTCTGCATAGGAGAGGAGTAAACATGAAACATTAAATATTGAAGGTAGAAACAACTCTTAAACATATCCACATGACATATTTTTAATTAAAATATGGACCACACATTCTGTACCATCCAATTTTGGAATGCTTGGAGATTGCCAATTCGTTTATCTACTGGCCCAAGCAAAACAGAAGGAAGAAGAGAAAACTGGGGTACAAAAGTACCATCTGGTTGGCAATGGTGGCTCACGCCTGTAATCCCAGCACTTTGGGAGGCCGAGGCAGGTGGATCACCTGAGGTAAGGAGTTTGAGACCAGCCTGGCCAACATGGTGAAACCCTGTCTCTACTAAAAATAGAAAATTAGCTGGGTGTGGTGGCACATGCCTGTAATCCCAGCTACTCGGGAGGCTAAGGCAGGAGAATTGCTTGAACCTGGGAGGCAGAGGTTCCAGTGAGCCATTGCACCCCACTGCAGAGGTTGCAGTGAGCCATTGCACTCCAGCCTGGGCGGCAAGAGTGAAACTCCATCTCAAAAAAAAAGAAAAAAAAAAAGGAATTACAATCTAATTTATTCTAGCACAAAGAATGTTTGTAGTCCCCATGAATGTATCAATTAATATTTAATTTATGCCATGTCCCATTATAAAAATGGCTATGAAGCAGCTATCTGTGGTCCTAGGTCTCTGGGACCTGGTGTTGCTGTTATGAGTCACTAAGAGTGGGTATGTTTCAGACTGATTTTTTAGAATTGCCAAAGAGACTCTGCATGGCCATTCCCTGACTCCATTTCCCTTCTAAGCCCACCTGGCAGCATCATGAGATCTTGATCCCAGGGTTCTACCTTGACATCACTGAGGTTTTTGAGTTCCTGCCCTAAGCCCGACTCTGACTCTGGAGGTCAATGTCATCATGTATTATGCCCCACTGTCTCCCTCCATCTGGAAAAGTGGTGCCCAACTAGCTCTTGGCAGAGTAGTGGCTCTGTGGAATGGAAGGGCAGTGGTGAGAGGGTAGGAGCAGGGCATTGAGCTGATTTTCTGAATGGAGCATTTCACATTTCTATGGAATGAAGAGGCATGAGAAATCCAGGAGAGGAACTTTCAGTGGAGAGAAAAGGCTCTTGGCCAGTGGGTTCCAGCCAGAGATGGTGAGAAGAGACCACTGTTGCGTCTGGAATGTGTAGCCTGGCTTGGGCCACGGTCCAGCAGGCCAACACACCTCTCATTTCCTCTCAAGAAATGCCTGTGACTTGAGAGGGTCCTGGGAGCTGTGGCTTGCCCATTTTTTCCTCTCACCTGGACTCAGTGACCTAGAGGTAGACTTTTTTGTATTGGCCTGAAGCCTGGTAGTGTTTGCTGCAAAGCAGTCATTTTCAAAATTGATGTTGTTTTAAGCCATGAGACTCTTGCTTTAATAGCCCTCTTAGGCAGAAGCTTTATATAATAAAGCAGGATTTCTCAATCCTGGTGCTGTGGACTTTTGGGGCTGATGATTCTTAGTGGTGGGGGCTGTCCTGTGCATTGCAGGATGTTTAGCAACATCTCTAATCTCTACCCACTGTAGGCCAGTGTTACTCTCTTTCCCTAGCTGTGACAATCAAGAATGTGTCCAGATATTGTCAAATGTCTGCTGGGGGGCAAAGTCGCCTCCCTTTGAGAACCAATGTATTATGAGACTAAAGTGGAGGTAATTTATTTAAAGTAGGAGTGGGCACCTGATATGCCACCCCTTTGCCCTCTTTCTCCTCCCTCTACTCTCTGTTTCTGATTGAACCAGGACACCCAGATTGAGAGCAGAGCTGCAGGTTCCTGTGGGGGCCATCACCATGCACTCTGCAGAATTGCATAGTCCCTTGGGCATTGCTCTAAATTCTTTTCCTCCACAGCGGGAGTGGGTTTGTAAGATGTCTGGGCAGGGATGAGCTGGTCCAGCCTGTGGTCCTGGAACAGGGAAACCAGTCACCGCCCCCACAGGGTTTAGGTGCCTGGCCTGCCTCTAGAAGTGAATAGGTATTGATTTTTTCTTTTTTATTTTTTTTGAGACAGTGTCTCATTGTGTTGTCCACACTGGAGTGCAGTGGTGTGATCTCGGCTCACTGCAGCCTCTGCCTCCCAGGTTCAAGCGATTCTCCTGCCTCAGCCTCCTGAGTAGCTGGGATTACAGGCACCCACCACCATACTTGGCTAATTTTTGTATTTTTAGTAGAGACAGGGTTTACCCCATGTTGGCCAGGCTGGTCTCGAACTCCTGACCACGAATGGTCCACCCGCCTCAGCCTCGCAAAGTGCTGGGATTGCAGGCAGTATTGATTGATTTTCAAATGACAAAACAAATGCTCAATGAAAACAACCTGGACAGCCCAGAAAATCACAAAAAAGGAGAAGCCACGTGTAATCGTTCTGGGTTGAGATACTCACCATTAACAAAGGCAAACCAAACCTGCTCTTTTACTATATATATATATAATATTTTCTAGAGCCTGCCTTTTTCACTGAAAGTGGTGGTCTCCCTAGTAGCACACACACCAGCCGGCAGAGTCACAACACTGACCTCCTGGTTGGGTACCAAGTGGTGAGTCATAGGAGAACTTGGCAGGTGCCCAGCTGATGCCATCCGGAAATGTCAGGGCCTCATCTTCATCCTCTTGCTCTTCCTCGGAACCTGCTCTGATGTGGCATCTATGCACTCCTTGAACCTGTGTATAAACTCCTGCTGGAACAGTTTTCCTGGAGGCCATGAATGACAGGTTTCCTACCCCTCCACACTCTGCCACATGGGGTTTTTATCAATGATTGCTGAGAAATGACAACTTCCAGCAGAAGCCTGATGCCATTTTTAGCTTGAAAACTGAGAACAAGACTGCTCAGTTTCTGTAAGGCACAGGAGGAAAATAATCAGCACAGCCAGCTCTGCCTGAGGACTTACATGTGCCCCACACTGCAAAGGGGTTTTCTTTTTTATCATAGTCTTTTGATCTTCACATCATTCTTAGGAGGCAGTTATTTTATTATCCCCATTTAATAGATGAGAAAACTGAGGCACAGACAGAGAAGTAACCTGGACAGGGTCACATAGATAGGGGTACTGGTGGGGCCAGGATATGCATTTTGACCTTCAGCTCCTAGGGCAGGAGTCGACAACTGTTTTCTGTAAAGGGCCAGAGAGTAAATATTTCAGGTTTTGCAGGCCATATGGCCTCTGTAGCAACTATTCAGCTCTGTTATTGTAGCTTGAAGAGAGCTATAGATGACAGTAAATGAACGGGTATGAACATGGAAATTTGAATTTCATGTAGTTTTCATGTGTTACAAAATATAATTCTTCTTTTGATTTTTAAAAATGTAAATGCTATTTTTAGCTCTGGGGCTGCAGGAAAGCAGGCAGCGGGCTGTAGCTTGACGACCACTGCCTTAGAGCCCTGACTGCTACCCACACTGTTGCACTGTGGCTACAAAAATGCCATTCCCTGATTTAGGAAAACTCAGACCTACTCAACGGAGGAGGTGGGGACCATTATTCTACTTACCGGAGGACTCTTTGCAGCAAGGAGTTCATTCATTTCTCTGCCATATCTCAGTGCTTGCCTAAGTCAGGGAAGGGTCAGTTTGTGGGCATAAGGACATGAGGGCTGAGAAGGGTAAGGCTTGAGGACATGGTAATGATTGACAACTCAACCGTAACAACACATTTATGGAATTCTAATGTGAGCTGTGAAAAATGATTTCACTGATTTAAACAATTGGATCAAAGTTGCTTGTTGGGAGCAGATCCTTGTAGGAAGCTGGAGTCCTGTGAATGAGAAGTATTCTGTACAATCATGGTGATCTACTTGGTAATTTACAAAGCCCAGGGAATACACTGGGGGACCTGGTGGCACAGATAGTTCTACTCCTCTGGCGCTTTCTTTTCATCTGAAATGTTGCCAGGTTCTCTGCCATGGTGAGACCAGACCACCCAAACTGCCCTGGGGCTGTAAGGCTTCCAGGGAGAACTTTGGCATTGGAATCCAACACCAACCTGGCCACCTGGTCCATGTCCCCAGCAGATGCCAGTGTCTCTGGCTGCTCAGCAGGGACTTTGAGAGAATGTGGTACAAAACAGGTTCTCAGCATACCTTGTCACCGTGTGGCTCTGAAATGCTTCCAGAGGCCCTGGCAGTCATAGTCCTGCTGCCTTGCTGGCTCTGACTCGAGTTGGTGGCAGATGGCAGAGCTACGGGTGTGGTGGTGCTGGGGAGGAGACGTCTGGGGAAGGTGGCTGTCACTTTTCTGGACAGAGTGTGCCTGGGTTAGCTCTGTCCCAGGATGAGCTGTCACCTCTCTGCACTCTTCACTAAGAGTGAAGTACTTAGAATTCATGGCCACTGATCAGAGTAAAATCCTGGGAGGATGGGGTGGGCAGTGGAAGGCCTTTTCCCGAGATCCTTTGGTGCGTCTTGGGATCACAGGTGTGTATGAATGGGCACATTCATACACCTTTAGAGCTGCAAAGGGCTTTGATAATTAATAGTGTAATGGTCCTCAACCTGGGGACCCCAAAAGCGGTAATGAGGGGTGTTTGTTTCTGGCATTTGGTCAATACAAAAATAGTAAACCCAGAAATCAGATCCATACCCATGACAAGACTTCTCATGCTGACAGAATGTTGAGTTTCTTTGCTTTGGGCTGGAATTTATGCAGTGGATGAGTTAGCACGGGTTTGTGTCTGTTGATAAAAAGCTCTGGTTAACAGTGATTTATATCGCTGATTAATAAATCCAAGAAGATGAATTAATTAGTAGTTAATATATGTAGTGTGCTTGCTAGACATAAACCTCCTTAAACATGGGATCTCTTGGGGCAAAGTTCTAAAAGGAGACCTTCATGATGAAAAATGGAGAAACTGCTGATCCAGTGCAACTCTCCTCTTTTACAAATGAAGACATGAGAGACTCAGAGAGGTGGAAGCACTGGCTCAAAGTCACTGGGTCCTGAAGTCTCAGATGAAGCTAGGGTTTGTGTCCTCCACTGCCAGGTTCCCATTCTTTCCATGACACCCTAGTGGCTCCAGGATCCTTAGGTGGCCCCCACTCTCTGGAGTCAGCTCCACCAAATCAAGCCATTGGTTTTTTGAGCTCCAGGAGGGATTGGGCTGTGGGTCACCCAAAGGGGGCTTCCAGAGTCTAGACCCTGGTGATGCTGGAAGTAGGAGTGTGTCCCTCCTTGGCTATGCCCGCTGGCCAGCCGGCCACCCCGTCCTTTTTTAAAGCCATGTCATTTGTATTGTCTTTATGGGCAATAACTAAGGGAAAAAAAAGGCCAGTCCTTAGGAAATTCTGAATAGGAAAAAGAAAGAAGGGGAACAGAGGAAAACTGAGTTAGGAAGGCAAGCAGGGAGATTGAACTTCACGTCTTTAGCATCTTTTTCTAGCTAATGGGGAGACATTCAATGCAATCCATGGGCCAGGAACTTGGAACCAATGAATCCAGTTAATTCTTGCAACAACCCAATCAGGCAGACGGTGTGAACCCCACCACGCAGAGGAAGAAACTGAGGCTCAGATTTATTTGGTGACTTGGCAAAAGGCCTGGCAATCAATTAGCTCATCGGGGATCAAAGCCAGGTCTCTGTGGCTCCAAAGCCAGCCCCATTTCTGTTGCTTCTGGCTGACCGTTACCTTTCCTCCTCCCCTGCAGACACATAGAGAACTGGCGCAGTCTTCACACGCTCAACGCCGTGGACATGGAGCTCTACACCGGACTTCAAAAGCTGTGAGTACACCCGGCCACAGAGAGGCCTTTCCCTGTGGAAGGGGTGGATGCCACCTGGTCTGCCTTCTGGGGTGGCGTGAGGGGCACAGCAAGGCTGCCATCCGTGCTTTCTCCCCCAGGTCTTCTTTTGGTAGAGTTGGCAATATGCACTTAGGGGACACCAGAGGCTTCAAAGGCCATCTCTTCACACCCCTTTGTTTCACCCTAGTCTAGAGAGGCAAGGGGGTTGTGTGAATTCCCATCTTGAAGGTAGGGTTTCAAGGCAGGCCTAGAACCCAGGCATGCTGGGTGAGTGTCCTTTCCCTACCCTTATGCTTGACTGATGAGCCCCATGGAGTATGAGATTTCCCAGCTACCTCCACCCTTGGATGTCGGTACTAGTGACTGTGGGGACCTGGAGTGGGGAGAGGGACAAGGAACAAAGAGGGCTGCAGCCCTGCCATTACTGGACCAGCAGAAGCCCTGGTCCTTACCTACTGGCCAGGATGGGTGGAGGGCAGCTGCCAGTATGACCCCTGACCTCCCAGCCTCGTGGGGACCTGGTGTGGGGAGAGGGACAAGGAACAAAGAGGGCTGCAGCCCTGCCATTACTGGACCAGCAGAAGCCCTGGTCCTTACCTACTGGCCAGGATGGGTGGAGGGCAGCTGCCAGTATGACCCCTGACCTCCCAGCCTCGTGGGGACCTGGTGTGGGGAGAGGGACAAGGAACAAAGAGGGCTGCAGCCCTGCCATTACTGGACCAGCAGAAGCCCTGGTCCTTACCTACTGGCCAGGATGGGTGGAGGGCAGCTGCCAGTATGACCCCTGACCTCCCAGCCTCACGGGGCCCTGGGGCGTGTGAGCCCAGGTGCCTCCACTGCTGAGCAACCCCAGCAGGCCACCTGTGATAACTGGCAATGAAGAGGTGCAGATAATCCACAGGGCGGCTGCAGGGCCAGCCTTAGCCTCACCCCCTGCCAGCCTCAGCCCAGAGCAGATATCCCTCTGCCACTCGAGCTCTGCTGATCCTCTTTTTCTCTCTGTCTAGGACCATCAAGAACTCAGGACTTCGGAGCATTCAGCCCAGAGCCTTTGCCAAGAACCCCCATTTGCGTTATATGTGAGTAGAGCTGGGCTGCAGGGATGGGGGGCACATGGCAGGTACTCTTGGGGCAGTGAAGCCGGAGACCTGAGGTCTAGACCTGGCTTTTTGCCTCCAGGGGCTCTTGGGCAAGGTTTTGAACTTTCTTGGGCTTCCAATTTTGCCTCTTAAAAGGATTATTTTGGGTTTGATGATCTCTAAGTTTCCTGTCAGAAGGAAAAATCTAGGACCAGGGGCTGAGAGGGAGAGTCAGTCTCCTGACACCCAAGTGTGTTCACTTTCATGATGAAACTTGCAATTTTATGGGAACATAAATGATAGGGAATTCCACTCATATGTAATGTGAATACTACACTTCTGCGACCATAAGTAGGCCCATAAGAGTGTGTATGTGTGTTAGGACTGGGAGGGGGGGGTTGCAAGAAGAAAGAAAGTATGGCCAATAGCCAGTGTTATGTCTAAATAGATCTGGGTTCAGTGGGGAAAAGCTCAGAGAAGTGGAAACACCTGTGTAAGGTCACACAGCTTTGTTTGGGACAAGCTAGAGGTCAAATGGTTATGGGTGGGGGTTCCTGTCTGTGCCTCCTTCATCCTGTCTCTCCCCTTTCCCTAGTGGGGATAGAATCACAAGAGTTGATGCTTCCTCTCTAAGCCGAGTTCTGGGCTGATAAACTTTGGGATTTAATGAGGACTGCCATTTCCTGGGGAGAAAGTGGGCATGAAAGGAAGCCTGGGGTGAGTGATTAGGGGAAGTGCCAACCTGCTGCACCTGTAGAGGGGTATTTGTTGTCTGGGTCAACTCCAAGGATAGTGGCCATCTCGGACACCCATTGGGCATATTCCCAAAGAGCAGAGGCTCTGCAGGAACCAGGTGGGGAGGGGTCTATTGCCTTTGTGGAGAAAGTGGAGAAGTGGTGTGCTTTGGGCTAGTCTTTCCTGTGGCCACTTAAAAGTTTCACTGACTGAGCACTTTGCATTTGGTAACGGAGGGCAGCTGGGCTGGAGAGAAATTGCATGCACCGGGGCAGAACATCCAGGGGAGCTGTGGGAAGTGGAGGGTAGGGAAGGTGGGGAAAGGGAAGAGATCACAGTGAATCCTCGTGGAGGAGTTGTTTTTTCTTTTTTGGGGGATCCTGACCTTACCCCCAGGCTCTTTGTGTTTTCCCAAGCACATAGTGAGTGCTTGATAAATATTTGTTTATCAGTATGGCCACCTCTGCTTTCTGCAGAGCTTTCTTTTCTCTCTCTGGAAAGAACAGGCTCTGTGGCCACTGTTCAGGGCCAGGTGTATCAGCTCCAGGGGACTGAGACCTCCCTTTCAGCTGCCTAATTAACTGTTGCCCCTTGCCCCAGGGTAGCCTCTGTGGTGAGAGTCTCCTGATGTGTGTTCTTTGCAGCTGGAGGCATAGCTGGGACCAGAGGAGGGTCTTGGACCAGATGTTCCAGGTGTTTATTTTATTGGGGGTTTGAGTTTCACTGTAAAACATCCTAAGGGAAAAAGCTTTTGACATCTGAGAAGTCTCCGTTTTCATAGTAATTCATACAAGGCTCACAAAGCCAAATGCCCATGGTGGACCAGGTGGGGTCACGTGTCCCCTCCAAAGAGGCAACCAGTCATCAGTTCCAGCTGAGTGCTGCCACGTGGAGGTGGGGCCTGGTGTGGTCAGACTTGTTTCCAGAAGACTTGGAGATTCCGTGAAACAACTCAAGTTTTAAATGCTGCCAACTAAAAACAAGACCCTTCAACTCCATGGGCCAAATGAAACTACTTCTATGAGCAGAATGTGGCACACAGAGTGCCAGCTTGTGGTGCGAGGTCGTATTTGGGGGAGGGATGCTGTTGATGCGAGACAAACCCTGTTCTCTTTGAGGACAGGGGCTGGGTGCTCAGGCCTCAGAGCCTTCTAGGGCACGGTGTCCCTGCAGCTCTTAGGGAGATGGAGAGGCTTCAGGACCCAGGCTCAGGAGTGGGAGCAGGGTTGCATCTTGGGCTGCAGGTGGCTCTGAAGTGGGTTGTACCAGAGCATGTCTTTGGCTTGCCCTTGAGGATCCTGGAAGAGGGCTGTGACCCACTGTCTCTTTTGGAATGATATGGGGTCTGCTGAGTGGTGGCAGCGATAGAGGCTGGTGGAGGTTTGCAAGATTCCCAAGGCTTTGTGGGTAGGAGGACCTAGTTGGAAGAGGACCCAAGGATACCATTGAACCTGCCCATGACCTTGGGCCCTGTTTTCTCCTGGACACATTGGCCAGCTCTTGCCAAAGTACTTGTTATTGGCTACAGGGTGATTACCGAGAAGGATGGATGACCATTAGTTCACCCCCAATTTGAGTCTGTCTGTGCATTAGGGGCAAGTCAGGGTGCTCAACCTCGTTCAAGAAAGTCAGCACCCAGTCAAGTGGCTCTGATAGGCACAGTGGGATGCCCAGAGGAGCCTGGGGGTCACAGAGAGACGAGTCAATAGGATGAGGCAGAAGCACTGGCTTTATCCACGGGTTTTATTTATTAACTTTTCTTATTTATGAAGACACACACCAAATTCCCAACTGAGTAAATTTCCCGGCAGCTTTGGGACATTTTCTACTGGCAAATGGGCCAGGTTTCTCTGCTGTCTCACAACGTCTTCTATTTCTGTCCTCTAAATGCATTTACAAGTCTTCTGGCCCCAGCTGAGCAATCACAAGATGATCACTTACTCCAACACTAATTGCCGAGCCCTGGCTTGGCGGCTTTTTTTTTTTTTTTTTTTTTTTTTTTTAGGGTAATGGCTGAGAAGTCTTTTCTTCTTTCCTCTGTATAAAATAAGAAGTAGGAAGTGATATCATTGCCCCTAGTACTGATGTCAAATTGTTCAAGTTGTTCTGATTGGTTGAACTGTCTCCCACCCCTAAGCTACTGTTGCGTTAATCAGTGTAATTCTTCCTCATGCCAGAAAATGAATTGACAAAGTTTTGGCCAAGTTGTCTGCTGTACAGTAGGCTGGAGATTAGGACTTTTGGGCCCTACGTCATGGTTTATGAGTGACTGACCATCTCCTCTTGACTGCTTTAGTTTTCTCTACCTTTTGTAGATTGTGGAAAATGAGATATGGATGAATACACATCAAGGGAAACCCTTTTTTGAGAGATGGGAATATTTTCCACCCTTGTATCCCTTCTCTGATCCTAAGAATTCTGGATTAAGGATTTTTAAGGATAAGGATTTCTGAGATTGATAATTGTAATAGCTGTATGCCAATCTGAAAAGTGGGCATAATAATAGTGGCTATTCTAGGGATGGGATGTGGTCAAGATTAAACGATAAGAGGCACATACAGCTCTCAGCCCAGTGACCAGGAAATAGTGAGCGTTCAGAGAGAACAGTTGCTAGTAATGATAGTAATTATTGTTATTATTCCTGGTGGTGATGATAGAATCAAAGAGAAGGGGTTAGGTGACCTTGATGGATATTCTGACCACTTCTTTGTCCTGAAAAAGCTGAATTTCTGTCTCACAGTGGAGCCCACCTCTCTGGTGACTGGAATACTCATATTCTCCAGCGTCTTTCTTCATTGTACACTGATGAATAAATTCGGATAAGTTCTCTATTCTCCTCTTTTATCCCCTTGCTCTAGACTGTATGTAGGCCTCTCTGTAGATGCTGTCAGTTTCAGAAAGGAGTTAAGGAACTGAAACTGATGAGCTGACAACTTTCTTTATTTCCACCTGAGTTGAGATCTCCTCCACCAGCATTATTGGACTTGGGTTGTTCTCAGAGTCCTCTGAGCCCAGCTTCTGCAGCTGGCCCCTCTTTCCCTTTATGGGGTGTGTTTTCTCTGGCATGGCTCACACAGACTGGATCGCCACAGTCTGGGATCCCCATACATGAAGAATGTAGACATCTGTCTGAGCTGCACTCAAACAATGGTACTTCCTTTCATCTGTAGAGCTCTTCGTGGTTTTCAAAGTGCTTTTCCATACATTATCTCATTGAATTCTCATAACCATCCTTGGGGCAGGGGTATGGTAGGTGGCTTTATTTTACAGCACAGAAGATAGGCCCAGAGAGGCTCTGACTTTTAAGTAGCAGAAGTAGAACTGCACCTAAATCCTCTGATTCTCTTTCCAGGAATCTTTCCACTATAGCTCATGGGCCAGAAGAGGCAATGTTTTTTCACAGAAGCAATTTAAAAAGTTACTATGTTTTGCTAGTCATTACTATGTTTAGAAAACCGCATAAAACTGCCGGTATCAGAAAAGAAGAGGGAAAGGCTAATCTGGTTGAGAACTTCCTGTGTGCCAAGAACTGTGCCTGGTGCATTTGCAAATATGAACTCACTTACTCCCCACAGTAACTCTAAGTTAGGAGTCCTCTCTTCCCATTTCATAGATGCAAACATTGAAGCTCAGAAGTTATAACTGAGTTCTCCTAAGGTTATACAGTAAGTTAGTGGAAGAATCAGGATGTGGACTCTAAATCCTTTGAATCTGAAGTCCGTGTACTTTTTTACATCCCAGGAGCGTTTTTTCTCTCTGGTTTTCACAGCAAGAACTTCTTATAGGAGAGGTGGGCATCTTTAAAGTTCCGTGAAAGAGCTGCTCTTTCCCCCTGGGGATTCAGCACGCTCCATCCTCAAAGAGCTCTGTTGAGAAAGCTCTGTTTAGTTCCTCTTTCTATTCAGGTCAAATCCTATAATGACAGTTACATTACAACCTGAATATCTTTATTATGAAAGATTTCTTAGCATTAGCCTATGGCCTACTTATTTCCAAGAATATTTAATGTAAGATTCCAGCAAGCCAAGAGAATTTATTTAATCCCTAGAGTTGATTGTGGTGGGATCTCTCTTGGGCTCCATTTCTTGCTCTTTTCCAAAAAGCTCTGGATGCCGGACTAAGTTATTTCTCCTTTTGGAAGCAAACGTGCACTCAATCTTTAGCTGGGAGAGTCAGCCATCAGAGTGGGGCAAAAGATGGAGAATGTCCTGATTTGAGCATGATTGTATCAACTGTGTTATGTTTGCAAAGAGAGGAAGTCAGTGATGCTGTGCGGATAGGAAAAGAAGAGGTGGCTAGGATCCCTACCCTTTCAGGACACTGACTGCATAGGTAATAAATTTCTCTTGAGATTATTGAGGTGAAAAAATGGTGACATGGATTTATTATGTATTATAAATTACTCAATGTTCTTTCTCCTTGGAATAACCCCAGATTCTGAGTTTCAAGATGACATGTAGACAGTATCTCAGTAAATTTTTGCTTTTCTGCCTTCCCCCTTACCTCTGCACTGAGACTTTTCTCCAAGTCCCAAAAGGATTGGCAACTGGCACACTGGTCTCCCTCACTGCTTCTCCACAAGTATCCTCCTTCTTCTGTTCTTTGTGGAGGACTTAGCCATGAAATGCTGGATAGCTGACAGTAAGAAGCATGGGCTTTGAAGATAGAAAGATCAGGGTTCAAATCCTAGATCTTTCACTTCCTGCTGTTGACCTTAGGCAAATTATTGAACTTCTCTGAGCTTTGAAAGGAAAATAAGAGTTCCTACTTCATAGGATTGTTCTTAGCCTTAAATAAGACAACATCTGGAAAGTGCTTAAGACAATGTACTATGAAAGACTCAATATATATATTTTTGCTATTATTAAAGATTTCCTCCCAACACATGTTGGTCTCCAATTGTTTAGAATCATAGATAGTTAAAGCTGGAAGAGTCCTTAGAACCAACTCCCAAATTTGTATTCCTATCGTGCCCTTTAGTTTCCTATATCAAACTGCCTACTTGCATGCCGCAGTCATGAGTCAACCTTAAGCTGGCCAAGACAGGATTCTTGATTTCATACCAAGCCCTTCCTCCTAACCTCTTCTTCCTCAGTGCTTCTTGTTCTTGTAAGTGGTACCATCCATCAAATTGCTCAGGCCAAAACCTTGGGAGACATTCTTGATGCCTCTCTTTCCTTTACCTGCCTACTCCCTTCTTCTGACATTCAGTTTAATAAATTCATAAAATATTTTGTATCCATCTGCTTATTTACCCTTTCCATCCTCATATCTATTGTCTTGGTCCAAGTCGTCATCCCCTCCTCTGGCACTGTGACAGTAGCCTTCTAACTTAGGTTTTCCACACCTTCACTTTTGTCTGCTACATTTCATTGTCCACACAGTTGCCAGAGTGATATTTTAAACATATAAATCCGATCATACCACTTAGCTGCTTAAAGCCCTCCAATTACTTCTTGCGTTACTTACAGTAAAAGCTAAGCCCCTTTCCATGGCCACAGGACTCACATGGATATAGTTTCTGTCTCCCTCTCTAATTGTCTTGTACTTTTCCCCTTGTTCTCTCTGCTGCAGCCTTACAAGCCTTTTCAGTCCCTTAAATGTGCCAAGCTCATTCCCACATTGGAGTTTTTGTCCCTGTTGGCCCATCTGACCCAAACAGATACCCTGCCCTGGATCTTGGCATGGCTGGCCCCTTCTCATCATTCACCCAAATGCTACTTTCTTAGCAAGGCCTCCCTTGACTACTCAAACTTTGTGGCCTTCCTTCTCCTTACAAATAGATCACATTTTATTCCGTCATGTGGCTGAATAATTTCCTTCGCCTTTATTACTATTGATCATCTGCAAGTATCTCATTCAGCTATTTAAGAGTTGATACTCTATCTCCCGCACTGGAATGTAAACTTCCGTGGAGCAGAAATTTTCCCTGCTATATCTCCAGCACTCAGAACAATGCCTGTCATATGCCAAGTGATTGGTAGTGATTTGTTGCATGTTCAAGTGACTCTAGTCTGACTTGATCATTTTCTGGATGACAAGAAGGATATCTTGAGTGGAAGAATTCTGACCAAGATCTCCATGGGTAAGAGCTGAGCCAGGACTAGAATGTGGGCCTTGGTACGCTCTGTGTGGCATTCCTCCCATCATATTTATCCTGTCTACTTTCTTTGGGTCTTACCTAGCCAGGGATCCTCACACTTCTATGTATGGTAGAAACTATTGCAGCCCTGTTTAAAAGAAGGGACATATGGGCCGGGCACAGTGGCTCACGCCTATACTTCTAGCACTTTGGGAGGCCGAGACAGGTGGATCATGAGGTCAAGAGATCGAGACCATTCTGACCAACATGGTGAAACCCCGTCTCTACTAAAAATACAAAAATTAGCTGGGCATGGTGGCGCTTGCCTGTAGTCCCAGCTACTCAGGAGGTTGAGGCAGGAGAATCACTTGAACCTGGGAGGCGGAGGTTGCAGTGAGCTGAAATTGTGCCACTGGGCTCCAGCCTGGTGACAGAGCGAGACTCTGTCTCCAAAAAAAAAAAAAAAAAAAAAAAAAAGAAGGGGCATATAGGCAAATATTACATGCATATCACTTATATTATTGGAACGTACAAATATAAATAGTACAGAATCATATCACAGTATCACCCTGCTGAGGTGTGATACAAAAATGTGCAGTGAAGGTAGGTCGCCTCTTTGAGCTTTCTGCTCATTCAGTTCTTCTTGCTCAGAGCTTCCATCAAACATCCTGCTTAAGCTATTGCCTCTAACCCACCCTCATCACTAATTTGGTTATTTCGATAAGTAGTTGAGAGTATGTGCTCTTGAACCACATGGCCTGACATTCGATTCTGGCTTTATCACATATGTCTGCATATCTTGGGCAAGTTACTTAACATATCTATGCCTTAATCTCCTCTTTTGGAAAATGGGAATAATATGGTTGTTAGCAAGATTAAATGAATTAATGTATATGAAGAATTGAGGACAATGTCTGGCCCATAACAATGACCCAATATATGTTAGTGGAGATTGCTGTTATTATTCTTTAGAAAATTGGAACGTACAAATATAAATAGTACATATAGCAGATGATCAATATCAATATCATCTAAAATTGATATTCTAAAATGGATCAATTTGATTCTAAAATTGATCATTATCATGATGAAAATATTCTAAAATTGATCGTCAGTATTCTAAAATTGATTCACAACTCTGTGAATATATGAAAAACTTTTGAATTGTACATTTTAAGTGAATCGTGTATATCTATTGCTCTATCTCTTTATGTCTCTCTCTCTCTCTCTCTCTATCTCTCTATGTCTATCCTGTGTTTCTTCTTAGAAGATGCTTTCAGAGCCTGTGTGGGGCCTACTATGTCTCTTTTCCTCTGCCGTGGGGCAAAGGATGTTACTGTTCCAGATGGAGGCTGCTCCATTAGCTGGCGTCTTGTTGGGAAGATGATGGGAGCAAAGCCACAGCTGACCTCTGTTGACATGTAGTGTGAGAGAGAAATACACTTTTATTGTGGCTAAGAAAAAGAAAGAAAAGATAAACCAGGAATGACAGAGGCTGTAATCAGTGTATGCAGTAGATAGGCTACTGGGGGTGCATGAAACTTGGTGTCTAATCTATTACCCAATTCTTTTCTCTCCTACTCAAGACAGGGTCTCAGAACACAGATGAGAGAGATGTTATTACAGGGAAAGTGTTGAACCTCCTCTAATTTAAGTATAAGGATGTAAATGGTGAGTGGTGGTTCTTCATCAGTGGCTATGGGTTGTTGGTGACACAGCTCACACCTTTGACAGATTGCAGAAACGGCTGACATTCTCCAGGGACTTCCAGCACAAGGCAGTGGAGGTGCCGCTGGAGGGCTCTGAGCAGGGCTGCTGACCCGAGATGGGCAGGAATGGCTGGGCAGCCTTATGGAGCAGGTGACAGCTGGCCTGGCTTTGGAGGAGAGTGGGCTTGGGTTGGCAGACAGCCTGCTTATGGCACAGGGCTGCAGCTTACTATGGGGTGTGCACAGCTGTTTCCCCCTGGACTTTCTGCTAGAGCTGTTTGGACATGTGCTGATGGGCACAGGCCACTGAGCCTGTTTATCAGGTATACTGAAAAAATTGCCAAGGGAACAGCATTTGGAAATGGAGCCATTTGTCCACGGAATAGGATTTTCACAGAGTGAATGATGTGGGAGGCTTGAGTCAGGAGTATATGCAGTGGTGTGTCTGGGTGGAGGCCAGGAGGGAAGATGCTGGGCTTTGGGTCCATATGAGTATATGGGAGGGGCTGGTGGGGATGGCTGTCAATCATTAGAGGTATTTTTTGGCTGCAGCAGGGATAGGTGGCCACTTCTTGCACATCCCTTTGGCTCTTTCTTGGCCTTATGCTGTGACGTTGGATAAGCTATTTAACCCATTTGGTCTGTTTTCACATCTCAAACATGAGACAGTGTTATAAGTGGCCCAATCCTGACCTCATAGCATTTTGGGAAATTCTTCCTGGAAGAAAGGTTGCATCTGAGACACAGCTGGGGCCACTGAGGGGCAGGACCAGAGGAAATCTGTTGTCTATTTGTTTTAGTTTTACCCACTTTATTCTACTCCCCCATCTCACCTCCGTGGAGGGGCAGGCATTCCAATGCAGTGAGTTCCAGGGACATAATATCAGTGAAGCACTGACTATAGACCAAGCATTCCTCTATGCACTTTATATGTCATTTCATGCTCATAATAGCAAGTGGACATCATTGTTGTCCCCATTTTACAGATGGGGAATTTGAGGCACAGAGAGGTTGAGTGACTTGCCTAAGGTTTCATACCTGCTAAGTGGCAGAGCCAGAAACCGACTCCAGGTTGCTTGCCTCTAGAGCTCCAGAGCCTCCACTCTACCATCTCTTGGCCAAGGCCAACTCTGGTCAGCCTTGGCTGTTTTCAATTCAGGAACCCAGCTGGAGAAGAGAGGGAGGCAGTAGGCTTCAGAGCAGCACTCCTCAAAATGAAGGGCAGATGGAGGGGAAGGCCCATGGGAGACCACGAAGGGAGTGCCTGAAACCATGTCCTGCTTTGCACCTGGTTGCTAGCAGGGTCTGGGTGAATGGGCAATGCCCCTTAGCCTACTGGCTGGCACTCGGGAGGGCCATTAACAGATGATTACACAGAGTGGGTATTCAGCATAGAGAATGGAGCCTGATGATCGAGCAGGTGGAGATGAATCATGCTGTGATATGTCGATGCAGGAGTGGCAGATTTCTATTTTCCCCATTTCCAGGGAGCATGGGGCTACACCAGCCCTGGATGTCTTTGGCCCATTTCGGGCAGGATTATGACTGTAGGTGGCACACCCTGTTATAGAATGGGAAAGAAGGGGATATGGGCCAGAGTAGATAAGCTCCAAGGCTCTGTCTGCTCTAACATCCCCAAATTTTGTGCCTATGTGTGCAACTTCAACATCTGACACCTCCTAGTACAATCCTGCCATGCTATTTCTGTAGGTGTGCCTGGGTCCCCGCATTCTTTCCATATCCCAGCCCCTATGGCACATGATAACACTGAGTGGCGCCTTTATTGTCCTCTTTTAAATGGATCCTTCCTGCTTTTATTGAACTCCAAATGTGTTATTGAACCCCAAATGTGTTTTGCACCGCGGAATTCACCAAGCTTCAGATTTTCAATGGATATTTCTTAGTTTCTACTCTCATATCTGCTGCCTCCAAAGAAAGTAAATTCCCAGTCCCCTCATACCATTAGTCTCCTGGGTGCCTGCCTCTTCTGAGGCCCTGTAAAGGTACTGCTCCTGGTACCCTTGTGAGGCAGGTGGCAAACTTCCTAAATTGAATTTCCTTTTTCTTGTCTGCTTGTGTCTGTCCTCCAGACGCCCTGTGGTCCTGAGATTACTCATGCCCCCCAACCCCCGATCATTTCTTTCTGTTCACTTTGTTTGTGGACCACATTCTGATTCACCCAGGGCCAGATGACATGGCCACGTGCCTCACCTGCTGGCCCACTGCATGTTTGTGATACGTACTTTGAAATTCTTAGTCGAAAACCCTAACCTCTTCTTGGAGACTGTTCTTTCTGATTTCAGGTATCTCAGTTCTCTAGAATCCCCTGGACTGAACCTTAAAAATTTTCTTATAACCCTGTCAGCTGTTGCCTTTCAAAAACTCAGTGTAATGCTGAGTAAACATTCTGGCCTCTGGGCTGTGCATCTCCTAGTCTTGGGGATTAGACACTGTGCTCATATTTTCCATCCTTGATTATTCTCAGTAGATTTTCTTCTCTTTTTTCCCCCTCTTCCCTAAGGCTTCATTACTTCCCATTTGTTCACATCTCTTTTCTCCATTTTTCTTGTTAAAGACAGATTTAGAAAATGAGTTTAGTCTCTTGGCTATTTTGGAGTCATCATTAATTTCTGTTCCTCTTCATTCCTTAGCAGGCTAACAGGTTTGTGTCTCTTTCTCCCTTGTTTCCTCTTAATGGGTCTTTGAAAGTCTCTTTTCTTGCTGGGTTAACCCCTTTGCCTGTTGGGGCTTGCCTTGGGCCCAAGAGGCCTCTGCCCTTTCTGGGTGGTATTCTAGGTGATGCAGCCACTGCCATTGTTCTGGGTTTAAAGGGTACTGGGTCTCCCAGACGGAGTAAGTCATGCACTGCCTCTGGCTGACTTCATGCAAACTGCAGACGGGGTCTCCCAAGATGCACCTTGAAACCCATCTGAGGGGTCCAGGCGAGGCCTGAAATATGCCTGTGGAAAGGTATGACCCTCTCAATGATGTGTACGCCCCATGGGGGCAAAGACTAGTCTCCTTAAATCCTGTTTTCTCAATGTAAAATTTGTATTTGGAGAACAAATGGCCGACTGAACGAATGACTGAGGGAGGGGGAGAAAGAAGAAGGGAAAACACCACACATTTTGAAGGTGGGCAGACTAGGCTGTGAACCCAAGTTTGACTTTGCCAACTCTTTCACTTTGCATTCTTGGCCAAGGAGCTGAGCTTCTGTGTCCTTCCTAGGACACAAGGAAATAATTCCTACCCTGCAAGGCTTTGGGTGAGGATTAAAGGAGTGAACATAAAGCACCTTTCTCAGTGGCTGCACATGGTAGGTACTCAGTAAATGGCATGTCCCACACCTTGGAAGCTATTTTAGAACCTTGATCCTTATTAAGGGTGTTCAGAAGCCCAAGCTCGAAGCCCCTGGGTTTGAGGCGTCTTTGGGATTCTGCCCCCTGTATGTGGGGAGAGCAGAAGCTAAAGGGGAAAGGGAGTTACAGAGCCGGGGTGGGGATCTGGCTGGAGCCCCCCAGCAGAGACCCCCCATGTCTTCTATGGCAGCCTCAACACACATGCACCCTTGCCAGCTCATCAGTGTATTGCCATTACCAAGAGGGAGCTTTGTCAGTGTATTACTGTTATTCTCAACGAGGAAATTGAGATAGAAAAAAGGGGTGTGGTGACCTGGAGCCAGTCCTGTGGGGAGATTTAAGAGCTGGATTTAGAGCATGGCTTGCTGGTTCTTAAGCCTCCATTGCAGCCCACTTCAGCCCTGAGTCCCTCTCCCTTCCTCCGACAGCTGTTTCTCTTTGGATCTGGTCAACTGTCCACCTCAGGTTTTACATCTGCATTTCTTTAATGTGGTTGCCTTTGGCTTTTTCTGTGATTGTGAAGTCTCCACCCAGGATAACTGCCATCTCATTTGCATCTGGAGGGCTGGTTTATACACACAGAGGGGTTGAATTCTCTAGAGGGCCTGGGGTGGAAGGCACCACTAAGGGCTACCTGTCTGTCTCTATGATAGGGTGACCTGGCTAGATGGGACTGCATCTGTCTTGCTAGAGCTGAGGCTTTGCTGATCATCAGAGTTGCCTGAGGTTGGGCTTAGGGGAGTCGTTCAGTTCATTTTAGAACTGACTTTCCAGAGTGATGAGGGCCAGGGAATCCTCAGGGACCCTACAATGGGCCTGTTGGGACCCTGATCCATAGCCCACGTCCTGAGGGTGTGGCAGTCTGGTTCTTCTGCTGCCCTGGTTGTGGTCAACATGTTGTTATGGAACATAGAAAGAGTGCAGACCTGTTCTCTTTAGATGGTGCACAGGTGACTTCCTTCTTTCTCTGTTTCCTCATCTATAAAATGGGTACAAAACTGTTGCCTGTACATCCCCCTACAGGGTTATTGTGAGGACAGAGTGAACAATGTTGAGAAAGGACTTTGACAAACATAAAACCTGAGTACCCAACAGGGTGCTGTGGGATGTAGTGAGGGAATCTCACCAAAGCACTGGACTGCAGGAAAACTTGATGAAAGGACTTTATCCTCTTGGGTTTTACTAAAAATAGAGACCAGGAAAAAAATGCAACCTGGTCTCAGTTTGAGGATCAAGTTATGAAGATCTTGTGAAGAATGTTGCTGATGCAAATTATGTCAACCTCATTGCCTGAAACAAGCATTCCCCCTGCCCTTGAAGCTGGCATGTAATCATTGATTTTTTGTGCTTTAGAGTCCTACAAAGTCCACTCACAATGGCCCTTGGGGTCCTGTGGGGCTTTTCTGAGACATTAATACATTAATACCCTCCAGGAACATCTGTTGAGGGCCTTCTCTGCCTCAGGAGAATTCATGCAAATTCTCTTAATTCGTGCAAAGGTGAATTAAGTTTAGGTCTTTGGCTTCAGTGGGATAGTCTAGGGGTGGAAGAGGGAGACAGCGTGTAGAGATGCTTACTATACAGTGTGATGAGGACTTGGGGCTCCCTGGGAGCATTTAGCACAGGTGGGGGATGCATCTTTGGGGATAGGGAGGATTCCAGCAAGGAAGGCTTCCAGGCCACCTGAAACCTGAGGATGGGTGCAAGTCAGCAGCTGAAAGAGGCTTTCTGGGGACATGGGTGATGATTGTGCCAGGTAAAGGGAACCATGTGCTGCATGTCCAGATGCCTGGCAGTGAAAGAGAAAGCCTGGTATATTTGCAGGGCCTAGGCCTGTGGGACCCACTAGACCTGGAACCAGACTGACAAGGTGACTCCCCACCGTGCTTCCCTGTGGCCCCAAAGTCAGTGTACTAAAGGGTTGGAATCTTTGCTTCCAGGTACCCTGTCTCCCAGTACGGCCCTGTGACCTGAGATCTCTCTCACTGAGGCAGCAGAGTGATTCATATTAGAGCAGAAGAGGGGATCAGGGCTGCAGAAAGACAAGATCCCCTCCCTGTATGCCTCATTTGCTGCCAACTACAGGTATCTGATGCCTCTGTGGCTCCTTCCAGAGGGGCATCTTGGTGCTTCCTCCACAAGGGCCCTAACCTCTGTTACATACAAGTGTCCTAAGGATCACAGAATCCTAAGAGGTCTCCCTTGAACTACCTGCCATACTCTGAACCATTCTACATGTGTTCCATGCACTCTGCAAGGAGGCTGATTAAACATTGAAATCTCATCCTCTTAAATGTGCCTCTGATGTTCTTAGGATATGAACCAAACTCCCTGCCTTAGTCTGCTGGGTGAGTGTGAGGCCCATGCAGAAACCTAGGTGAGGCAGCGTGGTATGGTGTGGGACCAGCCTCAAGACCAGTTCCAGCATCTCCCTGCATGTCCTCCAGGGCTCTCCGCTCAAGCCACATTGCGCTTCCCTCGATACCCCCATATGCCATGCCACCTCTAGCTCATGGCCTTTGCCTGTGCCGTTCCCTCGACTTGGAATATTTTCATGCAGCCTCTGACTCGCTTTAGTTAATGTCTATTCCTCTTTCAGGTTTCAGCACAAGTGTCATGTGCACAGATCCATAGGCCAAAGACATCCAGTGAGTTGGCCTGAACTACATGACGATAGAAAGTAGGCTGCTGCCTTTGAGTGACAACAGCCTCTCCTGATGCTTGTCGAAACTGAGTCCATACTGTGCTGGTGCCTCTCAGGAGCAGGTACCTGCTTCATAGAGGAATTAAGGGAGATGACCCCCAAGTCTTCCCCCAGGAGTAAAAGGGCACCTTGGTTCTTTTGTCCTTACTACATCTGGCAAGTCCAGCTGTGTCCCTGAGGCGGGCAGCTCACTCCCTGCAGGAGGCAGTGGGGCTCCCCTCCCTGTGCCAGCTGTCCATTTGCAGCTCAGAAACCTTCGCTGATGCCAGCAAGGGTGGTGTTTGCAAAGAGCAACCGTGTGCTCCTTATTTATTGTGTGGAAAAGAAAACAAATTAAGCTCTTGTAATTATACAGTCAGACATGGCCTTAAATAAAACTTAAGCAGTCAAACTCCATTTAGAATATTAATAATTGCCTTTCCCAGCCCTGATCCCCAGCAGCTTTCTTTCTTTGTACTCCTCCCTTCCCTTCCCACCCATCTCCACTCTTCTTCTCCCCCGGCTCCCTCATTGGTGCAGACCTCTGCTTGGCCCTCAGAAATCTCTGGAAGACCCCCTAGCAGTGACTAGGAAGACCCCTTAGCAGTGACTAGTCCCTGTTGGACTTTTCACATATCACTAGTGGCATTTATTAAGTGATTTCACAGTCATGGGGTTATGCTAGAATATTCTTGTCCTGCCCCCACCTCCCTTATTTTGGTTAATCCATGAGAAGTTGCATAATATTATGATTGAAGACACAAGTTTTGTATCAGTCAGAACTGGGCTCTGTTCCTACCTTGTTTGCTGACCAGCTGCGAGATCTTGGTCAAGTCATCTAATCTTTTTGAGTTGACTCTTCCCTCTGGTAAGAAAATCATCTCCCTCATAAGCTTGTTTTAAGACTTGGATGACATAATGCATTTGAAGTTTTGGCACACAGCAAGTTTCTTACAAATATTAGGCCTTTCAGTTACTATAGCTCTAGATCATACCTCATATCAGAATTTTATGGAGTTTCTTATTTTCATTTTTCTGGACTCAAACATTTATTGATGTGCCCAGAGCCTGCAGGTACATATTAGGTCTCCCAAAGAGTCTGTGAAGTGAAATGGATGCATCTGCCTGGGGCCTGGCAGGAGGACATGGAGTCGGGCTGGTCAGTAATACCATGTGATGTGTTGTTCTGAGGGTCCACTGACATGCCTCCCCTCACGACTAATGACCAATTCTCTGAGCAATATGCTATCTTAACCATTGTGGCTATAGTGCTTTACATACCACATCTCAAAATACCATCTTATTTAATATGCTGTAATAAGATGAAGTAGCTAGCAATTACCATCATCCCTGTTTTATTAGTGAGGAATCTGAGAGAATGCATTGTCCAGGGCCACACAGCTAGAAGTAGTAGAGTAGGAGCCGGGACCCAGGTCTCGGACTTGTTCAAGTTCTAGCTCTTTTTTGCTATACTGGGCTGTTTCCTATGCTGCTGCCAACACCTGGGGAGGAGACTCATCTGGTTTCTGGACCTCAGAGTCGTGATGCTGCTTCAAGACTTAGTGTGAATCAGTCAGTCACCACCTTACTGTCTCTTTTAGTTTCCTTTCCTGTGACATGGAAAATGCACAGCAGCACTGGTTTTACTTGTGATATGATATGTGATATGATGGTAGTTGGGTCTTTGCCAGAAACTAACTTGAAAGTAGTTTGGAAACACTGAAAGATGGTTAGGTTCAAAATCTCTATTAGGTGATTATATGGATAATACCATAAAGGGCCTTGTTCAATGCAGGTAACAGGTGCTTTGGAAATGCTGGCCACAGGATTCAGGAAGGACATGGGTCTTAAGTTTGTCCTTGGAGGAATTTTTGCAGTATTATATAGGAAGAGGGGAGAAAATTCATGGAATGTACATGTGTGCACATACAAGCAAGCAGGAAACAAAGTGAAGAGAAAAAGAGATGAAATATTTATTGTGTTAAGCTCTGTGTTAGGTGTTCTTCCAACAGTAATCCATCTTCTTGTTTTATACATGAGGACTCTGGGGCTCAGAGAGGTTATGTAACGTGCTCAAGGTCACACAGCTACTGAAGAGATTTATTCATATCTATAAATGTCTGGTCCAGAGCTCATGTTCTTTCTGTTGTAAGTGATATAAAGACCAGGTCACCTCTCTGAGGGTGGTCAGGAGTCCAACGTTCCCAAATGAATATTTAAAAATTGTTTCTTCTTGGGAGGGAAACTGATACTACCATTTTTGCTTACTCAACTCCCAGCCTCCATGGTTCCGTCCCTGGGGGTTCAGCACCATGGCCAGAGCCCAGGGAGCCCTCCCTTTCCTCCTGGGCAGTGAACTATGAACAGCTCCCCAGAGAGAAGCGCCCAGGCCCTAGTCCCCGGCTCACCTTCCCCTAGCATTGCCACAGCTGCTAGTGGGCTGACCTGTGTCCTTAAGCGAATGCCACTGCCTTGGCACAAGCAAAGAGTTAGGTGCATGTGGTGGACAGGTGGCCTGCGCTCTGTTTGCCAGCCCTCCTGCTGGGATCTAGACCCAGATGTAAACAGTAGAGGGAGTGCCCCTTCCACTTCTGCCTTCCAGAGGCCCAGTCTAGAGTGGACGAGGATTGTGATTTATGACTTTGATTACCCTGCATTGAGGAATTATCTAGGGCTGTAGGATTCCAAAGGATCCTGAGCAGGAACAGGATTCTTTCTTCCAGACCAGAGCTCCCAGGGTCAGGTCTGTTCTGTTACTGTTGAATGGGGCCTGGAGCAAGTAGATTTGTCATGTGCTTTCTCACAGGAATAGATAAAGTGGGCCAAATGGTGAGAAAAGCACAGCAGAGCTGGCTGAGTTATGATGTGGGTGGGTTTGTCCCCTAGGATGATGTGATTTTTTCATTCTTAGAAGGTTTTCACCTGCATAGTATAGAACCAAGTCCCCAGCTGGAGATCAAGACAACTTCTTGCTTATGCGCATGTGCACATACACACACACACACACACTCAGGTGAACACATGCCAAGTGTCATGACAAGGGTGTGGATTTTGGAATTAGGCACATGGACTCAGGCCCTGTGATAACACTACCAGCTTCGTGACCTTGAACTAGCTATCTCACCTCTGAGCCATGGATTATTGAATTGCTTATCTGTCAATGAGAGCAAATCATTATAATAATACGGACCATAAAATGTTGTTGGGAAGATTCAGTGGACAAATATCTTTAAAGCGTATAGTGATTAGCTCCTAACAAACACAGAGTAAACGTTACTTATTATTTTGATTTCTCAGAAAATGATTTCTGTATCCCAATTTTCTTTAGTTTACTCTCATGATTATTGGTAATGACTATGGAAAAGTCCTTATAGCAAGGAAAAATGATTAGCAAGTTAATTAATTATTTGCACTTATGTTCAGATCTCAAGATTTTAAATTAAGTTGAGGTCAGCCATAGCAGTAGTGCAGGTCTAAGAAATAATGAGTTGAGTTTGGCACCCTGTTCAATGCAAGACTTAGGAAAATTGAGCCATTCAGTGAAATTTACCTGCATGCTTTTATTTAACAATGATTGTGATCAAGGTGTAAATCATTCCTTCCACTTTGCACAAAGAACTACAAGCAGAAACACAGTTCACAAGTCCTAATGTTAGTGATTATTCCTGAGAGTGCCAGCCTTTGGCCAGGCCCATGCATCCACATGCCCTTTTACTCTGTTCTGTTCCCGCTTGTTTCTCTAAGTCTCAATGCAGATTGCATTGTCTCTATGGCCTCCTCAACTCAGTTCATATTCAATCCTCAGCTCCTTGAGAATCTACATGGAACCAAGTGGGATGGGGGTTGACTCTAGGGTCCGTATACTCAATATGAGATAAGAATTCTTATCTTGTCTCTTCCTTGAGTGAGTCTATGTGAACACTACCAGATCTCTTCAGGAGAGAGGCCATGGGGTGTAGGCATGAACACTGCATTTCCCAAACATTTTGCAGAATTGGACAAGAGAGGCCAAAAGACTGCATGGTATAAATTACAGAAAATGGTGGTGTAATGACACTGTTGGTGAATAAATTAAAGCCCTGAATCATAAGGCCAGTAACAGAGAGGGGGCAGAGAAGTGTAATTAAAAGGAGAAAAGAGATGTTTTTAGCTGACACTGGAAGTGAGACAGAGATGGGGGCAGGGTGGGGAGAGAGGGCAGCTCAGAAGAGAGGACATGGGTATTGCTGGCAGTCAAGGAAGGTAAGAAATGATGCCAGTACTTATGAAACTAAGGAGGAGAGAGGGACAATGGGGGTAATCTTAGTGGGAACAAAACAACATGGGCTTTGGCAGTAAAGATAGCTGTCAGATGTACTCTGCAGACACAGAATAAGATGAATGGAAGAGTTCTGATGAAGACAGATGAGATCCTGGAGAATAAGGAGTAAAATCAGGGGTTAACTGGATCTCCCTGGAGTCACAGCATTCTGAAGATTGTTCTCCAGTGTCACTTGTATCTGCAGCTGGCCTTTCTTGCAAATACTCTTTGACTTATCCTTTGTAGGAATGAGAAGTAAACCAAGACATCTGGGCCAAGAGTGCCTGTCTTGGACCAGGTGGCAGGGGTAAGGCTGTGACCAGCCCGGCTGCAGCCCACCACCATGTGGGTCCAGCAAGGGGTCAAGACCGTGGGGAAAATTCAAATTCTGAGCCAGAAGCAATCCTTTTTGGACAAGAGTTCTTCCCTGGATTCCTCTGGAAATGGAGTAAATGAACAAATTTCTATGGGGAGCTGCCTTGTTCACCCCATACACCCAGTACACCCACATTTCCCAGCACAGTATAGGTACCTAATTAGTGTTGAATGATTGCATGAGCAGAGATGACTTTTAAGATAGAGAAAACAAAATGATGCTAAAGCTGACTCTGTTTAGAGCATTTGCTCCTCTCTTTTGTTCACTGCTGTAAAGTGACACCTAGATGCACGGCACATAGTAGGATCTCAGTAAATAACACATTGTCCAAAGTGGGACACTTTGGAGAATGGAAGGGAAACTAACCTGATGAAATTCCAGGATAATAGATGTGAGCTGGGACTGTTTGGGCAGACCAGAATGTGTGGTCACCTGTCATTAGTAATTAATACAATGAATTAGTCTTGCATCCTTGGAACTATCTAAAAAAGAATGAAGGTCCTGCCTCCTTCTGGCCACATTACCTCCATTTATGCTTGGGCTCATTCAATAAACATCTACTAAGCACCTACTCTGTACCAGGTATCTTGCTAGGCATCAAGAAGACAACTAGAGGGAAAAGCTGTCGTTTTACTCCAGGATTCCCTCCATTCAAGAGGCAGCTAGACTTTTGAGAGATACATGATTTGACATTGCTGAGCTTGATGGATGGATGAAATGCTCTGGGAGCATGTGAGTGGGGAAAACCAGTCGTCTGGAGGTGGTGGTCAGGGAAGGCTTCTCAGAGGAGGGATATATCAGTAAGTCATGGAAGATGATTAAGAATTTGCCAGGCATTCTGGGAGAAGACTGAATGTCAAGGACAACTGCCCAGGGCACAGGGCTCATTATAGATCAGCTCAACAACACCAGGTTGCTGGATGCTGGGAAATATTGTTGTGACTAAGACAAATGAGCCATTGACCTCATAGATAATATGAATTGCTTGCTACCAGATATAATATTATATAGTCCATTGGGGCTGTGTTGGCGGAATTTCTGTATGAGTTGGGAGCCTGGAGGAGGGGCACCTACCCGACATGGAGTGGTGTCATTTCTAGGTGCTGACATTGGCCCCTAGGGAGAGATAGGAGGTAGGGAGAGAGACATCCAGATACTCAGGTGGACTGGGAAGAGAAGGTTTTGTGTGCCCTTCTTGTACCAAGGGTATGGGGTGCCTCTCACTCTTTTGCAGCTAATGTTACCTGGGCAAACAGAGTGGCCACAGTGCTGGACCAAGGCAGCAACTGCTCATATACAGACCTAGAAGGTCTAGAGGTCTCCCTGATCCTCCTGGAAGTCTGAGAATGAGGAGGGAAAGGCTGGGTGGGAGGTACTGGAAAAAAGAGACAGGAAGCTGGAGAAGGAGGAGGAAGCTGAGGAGTTGCATAGATAAAGCCCATCTGCCTCCCCATCCAAAGCTTTCAAATGTAATATTAAAATGTTCCTCATTATTTTCCTTGGATGAGTTTGCTATCCTGATGATATTAATTATTCTTAAAGGTCAACAGCGCTCTTTCGAATCCCCTTCTGTTCTATCATGTAATCAGTTAATTAATTGGAAACCATTTAGCGCGTATGCTGAGTGCGTTGTCTGGTGCGAGTTTTCTTGTTTTGTTGCTCCTGCAGTGATGGTTCCCTCCATGCTCCTGTTTTCTTTCAAGGATTTGGAAACTTGAGAGTGGGCCCCCTTCTCCCCTCTCCTTCTGCTGGCTGATCCCCCGTTCATTCACAGTTGGCTTTGGAGGTGTTCTCTTTAGCTTTTTCCTTTGTGAGTCCTTACTGGCAATATTAATTCATTTCCATTGAGTGCCTACCATGTGGTGGGCACTGTGTGGGGCATCCGTATGTGTTATTTCACTTGATTCTCACCACTTCATGTGGTAGAGATTTTGCTCCCATTTCAGAAGAGAAAGGAGTGAGACTCAGCCTAGAGAAATGAGCTGTTCATGAGTTGTCTAGCTAAAATGTGTGGCTGAGTAAGAACAGAACCTTCTGGAAGCCTTATATCCTGATTTGCTCTGGCGCTGGTGCTTCAGAGTATCTGAGAGAGGAGACTTGGGTCTTGTGATAGGGTTTTATTTAGAATTCTTAGTCCCAGGCATTGCTGGTTCATTACAGGAGTGAGCACTTGAAATATGAAGCTGGAGCTCTGTCTTCCCCGTCTTTCTTTATTGTGCTTCCATTTTGCTCTTCCATTTTGCTCTGATGTACACAGAGGGGATTCCTCAGCAGCTGGAGGGCAGATTAGAAGCAGGAATGCATTGCTTGTGGTAAAAAATCCCTGCCAGCTCCTGAATATGCCCAGCCCCCCAGGACGATGCAGTCACACCAAAAGGCCGACCTCTGTGGGACTCATGAGCAGCTCAGCATGTTTGTTCAGCTGGGATCTCCTGCCCAAATCCCTCCTGGAGAGGGGCTCTAGGATGCTCCAGCCCTGATTTGTCACTGTGTGATCACTCTACAAGACCTCTCCCTGCCTGGAGTACGTAGCTCATTTCTGGTTGACCTCTCTCCATGCCTTTCCCTATGCTCTCCTCCATGCTAGTGGATGGGTCTCCATTTTTTATGGCTGTCACACATGGTCCCAGTTAGTCCAGGGAACACAGTGAAAAACTGGACTCCAATTCCCCTCTCAGTGACCAGAACTTCAAGTCTTTCCAGACCTGGGGGTGAGGAAGGCTTTCCAAATTTTACCTAAGAATCATAGGATCCTCTCCTAGTGGTGGTGACAGGCAGCGATCACTAGGAGCACAGGAGACAGGGCCCTAGTAATGTAGCCCCTCCTGCTAATGCTAGCAGGTAGTAAAGGGCACAGACTCTGCATCCAGACTGCTGGGGTTCAATCCCTGGCTTCCCCCACACAGCAGCTACTGACCCAGGGCAAGTTGTCTAACTCACTCGCTCTGTAATCTCCTCTCTGTAAAACAGAGATGATGATAATGATGATAGTAGCATATCTCTCATAGGGTTGTTGCAATATTTAAGTGAACTCTTATATGCAAAACCCTTAAAGATAGCTGGCCAAGAGCAATCACCATGTTTGTTAGCTGCTATTACTATTACCACCTCAAATACCTCTGTGACCCCAGCAGCCATGCATTGAGTACCTGCTATGTGCTAAGCACTGTGTTGGGCATTTGACATGCATTAATTTATCTTGCTCTTTAGAATTGCCCCATAAGGCTGATATTATTAGGACTTGCATGGTCAAGATGAAGAATCTGAGGTCCAGAGAGATTAAATAACTTTCTCAGGGCAGGTCCCACAACTCAGGAGGGTCAGAGCTGACAGCTTAGCCCATCTTCGAAAACCATTGCCTACCTCTCCCCTAAATGCTTTTCCAAACCCACACAGCCACTGTTCCCTTCCAGAGTAGTGTGCTAAGGAAAGAATGAGCTTCTCCATCATACACTTGGATGGGGCTTTCTCCACTGTCAGTTGCCCATTGACTTGGTCCTAAAAGTGGGTCTGCTACCTTGTTCCTCACGTGATCCCCAGGGTTGAGTCCTCTGGACACCCCTAGGGGAGAAGGCCCCTAAAGGCCAATGGTGTGCTCACATGTCCTCCTGGACCCTGCTAGAAGTGGGGCAGAGGAAGTCCAGCTATGGCTTTTTACGTGCGCAGGATCTGCTCTGGAAAAGGGGCAGGGCAGGAGGCCTGAGCTGTCAGCAAAGCCGCCACTCTTCTGCGCTGGCCATTCCAGAGAGCAGCCTTAGTGAACCCTTTGACGCTAGCCGCTGACTCTGCCCCAAGCCTCTAGGACACTACCTCAGGCACTAAGCTAAGGTCTCTGCTTCTTAGCTCATCCTCTAGCCTCAAGGGCTCCCCATCCTCAGGCAACCAGGGATATGGGCCCCTCAGTGGGCCTAGGCACAGCTGTGACTCCTTGAGTGTGGCTCTGGCTGGCCTGTTGCTACGTGCTCGTCTCTTCCCTCTCTCTGCTCAGCAGCACCCCCTTGACCATGGCTGGGGCGCCCCTCCTTCCTCTGGGTTCCCCAGCTCCAGCTTTGGGTCTCACTCATTGGTTTGGATGCTCTCGTCCGAGTCCTGTTTTCTCCTCTGCTCTCTTTTGGGACCATCTCCACTCATCCCGGGACCCTCACTGCCCCTCTCACTTTCTCTGGTTTCTAGCCTCTGTCGTCCTCTAGGCTCACCAGGCATGCAGTTCAAGCAATGTGTGTGTGTGTGTGTGTGTGTGTGTGTGTTGGAGGCTGGGTGGGGTGGGGAGGCACAGATTCATCTTGTAATTGAGTGCAGGAAGCAGGTGTAGGAGGCACTTTGGGCAGCAGGGACCTCCCTTTAGTCAATGTGCAGTGCTGTGCTGGCCCTGCCCTGGACCACCCAGGGGCACGTCCCCATTGGAGATTCTCCATCAAGTTCCAGGAGGGGATTGTGAATTCCCCTATGTGGTTATTAACAATGGCATTTGTTCCCAGGAGCCTGCGCAGGCATCCCTCGGCTCCCTGACAGGGCATCTCTTAGCATCTGCTCACATGACTCTTTCATTTCCTTATATGTGCATATACGATTGTCTACTTTTTTAGGGCAGAGGGATTTGATTGGAGCCAAAGTCAACTTGCCCATGGGGAAAACAAAGTTTCACCAGATCAGTGGTTCTTAAAGTGTGGTTCCCAAACCAGCAACATCAATGTCACCCAGGGAACCTCTTAGAAAAGCAAATTCTCCAGGCCTGCTGAATCAGAAACTCAGGAGGCCTGGTAATTTGGTTTTTCCAAGCCTCCAGGTGATTCTGATACCCGGAATGGGAGAACCTCTCCCCTCAATGCTTTCTCAAATCCACACTTGGCCTGTGTTCCCTCTAACCTCTTATCTTGGAGGAGGGATTGGATGCAGCGTTGGCCTAATCAGGTTTCTTTATGAAAAGGCCCAGAGCAGCTTTCTGTTCACAGTTTTGTTGTTTTTAAGAGAGTCATAGATTTTCCTTTAATCTGAATAGTAGCTCTTAGAAAGGGGACTGTTGTCTGGCCTGGCTAAAAGGTAATGAACAGGAATGTGCTTCCTCAGAGCAGCTTAGCACTCTTGCCCCTGCAGGCTCCCACCACCCTTTGGGGACCCTGGCTTCTCCAGCCCTGACAGTGCCCACCCTGGGCAGCTCTCTCTCAGCCCGGGGGCTTGGCCTGCAGGTGTACCTCTGTTCCCTTCTCCCTCTCTATCCCTTGCTTTGCTTTTAGTCCATAGCTGCAAGGGGTTCTTGATTTTTCCCACAGATGCTTTCTGCGTCTTTTTTTTTCTCTTGTCATGACAGCTCTTGAGTAAAAATGAGTGTGATGTCTTGGCCACATCAGCACATCATGTGCTGGCGCCTCTCTGGGGTAGTCAACTCCCACGCCAGGCCTGGCCTCCACCTCCCCGGGTGGGTGGATCCCGGGTGAAAAGGCCCAGCATCTGCCTGGCAGCGCCCACCCGGGACTCCAGAGAGAGCTCACATGCTTCAGGGTAATTAGCCTTAGGTTAATTTATCTGAAAAGAAACTCCCAAGGAGCAATGCCCACCCACCCCGCAGAATAGTTTCAATAACACTCAAGGTCTGGTGCAAAGCAGACAACATGAAGAAACACTGCAGATTTTAAGGCCTTTGGTGGCCTTGTGCTGCAGCGGAGACCCAGATGCAGGTGGCTAATAGACCTCAGGGTGAGGACCGCATTTTCCCTGGACCTCAGGCCCTGCCCAGGCATCTGCTAGGTGGGCTGCAGGAGGCAGCACACCAGCACCAGCCCAACCCTAGGGGAGCAGGTGCTGCCTGCTGTCTTGTTACAGCAGGTCTCTATATTGCCTTGTGAACTCAGACTTTACTGAATACAATGACGCCTGAATTCAAGGGGGTCACCACCTGGACCTCCTGTATTTGTTTTAATGGCGTGGGCGCGTTGTGGCTTCGGTGGTGACTGGCAATGGGCAGAAACAGTGACAGAGCATGTTCACTGAGTGCCCACTGAGGATGAGGCACTGTGTCAGCTGCCATCCATACCCCATTTAATCCTCACCACAGCTCAAGTGGACATGCCCTATTATTATTCCCAACTTCCAGATGAGCAAACTGAGGTACAGAGAGGTGAAGTAACTCACACAGAGTCACAGGGCATGGAGGCAGCAGTGGTAGGACCGGCACCCGGGCCCGTGAGGTGCCAAAGGCCATGACCTTACCCATCCTGCAACACTAAGGATCAGAAGTCACTCCTGTAGCCAAGATTGGCCAAGAGGGGAGGATCCCTCAGCTGCCCTGGTTTGAGTATCAGGAACCCTGGTGCCAGCTACCAGCCTCTGCTACCATCCAGCTGGGTCATCTTGGGAACTGGCTTAACCTCTGGGATCCCCATTTTCCTCTCCCGTAGTCAGAATCCAGGACTCCGGGTCCTGGCTCCAACACTGACTTGCCTGGTGACACAAACAAATTATCTCCTCTCCCAAGTCCTCCTGGATCTCACAGTCTCGGCGTCCCTCGTGTAGGCCAAGGGGGGTGGGCTGAGGGCTCCCCACTGTTCCCCCATGTTCTGCGAGGTTCTGAGTGTGCTCCTCAGCGTGGAGACGTGAAGGTTTGTGCTGACACCGAGAAAAGCATGCCTACTGGAGGGAACAGGGAACGGCTGCTGGCTCTGGGACCTGGGCTCACAGAGTCAGCTCCTGGTCCTGCTCGGCTCCACACATGTTCCCATCAAGAGGCCAGGGCAGGATGGGCCCTGCCGAGGCAGCACAGACCAGAAGGGACGGGGATCCTGAAGGGCAGAAACCCAAATGTCCTTGAGAGGCAGGGAGGGGTCAAAGAGGCAGAGCTCCTCAGACCTCCGAAGAAGAGTTCTCAGTGTGTTTCTTGGTGGAGCCAGACGGAGACAGCTGTGGGGATAAGTGTGTATGTTTGAATGTGTGTGTGTGTGTGGTATGGTGTGTAGTGTGGTGTGTGTGTGAGAGAGAGGGAAGGAGAGGGAGCGAGAGCGCCTTCATCCTCTTGACACCCACTGGGAGAGTCTGGCTCGGCTGCGCAATGGCTGTGTGAGTTCATAGCAGTGGAGAAGTTGGCTTCACAGGGACAGAAAGACATCCCAGGACAGGTGGGTGGAGGAGGGCAGTGGGAGGAGCAGAAGCCGCACCCTGCAGGGTACAGGATTGTCTTGGTCCCTAGGCCTTTTTCTGCTGAGGTCTCTGCAGAGCCTCTTTGTGCACTGTGGTTGCTGTGTAGAAAGAAATGCTTCCTTCCAGTGTCCTTAGAAACTCAGGTTGGTTTTAGGTCCCTTCAGATGAAAGAGTTTTGTGGGTCTTCCGCTGAACTTTCCATACGTTCTTTGAGCACTTACTGGGTTCCAGGTGCTATAAAGAAAATAAAACTGAAAAAGAAAAGGTTGTCTTCAAGAAAAGCAACCTGGTGGGAGGCCAACACAGGCACAGCTGTCACTCCAGGCCAGCAGTCTGAGACGCAGGCTGTGACAGTCGAGGCCCAAGAAAAATGCAGTGGGAGAAAGCGGAGGGAAAGAAGATTTTAGAGTGGGTGGTGCTAGCCGTCTGCAGAGAGAACCACTCACACTGTGCTTGCAGGGTGGGGAGAAGGGCATGAAAGGTGCGGTGGTGTGGAGCAGGAGAAGTGCCAGGGAGCTAGCTCTAAGGGTGCAGCCAACAGGGCGATGCCATTTTGTCCCAGGTAGGTTTTTAGGGTTAGCTAGGGGGAGGGGCTGAAGGATGGGGGAAGGAGGTGGGTAGTGAGAGAATATATGGAAACAGGAGGCTGATGTCATTTTGTGGAAGTACTTGAATTCCGAGGTGGAGTTTGGACTTGATTAGGTGGGCCAAGCATTCTGGAAGAGTCCAGTTCTCTGTGTCCATATCTGGTCTCCCATGTGCCATGGTCCTTCTCCACCTCCTCAGCACATGGCAAGTGCTGACCTCTCTTTTCCTTCCTGCTCTGAGCTCCAGCCTGAGAGGATGCTGGCAGTTACTCAGTGATGTTGCACTGTGCTCTGGGACAACTGGAGTGATTTCCTTTTCATAAAACAAACTATGTGACTGCTGGATTCTGGGATGGATTGACATCTGGGGAAAGAAAACCTGACATTCCTTTGGAGAACTTATAATGACAATTTTCTACCTGTTGACTGCTTCTCTCTACTGGGGACTTCAGGCAATGTCTGGATTTTTCAGATGGTCCAGAGCCGTGTCTTCTAATATGGTAGCCTTTGGCCACTCATGGCTATCAAGCACTTGCAATGTGGCCAATTCAAATTGAGATGAGCTCTGAGAGTGAAGCACATATGGATTTAAAGACTTAGTACAAAAAAGAATGTGAAATACCTCATTTATATATATATATATATATGTAGATAGATAGATAGATGATAGATAGATTACAAGTTGAATTGATGTTTTGGATATATTGGGTTAAGTAACATATTGTTGCAATTACTTTCACCTCTTTTCACTCTTTAACATGTGACTAACAGAAAATTTCACGTGGTATTTGTGTCTTTTATTATATCTATACTGGAGAGTACTGTTCTAGACAAGGGGTTGTCACACTTTTTCTGAAAAGGGTCACATAGTAAATATTTTGGTCTCTGTTGCAATTGCTCACCTCTGCTTTTGTAATGTGAAAGTGGCCCTATTAGTTTCTCATTGCTGTTGTAACAAATTAACACAAAGTTTGTGACATAATACAACACAAATTTATTGCCTTACACCCAGAAATTCAACATGGGTCTCATCAGGCTACAGTCAAAGTGTAGGGAGGTCAGCATTTCTTTCTGGAGGCTCTAAGGGAGAATGGATGAATGGGTTTTCTTGCCTCTTCCAGCTTCTAGAGGTCACTCACATTCTTGGCTTGTGGCCCCCTCTTCCATCTTCAAAGCCAGCAACATTGAATGTCTTTGTGCTTTCCTTCATTAGTCACATGGGTCCCTACTTTCTCTCTGCCTTCCTCTTCTACCTTTAATGCCCCTTATGATTACCTTGGGACCATGGGATAATTCATGATAACTTCCTGATCTCAAGGTCTATATGCTTAATCACCTCTGCGGTGTAAGTTAACCTATTCACAGATTCTCGGGATTTGGATGTGGATACCATTATTCTGCCTGGAACATGACCGTAGACAACACACAATCAAATGGACATGGCTGTGTTTTGGTAGAACTATAAAAACAGACTGCCGACCTACAGGCTCTAGCTTGCTGACCCCTGGCTTAGAGAACATTTCTCTAAGGATGTTATGTGGGTATTTTTTGGCTAGAAACTCCATGGAGAAGATTCTATGCTCCAGTAAGTTTGAGAGACACAGTTTGCCAGGTCCTTCTCTTACAGTAAAAGCTCTGAGAAGTTCTGCAGTCAATAAGCATGCTTAATTTTAATACAATTTTCAAGCAATATGATCTTTTTCCCCTTGTAATACCCATGAACATATTGCAGACCTCAGATTCCAGGAACACGCTCTGGGAAACCCTGGTAGAGCCCATAACAGGCTGCACAGAAAAAGTTGCCTCCAGTCTCCTGAGCTAAGGTCAAGACACCAGTCACGTCAGTTGAGATTTGATTAGAGAAAGCATTTTGGCTTCATTAAAGTTCATTAAATGAGCCATCCAGTGTAATTTAACTGAATAAAAATGGCTCAGATGGCTTTAAACCCCACCCCATTTTACAGCAATTTAATTGAGGGAAAAGCAAATATATCAATGATGTAGGAAAATATTTCTTGGCCTTCAAGAAGAATGTTGGGCAGCAGCAGTTGCTTCCTTGTCATAGGCATTAGATTTTAAGGGGTTGGCTCATGGGCCCTCCTTGGTGCTGGCAGCAGGCCTTGGTGACAAGATTATATGGTGCCTCCTTCCTTCCTACTGCTTCAACCCATGGAGGCTGGCGGCAGCCCCCTAACAGCTCCTTTGGTGGTGGGCTGCAGATACCTCTGGTGTGGAGCTGATGGTGCACAGAAGTAGTCACAGGGTCAAGACTGAGGAGGTGTAGGTTCCCTGGCTCTTGGAGAAGTGGGCAGTAGGCTGCTAGTTTCATCCTTCTGTGGTTTGTTCTTTTTTTTTTTTTTTTTTTTAGCAAAGTCTATGTGGGCTTGGTGCTGCATCAGGGAATTCTCTTTTCTTGCAGATTCTTAATTAGTTCTGGTCTAGAACAGCACTCTTTTCTTGTAGATTCTTCAGCAAAATCAAAAGAATCCTGGTATGGTGTGTCATGAGAAGGGGCTGATGGTCTCCAAGATGATTGCTATGATCTGAATATTTATGTGCCCCCAAAATTCATATATCGAAGTCCTCCCCTTCCAGATGATGGTATTAGGAGGCAGGGCCTTTGGGAGGTGATTAGATCATGGGGGCAGAGCCCTCATGAATGAGATTAGTGCTCTATAAAAGAGGCCCCCGAGAGCTAGCTAGCCCCTTCTACCATGTGAGATTTAAATGAGAAGACATCTGTCTCTGAGGAGGTGGATCCTTGAATCTGCTGCCCCATTGATCTTGGACCTCTTAACCTCTAGAACTAAGAAATAAATTCCTATTGTTTATAAGCCACCCAGTATATGGTATTTTGTTATAGCACCATGAATGGATTACAGCAAAAACCAAGGAGATATCTCTTTCATGGTGAAAAAAAAGAGGCTGGGCACAGTGGCTTAAGCCTGTAATCCCAGCACTTTGGGAGGCCGAGGCAGGTGGATCACCTGAGGTCAGGAGTTTGAGGCCAGCCTGACCAACATGGAGAAACCTCATGTATTTTTAGTGTCTACTAAAAATACAAAAAATTAGCTGGGAGTGGTGGCACATGCCTTTAATCCCAGCTACTCGGGAGGCGTAGGCAGAAGAATCGCTTCAACCCGGGAGGCGGAGGTTGCAGTGAGTCGAGATCATGCCATTGCACTCCAGCCTGGGCAACAAGAGTGAAACTCCATCTCAAAAAAAATAAAAAATAAAAAATAAAGAAGAAAAGGGATAGATACTTGATGATGTTAGATCTTAAGAAAGAGGGAATTGCACCTTTCAAAATGCTGTCTTTGTGGATGAAAGAAATAAGATTTGCACCATAATGATTGCAGCCAGCAAGTCACAGACCCTGGGAGCTTGCAGGATTGGGAGGGGTTGGACATTCATTGTTTTCTGGTTAGCTGTGCTGGATGCACCAAGACCAAACGGTGCTCAAAAGAGTGCCTTTCTGCAAGCAGCAGAATGAATCCTCCAGGAAGAGTCAGTGACGGTGGCATTTATGTCTGGGATGCAAACTGAGTATGCCCCTGGTTCTCTGTTATCTCTTTTAATAATCTTTTTGCAGGAGGAGGCTGGAGTACACCCAGGGGGTGGGCAAGTGGGCAGATACCAGATTAGATCTTAGTGGCTGGAACCTGATTGAGAGGCTAGTTCCCTGGAGCCACCAAGCATAGACAGAGCAAGGGGTGACAGAAAACCATGACTTGGAGGCTTTCAGGGATCACAGTGAGGCAGCCAACTTTGCCGTTAAGGCCTCAGGGCAAATGAGGGGCCGAGAACAGGTGTATTAATTTGCAATTGCTGCTAGAACTCAATGCCACAGTCTGGGTGGGTTAAACAACATCAATTTATTTCCTCACAGTTCTGGAGGCTAGAAGCCTAAGATCAAGGTGTCATTGGCAGGGCTCATTTCTTCTGAGGCTTCTCTCCTTGACTTGTAGATGGCCATTTTCTCCTCCCTGTGACTTTACATCTTTTCTTTATGTCTGTGTCCTAATTCTCTTCTTATAAGGACACTAGTCATATTGGATTAAGGACCACCCATATGTCCTTACTTAACTTTAATTAGGTCTTTAAAAATCCCATCTCCAAATACAGACACAATGGGGGTTAGGATTTTGTTTGTTTGTTTTGTTTTGTTTTGTTTTGAGATGGAGTTTCACTCTTGTTGCCCAGGCTGGAGTGCAATGGCGCAATCTCAGCTCACTGCAACTTCCACCTCCTGGGTTCAAGCGATTCTCCTGTCTCAAAGTAGCTGGGATTACAGGCGCCCACTACCACACCCAGCTAATTTTTGGATTTTTAGTAGAGATGAGGTTTCACCATGTTGGCCAGACTGGTCTCAAACTGCTGACATCAGGTGATCCACCTGCCTCAGCCTCCCAAAGTGCTGGGATTACAGGTGTGAGCCACGGTGCCCGGCTGGGTAAGGACTTTAAAAATGAATTTTGAGGGAATGAAATTCAGTACGTTACAACAGAAAACACTCAAGTGAGAGGGACCAAGGAGGTGTGGAGGTGGAGTGAGCATCCAGGAGCTGGAGTGGGAGTACACAGGTGAGGCAGTCTGGTTTAATAGCTCAGAGAGGCAGAGGACCTGCCACCAGCAATCCCTTACACATGCAAATCCTAAGACATACCTGCCCATTAGCCTGCCTCTACCAGTAGAAGAGGAGGTGATTCCAAATGTCAGCCCCACTCTTACTCCAGGAAATCCACAAATCCTTCCATCTTCAGGACCACTTTTTGGATGGGGCTTAATGTCTCCTCAACTCTCAACCCCCAAAGGGGCAACAGAGGGACTCATCTGGTTGGTTTCTCTTGGCAACAGGGTCCGTCTTATTGACCCTTTTGTAACAGTAGGTTTCCCAGGGTAGAAGATGAAATCCTCCCCATTTGTGGGCTCTATTCCTGCCATACTTGGGTGCCACCATTAGGAAGGTCATAGGACTGCTTACTGTGCTGAGGTTTCTACTGGTCAGAGGAGAGGTTGCCTGGGAGGACCCCTGTTCATTATGGGGTTAATGCCAGAGGTGACATCTCAGCTCTGTCGTTCCTCAGGGCCCAGGGTTCAGCCATCTGTGTGTCTGGCTCCTTGTTTCCGGAGCACCCAGTAGCCACATCATCATCGTTTATTACCTCTGGACCCCAGAGTCTGGTCTGTGAGAGGGCCAGTTGTGCAGCACAAAATTAATGGCTTTGTTTGGTAGTCTCAGGCAAGAGATAGAAGGGGCAGTGTCACGGAACTTGATTTTGCGGAAGAGTTTGATGCATCATCTCGTAAAATCTTGCTCACCAAATTAATTCAATGGTCAGGTGGCTTGGAAACTGGCCATTGACCCAAGCAAAAGTCAGAGGCGGGTGATAATGGATCTATTAGGGAAGAGGCCCACAGAAAAGGCTGCCGCGGGGCTCAGAGGCAGGGTGTTCTTAATTAAACTCTTGTCTGATGAGCAGGGTAACCAGCTCATCAATAATTGATGACAGGTGCATATAGGTGCGGCCCCAGCTAGAAGAAAAAATCAGGGGCAATGAGTTCCGAGTGGGTGGCAACTCATATAGAAGCTTGTTTATTTACCCTGCGCCATGAGAATTTATCAATGCCGGTGAGGGCAGGGTGGCCAGAGGCATGCTCTGCTTGTTTTGTGGTGTGTATATGTTTGCCTTATCTCTTGTCTTTTTTGTATAAGTTTTTTTCTGGGGCTTGGTGCTTCTACTGTGTGTCTGGCAGGGAATTGTGTACAGTTGCAAGGGTTGTGCACACTGCAACCCTCCCTGAACTTGTGCAATACAGTTTCCAGTCTCTGCAAACAGGCACTGGGTTGTCTGTGTCTGTGGGCAGAGCACATGAGTGCTTCAGCCATTCCATCCACCCAAAGAGCGGGAGGAATCCAGGTGGGGCTTGATGGGTGGGGGAGGGGCAAGGGGGAGATGAAGCCAAGACAGCCCTGGGAGAGCAGGAGCCCACTTCCCCTTTAACAGGTGTCCCAGGACCCCTCCTTCCTCTAACTTGTAATAAGGCAATAATGCTATTTCTTATTCTTTATTTGCCCAGAATGTCTGTTATTTTCTTTCTTTCAGAATCCAATTTTCTTTTGACATTTCTGCCTAATGTAGCAAAGCATGACCTTTGTGAGAGGACATTGCTGGCAGCCTGCTCTCTGCCTCGGGTTCCCCAGGACTCCTGGCAGGCTCCCTGCCTGCTCCTCCCTCTGAGATGGGCAGGGCTGCCCATTTCACCTGGACTGCTCCTGTCTCCTGGCCTGCTAGTTCCCACCAGTTGCTTTTGTACCTTACCAGGGGTATGTTCTTCAGGGCTCAATAAGTCTGAGCTTTCTGGCTACCAACTGCCCATTGGATGCAGCTGCTCAGCTTCAGAACCATGGGTTTTGTTCAGGGAGGCACTGGAGAAGGGTAGGGAGCTAAAGGCAGGGGACAGACATCTTCCCAAAGTGCCGCAGGGATTACCTCGTGGATTTGGAAGCTGGGGGCTTGTCCAGCTTTTGCTGCCGTGATGCTGTTGTGCATAGAGTAAACCAGGCAAAATAGAGCAAAACAGAAGATTTCTACCTAGATGAATCAAACACTTAGATTTAATAAAACCTCATAAAGGCCAATGGCAATGGAGACTCAGAGCAGTACCAAATCCTGTTGTCCTGAACCCCAAGTTCGAACTCCTGGTCTAATAGGGTATGGTTAGTGACCCAGTGGGAGTGTGTGTCTGGTCTCCAGCTCCACCCTTCTGAGCAGGAGCTGGGCTGCTGCATGGGGCTTTGCCCCAGGTGGTGTCCTCAGGTGGTCATCACTGCAGTTCTTCTTTTATCACACCTTTCTGATCGGTGGGGGAACAGTGGAAGTTTGTAGGAATAAGATGTATAGTCATTAGGGGTTTTGTGGAGCTGAGCATGATGGATGGCTTAGGTGTATAGGCTTTTAGTGAGCATGTGCTGTCATACCAGAGGTCTCAGCCTTGCATAGAGGAGGTTGGTGACAGTGTAGGGCCATGGGGACTATCCTAGAGGCTTAAAAACTCTGAACAGAGAGGGTACTGGGTACAGGGAAGACAGCAGAACAGTAAACTTGGGAGACATCTACTTATGTTTCTTTCCCTTCTTCTCCAGTATCCTGCACCCCCAGCATGAGGCTGCCTCCTTTGCACAGTCATGGGCCATCTCAGGGACTTAGCCAGTTCAGGCTGGGGTGGAACCAAGCCACCGCACCAAAGAGGGCTGTGTCCAATGAGAAGGGGAAGCCATGTCCCTTTGGTTGTTCTTGTATTTTAGTGTCTGGTACTGTTATGAACTGGGTAGACTCCCTCCCTATGTGATCTTACCCAGCCTCAACCTCTCCCATGAGCTCTAGACCCAGGAATCCAGCAGGCAATTTGACTTATCTCTTTGGATAGCTAACAGTGTGTCAAACTTCATATTTGCAAGGGGAAGGTCTCTATCCCATCGCCTCCATGTGATCCTTTGGCAGGCTTTCTCGTTCTACTCAATGATGTCACCATTTACCTGGCCACTCACTTCTCTTTCTCTCCTCTCCAAAATCCAATCCAATAGAAATCCTGGCAGCTCTACCTCTAACACCTATCCTGAATCCATCCACTTGATTATCTCCACTCCCTTCTCTTGGTTGGAAGACTGTAGCAGCCTCCTAGCTGGCCTGCCAACTTCCAGTCTTGGTCTTCTATTTTTTAAAATGGTAATTAGACTAGGTCACTTCTCTGCTGAGAACCATCCAGTGCCTTCCCACCACTCTTTAATATCAAATCCGAACTCCTCCCCATGGCCAGCAAGTGTGGCGTGAATCCCTCTCCCCCTTATCCCAAAGCACTCCTCACTACTTCCTGACTGGCTTCCTTCCTGGTCCTCTGGATCTCTCAGGCCTTGACACTTGCTACTTTCACTGCCTGAAACACTCCTCCCTTGGTACTCAGCTCTTTCTTCTTCTTGGCTCAGGCCTGATGCTACCTTCTCAGAAGGCACCTCTCTCTGAGCCCTCCGCACTCCTGTATCAGTTACTTACATCACGGTGTTGATACTCTTCCTTCTGCTTATTCATCTGTAACTTGAATATAAGATTCCAGAGGGAATTTCCCTTCCCTCTCAATGGTCAACCCCCTCATTCCTCAGTGTAGCCTCAATAAATATTTGTTGTAGAAGTCATCCAAATATAGGTGCGTGTGTAAGCATATGTGTGTGTATAAACAAGAGTCTGTGTTTGCCTTTAGTACCTATATGTTTAATAGACACAAGTATACACACATCGTGTTTGTGTGGATAGATATTTACCTAAATGGAATCAGCACTGTCATTTGTTCCCATCAGTAGATGAGTACATTGTTCCTGGGATGCCACTTCAATTCTAGCAGTGTCTAACTGCTGCCTTTAAGGGCTGTTATCACATCAAAAGTTGTTTGTTGAGCCTGGCAAAGTAATAACCGTGGGCGTGTTTCTTCTTTTATCCAGAAGACTAATGGCTGCTCCTTTCCCCTGTACATCCTAATGAGAACAATTAAATAGCCATTAGGAGGAGAACAGACGTGTGAACAAAAGGCTGATGTCTTGATCATTGGTGGGCATGTTTGCCGGGAGAGACACTGGCTAAAAGGAATTGTAGGTGACCTGCAGAGTTTTTTGACCTGTGTCCGTGTTAAGAATGCTAGTGGGCTTATCTACTCTGAGAACTCCCTGTCCTCTTAGAGAAGGATGGCTTCATAAAGGCTCTGTAAACTTTTATTGTGGGGAGGGGATATGGAAGAATGACCATGAGAATTTCATGGTTTCTTTGATTTGTAAAATCTTGCCCTTTAAAAGGCCTCAAAAGCCTATCCAAACCTGATCTATGCCCTCAACTATTAGCAGATGTATCGCTAGCCTAACAGCATGAAGAAGAAGAAGAAGGAAAACAAAGCCAGGCTCCAGTGAAATGATTAAGCTTACTACCTAGAGCATTATTTGTGCCAGACTTGTTTTAAAATTTCCCTTTATTTGTCAATCTTGCAGAAACCTGTCAAGTAACCGGCTCACCACACTCTCGTGGCAGCTTTTCCAGACGCTGAGTCTTCGGGAATTGTAAGTTTGGTTTTGAAGACTGTCCAGGTACTGAAGTGCTGGTAATGGGTGGATGGGGAGGAGTGTCAAGCAATGGAACTACCTGAAGGCTGAGCATACATCTACTCGAAGAGCCTACTTGGGTTGGTTGACACAGAGTGTACCATGTTCAGTGAGAGCAATTAACCCTGTTGCTTGACTTCTGATGCTCTTTCTGGGCACAATCTATTTCAGAAGACAGGAGTCTCTTCTTTTATTATGACTTAGTTTTGTGATCTGTAGATAATTAGTTATAATAGTATAAATACTTATAATAAAGGATTTACAATAAATAACATTCATAATATATAACTTTATAGACTATTAGGCATGCTTTCATTTATATAACTTTAGATTTATCATCATAAGAGTCATAAGAGGTAGATATTATTATTCTCTGCATTTTATGGGTGAGGATTCTGAGCCTTAGAAAGACACATGAGACTCAACTAAGACCACATTTCTAGGGCCTAGCCAAGCTGGGACTTGAACCCACACCTTCTGACTTCAAGTTACATGTCTTTTCACCACTCATAATCTTCTTCAGCTTATTTGACTTGAGTACTGGCATGTCAAGGGGTTTGGGGAGGCCATATATTTTTTCAATCTGCATGTGGACTGCTTAGCTTTGCTGTGGTCCAAGGCTGATCAGGGCACCCCTATCCCAGCCAGCCATTCTGCACAAACAAACGAAGGCCAAATGAGTGAACATTCGTGACCACTGCTGGAAAAAATAACTCATGTTGATGAGTGATTCATCGGGGTCATCTCTGTGCATGAAGGACATCATATTATGTTGAGGGTATAAATCAAGGAATAAATTGAAAAGGAATTGAGGCATGGATCAAGTTAGGGAGTCAGGGTTCCAGAGACACCGCTCATGTGTTCCCTCTTACTTGGTGACGCAGATCCAAATTCACTGAATGCTGATTGCTTTACTCTCTTTACCAAGAGGCAATGACTTTGCACCTCTGCCTATGCTGTTGGCCTTTCAACTTGTTTTCCCTTCACCTAGCAAGACCTGACTTCATGGATGCGTCAAAACCTTACCTTTTCAGACCCAGCTCTTGATGCTTTACATCAAGCATCCCAATAGCCTATCACCCCATGATGACCTTGTGTACTGTAGGTGGAAAAGATAAATTAACATGACTACTACGATTTACTACTAACACTGATTTCTGAGTTCTTCCTCTGTGCCAGGCATTGTGCCAAGCAATCTATTAAGTTGTATACTTAATTTAATTTAATCCTTATGGCAATTCCTTAAGGTAGGAATTATTACTATCACTTCACTTTGGAGGACACTGAGATGCTTAGCAAGGTTAAGTATCCTGTTTAAGGTCACTCACTGAATAGTGGCAGTGTGTGGACCCAAAGCTTTGACCACTGTGCTCAACTATCTCCCAGTGTTTTCAGTCTGTTTCCAACACAAGGATCTATTCTACCATAATTTAAAAAAAACACATGATTGTGGTCTTTCTTAAGTTACCCTAGAACTGACTGAGGGCCTTGGGGGATCTCTTTCTTGGGTGTCTTGCATGTAATTATTCTGGAACCCGTAGTCCCTTCATCTCAGGAGGCCAGGGATGGCAACTCTCCAGGGGACATAGGGGGTCTGCTGTTGGCTGAATTATTGAGAAAATGTTCAGTGCTCTTTCTAAAAAATTATTGGATGTGAAATCAATGGTGTGCTGCTGCCCTGGTGACCTGTTTCGTGGAGTTTTAGAAACAGTTGTTCCGTGGATATATATTTAAAGAAGATGTCAGATTTCTCCCAGAGGATCATGGGATTTTGCATTCATCTTTGCCTGGGATCAATACACCAGTGAGTTAGATGTGACTTATGGAGGAATGAAGACATTCCCTCCAGTGTGAGTCAGTGTGTGAGTGCCACCATGTCCATGGTGTGTTTTATTTCTGTCATATTGTTAACTAAGAAAAAAATCATATTGGAGAATAAAGAAGCCCCCCTCTAAGGAGCAATCACCCTGGTAGGGGTCTATTTTTTGAAGAAGAATTGAATCTTGGGAGAGGAAAATTCATCTTTTGGCTGGAGGGGCCGCGTGTTGGCTCTTAGCTGTGGCTATGATTAAAATCCAAACAATCCCAGTTCCTGGCAAATGGAAGAGGGGGTAGTATTTTCTTGTCTGACTTCCTGATTAGTCCACATGGCGCCATCTGCCATGAGCCATCTAGACTGCCAGGGTCTGCTCGATGGAGCCTGTGGGCTGGGGCGTGGGGATGGGTTGTGTATTTCCAGGAAGAAAGAATTTTGGCCCTGGAGGAGAAAGGGCTCTGTGTGTTGTGGAGCCAGGAAAGCCACAGGCCAGAAGTGTGAGGTTTAAGTGACCCTCTGCAGGGACAGAAGGGGCAGAGGGTGTGCAGCAATTCCTTAGCATGTTTCTTTCTGTCACTAAGGACCTCTGCTGTACCCCAACCAGCCCCTCACCCAGTAGAGGATCCTTGCTGTAAGAATGGAAGGGCTGAGTGTCCACGACTTTTCCAGTAGGGCAGAAGGAGAAGGAAGAGGCACATCTTGAGCATCTAATGTGTGTGAGGTTCTGTCTTATCCTTGGAACAATCCTACAGGGAGGTAGCAGTATGACCAGTGTTACAAATGAGGGATTTGAGGCTCGGCTAAGTTAAACAGCTAGTTCAAGATCACATGGCTAGTAAGTGGTATATCTGGGAATGAGTGTTATGATTTTTAATATTATCACTACCCCAATCTGCTGTTTCCAAAGACCATGCTGTTTCTCTTACCTGACTCAAGCAACACACCCTACATGCTTGGCCTCTCCTTCCAGAAGCCCCTCTCAAGATGTCGGGTCCCTTGAGTGGAATCAAAGGAAAAAAAACAAACAAGTTACCATCTCAGAGTTCCTGCAGTGCACCAAGACCCTTCCTCTACTTTCTCTCATTTATTTTTGTGGGATGAGGGGGATGGTCTTGGCCAAGCCCCTGACTCACAGCTTCCCCTCTGTCCAGGGGGGCGTACCTCTTATTGAGTGAATTTGAAGCATCTTCGCATCTTCCATGACTTGCATTGGAGTAACCAGCACAGTTTCAATGGCACAGGTTGGAAAAATTTGACGTGGCATTGTGCAGTGCTCTCAGAAGTTTCTCGTTATGGCAAGATGATTTTTTTTTTCCTTGTGGAGAAGATGAGAGCTGTCTGTCCAAAAATCAGAGCAAGAATCAGAGAGATTGTCTTAGAGATAAAGAATGAAGTAGGAAGAAAAGAAGCTTAGATTCTGAATCTCAAGATACAATTTAGGCAATGGGAAGAGGTCTCAGAGGTTGTAGACCTACAGCACAGAAACACTCCAGCAGTGCCCTAAGGATCCTTAATGTATCTTGAGCAGGCTTCTCTGAATACCCTGCATGCATGGAGCAGACATGATTAAAATAGATTGGAGTATTTCATTTTCTTTTAAAGGAAAGTGATAATTACGTCTAGTATCATTTGAAGATTTAATCAGCTTGGTAAAATATTAACTCAGTAGCGGGGATGGGTTTGGGCTGGTCCTGGTGCATTTCTCTTCCCAGTCTTGGCCGTGATGACTTTCTACGGTTCTTGGAGACGTCACTAAACAATAATGTTACTAATAGTATTACTATAGTGATCATTTCTGGCCTCTTAATAGCTTCTTTTTGTTCCCAAATCATGCTAACATATATTATCATGAATCCTCCTAATAAATTTGTGAAGAAGGAAGGTCGAGCACAATGATCTCCATTTTACTGGTGTTAAAAGAGAACCTTAGAGAGTTAAGTTATTAGCTGTATTCATTTCCTAGGCTGCGTTAACAAATTACCACACACTTGCTGGCTTAAAACAATAGAACATTATTGTTTCACCATTCTGGAGGCCAGAAGTTTGAAATAAGGGAGTTGGCAGGGCCACACTCCCTTCAAAGGCTCTGCGGGAGAACCCGTCCTTGCCTCCTCCAGCTTCTGGTGGCTCCTGGTGTTTCTTGGCTTGTGGCAGCATCACTTCAACCTCTGACTCCATCTCACGTGCCTGCCATCCCTGTCTCTTTGTCTTTAATCTCCATCTTCTTTCTTTTTCTATTTCATTTTATATTTTTGAGACAGTCTCACTCTGTAGCCCAGGCTAGAGTGCAGAGGCATGATCTTGGCTCACTGCAACCTCCGCCTCCCAGGTCCAAGTGATTCTCCTGCCTCAGCCTCCCAAGTAACTGGAATTACAGGCGAGCACCACCATGCCCAGTTAATTTTTTTTTTTTTTTGTATTTTTAGTAGAGATGGGGTTTCACCATGCTAGCTAAGCTGGTCTCGAACTCCTGGCCTCAAGTGATCTGCCCACCTTGGCCCCCCAAAATGTTGAGATTACAGACGTGAGCCACTGCGCCTAGTATTTCTTTTTTAAGGGTACCAGTCATTGGATTTAAGGCCCACCTGAAATCGAGAGTGATCTTATCCCTTGATCCTTAACTTGATTACATCTGCCAAGACTCTATTTCCAAATTAGGTCACATTCACAGATACAAGGGGTTGGACTTGGATATATCTTTTGGGAGGACTCAACTAAACCCAGTGTATTCACTTGAAATGATACAGCTGTCCCAACTCAGATCTTTGGTTTGTGTGCTTTTCCTACCATCTGACTGTTGTTATCTCAAGGAGGCCTGTGCTGATGGCTCCATCCTTTGGGGATCCTTTACTGGGTGACAGCAGGGCTGTCCTGGCTGATCTGGATCCCCTCCTCATTTTCCACTGCCTGGCCCCAGGACTGTCACTGGAAGTGTTGATGCTGTGCAGGGAAGAAGAAAACCACTAGAGTGATGACCGGAGGGAATCAGTGTTTTCTAAATATCCAGTGGTGGCCTTGGCTGTGCTGCAAAGTGCCTGTCCTTACAAACTCAGATGGGGCTGAGTTAATCTGTGGGGAGCCGTCAGGGGCCTGCGATTAGGCCCCAGGCCATCTTGGGGCAAGGGCTGGGTGTTGGTAAGCTTTGCCTTGCAGCAGCTGCTGCTGTATTATTCATGGGACTGCCTGCATTATTCATGAAGCATGGAAAGCCATGCTTTAGGTTCCGCAGGACTGCCCCCAGAGTCCTGGCTAAAGGTTCCCCTGCTTGAGATCTGGTTCAATGGGAGGAGGGACACAGGATGGACAGCATCATTTAGATTTAGGATGTGCCAGTCTTCGCTTCTTGCCCACCTCACCATTTGAATCCTCTCTTGTCCAGATATAAAGACGATTGTGGATTTGCTCAGTGGGCTGTCTAGGGTGTCATTGTTTTAAGACTCAAAATGTTTTCTGCTGTGTGTGTGTCTTGTTCTCTTGGAGGAAAGTCCAGAAGGATGGGGGGAATACCCCACAGTTCTTTTGCAGTTTCCCATAAACTCAGTTGGAACAAAGGACCAGGTTTCAAGGTGCATCCCAGCTGCTGGATCAGGTCCTATAAGCAGGACCCTGGGGGGAAAGGATGGAAGGAAGCAGAAAATTTGTACAAAGCCTTTGCCTGGCAGCATCCTTGGCACATCCCAAACATCTCACCTAATTCTCCGGCCAGCCTCAGGACATTCTAATGCTGTTTGCCTTTGCGGGGCCATGAGATGCTGGGATGTGCAGCAGTGCAGGGACCAGACAGGAGGCAGCACAGCATCAAGTGCTCTGTGGCTTGCGGCAATGCAGCCAAGCCCCTCACCTGTCTAGTCTTTTCCACCCAGGTGGATAATTTGTATTTTTACACCTACTTAATAATGAATGACTGCATCTTGTCAAGTGAGCAGCTGGGAAAAACCAGGCTGACCTGGTTCAGTTCACATATATTCAAGCATCTGGACCCTCCTTGTCATTCTAGCAGGGTGGCCAGGCCTCTCCTTTCAGCCCCTGCAGTGTGAGCCCACACTGCTCCACCTCCTCTGGCCTATCTTTCCTGCATACACTGGGCAGCTCATCTGGCCTTCTGCTCTTCTTGTCATGAGGGTTAAGTGAAGAAATGCGTGGAAGGCATTTAGTCTAGTGTTGGCACTATGGCAAGTGTGATGCTAATATTATGATCCTATAATGTCTATTATGTTCCTCTCATTTTTTCCTGTCTACCTTTTCTCTTTTCTTTGTCTCATGTCCAGCTACACAGACATCTTGACATAACCCCAAGGCAACACCTCCAAGGCTTCTTGACTTGATCCTTCCCTTTCCCCTTCTAGGACCTTGGTCTCTCCCTCCCCAGCCTCACCCCCATCCCAACCTCATTCGTAAGGTGTCCTCTCTTCTTTTCTGCTGGTTCTTTCTCTTCTGTTTTCAACCAAAGACAGTTCTCCCTGCTGTTGATTTCCTGTCTCTTGGAGCTTAAAATCTTGGGGTCATCTTTTGCTTTTTCCTCTTCTTTTATCCCCTACAAAGCACCACGTACCATTTTGCCTTCCTTGTGATGCTAACTGGATCTTCTCTTCCCTCTCTCCAGTTTTTCCCACTCCACTCTAGGCCCATATTAACTAGGCAGCAGTTCTCAAGTGGTGGTCCAGGGTGTCCTGGGGGGGCCCTAAGACCTTTTCAGGAGACAATGAAATAGAATCTGTTTTCATAGTAACACTGAGCCATTATTTGACTTTTTCACTCTCATCCTCTCATGAGCATACCGTGGGGTTTTCCAGAGGCCACAGAACGTGATAACATCATTGCTCTGATGATGCATGGAGTTTGTGCTAATGTATTCTGGAGTTTTACATCTTTCTCAGTGTTAATTTCTAATCGGTAAATACTAATAGATATGACTCACATAAACAACAGCTCTTTGAGGCCGTCAGTAATTTTGTTTGAGAGTGAATGGAGTTCTGAAACCAAAAGTTTGAGAATTGACCTGGACCCTGCCAGTCTATATGGTGCCTATGTGTGAGTTAGAAAAGATGCCCCATCTGGGTGCATGTAGCTGCGTGCCAGGGTTACAGCTGGGTCTGGCCAAGAGTGTACAGAGTGGATTTTATCCTCTGTCTATCCCTTTGGTTGAGTACTTTGAGAAATGCTCAAACTACACAACTGTACGTGTTGACCCTGTGTTTATAAGCAATCTTAACCAGCTTCTCAATCTCTAGTTTTCCTCCTCTCCAGCTTATCCTGTACACTATTGTTGGATTTCTCTTTTTACAGACCTCTTTGTCCACAGTTCTAGAGGCCTCAATGGTTTTCCCTGCCTTCTGGATGAATTCCAAATTTCCTGATGTGGCAGTAAAAGTCCTCTATTATCTGGCTTCCACTCGCCCTTCCAGCTGTTTCTCAGCACTCTTTAACACATTTTCTGTCCTGCTAAGCCTTTCTTTTCTGTTTTCACACCTCACCTACAACTTCCCTTTGCCTTTGTTACTTCCTTCTACTTACCCCCACCCCCCACGCTCCCCCCCTCCCACCCCAACATGGTCTTTGCCTACATGAGCTCCTGAAGTCAGGGCTCCTAGCTTGCTCCTCTCTGCTTCTCTCATGCACCCAGCAATGCCTTGCACATGACAGATGGGGTGGAGAGTGCATGAGTTTTGAAGTCCAGCACACTGAGGTTTGAAACCGTGCTGTCTTGCACACCAGCCAAAGGACCTTGCACATGTGACTTAACCCCTCCAAACATCAGAGAGGGCCCCTCCCTCCTTGCAGTTCTGGCCACCTCCCAGGGTTGTCGTAGGAAGCAAATGCTCAGTAGGGGTTAGTTCCTTTCCCTTCACCTTTCTGACAGAGTACCATGTGTAGAGAGTACTTCTAGGCTAAGAGGATGATACCACATAGGGGTATTTGCACATTCTGCCTCCGGTGTCCTAGTAACTAGAAAGCACTGATTCCTTTCCCCAGGGGCCTCACGTTTTCTTGAAAGCTGATTAATTTTGATGCATGCTTAACTATTTTGGAGTTTTCCAGTTGTCAGAAATATCCTAGGTCTTAGTGCGGTGTGGCCAAGTGCCCCTCCCTCTGGTTTCCAACAGATTCATCTCCTTGATGGTCCAGAAAGAGAATCATGTTTCCTCTAATGATCCAGGCATTCAGATTTATCCGGTGCCCTTTACTCTGAGTTTTGGATTGATTAATGCTGTTCATTGTCTCCTTAATAATCCCATTGAGAGGGGAGGTGACTTGCTTCAAGTCATAAGGAAAATCAGTAGAGAAGGAGGTCCTTGAAGGTGACTCTTCCCCTATCAAACATTCTTCTTCACCAGGCTGAGTGCTCCTGGAGGACAGGGACTGTCTTCTTCATCTCTGTGTCAGCAGCACTCAGCCCATGGCCAATTATGGAGCAGGTGCTTATTAAGAATTTATTGAATTTATGAAAGAATAAAGCTGGTCCCAGGATGGGCTTTGAGCATATCTTGGAAATAGATAACCACCTACTCCCCCAGGGAGAGTCAGTCAGTCTCGTTCTCTCTTTTTCTCTCTTTCCTTTAACAAGAATTTATATGCCAGGCGCAGTTCTAGGTTAGGGAATGAACAAAACAGGCAATGTTGCTGACCTCAATGGAGTTTAATTTTTATTCAGGGAGACAGATAAACAAACTAATTAAAAATAAATATTTAAAGTGATGCCAGTAGTGATAAATTCTAGAAAGACAAATATAGCATGGCAAGGGACTGGGCAGTGTTAGACTGAGAGAGTCAGCCTTGTAGAGATGTTGGGTAAGAGCTTGGCAGGCAGTGGAAACAGCAAGTGCAAAGGTCCTGGGGTAGGAACAAACCAGTCAACAGGTGACCTTGCAGACACCAAGGTCAGTGTGGCTGAAGAGGAGGAGGGAGTGAGGGAAGATGAGGTCAGAGATGATGGAGAATGGTGCAGATTATTTAGGGCTTTGACTTTGATTTTCAATGAGATGGAAGGCCATTGGAGGGTTTTAAGAAGAGGAGCATCTCGAGCTGATATCTCTCTCTTTTTTTTTTTTTTCTTGAGACAGAGTCTTGCTCTGTCGCCCAGGCTGGAGTGCAGTGGTGCAATCTCGGCTCACTGCAAGCTCTGCCTCCTGGGTTCACGCCATTCTCCCGCCTCAGCCTCCTGAGTAGCTGGGACTACAGGTGCCCACCACCACGCCCGGCTAATTTTTTGTTTTTGTATTTTTAGTAGAGATGGGGGTTTCACAGTGTTAATCAGGATGGTCTCGATCTCCTGACCTTGTGATCCTCCCACCTCGGCCTCCCAAAGTTCTGGGATTACAGGTGTGAGCCACCACGCCCGGCCGCTGATATCTCTTTAAAAGGATCTCTTAGACAGTTGCATGAAGTGAGGTGGATTTCTTTATTTTTTATTTTTGAGACGGAATCTCGCTCTGTTGCCAGGCTGGAGTGCAGTGGTGTGATCTCAGTTCACTGCAACCTCCATCTCCTGGGTTCAAGCGATTCTCCTGCCTCAGCCTCCCGAGTAGCTGGGACTACAGGCGTGCGCCACCACGCACGGCTAATTTTTGTATTTTTAGTAGAGACAGGGTTTCACCATGTTGGTCAGGATGGTCTCAATCTCTTGACCTGATGCTCTGCCTGTCTTGACCTCCCAAAGTGCTGGGATTACAGGCATGAGCCACCACACCTGGCTGGATTTCTTTTTTTTAAAAAATGAGTTTATTGTTTTAAAACTGCAATTTATGGACTTACAAGGATTTTTCCACTTCTTTTGTAACCTTGTTAAATCCCTTCTCCCCTTAATCCCTGAACAGGTCGGGTCCCCCTTGTCCTCATAGCCCTGGGAGGGTCCTGGGTCATCTTCGGTTCAGAGGTTCCCTTCCCCTCTCTCTTTGCCGACAGGCAGTTGGAGCAGAACTTTTTCAACTGCAGCTGTGACATCCGCTGGATGCAGCTCTGGCAGGAGCAGGGGGAGGCCAAGCTCAACAGCCAGAACCTCTACTGCATCAACGCTGATGGCTCCCAGCTTCCTCTTTTCCGCATGAACATCAGTCAGTGTGGTGAGTGAGTGGCCGCCTGGCCCAGCTGGCTCCAGGGAGGCATCCCTCAGACACCAGAGATGGTGCTGGACGTTACCTTGGGATGCCAGAGCCTTCCTTTCGAAACGCCCTCCCAGCCTTGAACTCTGCAGTTGTGTGCAGACCTCCTGACTCATCATTCCCCTTCTTGGTCATTCCTGTCCCTTTGTGCACGAGCCATAGGAAGACTGGTTTCAGGAATTCAGACAGGAGTTAAATGTGCTCCTTCTCATCACACCAGATTCCCTTTCTCCCTATGAGTTACGTGTCAACCAAACCTGAAGGAGTGTATCTCAAAATGTGGTCTCTGGATTCCCTATGGCAGCAGCTTCTAAGGAGTTTCTAAAAAAGCAGATTTCTGGGCCCAAACACAGACTTTGAGAATGTCTGGGGATGGGTCCCAGAAATCTGAATGTTAAGCAAGCTCCCCATTGGGAGACTGAAACACTACTATTCAGATAACCAGAGCCCAAAGTGTAATGATGCCATTGAGCTTAATTGCCAGAAATGCATTCCTTAAGCACTGTCCCCACCCCGCAACCTGCTGCTGCAATGTGGGAGACTGCAACTGCATGGGCTTCAATTCTGAGTTCTGATGTCTACTGGGGATGTAAAGCGTCTTGGATTTGCGGGTCTTCCAAGAACTCAAGCAGGTGGTGTTAGAGTCATTACTGGGCAAGGCAAGAAGTGCCACCATCAGCCCCATGGACAGAGCTTCCTTTGGGTAGTAAGTGTTTGCCTGTCTTTTCACCCACTTTGTCTGGCTCCCAGACCTTCCTGAGATCAGCGTGAGCCACGTCAACCTGACCGTACGAGAGGGTGACAATGCTGTTATCACTTGCAATGGCTCTGGATCACCCCTTCCTGATGTGGACTGGATAGTCACTGGGCTGCAGTCCATCAACACTCACCAGGTAGGCATCCTGGGCTTCAGCCCCATCAGGAGGCTAGGGAGTGATCACACTGTAGTCTTGAAGAAGAGGGAAAATTTGCGGTCTTGTTACTATAGGAAAAAACACATAGACTTCGGTTACATGCAGCTGCAATATTTTCTAGCCATTTTGCTCTATACATGCTACTCAACTTTTCTGTAACTTAGGTTTTGCTTCTGTAAAATGGGCATAGTACTGAACTACCATTCACCTCATAGGGTTAATAGGAGGATGGCCTGAACTATTGCCTATGAGGAGCCTGGCATTTGGCCAGTGTGCTTTCACACAAAGATCTCCTTTGCCTTCCGCTCAGCTTTCCTTTTGATTCCTAAAGGTATTTGGGGATTAGGTAGCAGAGCCATCCTTGTAGAAGCTATCTGATTGTTATCTTTTTATTGGGGTTTTCAGACCAATCTGAACTGGACCAATGTTCATGCCATCAACTTGACGCTGGTGAATGTGACGAGTGAAGACAATGGCTTCACCCTGACGTGCATTGCAGAGAACGTGGTGGGCATGAGCAATGCCAGTGTTGCCCTCACTGTCTACTGTAAGTGCATGTTATTGTGGGGGATGGCTGTGTGTGAGGGGGAACTGGCATAGGAGGCTGGAGAGGGGCCAAGGTGTTGTCAGGGCTGAGCTAGAGCAGTGAGCTGATCTACCAGTAGGGACAGAAGGACTCTTGTAGGGCAGGACTGAGAAGTAAGTCCTTGGATTAAAAACCCCAGAAAGAGCACCTTTGTCCCTCAGAAGATGGTGTGGCTCCAAGTCAACTACATCTTCAGGACACTTCTAAGTTGGCCTATTCTGCCTTTTATGAAACCCCTAAGAGGTCCCAAGAGGGAGCCCTCCAGCTAAGGTGGATCTAGGAAGCTTGCATAAAGACAGACATCTCTTCCCCTCTGCTGGGATTGTGGTGGGACTTCTGCTTCCCTCAGCCTTTTCAGAGTGGGTGGGGAAGAACCGGGATTCCCATTTTAGTTGCTGGAAGGCTACTGCGGGAGGTGGTAGACTCTGTGTCCTGGATTTCAGCAGGCTTCTCCCTTGACAGATCCCCCACGTGTGGTGAGCCTGGAGGAGCCTGAGCTGCGCCTGGAGCACTGCATCGAGTTTGTGGTGCGTGGCAACCCCCCACCAACGCTGCACTGGCTGCACAATGGGCAGCCTCTGCGGGAATCCAAGATCATCCATGTGGAATACTACCAAGAGGGAGAGATTTCCGAGGGCTGCCTGCTCTTCAACAAGCCCACCCACTACAACAATGGCAACTATACCCTCATTGCTAAAAACCCACTGGGCACAGCCAACCAGACCATCAGTGGCCACTTCCTCAAGGAGCCCTTTCCAGGTGAGGGCAGTGTAGCTGGCTCGGAGGTGTATGGATTCTTTCTACAAGCTTGGGAGGTGGGGCATGTTAGCTTGAGAGAAGAAGCAGCATCAGTACTCATACTGTTATCATGGGCAACAAAACACACACTGGAACATGTGCAACCACCAGCCGCATCTGGTATAAACAAGGATAGAGTCTCCATTTTCCAATAGCAGTCATGGTAACCAAGACTTCTTAGAAATAACAGTTGTGTATGTTAGGGCATACTGTATGATAGTAGAGAAAGCAGAGACAGTAATGGTGGAGAATTCTGACCCAGCCCCTTACTTGTGGGGAGACTCTGGGCCTGATAGTTTGCTTTTCTAAGCATCAATTTCCTTTTCTATGAAATAGTCATGATTACACTGCTCCTGTGACTTTTAAATGAGTCAAGGTATATAAAGCACGTCACAGGGTTTGACACCTGATGATGGTTCCGGGATTTCCCATTGCAAAGGACTTAAGAGTGTGTCCAGTTTAACCCTCCATTTAATGGATGAATGACCTGATCCTCATTCTACTTGCTGATCTGTGACAAGGTTTGACTTGGATCTAGGCCCCCAGGTCTGTGGCTTCATTCCTCTCTTGTTCCATGGTGAGCTACTGTGGGTCATACCTGATGCCCTCAGCTTATGATAGTGCTAATGTCAAGTGGACCAGGAAAAATTATTGAAATTACTGAAGAACTTTGCTTGATTTGATTTTGGGAGTTGATTCTGTCTTTCTCTGTCTGGGCTAAGATGCTTTAAATATCTTCCTGAAGTTGGAGGAGAAAAAAACACCAAAAGAGTTTAGTGAAAGTGATTGTAGCATCTTTTTGTGGGTTCCGCAATTGATAAGTTTTGCCCATGAAGCCATGTGTCTTTGCTGAGCTTGGTGCTTCATTTTGGGAAGTGACTAGGAGACCTTTGGTCTTCAATCCCTAGGAATCAGGAGTTCTAATGGGATACAGTGTAAAAACTGATAAGACACATACACACATGCACATGCATGCTCACACACGTGCACAAAGGAAGAGGCAGAAAGAGCTAGCAGTATGCAGCATCTGTTTTTATGAAGTCAACTTCACAGTCTACAAATTACCAGGGTGTGGCAGCTCCAGGAGGCTTTATTTATGTCAGTGCAAGGGAACTCGTACTAGAGGCCCTGAGAGTGAAGTCGGAGAAATGTGGCTGCATTAAGCTAAATTCTTGCCGTTGAGGTCCCAGGGATGATGGAGCCGTCTTTTCGGAGGCAGTTGAGAATGTGCAGATGTTTGAGGCCCTGGAAATCCCATGTAGTCTGAAACTTCCATCATCCCCAGAATGCTCAGTAAAAGCCCCCATGACACTTCCCCTCCTGGGTCACACTGTGCTCTCTTTCAGCAGGTAGATGAGTCCTGGCCTGCACAGTGGAAGAAGAGGCTTTTAGAGCAGAGATATTTTGCTCTTATGGTCTACAAGGGCAGGCTAGGTCTTGTTGACATAAAAGACTGAAACGTTGCCCTGCCTGTGGCCTGATTAGAGAATAAATTCTGTTTTTAAAGAGGAAAGTCTATACATTGTTGAGGGAAAGTCTCGATTGGTGAGGAAATGAAGCACCCTGAAGCAATGCTTCTGTTTCCAAAGAGAATCTTCTGGGGCCTAGGGAGGGGGGAACCCTAGAATGCTTAGGAGGGAGGAGAAGACACTCTGGCTCCTTCTGCCAGGGGTATCCTGAGAGGTGTGGGGTAGCAGCAGCAGTTGGATGATGTGGTGGACACAGCTTCTCCGTTCTCTCCTTTGTCTCAGGAGGAAGCAATACTTTGCGTCTTCTCAGCCCTCAGAGCTATCTCAGAGATACCTCCTCTGCCCCCACGAGATGCAGCAGCCCCTTCTGTTAGTCTGTGGATACCCTTGTCACCATAGTCAGTCATCAGTGCTCCTCAGGCCAGTGGTTCTCAAAAGTGACCTTTGGTCCATGGATCAGCCCCATCCGCCTCACCTAAGAATGTGTTAAAACTTAAGTTCTCAAGCGCCACTCACATCTACGAATCAGAGATTCCAGGGTGGGGTCTAGCAGCTATGTTTTAACAAGCCCCCAGGTGACTCCAGTACTCCCTCCTTTGCAATCTACTACCCTGGAATTGAGTGGGAATCTGGCCCCAGGAGGATGGAGGGAGGATAGAGTCACAGAGAAACTCAAAGAGAAAGCACCTCACCTGAGGTCATTTCCTCAGACCCATCTCCATCCTGCTAGGGCCACCCTGTGGGAAGATTTGCTTGTTTTGTGAGTCTAGGTTAAAGGGATCAATGGGTGATGAAAAGGCGGTGACAGGGAAACGATGCCAAGTGACAAGATGCTTAAACGCTCAAGAGAGTCAATTATCTGGGGGTGCAGGCAGAGATGAGTCATAACCCTCTAAACCGAACTCACCCCAGCTAAGCCTAGATGCAAAGCTGGTCTGTGATTCTTGCTCTTCTCTTTTGATGTGAAAGTGTGGAGACATCGTGATTATCATGTGTGTTTCTCTTTTGCTTCCAGGCAGCTAAGCATGGAGGCTAAGAGCAGGCACTCTGAAATCAGACAGACTTAGGTGCAGATCCCATCTGTGGCCCCTCCCAGATAGCCCTCCCATCTGGTGGCCTGGGCTCCTAGCATGGGGCTTAGTGCAAGGTCAGTACTAGATGAAGGACAATCACTTCTCTGTGCCTCTCTTTCTGTATCCATGAAATGGGAATGATAATATCTCCCATCTAAGCTACCATGAGGCTTAAAGGAAGTTATGCCTGCCAAGTGCTTAGCAGTGCATCTGGACAGAGAAAAGGCTTACTAGCTGTGGGCCATTGTTAAGATTCTTAGGATGTAGAGCTGAGATGAATTCAAGAGTTCTAGAACCAGTAGTCATTTTCTGGTCAACCTAGTAAGTTCTAACAGATAATGTTAAGGTAGTCTAGGCTAGTGGTCATGGAACCACATTGCCAGGGCTCTGACTCTGACTCAATCACTTGTCAGCTCTGTGACATCAGGCAAATTGCTTCACCTTCCTGCTTTTACCTTAAAGGTTGTGGTGAAGATTAATTTACAGAAGGGGCGCTTCTTGAAGAGTTATGGTCTGGGACTGTAGGAGACATGTGTATTCCCTTCATGGCACAGCCCCAGTTCATGTCCAGATTGTTCTTTGGTGTGCTGGACAAGCGCTCCTCCCAGCCTGCTGGTGCAGTCAGAGGTGAGGACCAGTCCTGGGTACCATCCTCTGCCAGGCTGAATGCCTGAACCCTCCCACAGGTTAGAGAGGAGTCAGGATGTCTCCTTCTTCCAAAGCTTATGTGCTTTCTGGATGTATAAATGCTTCCAGGCTCTGGCAAAGGCCTTAAACATTCATAGGCTGATTTGGAGATAACAGGGTTCACAGACTTGACCAAAACATTTGGCTAACGTGAGAATATCCTCTAATAAATGGGAGCCTTATGAGACATATGCAAATGAATGTAAACTGCGAATTGATCTGGCACCTCTCTTCTCTCAGGCTCTGAAACCCAGGCTAGAGCTTCCATTTCCTCCATCCTCCCCCTGCCCCAGTCAGGCTTCTGGTCACCTGCTGTTGAGAAGAGGGTGTTGGCACGAAGGGTATGCCCAGGAATGTGAAGATAGTTCTGTGACCATCCCCCAAAACAATACAGAACAGACAACAAACAAGCAACCGAACTGCATGTACCATAAGTAAGACTTTCTTTGAAGGACTCCATCACAGAAAGTATCCGATTCCCCACAGGTAGTTAGAGAATATCTGCTGGTTCATACTTAATAGAGCTAAGACTGTGAGGGCCCGCAATGAGTGAATGAATGGCTGAATGAATGAATGAATACACTTTTACTTTTCAGGGCATGGTGGGCTGAGGCAGGAGGCTGTGTAGTATTGATATAGTGCATTCCAAAGGGAACAGCAGCATCAGCGTCTGCTGAAAACTTGTTAGAAATGCAAAATCTTGATACCCACCCCAGGTCTACTGAATTAGAAACTCTAAGGTGAGGACTAGTAATCTGTGTTTGTTTTTAGTTTTTAAAGATTTTTAACTTTTCATTTTGAAATAGTTTGGAATTCATATTGTAAAAAGTTACAAAATCATACAAGGCACTTCCTTCCACCCTTTGTCCGGCTTCCCCAGATGTTAACATCTTACCTAACCACGATGCAATGATCGAAACCAGATTGTTAACATTGGTCCATCACTATTATCTAGTGTACAGATGTGAATTACATTTCATCACTTGTCCCATTGATGCTTTTTCCTTGTCTAGGATCCAATTCAGAATTACACACTGCATTGAGTTCCTGTGTCATCTCACTCTCTTTAAATCTGGGACAGTTCCCTAGTCTTTGTCTTTCATGATCTTGGAACTTTGCAAGAATACTAGTTTTTTTGTTGACTGTCTTTCCATTTGGAATTTTCTGATTTTTTTCTTAATGATTAATTTCTAGCTATGCATTTTTGGCAGGAACTCTGCAGAAGTGATGCTCTGCCCTCTCAGTGCATCATTTCGGGGGCGCGTGATGTCGATAGGTTTTGGTACTGGGGGTGTTGACTTTATTACTTGGTCAAGGTGGTGTCTGCCAGGTTTCTCTGCTGCAAACAGATGATTTTCCCCTTTGTAAGAAATCAGTATAATGTTTTTAAACTACATAAATAGCTTGTTTCTCATCCTTCTTTCACACTCTAATTTTAACATTCATTGATGATTCTTGCCTGAAACAATTATTACTGTAGTATTTGTGAAATGGTGATTTTTCTATTTTTATCATTCCTTCTACATTTAAAAATCAGAATTCTCTTGTAAGGAAGAGCATTTCATTCTTCCACCTTTTATTTATTGAATTGTTTATTTGTATCAATAAGGACTCATGGATATTTATTTTGTTCTATGGCTGGTAATTCATGTATTCGTTTGCTAGGAATGTCACAGCAGTGAAATACCATAGACTGGGTGGCTTAAACAACAGAAATTTATTTCCTCACAATTCTGGAGGCTGAAAGTCTGAGATAAAGGTGTTGGCAGGGATGGTTTCTCCTGAGGCCTGTCTCCTTGGCTTGTAGATGGCAGTGTTCTCTTTGTGTTGTCATGTGATTTTCCCTCTGTGCATGGGTGTTTACGTTCAAATTTCCTCTTATAAGGACATCAACCATATTTGATTAGGACTCACCCTAATGGCCTTATTTTAACTTTAATACATCTTTAAAGACCTTTTCTCCAGATAGTCACATTCTGAAGTACTAGGGGTTACAGTTTCTGTATATGGATTTTGGGACTACATAATCCTAATCCATAACAATCCAGGACTATCATTGTTTTGTTGCTTAAATGATCCTACATTTGGCTATTGAGATCCCCTGTACATTGGCTCCTGTGCCCTGTCTCCAGCCCTCCATTAATCTTTGAGCACTTTCTTACTTTTTAGTATTACAAGCCATTCCAGGCACATGTTGTACTTTCCCTGGTCCAGCCCTAAAATCATCCATTTCTCCAAGGAATCCTCACTCCTTTTATTGGATGTTGGTAGCAATCACCATCTGGGTGCTTCTGTTGTGTGCTAAAGTTTGAGCATTTCTGGTAGAGTGGGCAAGAGCCTGGACGGAGATTTGAATTCAGCTCTAATTTCTTCTTAAATGAGTGACATCCAATTAGTTACTTAATCTGTATAAGCCTGTTTCCTTATCTGTTAAGTGGGGATAATGCTACCACCTCTTAGAATGGTAATAAGGATTGAGTGATGTGTTACATGAAGCATTTAGCACCATCCCTCGCTTATAATCAATGTGCAATAAGGATTAGCTTTCATTATTAGTTGAGCTATTTCTAGAGACCAAAGATCAAATAACACGTTACCATCTGCAGGACGGGCAGATTCTAGAGGGATTCTCAAGAACTTCTCAGTGACCTGCTAGAATCAACTCTGCATATTACTTTGAAGAATTTTATCTTGAGATCATACCTGGCATTTTCAAAGAATGTCTAGGGGAGCCCACCCTGTCGCCCCATTCCCAGCACTTTGGGTCCTTAAGAAAGGAGAGCTGTGAATGAGACAGAGGGTCTAGTTTTAATTCCCTATCTCATAATGAAACTGGTTTGGTTTCTCGTTCCTAGATGGGCCACCTCCCTTGAAACCAGGAATTTATCTCTCATTCCTTCTCCATTTGGAGGACCACCCCCTAAACTGGTAGTGTAGCATGGGGAGACGGGTAATGTGCCATGGATTTTAGTTTGTCAGTTGCCATGAGAACAGGGAATCATGGTGAATGGGAGAGATCATAGCTATTAGGACCAAGTAGTGTGTCTGTTCTGGTTTTTATTAAATTTGTTAATTATCTCTTTGTCCTTTTTTTGCAGAGAGCACGGATAACTTTATCTTGTGTAAGTCTGCTTTACCTGTTGCTTTGAAACTGATTTATTCTGATACTATCGGTAACTATTGAATTCAAATAGCCCTCTCTCCTATTCCACATCATCCCTGGCCCATGGCAGCTGAGGGCATCTGAGTGAACTGTGAAAGGGAAATGAAGGGTAGCAATGCTTTTTAGGCAGTTCCAAGCCCACTTTTCTTGGGTAATCACTCTGCGGTTCACTTTCCCCCAGGGAGTTTTCTAATGTCTGATGATGTTGTGGATCTCTTTACCTGGATAAAGAGGGGCTGTGTGAGGATGGACATGGGTTTCATGTGCCTCAATAGACCCCTATTGATCATCTTAGTTGTTCTTGCAGAGAGAATATGGAACCTATAAACCTGCTAGTGTTTCTCACCTGCTTCAGGAGCCTGAGCACTTGGCCAGGACTCGCCTCATAAGAGCTTGACTTACAAGGTTTCCTGATAGGCTCATGTGTCCTCAGAAGGAATTATTGAGGCTCAGTTTATAAGTGATTTGGGGCTAGGGCTAGACAATCCTAAAAGAATTTGGGGTTTTGTTTATGGACTGTGGGGAAACCTGTGTTTATTCCTTTTTCTTTTTTTTCTCCATGGGAGGTGGGAATGATAGCAGCAACTGCTGCCATTTTTGCCTCGTGTCTGGCTTGAGATAATAGGTGCTGTTTAGAAACACCCTCGGCTTTTTGGTACTGATGTCAATATCTGTGATTTCTTTAGTTGTCTTCAGCCTTAGAGGACTTATAATCTTGCAGAATATTCCTTCAGAGAATTCTGAATTGGGGCCATTTCTTGTCAAGGAGGTGATTCTAGATGGTGGAGTGAGGGGAAAATTGATACTTAGCTTCCCATCCTGGCCTTGCTGGGTAAAAGTGGTGTTTCCCGGTCAGATGGTTCTATTTTTTTAACTTAAGCTGCCCTTGTGTTCTGAAATCAGTGTTAGGGGAATGGATAGTGGGCTGTTTGATGGATCCCTAGGCCTCCTGGATCTCACTGAGGAGTAAAGAAGGAAAGAGGGAGGGCACAGGAAAGGCAGGGAGAGGAAAAGGAATGCCTGTGGCAAGGAGTAGCAGAATGTCAGCAACAGCTGCCACCACCAGTAAAATTTGCCTAATCCAGACCCTGGCCAAGATCCCAAACCATGTTTCTTTTTTTCTGTTCTATAGCTCATGGCCCAAGTTGCCCAGGTTATGTTATTTTCTCTGGGGTTGGGGCAGGGAATGGGACTGAATGTCCTTTATTCCTATGGAGCCTGTGCTTGAACTGTAACACCAGCCAGATGGTCAGATAGGAACGTGGTCTGTGGGGGTGGGGGGTCCTGCAAAGCCTGGGGAAGGCAGACTGCAAGAGCCTGGCCTTCAGAGGATGGTCTGCAGGGGGAAGTCTCAAGGGAGCTTGGGAGTTGGGCAGGGACTGTGGCTGAGCCTCCCCAGACGGGAAGCTAACTGTCCTCCTCCTTTTTGTGTTTGGTTTTCAGTTGACGAAGTGAGTCCCACACCTCCTATCACTGTGACCCACAAACCAGAAGAAGACACTTTTGGGGTGAGTCACTTCTTGGTCAAGAGGAGTGTGTTGACTGGCATAGTCATTTTCAGACTTCATTTGTGTTGCTAACTTTTCCAAATATTATCTTACTTGAAACTTTGAAAAAAAAAGTAATGAATTGAACTACATTCAGGCAGTTTAAACCTTCCTTGTTGGATGGAAATAGTTCATTGTTTGAGGAAATGTTTGACGATCTGCTCCAAGCCCTAGGGTTCAGAAAATCCCCAGTCTGTTAGGAGCCCAGCTGGGCCTGATTTGCAGGGGGTGCTAACTGTACAAGTTTCCTACAAAAGGCCAAGTTGCTCAAGGCATCTCCTTGGGTGTGTTTTCAAGCGCCCACTCCTACTATTTCAGAGCCTAAGATTACTCTGGGGAGGAGGAGAAAGGATTCTTTTTAGAATCCAGATCTTTTCGACTTTCCTGGATAAGAATGTTATATAAGGAATTTTAACATGAAGATGCAGAATTCACTTGCTAATTAAAACAAAATCAGACGCCTCTCTAGGCTTGTTTTTGCATCTGTTAGAATGGCCCCAGGTGAGAAGGGGCTCAGAACATTGAATCGTGGAACTTTCTCTAATCAAATTGGGTAATTTATATATTTTTAAATGTTCTAAGGGTCTCATATATTTCTTCTTCTAAAGACCTTACTCAGTATTGCAGTTCTGAGAAGGCTACAATTACTATGGCAGTAGGACTGTTCTTATCTGGGCACACACATTATTTTCAAGGAAATTGCGTTTTCTGTGATTGTTGCTGACTCTCTGTTTCTGGTTCCTCACAGGTATCCATAGCGGTTGGACTTGCTGCTTTTGCCTGTGTCCTGTTGGTGGTTCTCTTCGTCATGATCAACAAATATGGTCGACGGTCCAAATTTGGAATGAAGGGTAAGGTGGGAGTTTCATTTTCAAGGGCGTCATGGGGGGAAACATTACTGCTTTTGATCAAAAGATACTGTTTTAATCTCCCATTGCTCTCTGAGAGGGCCTCCGGTCATGGGGTCTAAGTGGTACTGATGGAAACTCCTGTTTGCCGCTTGTTCTTGGTAATTATGGATTGAAGGCAGTGTTGGGATCTGTGGGAACCAAACTGTAGATCCACATGGTTTTGCTTTGACTGCTGATAAACATTGCTTAGAAGGGCTTATGCAATGAGGATAATTTGGAAAGGAAGTTGGATTTCAGGGCAAATGAAGACGGACTTTGGTTTATTTTCATTACGGGTGGGTAAAGGGCCTCCTAGTTTGAGGACACGGTTTTCCTCTTGTTTTTGAAGTTGTGTTGGGAAGGCGTCAGCACAGCAAGATATAGGGTAGACTCCGGCATTGAAAAGCTGCCCATGCAATGGGATCTCAGCACGTAGCTCTACACAGAGTCCCAGAGTGGATGCCAAGAGCAACATGATTTCTAAATCTGCTGGCTGGCTTCCATGACATACAGTGCTCCACTCCACTGTGGCAGGGTGGGGTGGTGGGATATGGCTCTTTGCCAAGGCTCGGGTAAGGGGACTGGCATGAAAGGGGTTAACATGGTGAATTAGCATCCACCTGCCTGGTCTCAGAGATGGATGTGACCAAATGGTTCAAGAGAGGCTGGGTACCAGTTCCAAAACAGAAACTTGAATTTCAAGATATACTCCCAGCTGGGGTTTCCATGTTTGGCGATGTTGGGTGGGGGTGGGTAGGGAGGGATGATACGAGGTTTGGTAAGTTATCAGTTTGCTGAGCCAGGACTCAGGTTGGTGTTCTCTGGTGAGACTATGGGATGTGTAGAGAGATGAATTTCTATGGATTCTCTGCATAAGCTTGTGTCTGTGGTTGGGGACCTTGGGGCTCAGGGACTGAAGAAGAGTACATGAATGGCATTCACAGGGACGGTGATCCTCTGAGTTGTATGCAAATGTTGGAGTGTTTGTGCATGGAACCGAACTAGTCCATAGCTTTCGCTATATTCTCAGAAACCTCTGTAACTCCTTGAAAATTCAGAACACTGATATATAGGGAAATACCCAGAGAGGATTAGAAGGGTAGAAAACCCTGTAATCCCAGCTACTCAGGAGGCTGAGATGGGAAGATTGATTGAGCACAGGAGGTCAAGGCTGCAGTGAGCTGTCATCACACCACTGCATTCCGGTCTGGGCAACAAAGAAAGATCCTGTCTCAAAAACAAACAACAAACAAAAAATGGGTACAGGGTGCCCTGTTTCCAGAAGATTTCTGCCTTTGCACTCTCTGCTCTTGATGAACCTGATCAACTCACAGCAAAGCAAGCTAGTTTTTCTTAAGTCATCTGAGATATTTTGACCAAGAGAAAGACACATGCAGGCAAATTATAAAGGTGGATGGAAGTTTGGCTGGAATCCAGATGACTTAAACAAAATCAGACCACTTTTAGGCACCTAGATTGGAGATGTCTTATCTGCAAACACAACATGCCAAACAGGGCTTTCTAGATCTAGAAGATGAGATGACCACTGAGTGAGCGCACAGCTTTCAATCTTTGAATAATTCTTGGGCTCCTGGTTTTGAGGACTGGCACTATTATTGCCTGTGCAAAGTTTTCCTACCATGCAGGGAGCTTTTATAGCTCTTCCTCCTTCCACCTGAGAAAACATCAGGGCCTTGACCAAAGGGAAGAATGGGGCATTGTTGCTCTTCCCCTGAGGAGGCACACCACCAGCTGAGACCCTGCGACATGCTTGGCAGTGCTGTAAGAGCAGATTTTTCCTATTAATTGTCATCCTGTTTCTGGAACAGCATGTCCCCATGTCGGATGGATTAGGCAGCACCCAGGGTGGTGCCTCCCCTCAGCTGTCCTCAGAGCTTCTCCCAGCCCCTGCTCCCCTCTCCCAGGCAGACCTTCCTTTCTTGGCCCTGGTTGGGTCAGGAGAACATGTCCACGTAGGTGGAAGTGAAATATCCTCTATTGTAAAGTCGGGCAACTTAAAGTAAGTTATACTGGAGTTATAGGCAAGATGAGATGGTGTATCTAAGACTCACCTTGTTTAGAATTAAGCCTGAATCTCTTTCATCTTTATGAAGCCAGATTATGTTTGGGTCTTACTTTAGGATAAATAAGTGCAAAACAAAAATAAAATTCTAAGCCCCCCAACCATCCGAATGCATCCCTCTTCTCAACAAGGGCATCCCAAAGTTAACCTGAAAAACTAGTTCAGACCATGATGGGAAGCAGGGAGCCATACATGCCTCATTAAACCCTCCTTCTTTTTGGAATTACTGATAGAATAGACTCGTTAAGTCTGATGAGAAACATTTGCAATCTATTCTGTCTGATGCCTGCTACCTGGAGGCTTCATCTGCATCATAAAACCTTGGTCTCCATAACCTCTTATTGAACCTTCCTATTGAAAATAACTCTTTCAACCAATTGCCAATCAGAAAATCTTTGAATATGCCTATGACTTGGAAGCCCCTGCTTCCAGTTGTCCTGCCTTTCTGGTCTGAACTAATGTACATCTTACATGTATTGATTGATGCCTTATGTCTCCCTAAACTGCATAAAACCAAGTTGTGGCCCAGCCACCTTAGGCACATGTTCTGAGGATCTCCTGAGGGCTGTGTCACAGGCCATTGGTCACTCATATTTGGCTCAGAATAAATCTCTTCAATTATTTTACCGAGTTTGACTCTTTTCTTTGACATAAGCAAATGCCTCAGGCTGCATTAACCTTTGATCTTTTATTGCCAGCGAGCATCACAGTCTTGGATAAAGAGTGATGACACGGGTACCAGAAGTTCCCTACCTTTTACTTAGGGAAAGCCTTGTCTCTTCACATCCACCCCAGTCTCAGTTTTGAATTTTCAAGTCTGGGTGAGAATGTACGATACCACTTAATTGCTCATTGGCTTCAGCAAAGTTACTACCTTCTCAGTGCCTCTGTTTCCTCAACTCCAGAATGGTAATAATACTACCTCCCTCACTGGGTTGCTGTGAGTGTCAAGATCTATGTGTAACTGGCATATAAAAAGGCTCCGTGGGAACATTTCTCCCTTCTTTTCTTTATGTATAAACCTTTATAGGTTCCTTTTATTGCCTTCCAAAAAGGGCTGCCCATCCAAGACGCAATCATGCCCTCTTTTGTCCTGCACAATATTTAGTAAAATGCCTTTATTATACGCTAATCCCAGTACATTGTCATTTCTTTGCTGATAGACCATATGTCTGTCCTACTTGACCAGGAGCGACCTATGGCAGAAATCACAGATCACTCAGCCTAGTATGCCTGAAAACACCACGCAACATTTGACAATTGCTTGTTGAATTTAGAAATGAATGACTTTAATTTTAATAATAAAAAAAGTACAGCTTATAAATTAACAATGGGCTAGTTAGAATTAATTGGGAGATCTGAGATGTCTGGGCAGTGGGAAATAAAGAGATGATGATAGGGAAAACTCATAAACAATTCCCCATCCACATCTGAGGGCCAGGTGTGTCAATAGGGAGGGCCTACTAATAGGAGCTTTACTTCCTTCTGAGAAATAAAAAAAATACAGAAAAAGACAAAAGATTAATATAACAAACACCCATATTCCCTCCACCTAGAATAAATGACTTACTGTTTTGTCTTATACTTGCATTTACTGCTTTAGTTTGGGAAGATATAAAATATGACTAAAACTAAAACCCCTTTAGTCATCCCCCTGGTCCTATTCCCATCCCCATCTCCATAGGCAGCCACTAGCCTAAGTTCAGCATCCTCCAGTTCACTGACTGAAGCTTCTTTCCCGGTATCTCTGTCTTTGTGTGTCTCTGTCGGCTGTCTCTCCCCTCATGGCTGTCTCCCAGATAAACTCACACCTCCCAGACTGCCAAATTAGCAACCACCTCTCCTACATGAAAGATGAGTGGCTAAGGCTGGTAAACAGTTCATTTTCATACTTCTACCTATATGTATATGTACACATATATGCATATGTCTCTGTATATCCATATGTAGACACACAGACATGCATATATATCAATATACTTACAAAATGCATTACTCTGTGAGTGTTTTAATTTATATTCATATTCATGCTTATACTCTGAGTAACTTGCATCTTGCTTTATTTCCTTGTCATATGTTGGAGATCTCTCTCTGTCGGTATGTGTAGGAATTCCAATGGGTGCCCATTTTATGGGAGATGAATATATTAACCAGATCTCATAGAAACAAACCGAACATGCTTTGTCTCAGAGCCCTCCAACTGCCATGTTGATCAAAATTTTGGCTTGGGGAGGGGGTCACCTTGGGACACAAGCTCATCTTCTTTTGGAATCACAAAGGTTTTAAGATGGTGCTAAGTGTACAGTGGGGGTTTCTTTTTGCTATTGATGAAGTCTAATGCTTCAGAGTGGCAGGGGTGATTTGTGAAGTATTTGGCGTGTCCTGGGCACTGCCCTATCAGCCAGCCCTCCTGCTGGAGCAGGGCCCTGGAGGTCCCCACTGTGCTAGACATTAACTCTTTGATTGTCAGATCATGGGGTGGCCAGGGTGGTTGGGAGGTGTGTACTTGTGGGGTTCAGGGCATGGGCTATTTACTGCAGCTACAGAAACATATACAAATATTTCAGCATTTTAACAACTAACTAGAGTGTACCCTTGCATCCTGGGCCTGGAAGTGAGATGGTTCAGAATTTAGGACAAATTCATTCTCATAAAATATTGTTAAATTAGGCATTAAAAGATCATGACAGTGATCTGGCTGGGCTCTCCTGTATCCGTATTTCCAGGTGAAGAAACCGAGGCCCAGACAAGGAAGTGACTTGCTTTGGTTTGGCTGAGTTTTAGCTCCAACCTCTTTCCACAGCAACACAAATGCCCTGACTCCTTTGTCTTGGCTGCAACACTGTCCACATCCATAGTGCACCATCATCATTTCACGTCGTCATTAGAACAATAACCAGGCAATAGGTGTTAGTGTGTCTGAACAATAATAAAACTTGCTCTGTAGTTTTCATATAAGGTGAGCATCAAAATTATTTAATAGAAAGTGTAAGGTGAGCATCATAATTATTTAATAGAAAAAGAAGCAAGTGTGTGGATCTTTTGCAGCCTGTAAAAAAAAATATATACATTATTTGGCCTCTTTTCCTCTTGACCACCTCATAAGTATCTTTAAATACTTCTAGATCAGAGATACTGTGAGAATTACTTCATACTTCTTGGCTTCCTCTTACTCCCATGGAGAAAACAGAATAATAGTTTATCAGAGCTGAAACAGACCTTAGGCTTATTAGGCTAATGTGCCCATTGTACAGCTAAGGAAACTGAGACCCAGAGAGATGCAGTGATGTGCCAGAGCACACAGCTAGCGAGAGCCTCCTGGCCCTGCTTTTCCACATACTTGACTTGTGCGGAGAACCTGGGAGGGTCAGGGAAATGAAGCTGGATTATGAATACATCAGCTCAATCCCTCCAAGGCTCTGATTAATTAGCTTTGAATGCTGTCCCACTTAAATGGGGCTTTCGAAAATTCTCTTATTAATCCACTTTTTCCAACCTAGGGCACTCCTGGCCTTGGGGAAAGATAGGAGCTGATGGAGGAGTAGGCTCCAAGAACTTCCTTCATTTATTTTCAGACATGCTAGAGACTGCACGCGTGGCAGGGCAGCGGAAGTGGGAAGGCCGGGAAGGAAGGGCATCAAGAACTGCTGCTTGGGCTTCCGGCAATGCCTTAAGTGCCTCATCAGCAACCACTTGCCTTTCTTCCTAATGGCTGGATGTGTGCTAGTGCCTCTGATGGGCCTGCGGATGAGCACTTGCAGGACTGTTCCATTGTAAATTAGCATTAGTTAATAGGTACTTAAAGTAAAGTGGTTGCCTATTTGATTATGATTGGGGGTTATTAACATTTTTTTCCATAAACAGATGGTAACTGTCCTCTGAGTGGATTGTAGAATCCTGCCAGAGTCTTGATTTGGAGGGACTGGCTCCTGCCAAAAGATCTCAGGGGCTGCTGCCACATTGAACGTTCTTGTTATCCTTCTGGTTTCACCAGTTGTTTAAGGGAATGATTAGAGTTGGGAAGGAGTCATTTCTGCCTTCTCTCCTAACCTTGGGGCATTGGACTGAGAAGGGTTTCTTCCAGGTGGAGGGAGGTAGGGGTGGGAGGGATCTAGGACTCCTGAGTTTTGATGCTGTAGGTTGGCATTTCTTTCTCAGCTGGAACAGAGTGTCCCTATGTCTTAGCCATGTGTGCAGAGCAGGGGAATTTGTACTGGAAGTGTGGTTTGTGATAGGAGATATCCGAGGGACTGAAAGGGGGCTGGGACCATGGATGAAAGCACTATTGGTATTGTTGAGTAAAATAGTTTCTTTCACCCTGCACAATACACTTATTTGACTACATTTAGCAGGGGGTCGGGAACCAAGAGCAGTGCAAGGCAGAAATGAAACTGGGTAAAGGAATTGGGTTTCCTGGCTTCCCTAGATGTGTCCATTCTTTCTTCCTCCTCCTTCCTTCTTGACTTCTTTTTCTATTTCCTCCTCTGAATTGACATGTGCAAGGGAGGAGCGTACCTTTGGCCCTTGCCATGATCCTGTACTTGGGATTCCTGGTGTAAGATGACTCTTTGAACATAATGTTGAGAGTGGTTTCTGGCTTCTTTCCTGTGTTGTGATCCCAGGGTCCTCGTATTCTCCTAACAAATGTTTGCATGCCCTCCCTCTCTTTTCTGACATTTGACAGACCTTCCAACCACCCCGCTTCCTCAAAAATGCCTAGTATTTGACAAATTCTAAATTAAAGAGGTTAGGTTTGTAGCAGATCCACAGGCAGGACATAAATTTATAGAAGCCAGGGGTCTTCTGCTTCTCCTTCTCTGCTTTGAACTTCATTGGGAGGCTCTGACTGCAGACAAAGGCCCACCCCACTTGATGACTGAGTTCTAGAATGTGGTGCTTGGAGCTTTGAGAAGGCTGTAAAGCCATGTGTGTTTTTCTGGCATGCTTTTGCTGCCCTGTCCTTTGTGGGAGCTTTGCAGGGGTGCAGTGAATCATCATAGAAGTCCCTACATGGTCACCATTGGTCGTGTGGAGGCTGAACTTGCTCTGAAGACTCCAGGGAACCAACTGTTCCCTTGCATCGACTCTCCTATTCAAAGGGAATTCCCTTGAAATAGCGGCTGATGCAAAATATTTTTCCTCTGTGGCTACCTGCTAGCTGGCTCTTCTTGGCAGGCCTCTCTATCCTGTTCAGCAGGGCCAAGGATGACCACTATGCTTGGCTCTATAGCCGAAGTGATGGCATCTCAGATTCATTGAGTGTTGGCAGCAGAGCACAGTGCTTACTGACTCGTGTTGTTGCAAATGGCTCCCACAGGGTTAACAGCCCCGCGATACCTTACCCAGTTTAGACGTTCTGCACCTCTTGTCCCTTGCTACTCATGTGACAGGTGAGATCCATGCCTTATGCCCTACTGTGGATGTCACCAGGCTTTCCCAAAAGTGCTGGCTGTCACAGTAATTTTACACCTTAGGAAACTATAACAGAAGATGAGTTAGTAAATGAGATTTTAAAAGCTAAGAATAATAGTAAATTCAAACTGATTTTTGGCTTTTAAAAAGTCACAAACTTTAGTAATTTATTTTTCACCAAAAATCATGGTGACATACTTCCTCACTGATCCAGTTATCCTACGGTATCATGGTACAGGATGGAAAACCTAGAGGGGCTGGGGTTGCCAGCTTTGACTTTCTAGCATTCTTCTTTGTTCCAAATGTTTTTTACCCCCTGTAAAGTCAAGTTGTGGAAACTGCTCCAACAGACCCCCTCCTCTCTTCTCATGGAACATTCTTTCTCTCTCTGCATATTCTCCTCTGGGTCTTGGAAGCTTTCACTTGCGCGGAAGAGGCATGATGATAGGCTTTGGCTAATGAGAAGCTGTCATGTGGCTGCAGTAGCCAAGACCCGTGTTTATGCAGCTCATTCTCCTGTGAACTCTGCAGAGGGCTTTAGGATGGCCAAAGAGCAGCCCTGGAAACCAAAGACAGCAAAACAGAGAGATCAAAACAACTGCTAACCGGAAAACATGTTTTTGGACTAGGGAAGAAAAACCACATGCTGAAAACAGCAGCCACCAAGCCAACGGCTGCAAATCCCCGGCCCCAGCTCCTTGACACCCACTGCCCTTTGTGCTGTGGTTCCTCATGGAGGATGAGCTGGGCAGGGGAGTAGAGAGGAGTGCACTGCAGGTGGAGGAATAGCATCCTTCAGCCAGCTGTGCTTCCAGCAAGCAGGTGTGTCTGCCACCTGTTCCAGGGAAGGAAGCAGAAGCCTGAAGCTGGTCTATCTCTGGCCCTTGCACTCAGAAGGGTTAATAACACTCCCTGTCTCTCTTCCTCACTACCCCAGCATACTTAGAGAGAGACCAACCAAGTAACTCTGGTGCCTGCTTCTTTATTCTTTTCTCTTGGATGAACTCTGTTACCACAAGCCAGAGGGAAACGTGCTGCTGGCTTCCTCCCTAATGGGATCGGCTACTTAATTTGTGTGGCCCAGTGAAAAATGTTCAAAAAAGATTAGAATTTCCAGACAGCTACAGCACAGCATTAAATCCCAAGCTAAGGTTCTTTTGAGCACGGAGTCAGGTCACAGGTCCACGAAGCCAGCTCTGCTTCCTGAATACAAAATCCATCATGGCTTAAGATCCTAGCTCCTTTGTCTATCCTGAATGGTGATGAAACAGGTATTTCTGTACTTCCTTTTAGAGAGAAGCTGGGATTTGGGCGAAAGACAAGAATATCAGTTGGTTTTTCACTTCTAATCATAGTAGGGGAAGAGAGTGACAGGCATCAAACATTCATTGAGTACCTACTGTGTGCCAGACAGCTAATATATCTTCAAATATAGAGACTTCATAGGTGGCTATTATTCCCACTTTAAAGATGAGAAAACTGCTCAGAATGGTTAAATCGCTCAAGGTCATGTACCTGGTAAGTATCAAAACTAGATTTTAAATGAGTTTATTCTAAATTGTTGGTTCTCAATCTTAGCTGCACATTCTAAACATCTGATAAGATTATACAACTTCCCAAACCTAGGCCACACTCCAGGTCACTTAAATCAGGGGTGGGTGTTCTTTTTTAGTTCCTCTGGTGATTTCTATGTGCAGCTAAGGTTGAGGAACAATGGTCTCAATCCAATAGACGCCCGCATATTTCACTGGTTCTCCAAGTCATTTATGTAGTCTGCAGACCAGCTCATCTGATAATGCTGGGAGCTTGTTCGATGTGCAGTTGCCTAGGGTTTACCCCATACCCACTGAATCAGGCATGAGCCACCACACCAGTCCTCTATAACCACTACTTGTAAGGCATTTCAGTTCTATCCTCTTTGGGTAAATATGCCTCTCTTTCCTAAAACTGTTTCTATAGTGGCTTCCTTGGTTCGAAACCAAACTGCCACCTCTTTCCACATGACGGGACTTGTAAGGTCTGCTGCCCCAGTTGATTTCAGTAAACTGTCAGGTCAATCAACACTGTTGCCCCCACTGAAGGAGTCGGGGCAGAAGCTCAGAGAGGCTAGCAGGCAGTAGGTAGCCAGCATTCCCAGCTCAGAGCTGCTTGAGCTGCTGTGACAGTCATTCCTCTCTTTCCTTAGAAACTTCTTTATCCTGTTTGCTCTCCCTCCCACCCCTGATCTGGAATGAACTGTTGAGGGCTATAAAAAACCGGAAAAGCTTGTGCTGGCAGGCCCCGGAGTGGCTCGGAGTGGGTCTGTCGGCGGGCGGAGGAAGCCCCATGGGTTAAGTTGGTGGGCTGCCCGGGCTGCCCGCCGGCCTCAGAGACACTGCCCTAGGTGGTGGCTGGAATCCCATTCTTCCCAGTCTTGCTGCTCTGGCGGTTGGTATTCACACTGGAAGCCTGCCCTGCCCTCCAATTTACTGCGGAATAAGAGTTGCATAGTTGGCAGAAGACCAGAGCAGTTTCCAGGACTGATAAGTCCTGGAAATGCCCAGCCTCTCTACCTGACAGGCATCTTGAATTCAAAGGGGCCTCTTTGCTGGAGCAGCCCTGCAAACCTGTTCCCAGGCAGGGGCAGAAGAATGCCAGCATCTGTCTATCTGCCAGCAGGCCTTGACATGAAGCCCCAAGGAGGGCGTCCGAGTGGTTCCAGGAACTGCCTTTCAAAAGTGAATCCTTCCAAATAAATGGAGTTCAGTGGGTTGGCCTTGGACCAGTTGAAGGGGGTGCAGAGGGGCACCGTGTTGTTGGCCTGGGCTCTAGGGGAAGCAGGCAGGATTTGAGTATTGTTATGAGCCATTATGTGTGAAAATGGCTCCCATAGCACCAGCCCCCTGCTTTGTGCCTGCTTTGCAAGGGGCATGCCAGCCTGAGGGAGCTGTGTGTGCTGATTGCTGCCTTCTGAGGAGAAGCGCTATCAGAAATCAGGGGCCATCCAAGAGCTTGGGAAAATGGACACTGTTTGCTGTTGCCCAGTGTGTAGAATGGGGTAGCCTTTCTGGAAAGTGGCTTGACAATATTTATTAAAAACCTAAAATCACGAAAGCCCATGCCTACTGACTCCACTTCTGAGAATTTAACCTAAGGTAATACTCACAAATGGCTATCCATATTTGTGGATATGGGTATTTATCCCAGTGTGACTTACAGAGTAAACTTGATAAATAAATAATTACTTACAGATCTAACAATAAATGACTAGTTAAATATTAATACATTATGGTCCATATATATGATAAATACAATGCAGACCTTAAAAATGACAACTTTTAAAAGTAGGTATTTAATGTTTCTGAAAGGATACATATGCAAATGGTAAGAAAACCTAATAGTATAAAAGATAATGGAGTAAAAATGTGAGTTTCAGTCCCTTCCTAATTTCCTGCCACTGGGATAACAATTACTTAGAGGTTCTTGCATATCCTTTCAGAGATAGTCAAGGCTTATACAAGGATATGTTTCCCTGTTGCCTTTGCGCAAATGCAAGCTTGTATTCACATTGTTCTGTGCCACATTATTTCTGCTAACAGCCTGTCTTTGAGATGAGTTAGTATCAGTTCATAGAGATCTACTGCATTCTATTTTTATAGTTGCATACCAAGAATGATATTTTAGCAATATGTATTGACATGTGAACATGTTTACAATATATTTCCAAGTGAGAAAAGACTCCAAGCAGTTTCTCTAATGCCATTTTTTTTGTTGTTGTAAAATAAAGAGAAAATATTTTTATACACATACCTAGGAAAAATACTGGGATCATATGGAATTATAAGTCAGAATGTAAACAGTAGTTATCTTTGGGTGGTGGGATTTGGGATGCTTTTTTATTTCATCTTTTTTGATGTCTTCTGAGTTTTCTGTATTGAACCTTAAAAACAAAGCAAAGCAGATGTGAGACCCATGAGGACAGGGGAGCTGTTCCTCCATCAGTGGATCCAGAGGCTGACTCATTCCCCGACCCAGGTTCCATCTGCCCCTTTGTGGTGAAAGCCACGGCTCTGGTGTCACTTAGGATTGCTGACTGCACAGAGCAGGATTCCCATAATGTTGCCTCATGCCACGTGCTTGACAGTCATTGATGGTGGTGTGTGTGTGTGGTTGTTGTTGTTGGTGGGGGGGGGTACTGATTAAAATGCAGATTCCTGGGCCACATCTACTGAATCTCATACCTTGATAGTAGGCCCTGGGAATTTGCATTCTTAAAAAACAGGCTGGGTGGTCATACTGCCATTAAAGTTTGAGAAACTATTGTGTAGATCAGGAATTTGCCAACTTTTTCATAAAAGAGCAGAGAGTAAATATTTTAGACTTTGCTGGCCATATGGTTTCCATTGCAATCACTCAAGGCTGCTGTTGTAGCATGAAAACAATCAGCCAATATGTAAATGAATGAGCATGGCTGTGTTCCAATAAAACTTTATTTATAAAAAACAGGTGCCAGGCCAGATTTGGCCTGCAGGCCATAGTTTCAGACCCCATAGTTTCATGTTACCCTTAAAAAAAAAGTTAGACCAGCTGTGGTGGCTCACGCCTATAATCGCAGCACTTTGGGAGGCTGAGGCGGGTGGATCACCTGAGGTCAAGAGTTTGAGACCAGCCTGGCCAACATGGCGAAACTCCATCTCTACTAAAAATACAAAAATTAGCTGGGCGTGGTCGTGTGCACCTTTAATCCCAGCTACTCAGGAGGCTGAGGCAGGAGAATCACTTGAACCCAGGAGGCAGAGGTTGCAGTGAGCCAAGATCACGCCAGTGCACTCCAGCCTGGGCAATGGAGTAAGACTCTGTCTCAGAAAAAAAAAAAAAAAAAAAAAAGAAAGAAATTGATCAGCAGGTGGGGGAGTCTACCAAGAGCTCCTTCTATTTGAAGAAGCAGGTCATAATATTAATAGCTACAATTAATTAAGTGATTATTATAAGCCTGGCAGTTTCCAGACAAAACTTACACCTTAATACAGCCCTGCATAGTAGCTATACCAACAAGGCCATTGAAAGAACAAAGTGATTAGCCCAAGCTTACATGATCAGTAATGACTGGGTTGGTCTGAATGCAGACTTGGGGAAGAAAGTGGTAATGCCACAGTCCTATTACTCTCTGGTCTTTGGGAAAGAATGATTTCAAAATCTCTTCCCAGGGCATCGGGCACACACAGGTCCCTCTAAGCCCCCAGCCTAAGGAGGAATAGCCACAGCCACGCACTTGGTGGTGGTACAGATCCTGGGGTAACTCTGTACCTCCCGGATGCCTCGACTAATTGGGGTTGTGAGTGGTGTGGGGTCTTCCAGGTGCATTGGACAATGCTCAGGTTGAGGTGGCTCCGTTCACTTTCTTGAAGCGGGGGAGAGTGCTGTTGCTATAGAAATAGCTCAGGTCACTGTGCTGGACCTTTCTGAACCCTGCTGCTCAGAGTCTCCCATCACTGGGACCAAGAGCCCTTAGAGCCAGGCTCCTGACAGGAGACTTTCTTGTGTCCCTGCTCCAGTGACCATGCAAGTTTCCACATGGCCAGTGTTAAACATTCACCCTGCTTAAAGCCCATGGAGATAGGTTAGTGCCCTACGTGTCTGCAGACAGGGCTGGCCAAGAGAGACTGTGGCAGTGGCAGGCAGAAGGCAGTCCCTCGCTTCCTTCTGTCTTCTCCCCACCCCAGCCTTCCTGACCTTCAACCACATCCCGACTCTAGGGCAAAGAAAAACCCTCTGGGCTGAATTCAGCCTCTGGGGCTCATGGTTCAGCTTGATGGCTTTGCCAGGTAGCAACATGGGTGATGCTAGTCCCCTGTGAGGTAACTGTTATAAAGATACTAGTGTTTTACATTTATAGACAGCCCAGTTTGCCTTGAGATGTTGGTTTATTACATAAAATCTTGAAGGCTTGGGCTGCTCATTGGATTAACTGAAATAATGGACATAAAACAGAAACCAGAGGCTGAGCATGGTGGCTCACGCCTGTAATCCTAGCACTTTGGGAGGCCAAGGCGGGCGGATCATGAGGTCAGGAGATCGAGACCATCCTGGCTAACATTGTGAAACCCTGTCTCTACTAAAAATACAAAAAATTAGCCGGGCGTGGTGGCGGGTGCCTGTAGTCCCAGCTACTCAGGAGGCTGAGGCAGGAGAATGGCGTATACCTTGGAGGCGGAGCTTGCAGTGAGCCGAGATCGTGCCACTGCACTCCAGCCTGGGTGACAGAGTGAGACTCTGTCTGTCTCAAAAAAAAAAAAAAAAAAACCAGAAACCAGAACTTGGAATCCAGAACCCAGAACACACTGCTCAACCAAATAGTAGCAAATTGTATCATTGTTACCATCCATCTTATGACAATCAGTAGTCCACACAGCAGCCCCCTTAAATCGATATTATCATTCTGTTTTTCACACATGAGAAAACTGAGATTCACAGACCCTGCTAGAGTTCTAAGGAGGGTCAGCAGGTTTGTCTGGCTTCCAAGCCACATGCTCTTAGTCACTATCATACATTTTAAAGTCAGAATATAAGGAGACCTAGGGCTGCTGGGAACCTTAGGGAGTCCCCATCCCAGGGACCTGCAGAAAGCCCTTGACAGATTATTCTTCAGTTCCCTCAATCACCTGAGAGCCTCCTGCCTTCCCACAAACCAGTGAGTGTCAAACTACCTAAGCTAACAGCTTCATACTGTCTTCTTATCAGTTAATAAGCTGCTTACCCAGCCTCAGGTGGACATTTGGCTGCGGGTTAATGGGGCCTTTTTTGGCCCTGGTCCTGGCCCTTTAATCCACTCTCCCACCCCTTTCTGCTGTCTTTCTCTCTCTCCAAGGATGCAAGTATTAGTATTTCGGGAAACAACATAGCACCTCCTGGTAGAAACCTCAATTCCATATTGCACCTGAGGTCGTGACTAGCCACCTGCCTTGGAAGGACCCTATCCAGGTTCAAGGAGGCAGCTTAGGCAGGTGTGAAGCAGCAGCCTGGATAGATGCCTCAGCCATTGAGCCCCAAACCATGCCCGGGGTGAACCCCCACCCCATCGCTCATCATCTGTATCTCAATGAATTTCCTGTAAACTAGAGACATAGGAGTCATTCTTGACATGTCTTCTTGCCCAGTCCCCATGTCTTTATCCCTCCATGCTCTTGCACAGCCCAGTCCTGTCTTTGTGACCTAAATATCTCCTGAAGTTGTCCCTTCTCTCTTTGCACACTGCCACCCCTCCATTCCATCTGGGCTCCTCCCACATGGCTCTGGACCTGGCCCCTTCAGTGTGTGCCCTGCTCTGTAATCACAGTAGCAGACTCAGGACTTTGAAATGAAAATGGGGTTCTGTAGTAGACTCCTGGTTCTGAAATGAAAATTGGGCCCAGGAGTCTAGCTCCTGCCACGTCCCCAGCCTCACCGAGCTATAGGGTTTCCACTCTTGCCAACCTTGTTCCATGCTCCCTAAGACTGAGGTTCCTCATGCACCTTCCCTCTGTAGCACTTTGCACAGTTATTGACAGGAACATTTGATTAGTGCTTTGCATCTCCAAGTAGACTGTTGGGTTTGCTCACTGCAGCACCACTCATGTCAGCAGACCACTTAAGGCATAGGGTGCATAAATGTCCTCTGGGCCCCTTGGGCATTGCAGCCAAAGGGCTGGACCTGGAGCTCCTCCTCTGACCACCCCTAGTTTTGTTACTACTGTGGTGAAGATATAATCTGGGATCTTTCCTTTTGGTACCTGTGGATTGCCTGTAAGATGGAGACAGGGATATTTGGGGGGAGAATGTTCTCCTCCATCCAACAGCTCTTGCCTTGCATTTCTTCCTTCTGCCTACCCCACGGTGCCCACAGACAGGAAGACACTAGGGCTGACCTGCCTTTTCCTAAGATCCCACCTCCATGTTTACCTGATCTTCTTTCTTCCTTATTGTCTCTTTCTTTACCCACAACTTTGTGCACTATCTGGCCAATCCTATGGCTTCTTTTCCATGCCATGACACTAAGATTTCTTCCCCAGTCATGCTACTGGGGCTCATTAAAATTTAGAGCTATACAGGCTGAGGTCGAATCTCAGTTCTGCTGCTTGGGAGCTGTGGGACTTCAGGTGACTTATGGACCATTCTGGGCCTCCACACCCTCAGCTGACAAATGAGAGGGATAATTCTTTTCATACAGGGTTTTATGAGAATTAAATGAAATTGTGTATATAAAGCAATTAGCTTAGTCCCCAGCTGTGTAGTAATCACTCAATTAATGTGTTGAGGGGAGAAATCATGATTTTTGCTGCACTCAGAAAAGCTGTGAGTAATCTACAGGTCCCATTATGGCTGTGGTTCATAGACTTGGTTTTATGGTAGAATCGCATGGGGATCTTTAAAAAATTTCAACAGCTAGGCTACTCCCCCAGCCAGTGGGTCAGAATCTCAGTGGATGGGCTCTTGGTGTTGGTTGTCTCTAAAGCTGCTCAGGGGATTTTCAGTGGGAAGCTAAGGCTGTCAGCCTGGGCTTTCCCAACCCCCGCCCCCAGCCCCCCACCTCTTTCTGCCAGAGCACACATATCTTGGAACTTTAAAGGAATAGGAGGGATGCGGGCTGAAAACATGGCGGGAAAAGCTCTCTTTATTGGGCTCCCACGACGTCTCTGGCACTGTGCTTGGTGCTTCACTTTCATGTTTCCATTTGATTTTCACTGTGACTTGTGATACAAAAATTATTGTCCCTGTTTCTTTTAGGAGCTTCAGGAAGGACGAGCTCCTTGCTTAATGTCAGGTATTAGGTGGCTTAAGGATGAAGGACCACGATTCGAGGTTGGTGAGGTTGGGGTCAGGACGCTGTCCCCTCTTCTCTCCCTCCTGCAGAGTGCTCCTTTGGTGAGGTGACTGAACGCCCCAATTTTCCCCACCCTCTGCGTGAGGCCTGGCTGCTGCACCTGTCCACTGCAGTATTTAATGACCCAGCCTGCTTGCGGCTCACTGGGCCCTCGCCAGTGAACTGCCACCTGTTCTACCTTGCGCGGTGGTGCTGTTTGCTTAACGGGGAAATTTAAATGCCTTGCAAAGACTCCCCATGGATTGGGGGAGAAGCATCCGCTGACTAGAAATGGGAGCATTGTTGTTGTTTTGTTATTGCCATCAATTTCCAGGCACTCTGTTGGGTTGGAAAATAGTGAGGGGTGGATGGGCAGAGAGAGGGAGGGATTCTTTCTTGTCTGACTGTGCAAGTGGATTAGAGAGAGAATTCTCTCCTTCATAGCTCCTCAAACTTTATGGTGCACGTGGAGCCCTGGGGATCTTGTTATGATGCAGATTCTGGTTTGATAGGTCTGGGGTAGGGCCTGAGGTTCTGCATTTCTGCCAAGCTCCTTATATGAGGCTGATCCTATTGGTCTGCTAGCCACACTTGGCTTAGCAAAGCTATAGCTTCCAAGTGAGGGAGACTCAAGTCTGTTTTTTGGCCCCTGCAATTTTTATTTTGGAAAGTGTCATGGAATGGTATAGAAATCTGGATTCTAGCCCAGGCTACACTCTGATTTATCTTTGGATATCTTTTGAGCTTTACTTTTATCCTCTATAATTGGAGGGATTTGGATTAAGGGCTTCCAAGGTCCCTTTCAGTTGTAACATTCTATGATTCTGTCAGTTGGAGAGGGTAGATTAGAGGGAGCATGGAGTGAGGAGGATGGGAACTAGCGGGAGGTGGGAGTTGTCAGGAGCGCCCGTTGCATATATGGGCTATTCTTTTTAGGATCACCAGGTTTGAATCCTGAGAGGCCAGAAGTGAGGAAAATAGGCAATGAATTTCCTTTTGTGCTGTGTGTCCAAGATCCCAGCGTAGACTATGAACTCCGGGCAGGTAGTGACAGTGACTCTTACTTCCTGACTCACATACTTGGCTTCTCCAAATGGCAGGAGTGTATTTGGGGATGTCAGCCATTCTGTGGGTTTCATGGAGGGTAGGCACTGTGGGATACAGATACAAGCAAGGCACACTTTTCGTCCTTGGTGAACACAGTGTTTTCTTAAGAGAATGGCATATCTTTCAGAACCTGGAGTCTTGCTGTTACTTTCAGATTGGAATTGCTCTTCCTGATACTGTGTGTCCAGCAACTGGGGTCTTTGCCTATGGGCTACTGTCAGCATCTCCTGATGTCCTGACTGTTGGTTCTGGGTCTGCTCCTACCTGCCCAACACTGTATCTCTAGGATGTCGCTTGCTCTCCACCTTGGGGTCCTCTACTTGCCTGCCATTGGGATGTCTCTGCTTTCTGCCCCTCTCCCGCTTGTTGGTCTCTTGGATGCCCAGGTAGTGACCACTTCCAGTTTGGCTCTCCTACTGCTGACTGGGACTTAGTGATGATAGTACATTCTATTTGGTGGGTTCAGGTCTGAGATCGTGTGATATTTTTATGTTGCTATTCCCTGCAGAGGATTTCACACACAGGCAGGCTTTATCCATTCTTCCCAATTAGACACATCTGTGTGCAAATGGATAGGCCTTGGGCTCCTGTCTCTCACTGCTCTTGAGAGACCAGGAATGGGCCACAATTGGGCCAGGGAGGGCTTTCAGAACAGGGAGCCTGTGAAGTTTGGAGACAGAGTCCTGGTGTGGATGGGGGTGCTACCATGACCTCTTCAGTTCTTCTAGACCAACAGAAGCTCTTGAAACTGTGCATTGAGCCCAGGAAGGGACATGCCTTTATTTTGTACTTCATAGATTTTCTTTTTGAGACATGGTTTCACTCTGTCACCCAGGCTGGAGTGCAGTAATGTGATCACAGCTCTTTGTAGCCTCCAACTCCTGGGCTCAAGTGATCCTCTCACTTTAGTCTCCTGAGTAGCTGGGACTACAGGCACATGCTGCCCTGCCTGGCTAATATTTGTAGTTTTTGTAGAGACAGGGTTTTGCCATGTTGCCCAGCCTGGTCCTGAACTCCTGAGCTCAAACGATCTGCTCACCTCAGCCTCCCAAAGTGCTGGGATTACACGTGTGAGCATTGCACCTGGCCTGTGGACTTATTTTTATAAAAGGAATATATATTCATTATATAAAAATCTAGAAAATATTGTATAAAAAATTAGTGGTAATCTTATTATTCAGAAATGACAACTGTTAGCATCATATGTGTGAATATATATATGTAAATGTATATATGTACATATGCACATATATCTATGTAACTGTAGATCTGTACCTGAGTATCTATATTCCCATACTTCTTTTTTTTTTTACTTTTTGAGACAGAGTCTTGCTCTGTCTCCCAGGTTGGAGTGCAGTGGTGCGATCTCAGCTCACTGCAACCTCCACCTCCCAGGTTGCAGCGATTCTCCTGCCTCAGCCTCCTGAATAGCTGGGATTACAGGCACCCACCACCATGTCCAGCTAATTGTTTTGTATTTTTAGTAGAGACAGGGTTTCACCATGTTGGTCAGGCTGGTCTCGAACTCCTGACCTCATGATCCATTCCCCCTTGGCCTCCCAAAGTGCTGGGATTACAGGCATGAGCCACATGCCCGGCCCATTCTCATACATATTTTAAATGTACACTTAAGTGAAAATGGTCTTGAGCAATTCAAACAGTGTTTGACCTATTTTTTTCACACAACACTCTTTCTTAAGCATCCTTCCGTGTCATTCAGTAACCCTGTCTCTAGCTTTTCCATTACTCTGCAAAGCTCATTTTCCTTTCTTACATTCTTTCTTTTCACGTTGCTTGTGTATTATACCATTTCACTTGGTTAATTCAGAATCTAATCCATTTGCCCCAAGGCTGCATGGCAAAAGGGCAAAGTATGCATTTATAAAATGTGAATGAGCATAAGGAAGACACAGGCCAGGGTTGCTCAGCTCCTTGGCCCAGTAAAGCTCCCTCTGTGCATGTTTTCAGCTCGGCTTTGTTCAGGGAGCCTCTGGTAGGGGAACTTGGCAGAAGCCAAGCCAACCTTGTCCTGCCGGCCGCTGTAGCAGCCGCTGCATCCATTAGCAATTATGGGTCATCCACTGTGGGGCATATCAGAGGCCTGAGGGACACAGCTTTGCCATGAGCAGAAACCACTGGGTAAGCCGGAATGGACCAATGAAAATATGTAATCTTGACAACAGAATCCTTGAACATACGCACACATACACACCTACAAATGCTCACAGAGTGCAATGGAGGCAGCGGAAAGCAGTGACTACGGGGGAACACTCTGGGCTAAGACTGGAATTGGAGTCCTAGACTTGAGACTTTCTTTTTGATTTGGGTGAGTCACTTAAACTTTCTGAACTTCTGCTGTCCTCATCTGTAAACGTGAATGGTGCTCACGTGAGAAGGTATTGAGAGATTTGACTGGGATTACATATGGGAAGCATTCGGCACAGGGACTCCACGTGGTCCATGCTCAGAAAGTGGCCACCACTGGCTTAGTTTTAGGGATCTCAGAGGTGGGGGAAAGGCAGTGCTTCTGGTGTGTGTGTGTGTGTGTGTGTGTGTGTGTGTATTTCCACTCATGAGGTACCTTTCCTTTGATGAACATATAATACTTTATGGAGTTATTTTTATTTAATGTCTGTGTGAAGCACAAGGAAAAGATATAGCCCTGCTGGTAAATCCAGACCCAGAGAAGCAGCGTATGTGGAACTAGTGGAGCGTGTACTACACCAATAGTAGGGAGATGCAGTTCTTCTCCTGCCTCTGGGACTGCATGGCTGTGTGGCCTTAGCTAGTCACTTGTTCTTTCTGATCCTCTCTTCTCATTACTTGGAATAAGCCAGCTGATTGGAACACCTCATTGCTAAGGTCTCTTCTAACCCCAACCATCCATGACTCTTTAAGGTAGCAGTGGCTAGGTCCTTGGGCCTTCCTTGAATGTTCCCCTAAATCTGGAGAGTCATCTCTGACACATCAAATGTAGACAGTCAGGCCAATACTCTCCAGCACCTAGGAGAGCTGCAGATGGTGCCTGGAAATGGCAATGTTGAGAATAAGCTGGGGACGAGGAGCCGTGGTTAACAATCAGGTCCATGGCCTCACTGGGTTGTGCTTTCTCTCTCTAGGTGTAGTTTAGTTTGAATTATTTATGATGATACTTTCTAGTCATTTGGGAAGATGAATGAAGTCTCAGTAATCAGAGCCCATGCACAGCCTCTCTTAACTAAAGTGAATTGAGACATCAATCCATGAAGAGTGTCAGGACTAGAGAATTTCAGGGCTTGCCCCCAGGATGAGCCACAGCCAGCAGAGTCTCATCAAGCAAAGGGACAGCCCAACTCGCAGAAGCAGAGTAAGGGTGCTCTGTCTTCTAAACATAAAAGGACAGGGCAGTAGAGAATTAACTCCTTGACTCTGGCCTCTTAGCCCTTGCAGGTGTATAACTTGTCCCCTCTGTTCTCCTTTCCATCTCCCTGCTGATGCCAATGAGATGTTTAGGAATGCCTTCTCCTCACTGCCTCTGAAGTCATAGTTTTCTTGAGCTCAGCACACAGGATTGGCAGTAGGAAGAGACAAGAGAGCATGAAGATGTGATGGCTCAGGCTGCAGAAAGGACTGGGAGAGGGCAGACAGCCAGGAAGGGGCAGACACACACACAATTGGAAGTAACTGAACTTCAGTGCTGATAGCTGGGAAGTGCCACCATCATGAGGCTGTCAAGGGCAACTCACTGAAAGTCAAAACATTGTGCTGATGACAGAGTGAGAAGCCAGCAGCTGTAATCTTTAGCCTCGTGAAAGACTGTTAAGGAAGCCCACACAGCAAGGAAAAAGTGGCCAAACATTTTCAAGACATGAGCTCAGGTTACAGTCGGAAAGATAAACGTTGTTCTAAGGAAATGCGCATCTTCATTAGAGACAGTAGAATGGATTTCAAAAGGAGGCTGATAAATGTATTTTACTTTAAAACTATAATCTACCCATGTCCAAACTGGAAGGAATCTCATGCAACAGTTCTAGACATACCTGCATGCAGTGAAAAGTCGTCATCTTTCAACGTCAAAGGTGGATGTGTCCCTGACGTCTCATCCACCTTGTCATATTGAAACCAGTAACTTAGTGTTATTTGTAGTAAAATATTCTATAAAGTGGTATTCTCTGACCCAGGATCAGCTCTGCTTTTGGAGGCAAAGCAGATGTCTTCTTCCAGATGCCTGGCTATTTGGGGGAAGAGGAGGTCCCTTATAGCAAGAATGCTAGACTCAAAAGGAAATTCAGTAGCACAGAAAACCTAAGTCAGTGGCCAGTTATACAGAAGAATGTCTCTAGTGTAGAATTGTCCATTGGCATCCCATGGAATGGATTCCTGGTTGTGCTGCTCCAGCCACACCTCTAGGATATATCTAGAGTCTCCTATTGCCCTTTGGCTCTCAAAATGTAAGGAGCTTGTTATCTCTAGTTCAGGTGGGGACTCTGTGGGGGAATGGGAGGCTATTGGAGGGGTTTCCATATGCCTTAACCCCTCGCTTTCATGTGGGGATGGCTTATAGCATGGCACTGAAGACCTGTGCCCTTTCAAGGTCACTGTCTTCTATGAATCCCCTCCCAGAGTCTTACTGAGAGTGGATGACTACCACGGGTAGATGGTATTTTGATCCAAAGAAGGAAAGAAGTTTATATGTTTGAACAATCTAAGGTCTTTTTTGACTGTTAAACCTATGGGCAGTATTGAAGCTGCCCCATCTTTCGCCACTCTGGTGAATCAGAAAAAATCATGTTCTTCTCTGCCTCTCTCATACCAATCAGATATCTGTCCGTTGTTGTGTGTGTGTGATTTATTTTAAGGAATTGGCTCAAGCAGTAGTGAAGCCTGGCAAGTTTGAAATCTGTAGGACAGGCTGGCATTCTGGGAACTCAGGCAGGAGTTGATATTGTGGTCTTGAGGCAGGATTTCTTCTCTGGGATGCCTCAGTTTTTGTTCTTAAGACCTTCAAGTGATTGGATGAGGCCCATTTATATTATCAAGGTAATCTTTACTTAAAACCAACTGATTGTGGGTACTAATCACATGTATAAAATACCTTCACAATGACACCTAGATTAGGGTTTAGGAAATAAGTCCTACCATCTAGCCAAGTTGACACATAAAACTAACCATCCTTGCCTAACCTCCTTGAGCCTACGTTCCTCATGCATAAAATGGAGTTATAATATCTGTAACACAGGTTATTGTAAGGATTAATGTATTGACATCCATGTAGTTCTTATTCTGTGCCCAGTAGGTACTTTCTATTAGGCTGTTTTTCGTATTACTACCAAAGGCTGTGAGTCATATGGCAGGGACCATCAAAACGCCTTCATCAACTCTGACTGCAGGGTGGTTATACCTTTGTGCAACAGGCCTTTTGAGCTAATAGAGACAGGCCTTGAAGGGTGGTCGGATTCTGGAAGGTGATCCTCTTGGTAGAGTTGGAGCATTTCTTAGTTGATTAGAGGATGCTAATTGAAATTCAGCTATGGTAGAATCTTCTTGGGGAGATTTCAGAGGGGGATGGCACATTCTTTTGGGAATCTTCAAGCCAATTCTTCCTTCCCTGTGTCTTTTTTTAATTATCATGGATATATAATAGTTGTACATACTTATGGGGTACATGTGAAATTTTGATACAAGCACGTAATATGTAATAATCAAATCAGGGTAACTGGGATATCCATCGACTCAACCATTTATCATTTCTTTGTGTTAGGAACATTCCAGTTCCACTCTTTTAGTGATTTTGAAACAGGTAATAAATTATTGTTAACTGTAGGACATCCTATTGTGTCTACTGAACACTAGGTCTTATTCCTTCTATGTTTTTGCACACATTAACCATTCCTGCAAGTTTCTTTTTCTTTTGTCCTTTCCAGGTGGCCTAAGTATAGAAAGATTATGTTTTTTTGGTATAACTAAATATACCAAAAATATGCTTAATTCAAATCTAGCAATTCATGAAGAATTAGAAGCACCTTCTAGAATGCCTCTTATGCTGGGGACATCATCAAGAACCATCTCTTGCTTCTTCTGTCAGCATCTTCTTCCTGTACCATCTATAATGCTGTTGCATAGGACCAGGGGAGATGCTGGCCTGAAGCAGGGGCAGAGGTCACTGTGGTTCTGGGCAGGTCCTTGTGGTTCTAGTGGTTGGGGATACCCCATTTCCACTTCCTCTTTTCAGCCTATTTTATTTTTTTATTTTATTTTATTATTATTATACTTTAAGTTTTAGGGTACATGTGTACAACGTGCAGGTTTGTTACATATGTATACATGTGCCATTTGGTGTGCTGCACTCATTAACTCGTCATTTAGCATTAGGTAAATCTTATAATGCTATCCTTCCCCACTCCCCCCACCCCACAACAGTCCCTGGTGTGTGATGTTCCCTTCCTGTGTCCATGTGTTCTCATTGTTCAATTCCCACCTGTGAGTGAGAACATGTGGTGTTTGGTTTTTTGTCCTTGTGATAGTTTGCTGAGAATGATGGTTTCCAGTTTCATCCATGTTCCTACAAAGGACATGAACTCATCATTTTTTATGGCTGCATAGTATTCCATGATGTACATGTGCCACATTTTCTTAATCCAGTCTATCATTGTTGGACATTTGGGTTGGTTGCAAGTCTTTGCTATTGTGAATAGTGCCGCGATAAACATATGAGTGCATGTGTCTTTATAGCAGCATGATTTATAATCCTTTGGGTATATACCCAGTAATGGGATGGCTGGGTCAAATGGTATTTCTAGTTCTAGATTCCTGAGGAATCGCCACACTGACTTCCACAATGGTTGAACTAGTTTACAGTCCCACCAACAGTGTAAAAGTGTTCCTATTTCTCCACATCCTTTCCAGCACCTGTTGTTTCCTGACTTTTTAATGATCACCATTCTAACTGGTGTGAGATGGCATCTCATTGTGGTTTTGATTTGGATTTCTCTGATGGCCAGTGATGATGAGCATTTTTTCATGTGTCTTTTGGCTGCATGAATGTCTTCTTTTGAGAAGTGTCTGTTCATATCCTTCGCCCACTTTTTGATGGGGTTGTTTGTTTTTTTCTTGTAAATTTGTTTGAGTTCATTGTAGATTCTGGATATTAGCCCTTTGTCAGATGAATAGATTGCAAAAATTTTCTCCCATTCTGTAGGTTGCCTGTTCACTCTGATGGTAGTTTCTTTTGCTGTGCAGCAGCTCTTTAGTTTAATTAGATCCCATTTGTCAATTTTGGCTTTTGTTGCAATTGCTTTTGGTGTTTTAGACATGAAGTCCTTGCCCGTGCCTATGTCCTGACTGGTATTGCCTAGGTTTTCTTCTAGGGTTTTAATGGTTTTAGGTCTAACATTTAAGTCTTTAATCCATCTTGAATTAATTTTTGTATAAGGTGTAAGGAAGGGATCCAGTTTCAGCTTTCTACATATGGCTAGCCAGTTTTCCCAGCACCATTTATTAAATAGGGAATCGTTTCCTCATTTCTTGTTTTTGTCAGGTTTGTCAAAGATCAGATTTTTAAGGTAGCAGGAGTTTATAATTTGATGGGACAGAGCCCCAGGCATTCACTCAGAGGGTCATGTTTTCAAGTGGGCAGGTTTCCTTTGCCTGAAAGGTCAGTACCCATGCAGTATACTTTTTCTTATGCCCTTCTTCTGTGACATCCTGGCTGCATGTCTCTTTCTGTTCTCTGCACTGCTGTCTGCTATCAGGTGGGTAAATTAGCTGAGGTTTGCTTGAATTCACAGAAGATGGAATAGTAAACTCTGTTTCCGCCATCTGAGGTTTACCAGAGCTCACTACTGGGAGTTGCTGGCTGCCAGCTCGGTTGTTAACTATGTAATACTTGGTTCCCCCCAGCCAGTATTTTCTGCATATGGCTCTCCAGATGGGAGCCCTGTGGAGAACAGGGGTGTTGGGAGGATCAGTCCTTTTGGCTGTTTGGTTATAACACACTTGTAATAGCACCAAAGCCTCTTGCATTGTTCTTTGGAGCAGAGCTTGATTCTCATTTTGCTTCTTTGCTGTGTGTCTCCCTTTCACAACAGAATCTTAGGAAAGCTTATATCTGAAAGGTGGCCAGCACTGGGGCCAGCACATGGGGGTTTTAGGGAACACAGGAGTGAGGAGTGAGCTTCAAGGAATTTGATGGGGAAACCTTTATCCTCATCACTGGAAGAGTAATTCAAGCTTAATTAAACAAGCTTAAACAATCTGTAGTTTAAGCTTTGTCTGTCCATTGCTGCCCTTGGAGTTAACTTTTAACCGTAGAGTCCTCAAAAGGCCAGAGAAGGTGCAAAGTATCCTTGTCAACTCCATGTCCCCCTCCCCAAATCCTGAAGCCTTTTCAGTAGATGTGTGTGGGGCTAGTCCATGCTGTCGGTTATCTCTAACTATGTGAACCGCCCCACCATAGCATTCAATTTCCAGTTTTAATGTTTGTTTTTTGTTCATGTGAGCACTTAGTAACTATTAAGTCAATGTGGTCATAGAATAAAAGACAGTTGCTTTTAAGTTTCCCCCACCCCTGCTTTTGGATGCAGAATTGGAGACTCAGAGAGATCAAGCGACTTCTCTGAGGACAGTTTTGATTGCGGCAGACCCGGCTAGCACCCAGGCTCTTAGCTCCCGATGCCATGTTCCTACTGCTGTGGCATTTTGCACTTTTATGGACTTAAGTTCTAGCCTCTTTGTTTCATGAATCATTAAGAGTTTCAGGGAATACCTGGCCAACTAAGGGATGAGATCAGTCAGTAAAATGAAGGATCTAAATTTTGAATCCATATTCCTGTTCATAATACACGTCTTTGCAGTCATTTCCCCTTGTCCAGCCTCTCTTGATGAGAGACTTTTTTAGCTTTTAGCAGGTACTGTAGCCAAAGCACCTTCTCTCTTCCATGTTCCTTCTCCAAATCATCTTTTTTCTTTTCATCAGCTGGACCATGTTTTCCTTTTCCCTTCCAAAGTCAGTCGTGCTCCACATTTTGACGGCTTTCCCTGGTTCTGTGAATTCCTTCCAAGTTGCTGCCATCTTTCCACTAATAAGCTGCCCAATACACTGTACCGGTCACCTCCCTGGAGCCTCTCACAGCCTCCTGGATGATCTTCAGCCTCTATTCTGGAAAAACCAAGGCTTACACCACCCACTACAATGCTCTTTCAGCCCTGTGCTCTCCAGGTGGCCTTGGCTGTTACATCTTGTCGTTCATCACCCCTACCACCTTTGCAAGATTAAGGTGAGGTATATGAGCCCTTCGCTTTGGGCAAAAAATTTAAGAGGGTGCCACAAATTAAAAACCCCAGTAATCAAGACTTTTTTAAACCTACAGATTTTTTGCATTAATTTTGTTTTCATAGCATATCACATTACAGTATTATCTCTCTTGATTACTGAGTTTCTGAGCAGCTCCCTTGATTTTGGGCCCAAGATGAATGCCTGTCTTTCACACTCCATCTCTCCCATGCTCCTTTCCTCTTGGTTTTGCTCCTCCCCATCCTTTTCTGTAATTCCTCTAGTCTTCTGGCCCCTGCGGATTTATTCCTTGTGAATTAATGTTCTGTTTACATCTTCTTCCAGATTGTTAATAAAGATGTTAACACGTTCTCTAGGCCTCACTCCAACCTCGCCATAGCTGGCCCGCTATCTGGGGCCCTCTGCTCAAGAAAAGAAACTGCATTTTATCATAAGTTCTGTTGTTTACCGTCTCCTGGTGAGTATTTCCATCCCACCCAGGTTTCTGTTATCCTTGTCCAAGCGCCTTAATGTCTCATGCGCGAGGCTTGCTGAAGCTCCACGAGTGGCTTGAAAGATAAGCCCTTGTAAATAAAGCTTATGATCCTTGTTAATGTTGGGAGCTGATGGCATGCGTAGTCCAGCCAATTTGGATTAATTTTTCAAGGGAGATTTTGGTAGATGCTACGCCAACAGATTCTCTGAAATCCCACTCTCTCATCTTGCCTCCCGTTTCCTTGGCCACTCGCTCGTTTTTGCCAATTAAGAAAAGACATCACTTCCGTGGTGGGGTGTGATTTACTCTTTATAAACCCCGGTTGCTCTTCCGTGCTCAAAGTCCACTTGCTGCTTATAAACAGTGCTTTTCCTATTGGCCTTATCCTTTCAGTAGCAGCTTGAACTAGATTTACCTTTGTTTCTTTTTGTCAGAGGAAAAGATAGATTTTTATAACATAAATTTGGCAAAATGGAAGGACACTGTAGAATAAAACATCCTTTGCAAAAAGTACACACTTTTAGCAGTTCACATTTTTAAAGAAGATTGTCGTTTTCTTGGTTCTCTGTTATCGAAGTAGCAAATGTCCATGAAACTAACTTGGGAAATAGAGAAAAACAGTAAATCACCCTTGTGCTAGCACCCCAAAATAAACACTGTTTACATCTTGGCACCTTTCCTTCTAGTCCTTGTTACATATTTATCATGCTGTAGATGCAATTTTGTGTCTTTACTTTCACATAGTATATCGTAAATAGTCTCCATATTATTATGTAATCATTATAACCGTCGTTTTTAAAGATTGCATGCTTTTCAATCCAAGTAAATCTGTCTTTTTAAATTTAATCATTCCCCGTTTATTGGTCACTTAAGTTACAAATACTAGTATCAGTAACAATGAGGTGAACCTCTTTGTATGTATGTTTTCCTTAGTTAGGATTATCCTATACCTTAGATTCCTGGTGGTGGAATTACTATATTAAGCGTGAGGATAAACATGTTGCTAAAGTGTGTTAGAGAAGAGTTTGACCAATCAACAAAGCCTCTATCAGCGTATGAGAGTATCTCTTCCCATTCCTCTTCTTGTACTGTGTAAAAATAGTTCTTATCAGTGCGTTCCTGTCACTCTAGGAGTTACTCAGGTAGACATATACATAATCACACTCTTCATAGTCCTCTGGTACATTTGTGATGCTAACAGCATTAATGATAGTAGCAATAATATCCCAACTGTTCTCTGACACACCTCTTTAACCAGCACTGTTCAATAGAAATATATTCCAGCCAAGGATGTAATGTTAAATTTTCTAGTAGACATGTTAATAACAATAAAAACACATAGGTGAAATTGATTGTAATACTATATTTTATTTAGCCCAATATATCAGAGATGCTATCATGTCAGCCTGTGTCACTAGCCAAGTCTCAGGTGCTCAGTGGCCACACGTGGTTAGTGACCACTGTTTTGGATAGCACAGCTTTGAGCCATAAGCCTAAAGCACTACCAGACTCTCTTCTTTCATTTAGAAAGGCTGTCAAATCCTTCTTTGCTTTTCAATCTTAGTTTTGGTTCTCCAAAAGTCAACTCTGAGACAAGGACTTGATGTGCAGGTAATTTATTTCGGAGGTGATTCCAGGATGCATTAGGGAGCAAGCGGGCAATATGAAAGGGAGATGATAAAGTCAAGGAAGAGCGTGACAGTGAGTGGATTGCTGCAGTGGGTAACTGGAGCTTAGTCTTGCTGGGGACCGTCTGAGAAACTGGGTGGCACCTGCCTCAAAGTTGCTCTCCACTGCAGATGCAGGGATTGGAACATGTATTTAGTGACTCCTGTCCTCCATTAATTAGTTATGGGTTGTTCCGGTGGTATTAATTACCCCACACTTCTGGGTTGTACCTGCTTAGGGCCAAGCTTGCTCTTACTGTGCTGGATAAAGTCCTTAGGCAAAGAAGAAGGAGGCAGGCTCTTGAGGTGGGTGTAGTTTGGGGGCTGAACTGCCTGCTGTCTTTGCCAGGAGACTCAGGTGGGCCAGGGATATGAGTGGGGCCTCAGCAGCACCTGCCTCTGGGTCTGTGTCATGGTGAAGTAGGGTCTTCTCCAGTGGGGCTTGTCCCAACCAGGTCATCCTTGGTTGATAGTCATCGTGGGTGATTCAGTCCATATTCTTTTATATAAGCCACAGAAACTGATTCTGGCTAACCAGGCAAAATGTAAATGATGAAGGGATGCTGGGGGCTCTCTGGATGTAATAAGGCCTGGAGGAGAGGGCTGGTCAGGATTGGGGATGGGAGAGAATAAGATTTTGTCCCATGCTAGAATAAACTGGCAGGACAGTTAGCATCTCGGAGAACAGCATGATTAGGATGCCCTGTGTTCCCTCCCCCTGTTTGTTCTGGGTAAGGAAATGGGGAGCAAAGTCACTTTGGCTTCCTTTTAGAGGTCACCACCTAAAATTATTTTCCCATTTATACTAGACACAATAGAAGAAAGATAATTCCTTGATAGAAAATCAAATCACTGTTAGGGAATGAATGCTGGACTGCTAAAAATGGACAAATGACCACTGCAGAAGGAGATTGGGCTTTCTGGTGAAATCTCAGTAAAATTATGCTGATTTCCTGGTTTTGATAATGTGTTATGGTTATGTAAGATGTTACCACTCAGATAAGCTGGGGCATAGGTACATGGGACCTTTCTGTACTATTTTTGCAACTTCTTGTGGCTGTATAATCATTTCAATTGGAGTATCCAAGCTTCACCTTTACGCCCTACCTCATCCTCCAAATTACTGGTGCTCAATCTTTAGACCTAAAGGTACTCCTCAAACCTTCTAAACCTGGGGAGGGTTATGCACCTATTTATTTGGATTCAACTGGTTTTCTTGCTCTGGTTAATTTATTATATTTTTTGGAGTTTATATTTGCAGATTTGATGTTGACCTGCAGTTAATTGTGGAGGATAGCAAGCAGGTCTGAAAGTGGACTGAGAGTTATACAAACCCTGCTTTCCTCCTTCTGACTCCAAGCAGGTTTCCCAAAAATGCCAATGAGAAGATTGACACCCTGTAAGTGAGCCATGGTTCAATGGAGACCACTCATCGCTGATCAGCCCCAGAAACTCTAGGAAGGGTTGGGTCATCCAGTTCAGAAAGCTTTGGCTCAGCCCTTTGATTTCTGCAATGTACTTGGTCAGATATATCTCTTGGTGAGAATAGAGTGGGCTAAAGCCATCTTTGTTGAGACATTTTCTCCAAATAGCAGCCATTTCTTTATGTGGCTTTCCAACCAGGGCATATTCTGAGAAGACTATTAAATTCTCACATGGGACCATTGACTTGAAGGCAGTCAACCCCTAGAGAACACAAGCTGTTCTCACTCTTCCTTCTTGCAGTGATTGAATGTCATTGCTGCCAAGGCAGAGTCTGGGCTCACGATCACAGGTGTTGTGGTGTCCGCCAGAGTGCCATCAATTTGGCCATAGCCACAGCTCCCAGGTAATGGGTATTGGAAGCCATTGCTTGTCTAAACAAGATCTGTGAGACTTCCATCCTCAGTTAGCTGTTCAATTTCTACTAATAATTCTCTAATAAACATTTGGCCAATCAGATTCAGTCTGTTACGATGGAGTTAAAACAGCTTAATTTAAGCAACAATAATAATTGACAGCAACAGGAAACACTGAGCCATATTCTTCCCACTGTCTAAGTCATTCCCTGGGAGTAAATCAAGTGTTTAAGGAGGGACATTCACGTCTGCAGGGCACTGGGGCCTTGCTCAGTCAGCTAGGGCTGTAGACATCAGATGGTCCCCAGGCCATGGCTTGCAAATCTGTGCATGGCCTAGCCCTAGGGGAAAGCCCAGGCTCACATTCTACATGTCATCCTTCTTCCCAAGAAGGCTGAGTATTTCATGAGTATGATCTCATTCTTCCTTCTCAGCTGTCTCTGGAGGGTGGGAGGGGTCTGCTTTGGGGACGCTGCTGGCAGACTTCTTTTTATTCTTAAGCCCCCTCCTGCAGCCCACTTCTTCCAAAGGCTGCAGCAAGAAGAGCCCCTTCCACTGGCTTTTTAAAGACTTGCCAAGGAGCCACACAGTGTGCTTGGGGAGGAGTGAGAGTGCATCCCCTGTTTGTATTATGGGATTTGGAATTAGGGAGGGTTTAGGTCAAATCCTGGCACCACCACACAGGTGACCTTGCTGAGGCTGTTTGCCCTCCCCAAGCCTCAGTTTCCCATAGGATTGGGGAAGGCAATACCACCTCGTGCTGTTGAGACAGTCAATAATTGATAACAACATGTACAAGATAAGTAGAAAGCTAATATGATTAATATTAACTTTATAGCAACCCCCCCTCTTGAGGCCCACAGAGAGTGTTACAACCCCTGCTTGAGGCCCACAGAGAGTGTTAAAGGAATCCTTACTGAGTCCAAAGCAAGAACCCTGTCTTCTGGTCCATAGTGCTCATGGCAGATTATGCCCATGCTGTTGGGTTTGCACTGCTGATTCAGGGATCAGACCACATGTTCTTCATAACAATGATCAGGTGCATCATTGGAGACAGGTATGCTATGGCAGAAATAACGTGACTTTGAGATGAAGACAGAGCCTGTCTATTTAAATCCTGACTGCCATTTATGAGCTGTGTGGTCTGGAATGGGTTTCCTCATCTGTTAAGGAGAGAAACTGACACCCATCCATAAGCATGAGAAGAAGAGTAAGTGAGCAAGGCTGCCTGGCACATAGCAGGTCTACTGTAAATGTTCCTTTCAAATCCTCCCCTTCCTGCTTTCTAATCATGCTACCCTAAGATTGAAACTGGTGATTATAGGAGAATATCATCCCTTCCTTTCTTCCTTCCCCCCTCCCTTTTTTTCCCCACTCCCTGCAGACAGAATTGGCATTTTCCAGAGGAAGAATAGATGTTTGATTTTGTGATCCAAATTGAAGTTCCTCTTTGCCAGAAAACACTTCTCCATATGTTTGAGATTCCTTATTAAGGGAAAAAAAAGTCATGTTTACGTTGAGGTAAAAACGACACTTGGTTTTACCTTCTGTGGTAGGCAGAATAAGGTTGTCTCCCTCCCCCGCAAAAAAAAAACCCCAAAGCCAAAAAAAAAAAACCAGAAACAAAAAATCAGGTCCTAATCCCTGAACCTGTATATGTCATCTTGTACAGGGAAAGGGTCTTTGTAGATGTGATTAAGTTAAGGATCTTGATTTGGGGAGATTATCCTGGATTATCCGGGTAGGCCCTGAAGGCAAGAATGTGCATTTTTGTAAGGGAGAGGCAGAGGGTGATTTGAACATGCACAGAGAAGGCAGTGAGACAGACATGCAGGGATTTGAAGGTGCTGGCCTTGAAGGTTGGAGTGATGTAGCCACAAGCCAAGGAATGCCATCAGCTGCTAGAAAGAAGCTGGAACAGACAAGGAACAGACTCTACCCAGAGCCTCCAGAGGGAGTGCAGCCCTACTGATGCCTTGATTTCAGAACAGCAATACTGATTGCCAACCTTGTGCCTGCAGAACTGTGAGAGAATAAGCCACTGAGTTTGTGGGAATTTGTTACAGCAGCCATAAGAAATGGACACACCTTCATACTATTGGGACAAACCTCTGGCCAGTCTGGCTTGTGGCCACATTTTTCTGAGAGAGTCAACACCATGGGTACGTATAGATGCCAGGGGGTGGGAATGCAACCTACCGGAGATTTAACCAAGCTCTGGTCCTTTGTATGGGCTCTCACCTGCCAAAGGTGCAGCAGTTGCTTGGATGTTTCAGGATTAATGATCAAAGGCAGCAGGTTTGATAATAGGGCCTGACTTTTGTGGCCATGCAGTCGGAGCCTTGATGATGATATAAGTTAAGGAGCTTCATTGACTAGAGACCTGGCCCAGCCCTCCAAGGATGACACTGAGCGGCTGAGATAGCCATCATATTTCATCTGATGTGCCAGCTCTGATTGCTGGGGGAGTTGCCAGGTTGTTGAGAAGCTTGAGGCTGAGACTAAGCTGCAGGCAAAGTAGAAACAAGCTGCTCAAGAGCCTGTGCTTTGGTGCTGCTGCACCTATGTAAGGCAGAAGTGGGCTTCAGAACCATGGTTCTCATTTGCCTTGTTGTGCTGTGTGATCTACTGTGAGATGGGTTGCAAGTAATTGGTTACCAATATTAAAATGCTGCTTTTTGCAGAAGATTTACTTCTTTTAATAGATTGGGGCAGATTCATGGTGGTTTTGCTAACTTGCATTCTGATATGTGTTCTTGAGTAGGGCAGAAAGGGGTGGAGGTTTAGATAGCACACAGGAATTGCTCATAATCTTGGGGACACTAGGCTGGCAGGTGAGTCATGGAGATAAAAAGTGTCTGAGAGCCATGACCAAGGAACATTTACCGCTTCCCTCAGGTCGACAAATATGGGTCAGATGTGTGTCATCTCCCACCCTTGTGTCCATGGCGGACATCACTAATTGATGTGTGTGATCTCCCTACTCTTGTGCCCATGACAGACATCACTAATTGATGTGAGTGATCTCCCTACCCTTGTGCCCATGGCAGATATCACTAATTCATGTGTGTGATCTCCCTACCCTTGTGCGTACAGCAGACATCACTAATTGATCATGGCACTGTTAGGCTTGAAATCAGGCACAGAATACTTCTCAACACAGTCATTTGGTTGTCCGCTGCCATTTGATCAATGGGTAAGAGGAGAGCAGAGGAAACGATAAGTGAAGGTAAAAGTAGTATGAGTTTTGTATTTTTGAACTGTCATTTAATTTTTGTTATTGGATATGGGAAACAATATTATCACTACCAGTTGATCAGGGTTGACCTTTGACATGACATACATTTGCCATTCCTGCTAATTCCTTCCCCAGCTTTAAGAGAATCTGCCCTAATTCCCAGCATTTTTGCTGGTCTTTCCCAAGTTTCTTTTGGCATCCATTAACAAAAGGTCTAACCTTTTCCCCCTTTCATCAGGAAAGATAAGCTGCAGGTAGTAAAACTGGTTCCCAATTTAGCATGGCTCCTCTTTCAGAGGGCAGACATCTAAGGAGAGGTCAGCCGCTCCACTCCCCTAGCCCCTGACTTTCCTCTGGGGCCCAGGGATCACACAGGAGTTACAGGGATTAGATTTAGAAATCAGCAACTCTCCTAAGATGAGTATTGGCTGTTCTTTTTTTTGAAGGTGGGAGTCTTGGTCAGATGGCTTGAGCACGCATGGCCGTGCACCAGGTTCCCAGAGGCGCAGGCAAGAGGGCCGCATCCAAGTTGTCCTGGAAACCATGCTTTTTTTTCACATTTAGGGCTGAAGGCCAGATGCTTGCTGCCTGGGTGGGGGAAATAGGAAGGAGCAGCCAGGGTTTGGCCCCTGGGCAGAAGGATATGGTGAGATTAAGAGTGGGTCAGGGGTTGTGGGGTAAGGAGGATTGAGGGAGGAGGAGGTGAAGATGAAATGCAAAGTTGTGTCTTAGAAGTTACTGGCAGGTTGGCATTGTGAACTTGTTATCTGTTTGACATGACACCCCAGGGAGTGGCCGGAGAGACAGCAGCTGTCATGGTCATTTCTGGAGGAGGAATGACTCTGGCTGAATTTGCATTAAGGATTTCCTACCAGGGTTGCCAAGTGATTATCCCATAGGGAGATTCTGAGATCTCACTCTTTCTCCTTTTTGTATATATTTATAGTAGAATGCTTATCTACGTTGCCTAGGGCACGCTGTCCTTCCTCCCTCCCTCCCTCCCTTCCTTCCTTCCTTTTCTCCTTCCTTCGTTTCTTCAGCATTTTTGAGCATGCACTGGGCACCAAGTACTGGCTTACATACCGGGATTTGGCAATAAATAAAACAGTCCCTGCTTTTGTGCAGCTTACATTCTGGTGGGGACCGAGGTGGGGAGCAGGAGAGACAAACAATAAACAAATAAATGAATCTATAACATGGCAGGTAGTGATAAGTGCTAAGATGGAGAAGACTGAAGATAAGAGGGCACAGGCTGGTGGAGAGGGCTGGGAGGTCTTTGGGATGGGAAATCTACTTGAATGAGTGCAAGCTGAGCAGAGAGGGGAGGGCTTCACAGACACCTCGGGGAAGAGAGCTCCTGGCAGAGGGAGCTGCTAGTGCAAAGGCCCTGAGATGGAACTGTGCTGGCATGTTCAAAGAACAGCCCGGAGGACAGTGTGGCTGGACCGGTGGTGCACGGGTAATAGCAGATTAAGCCAGTGAGTTTATGCAGGGCCAGGCCACATAGGGCCTTCTAGGCTATGGCAAAGACCCTGGCAGCCATTTGAGCAGGTGGGGAGACTGTGCAGGGTGTAACGCAGGGGAGGGCATGAGCAGACCTGTATTTTAGAAGGGGCCACTCTGGCTGCTTCATGGGAAATGAGCCACAGGGGGCCAGGGTGGAAGCAGGAAGGACTGCTGGGTCCAGTAGCACAGGTTGTGCCCTGCTCAAGAGTAGAGAGTCAAGGCTGGAAGGAGGGTCAGGAGGCCGTGTCTATCCAAGGGGAGCATCTTTCTGGAATCCATCCAAGGTGCCCTAAGGCTAATGGGACTCAGCTAGTTTGTAAACTACTTTTGCTACTTATTAATATGTCATAGACATTTCCCCCATGTCTACGAATAGTCTTTGACAACATGCTTTTTAATAGTTGTGCAGTATTACATCACTTGGACGTACTATAATGTAATTAATCTCCCATGTTAGACATTTTACTTATTCCCAGTTATTCACTATTTTTTAAATGTGCTGATGGATGTCATTGTGCATAAATCTCCACGTACATCTCTGATTATTTCCCTGGGTAATATTTCTAGAAATGGAATGGTTGGGTTAAATAAGATGCATTTTTAAGCCTCTTGGTTATTAAATTACTTTGCAGATAACTGAGCCGAGGCTTAAGAAGGGTGAGTAACTGGCCTCCAGGCACAAAGCCAGGAAGTGGTAGGGCAGGATTTGAATGCAGGCATGTCGGTTTTGAGATTTTGAGATCTATCTTCTCCCCCACCACCCCCCTCATACCACACTAAGGACAGCTTAGATGTCACTCAACTCACACTCAGCCAAAGGCCAGGTAGCCTCAGATTTGGTGGCCTTGATGAAGATGATAATGATGGCTGAGGAGTTGAAACTAGTCAGCTTTCTTTAATCAGCTCTGTGTCAGAAACTATATTCAGTACAGATTGTGGATATTCCCACTGGACCCTCAGAGGAACCTAAGAGGCAGTAATATTTTTAGTTCCATTTTATACCTGGGGACACTGAAGGTCAGAGAGGTTAAGCAGCCTACCCAGGGTCACACAGCTAGAGAACGGGGAAGCCAGGAATGAGCCCTGTGTAATACCTTCATTCTTAACCATTCCCAGCTATAGGGCCTTCCAAGATAGGAACCATGCTCACTAGTCCCTTGAATTATAAATACTAGCTCATATAGGCTGCTGATTCACTTCACAGTCCACATTTGGTCTGACAGCTTCTGCACTCTTGCAGCTTTAAAAATAATTGTTACTATTATTATTACCATATTACTTCTATGACTATGTATTATATTATAATGGTAATATATATGCTGGTATATGCATAGTATTATATACACTAACCTTATATATATTACATTACTGTTACAACATGTTATTACAATTACTACTATTATTGCTGTACATCATTACTGTGAATACTATATTATTACCATTCCCATGCTCCTTGTTGCTCATTCTGGTGTCCAGGTGGAAGGGACAAGAGCACGTTTTCCTCATAGCAGAGTGCAGGGGCAAAAGGATGAGCAAAAACATCTCATGCCTCTGAAGTTACTGCCTCATGACATTATTCTAATACTCATAGCAACAACAACTATTATGATTACTATGTTAAGCATAGGAGCTGATAGTTCCACGCCAGCTCCACTCAGTCTTGCTGGCTTTTCTCTCAACAACTCCTTGGGGTAGATACTTTTATTGCACCCATTTTACAGGTGGGGAAACTAAGGCCCAGAAGGTTTCATGACTTATTCAAGATCTCACAGCTTGGCACTGACATATTTTTTTTAACAGCTTTATTGAGGCTTGATTTACACACAATCAGCTGGAAGTATTCATTTATTTATTTATTTAAGATGGGGTCTTGCTGTGTTTCCCAGGCTGGAGTGGAGTGGCATGATCTTGGCTCACTGCAGCCTCCACCTCCTGGGTTCAAGCAATTCTTCCACATCAGCCTCCCTAGTAGCTGGGATTAATAGGGCATGCCACCATGCCTGACTTATTTTTTGCACTTTTTAGTAGAGATGAGGTTTCACCATGTTGGCCAGGCTGGTCTTGAACTTCTGACCTCAGGTGATCCACCCACCTCGACCTCCCAAAGTGCTGAGATTACAGGCGTAAGCCACCACACCCAGCCAGCTGGAAGTATTTAAAGTATGATTTGAGGTTGTGACATTGCATATGCCAGTGAAATCGCCACCACTGTCAAGATGGTGACATCTCTGGGGCTCTGGTGCTGATGCAGGTATGACCCTTTGTGGGAAGCCCTCATAAGTCCATGCATGGTGCCTCCTTCAGCTCTCTCACCCATGCCATTGATCCCAAGAGGAAGGTCTCAGCATCTGCTGAGCTTTCTCACAGGTAATGTTCCTGCCTACACTCTCCCTCCTGTCCCCACTTGCAACAGTGCTTTCTGTGGCTAAGGACCAGAATTCATGAGGCTGAGTGACAGTGGAAATTTATTACTGGGATGGTTCCTCTAGCAAGAGGGGCACAGTGGGGGCAAAATGCAAGGGAGATGAGACCTAGACAGCAGCCCCTCCCGAGAGACCTGCCGGACACTCCCCCAGGGCCACTTGCAGAAGACAGGGCAAGGAGAAAGACCTAGTGGAGATTGTCCTCCATGGAGCCCCTCCACCTTCCACTCTTTAGCTTGTGAACCTTATTTACTCTGCAGTACTGTTCTCACTTTCACACACACATGCATTTCATGACTCCCTGGGGTACCCACTTTGCTTCTGGGGAGCTTGCTGTGTACCGTTGTTACATATTCGCCTCACATCACACTTAGTTAATATTTAGATAAACTGTGTGAGCAAAATGATTTTAGGTTGTATGTGTGTTCCATTGCTGAAAACCTCTCTGTGACCCAATGCAGTGATGCACCCGTTTTTGAGCTGGGTCCCTTTGGGTATGGAGAGGTTAAGTAACTGATGTCAAATCACAGAGCCTGGAAGGGCAGAGCCTGGAAGGAGGCCATGACTTTTATTCAATTAGGCTTGGCCCACAGAAAAGCCCCCTCCTTCGGGCATGGAGGGTGGAGAGCTGCACACTTCCAGGTGAAGAGAAAAACTAGGGTCATCCACCACACAACTGCCCCAGGCTAGGAGAGGATGCCTCTTGCTACAATAATCATTCCTGAACTTGTCTGCCCATTGAAACCACCTGCGTACTCCAAACTGCACTGAAGCGTGGGGCCCGTCGCTAGACATTCTGATTTTATTGGTCTGGGATGCAGCCTGGGCTTTAGAATTTTTAAAAGATCCCCAGGGGATTCTAATGTGCAACCAAATTTAGGTCTAGAGTCTGGCACAGTGCTGTCTAATCAGAATACGAGAGAGCCCCATACATACTTTTATGTTTTCTAGTAGCCATGGTTTTAAAAAATAAAAGAAACAGGTGAAATTAATTCTAATCATGTATTTTAGCCCAATATATCTAAAATACTATCATTTGACCATGTTATTTTAAAAATTAAGAGATATTTTAAATCTTTTTTTTGCTCATGCTAGGTCCTTGAAATCCAGCATGTTTTTATAATTACAGCACATCTCAGCTTAGACCAGCCACTTTTCAAATACACAGTAATTGCATGTAGCTAGTGGCTACTGAGTTGGACACTGCAGATCGGGCATATAGTAAGTGCTCAATGAAAAATTTTTGAACACTTGAACAAATAATGGAGGCGTCATGTGCAATATCTGCAGTCGTGAGACTGGATAACTGTTCCAAAGGTAGGAAGGTGTGGTTTCTTGGCAGAGTCCTCTCTAGAGAACGGTTCTGGTTATGTCTTAGGATCCAGGCGTCGGACACCTCTCCTACCTATGAAGTCTTCATCAGCTTTGTCCTGCTCCTGCACTCTTCTCCATGCATTGGTGACATATGCCTCTTAGACTGTGATGCCTCGATGCCCTAGGCTCATTCTGTCATTGTCATCATCTGTATCACATACTATCATTCTCTCTTTATGTGTCTGCTTCTCATATATCCTATTAGCTCCTCAAGGCCCTAGCCATGTCCTCATTAATCTCTGTATCCCTATTGGCCAGCATTTAATAGATGTTTGTGGAATGAAGTAATAAACGAACAATCACATGGCGAGGAGATATGACTGTCATCAAGCCCAGTTTTATGGGGCAAGACTGGCTAGGGCAGGTCTTAGGTGGAAGGCAGGGCTGGCTCAATGCATATTTGTAGTCTGGTTATTAGAAATTGTAAGCAATGTATCTTAGTTAGCGATTACTGCATACTGCTGGGTAACAAACCACCCCCCACTCAGTCTTTTCTGACAAGCATTTATTTCTTGTGCCCAGGCCTGTGGGTTGGCTGGGTTTGGCTGATTCCTGATGTGCTTGGCTGAGTTTGGCTCCAGGCAGTCGGTAAGGTGCTGGTGTGCCCCATGTTTCTCATTCTGGGGTGCCGGCTGAAGGGGCAGAGCATATTCTTCTCATGGCAGATGGTAGGCATGCAAGCTGATGAGCAGAAACAGTCTGTACCTCTTAAAACCTTGGCTTGGAACAGTCACTGTCACCTCCCTTGCATTTCATTGCCCAAAGCAAGTCACTGGGCCAAGCCCAGAGTCAGTGGGGCAGAGACAGGGAGGGGCATGAATATGAGTTGAACAATCATCCCATCTATTACTCTAAAATATGGTTTCCTGGCTAAGGGTGATGGTGTTCCTGCCTCTGAAAACCCATCCCTTATCTAAGTGGTTATTGACTTCAGCCTGTTTCTCAATGTAGGAAGAAAGGTGGGTCAGGGATTTTATTAACCATGGTTGCTTTGCTGCACCCAGGCTGTTTCCGTTTTATTTGACATTGGCTATCTTGTTTTCTACTCTTTTGACCCTGGGAATTGGTTAACCTAAGAATTCATGCTAAACTCTCTTCTTGCTCTTGAGGGACCAGTCAAATCAGTCCCTGATATATAGGTTATCCCAGCTGTGCAGCACGTGCAGATTGTGTGAACACCCATGCGGGCGCATGTACATGCTATGGTTCTACATGCCCCTTGTCAAAGGGAGGATGCAGCTGTCCAGAGGCTGACCAGAGCTTACAGTGGCTCTCAGTGTGTCCTGCTCAGCTGTGCACCCATTGTAGAGTTGCCTGCATGAGAAGCCTTCCCTGAGGTGTAAGAAAATGGACCACTCATTTACTGTCCCCTTGGTAACCTTCAGCTCTACTGGGCTGGAGGGCAGGGGGACGTCTTTGTACAGTGCAGCTGCAGAGGAGACTCACAAGGTGAGAGGGGTGGGGGAAAGGAGACGTGAGGCTGGAGCAGTGGTCATTCTTCCAGCTCTCTGGCTTGGACCTTCCAAGTTCACTGCCATTCCAGAGACCTTGCCAGAGTCCACAATTGAGCTCAGACCAGGGACTTCAGGCCATTTCCAGAGGAACCTGCTTGCAGCATTCTGTTTTGAGTGAAGATGCTGCTTCCAATGAAGCACAATGGAACTCCTGGCTTGCCTCCTCTCCCTCCTGCAGCCTGCAGGCCTAAGTGAGCTCTGAGGAGCTCAGTCTTGGCTGTGAACAGGAGAACAATTTTACCCTGAACTAGCCTAACCCTGCTTCTTTCTCCAGTCTTCTCCTGGTCAGATTTGGCTGCTTTTAGCATCTGTGTCTCCCATTGGGGTGCAGGGGAGTGAGGGGGCAGTGGGACATCCTTTTAGTTGGTTGGGGTCTCTGGGGAAGCAGGAGCTTTGAACGCAGTTTGAACCCCTGAGCGCTCAAGTTCCTTTTCTCTTGGCACAGTATGATTTCCTGTTTCGAAGAAAACCCCAGAGTTTTAAGACCTTAAAAAAAAAAAAAAAAAAGGCACTTGGACATGAAATGGCTCTTACAAAACAACATGTTGATGAGTTAAGTATAAATGAATCAGAGACATATGGATTAAATTTTCCTTGCAATCCACAGGGGCTTTAAAATTAGGGGAAGAGTGTTTGTTAAAACGTGTGTGTCTCTGCCAGGGTCTGGGACAGAATTGGAGGCTGTGGGGTTGCTGGAGAAGCCTTACACCCCTCCCCTCCCCGACTATCCCTACCCTGATAATAGGGCTTACAGCCAAGGAAGTTACTACAAGTCTTAGGTTCCTTCTTGTTTACTCCTCAAGCCTAAAGCCCTTTTAATTGCTTTTAATTGAATTGTTCCTCATATATCTCCCCTGTGCCTTTAAATGGGGGAACGGGCCAACATCTAACTCTTGCAGTGACTTTGAGCCAGCGGGGTGAAGGCAATTGATGTGAGCCACAATGACATGTGAGATATTACTGCCCACTCCTTCTTGACTATGAACTGTCCCATCTTGGCCCATCCTGTCTTAACCCTTCCAGGCAACACAAATAATCTGGTGTGGTTCAGACACGCTATTAGAAAAGTCCTGGCTGGGCGCGGTGGCTCATGCCTATAATCCCAGCACTTTGGGAGACCGAGGCAGGTGGATCACTTGAGGTCAGGAGTTTGAGAACAACCTGGCCAAATGGTAAAACCTTGTCCCTACTAAAAATAGAAAAATTAGCTGGGCATGGTGGTGGGTGCCTATAATCCCAGCTGCTCCGGAGAGGCTGAGGCAGGAGAATTGCTTGAACCTGGGAGGCAGAGGTTGCAGTGAGCCGAGATCGGGCCGCTGCACTCCAGCCTGGGTGACAAGAGGGAGACTCTGTCTCCCTCCCAAAAAAGAAATACCACTCCCCTCTCTCCTGTGGCCAGGAACAGAGGACCGTGCAGGGGTGGAGAGGAGGGTTGGTAACTTCTGTTGCAGATCTCTCTGATACTATTCTTGAAATCAGGAGAAGGTGGGAGCTGCAAAGTCTTTTAGTCTCCTGGTAGGAATAAGGACACCAAAGGGATGATTGGTTTTTCCCACCCGCAGTCATCCAGACATTCCAAAGTATGTTGGCCTTGAAGTTTTTATCCTTCCTTCTTAATTTTTGACCAAGGAGCAGAGAAACACTGTATATTTGGAGAAACCCTGAGTAAGCTTCTTTGTGTTGTTGTTGTTTTGCCTGAGAGCCTTTTGGGCAAGAGAAGTCTTTGTGGAAGCCCCTGTGTAAAACAGATAAAGAGCTGAATCAGATAAATCAGGGGTAAACATCTCCCGGCCCCAGTTAGACCCCGTTTCCGTTTCCTTCCCGGCTTAGTGGGACCTGTAGGTCTCTTGGGAACACACTCTGCAAGCCTATTAGTATTCCAGAGTAGGAATCACTACATTCTTTGGCTCTTAGCTCCAGCAGCAAAATTAATAAGTGTCTCATGGACATTATGTTGAGTGAAAGAAGCCTGACATAAGAGAGAACATGCAATGTGATTCCATTTATACGAAGTTCAGAAATAAGCAAAACTAATCAATGTGGATGGAAGTCAGATAATGGTTGTTTCTGATAATGATTGGGTGACAGCATGAGAGAACTTTCTTGGGACACTGGAAACGTTCTGCATTTTCATCTGGGTGGTGGTGATACAGGTGTACACACATGTAAAAACTTCCTGAGCTGTACACTTCAGATCAGCTCTCATTGCAGGTATTTGATCTGTTCATTAAAAAGTAAAAAATTCATTCTCTCTTCTTCCCCGCTGCTGAAATCTGGGGGCACCATGGTCAGGTGAACCTCTTTTTTTTTTTTTTTTTTTGAGACAGTCTCACTTTGTCACCCAGGCTGGAGTGCAGTGGCACGATCTCGGCTCACTGCAAGCTCCACCTCCCAGGTTCACTCCATTCTTCTGCCTCAGCCTCCCAAGTAGCTGGGACTACAGGTGTGCGCCACCACGCCTGTCTAATTTTTTTTTGTATTTTTAGTACGGACGGGGTTTCACCGTGTTAGTCAGGATGGTCTCCATCTCCTGGCCTCGTGATCTGCCTGCCTCAGCCTCCCAAAGTGCTGGAGGTGAACCTCTTAGAGTCTGAGCTTGGAGATTGTTGTAGGAATGAGGGCAGAGCCCAGGGGGAGCAAGGCATAAGAAGGGTTGCCCTTGGAAAGAAAAAGCAAAGCAGGGTTTTGGTGACACAGAGGGCCACAGCAGAGTTGAGTGCACCTGAATGGGCTCTGATCGAATGGCCTCAGCCTCATGAGAAATGCACAGTAAGGTGGTTGGGGAGGGCTTGACAGGGCCCTGGAGGTTGGGGGCTGTTACCATATGGAGGAACAAGCGGGCATGAGAACCAGCCCTGCCTCAGGTACTTCAGCCCCATTTATGGAGAGACCACTTTTGCCCCTCTCTGTGCCATTTTGACATGAAGAGGATTCTGGGGGCTCAGAAGGAAGGGGGCACTGCCCACACAGCCCTTGCCTCCTACCCTTTCCGATTCAGAGGGACTGGGTGTGTTGGAGGCACACAGAGGATGGAGTGTCCACGACCAGCCCACTAGGATTCCAGAAAGGGCCCATGCCTGTCATAGGCAGTTGGAAGTTTGCTTGAAGAGACGGAATGAGACTTGTTGGGCTAGCATGTCTGGGCTCTGGTTGGGAAACATGGTCGGTCAGTGGGATTGAGGAATGTGGCCTGGACAAAGTGTGACGGCAGTTTGCATAGTTCTGAGGCCTGGATGGGAGTGGTGGCAGGGGCGCACTTGGGGTGTCCTGGTTGTCCAGCAGGTGTGGGACACATCCCACCTGTCCCACTCCACCCCATCCTTCTGTCACCTTCTGAGCCTAGGTACTGGTCGTTGGATCCAGGCCCTAAGGCTTTCTGTCTCATTTCTAGGGACTATATGTGGAGCCCTCAACCTCAGCCTGGCCAGGCACACTCATGCAGGAGGGAGATTTCAACAAGCTTTGGGAAACAGTTTTCTTTCCAACCCAAGCAGCTGCCCTTTGCCAATCTGTGCTAGAAGTGAACTATACACAGCTCTGTTTAAGAATTCCCCTTCCAGCTAATTCATCCCAGCCTCTCTCCACTTAGTGCAAGGACAGGGGAACTGAGCATGGTGACTCTCAGAGACTTAAGCTGCCATGTAGTGGCACTTTCATTCTCGAGGCATAAGTCATTTTTTTTGGCCTTGACTGGTTGGACCAACACTGCCAGTTGCACCTGTGTGCCCACTTTCCTTCCTTCCCAATGGAGATGGCAAACTGCTTCCATATGGAGGTCATTGGCACCATGCTTTCTTCCCCTGCCTGCTGCTCTCCACCTCTGATGAAACCAGGCCAGGGACTAACCAGCCTCAGTTGTTTGGACTCTGGGTCTTTGCTCCTGCCTTCCAATCTGGGGCTCTTTGGCCATGAGATTGGAAGAGCCATGTCAATGTGGGGTTTAGCCAAACCTACTGGGACTTCCTGTAAGTGATGTTTGGTCCTTAGGCCCAGGGTGGCTTTTGGAGTAACTTTTCCTTGTAAATTGCCAGTTGCCTTTGGGCTCTCAAAATCAGCATGAAGAAGATAAACAAAAAGCAGGAACAGGCAATTCCTAGAATTAGAAAATAAAATGGCTAATAAACATATGGAAATTTGTTCAGCTTAAGTAGGGATCAAAGAAACATTAATTAAATCAGTTACAAGATTCTGTTCTCCCCCATTAAATTGGCAAAAATAATACATGATGGTTTAGATACAGAGAAAAGGGGGCTGTCATTCCCCTGCTATAGGGAATTAAATTGGTACAACTTTACCAGAGGGCTTGTTTGACAGTATTTTTCAAAAACCTTAAAAAAGATATTCTCTTTGACTGAGCAATTCCATGTTTTGGCATGTTACTTACCTTAAGGAAATAATCAGAGATGGCCACAAAAGTTCACGTACAAGGTTGTGTATTGAAGTGCTATTTGTAATGATGGAAAATTGGAAATGATTGAAATGTCCAACAATACAAAATCTGTTATGTAAATCATGGTTCATTCAAATAATGAAACACCATGAAACCATTAAAATATGTTGTAGAACAATATTTAAAGACATGAAAAATATTTACGGTATTTGTTACATAGAAAAAGTCAGATTGTATTTAATATCATCCTAATTTTATATTGACAACAAAAAATCCATATTGGTGCATAGAAAAAAAAGAGTTGGAAAGATATATGCCAGCCATTTAATTGGGGTTATTTCTAGGTTTGGAGATGATGGGTGATTTTTATTTTTATTTTCTTCGTGCTTTTCTTTCGCCATCTTCAAGTTAGGGATTTAATGCAAACTTCTTTGAATTTTAAATTGTTTCCCATTTTTTATTCATAATGCATTGATGACTGTCCTTTACTTAAATTATTGCATAGACTTTTGTCAGTTCATGTAAGTGGAATTTTGGAGTCAAATGGCATGTCCACTAAATCCATGTTGCTTTTGTAATTAAAAGCAAAATTAAATCCCTTTAGGGTTTTGTTCTAGAATTATCTTGCCACTAATCAACCCCTATCAGCTGGCTGTATGCTCAAGTCTGCTCTCCCTTTAAGCTATGAGCTGAGAGCACGAGCCTGCCGGTGCCCTGGAGACAGAATTTGTCAGGGAGGTAGGCTCTGCCACCATTTTTCCCAATTCCTCTCTGTACTTGTCTGCCTCCTAAACTTCTGGAAGCAGGGGGCATCCTGGTATATCCGTCCCCTTTCTTGGCATCTGTGACTGATGGCAGGTGCGCTGGGGAAGGGAGAAAAGCTCTAATGTGTGTGAGGACCTGCTCTGTGCTAGCTGCTGGCCTAGCTCTTGTCAAAACACTGATCGTCTTTGATGACTCTCTTACTTCACATCTAATCCCAGTCTCTTTGTTTTGACTTCAAACTGTGTCACGAGTCTAACCATTTCCCAGCACCTCCACAAGTACCACCTAGTTCCTGCCACCATCCCTTCTTGCTCCACAGCTGTGAAGGCTGCCCGCAAACGCCACACCCCGCCAACACCACATCCACCGACTGGGCTCCCCATGTTCACCTGTTCACCTGTGCTCCCTGCACTCCCATCTCTACCCAGCAGCCAGAGGGGTCCTTTGAGAACACACTGTGGGGCTCCCTCCAGTCCTTCAGACCCACTGGGGTGCCCCATTGCATGCAGCAGAAAGCCAAAGGCCCCACACCTGCTGACCTAAGCCCCTGCCACTTTCCCCCATGCTCGTCCACTCTGGCCACATCAGCCTTTTTGCTGTTTCCCAGACATAGAAGAACATCTTCCCTTAGGACCTTTGCCCTGTGTCTCCCTCTGCCTGGAGTGTCGCTTCCCCAGGACTCCTTATGGTTCATCCCCTGCTGAGCTTAGGTCCCAGTTCTGAGGTCACAAGGTGGCAGAGGCCTTCACTCACCTCACTTTTCTTTTGTTGTTGTTGTTGTTGTTTTTAACTTTGGGATGGAGTCTCACTCTGTTGCCCAGGCTGGAGTGCAATGGTGCGATCTTGGCTCACTGCAACCTCCACCTCCTGGGTTCAAGTGATTCTCCTGCGTCAGCCTCCTGAGTAGCTGAGATTACAGTTGTGCACCACCACGTCCAGCTAATTTTTGTATTTTTAGTAGAGACAGAGTTTCGCCATGTTGGCCAGGCTGGTCTTTGAACTCCTGACTTCAGGTGATTCTAGGCCTCCCGAAGTGCTGGGATTACAGGCGTGAGCCACCGCACCAGGCCTGACCTCACTTTTCTTTAACCCCACTTCACTATTATCACAGCACCTGTTGGGACGTGCCATGTGAGGTATGTGCTTCTTCCCCAATAAGGACAAAGCTCCCTGAGAGCAGGGACTTTCTGTATTGCTGTACCTCTACCCCCAGAACATACAATAGGGTATACATTGCAACAGACCCTGAGCCCGTGCTAAGAGGACAGAGCTGAGGAGGTGCCGAGATGTCAACAGACCCATCTGTTCAAGGACATGATGTATACACCTTATAGATTCAAGCTTCTGTCCAACTCTGAATGTGTTTGTCCTCTATTCTTAGAGGCATGGCCCCTGGGCAGGGGGTTGCTCTCTTTGCTGCCATTCTCAAACCAATGGGAGCTGCTGGCTGGATCCCTGTAGCCCAGGAGGCCTGTGGGGCCTGTTAGGACATGATCCGAGATTTCCTGTGAGATTCTGTCTTTGCAGCCCACACTGCTCTGTCCTCAGTTGGCTGTGTTGTGTGGTTATTGGTGCCAGTGTTTCTAAGTTGTGTGTCTGGGAAGGAGACCCACCTGTTATTTTACAAACAGGGTAAAGTTCCTTGCCTAGAGGCTCAGGCTGGAAACGGGGCCACATCCCAGCTCCGCGACAGCTCCAAGTACAGGAGGGAGGTTTTTAGAGTGTTTCACTCAGTCTTCCCACTTGCTGCCTCATCCTTGTCATTATTTATGATTTGTTGAGTGCCCCTACTGTGTTCAGCAGGCTAGGAGATATAATGTCGTCGTTGTTCCCCTGCCTGAGGCCTTGGAGTCTAATGTAGCCAGACAAATGACTCAGGCATAAACCACCTTCCCAGAGAAGGTGCTTACTTCTCCAAAGCGTCGGGTTTCTCAAGGTTTTGATTTGCACGTGGCTTTCCATTTTTAAACTCCCATGGAGAGGCGTGGAGACAACTCTGGGGTGAGGGCGAGGGTGGGGGAGGCAGGGCTGGGAAGGCAGACTGGAAAATGTTGGCTACATAAGGGTTTTTGAGAAGAAATGGCATTCCAGGCAGCATTTCTGAGCCATGCAGTTCGTGACTCAAGATAAAACATTGGTCTGGGGTCAAGATGTTGCTGAGAACAGAGAAAGTGAAGGCAAAAACCCAGTGAAGGGAGCAGGAATGGGAGGAAGGGGCCAGAAGCCAGGGGCAAGTTTAGCAACTGAAGGTAGAGCAGAAATATTTATATCCATCCAACTGCCCATTCCTTCATTTATCTGCTTGGAGAAATGCAGTTTCATCCTCAAAAATGTTTTATTTATTTATTTATTTATTTATTTGATGGAGTCTAGCTCTGTCACCCCGGCTGGAGTGCAGTGGCACGATCTCGGCTCATTGCAACCTCCGCCTCCTAGGTTCAAGCGATTCTCATGCCTCAGCCTCCCGAGTACTGGGACTACAGGCACATGGCACTGCACCCGGCTAATTTTTTGTATTTTTGGTAGAGGTGGGGGTTTCACCATGTTCGCCAGGCTGGTCTCAAACTCCTGACCTCAGGTGATCCACCCACCTCGGATTCCCAAAGTGTTGAGATTACAGGCATGAGCCACTGCATCCAGCCTCAAAAGTGTTTTAAAACCTGTGGTTCCCTGCTTGCTGGACAATGTCAGGCCCCCTTTGTGCTTTCTCTCATAGTACACTGTACTTTTCCTTCATTGCATTCGTCACAGCTTTAAGTGCTTTTTTTTTTTTTTTTACATATGTATACTTACTTGATAAGTCATCAGCTCCCTCCTAATGCTCTGTGAAGACAAGTTCCCTGTCTATTTTCTTCTTGTATCCCCTGTCTGAGAGCAGTTTTTGGCATGTGGTAGGTGTTTACATTGAAATATTATTTGAATAAATGAAACCATCAATGAAGGCAGTGAAAGAAGCCTCATCTGGTGCACTAGGGGATTAGAGGATGATGTAGTGAGCGGTCAGGAGAGGACTTGAAAGAGGAAATCCCACTTAATCTGCTCTGATATGGTTTGGCTGTGTCCCCACCCAAATCTCATCTTGAATTGTGGCTCCTATAATTCTCATATGTTGTGGGAGGGACTCAGTGGGAGGTAACTGAATCATGGGAGTGGGTTTTCCAGTGGTGGTCTTATGACAGTGAATAAGTCTCATGAGATCTGATGGTTTTATAAAGGGCAGTTCCCCTGCACACATCCTCTTACCTGCCACCATGTAAAACATATCTTGCTTCCACCTTAGCCTTCTGCCATAATTGTGAGGCCTCCCCAGCAAAGTGGAACTATGAGTCCATTAAACCTCTTTTTCTTTATAAATTATGCAGTCTCAGGTATGTCTTTATTAGCAGCATGAGAACAGACTAATACATGCTCTGTGATGCTTCCTAAATCTACAACAATAGCACCACCACCATCAAAACCAGTGTCTAGCATAAGCTGAAAGCTGAGTGTGTGCCAGGCTCTGAGTTCAGTGCTTCACATACACGATCTCATAGAAAGTACATATGACTATCCTTATTTCGCAGGTGAGGAAACTGAAGCCCAAGGAAGCTGAATAATTTGTCCCCAGGCACATGGTCAGCAAGTAGTAGAATTGGGACTCTCATGTGACACCCCCTGCCCCCATCAAGTGGTGCTTAGGGTCCCTCTACTTTGTGGCCTACAAAACAGTATCTACTGTTGTTGCAAATAACCATCATGGAACCGAAGCAAGAGAAATTGCAGCTGGGTGGAGGGAATTTTGAGGTACATGGATGCCCTTCGAGAGAGAGAGACTTTTAGAAATACAGCAACAACAACAACAACAACAACAAACATAAAGAAAAAAGGGAGACTTTTCTCCTTTGGAGACTTATAAGAAGGGAATGTGAATGGTTAGGGTGAAGTGGCTCTGCTGGGGTCCTCTTTAGGGACACAGTGGGGCTCAGGATTCTCCTGAGGTTCCTTTCAGGGCGTTGTCTATTAGGACCATTAAGCTGCTAATGGAGGGTGACAGTGCTTGACATTTGGGTAATTAAAACATCTACTGACTGAATAACAACTTTTTATTGACAGTCATACTGGTGAAGGCAAAATTAATTTGATTTTTGACATCCTTGCTGAGTTCTCGGCTAGACAGGGGCCGACGTCATGCAGATAGAGTTGTTGACCCTGTGGATGGTGGCTCAGGCCCTCGGGTGGGCTTGGCTCAGGCCCAGCATGCAGGAGCCAGGGTGGTCAAGTTCATGGCAGGGAGGCCCAGCTGATCCAGGCAGCTGAGGGATGCACACTGCAGGGTCACTGTACAGTTTACATGTAGGTTCCAACACTAATTCTAGAAGGAGTTTGGGGAGATATTGTTTAAGCTGGAAATGTGAGGTGCCTTATAGTCCATTAATAGTTAGAACAACCCCCTGGAGCTTACAGGTCAGACAGGAATCGTGGAGTGGAATTGGGTGTAAGGGGAAAAGGGTGCCGGGAGATGTAGAAAGTCCCTTACATCATACATCAGCTCACTTGATTCCAATAACTATCATAGGTGATTATTTTATTCCCATTTTACAGATGGGAAAATGGAGGTTCTGAGAGCTGTGGCACTGTGCCTTAAAGATAGCACGATTTAAGGACCGGCGTTGCTTTCTGACTAGGTCTGTCAACTTGAATCCCAAGGAACCTGTATATCAAGACGAATTTCTCTAGTTTGATGGTAGAAATGGGATGGTCCAGGAAAAGAGAGATTTTCTTTGGCACAGCCACAGGAAAACCACATCATATACGGCTATTTATGTCATCATTTACTAGCAAGAGGATGCTGGGTGGGAGTGACCCAAGCCAAAGGGTGTTGCTCTTTCCATGATTAGGGCCTGGGTGAGAATCCTGTCTCCACTTCTCTCAGAGCTTGAGTCATCCAGGGGACAGGATCAGCCTGATGTCAGAGACAGGGACTCACCAGTGGTCTAGAGCTGCACTCTCCAATACGATGGCTGCTAGCCATGTGTGGGCATTTAAATTAACTAAAATGAAATAAAACTTAAAAACCAGCTTCTCAGAAGAAGTAGCCACATTTCAAGAGCTCAGTAACCACACGTGGCCAGTGGCTACCATTTTGGGCAGTACCATACACTTCCTTCATCATTCTAATGGATGGAGCTGGACCAGAGGCCACCTGGTTCTTTCCGGCAGCAAGACAAGAGAGGACACTGCTTTTATTTCCAAGCTGTATGACTTTGAGTATAATACTTAGTCCTCTGAGTCTCTGTCTCCTCTTCTGTGAAGTGGGAAGTGGGGGCTACAGTGAGAACTAAACCCAATGGTGTACGTTCGGCTTGCTCCATGGCGCTTGGCACATGGTCGGTGTTCATCAGGGGCTGGTAGCACCTGCATATTCGGGAGAGACAGAGACAAGCCCCCTCGGTCTGGTATATTTCTTCTACAGATCAGTTTCCATTTGGTGAGTTTACCTGAGGCCACACATCTTCCTGCCTGGTTGCTTCTGGAATACATAATACCAGAAACAAACAAACAAAAAAATAAGAACAGAAAACAAACCATTGGAGACACATGCTTTTTTCTCAGTCTTCCCCATAAACACCCCTGTCTTGCCATCCTACCAAGCCTCTCTATTTCCTCTTCCTTGCGGTGCAGGGCGGGGGGGTGTTGCAGCGCTCTGGACCTTCCCCAGGGCTTGCATCCTTAGATTTTCTCTCTTGCCTTCTTCTCTCTTTGTCCTTCAGGCAAAGATAACAAGTTCAACTATTTAACTCCTGGAGCTTGTTAATGAGTTATAGAATCTCCATTATTTTGTACCTGGGCAGCCTGAGGGTGGCTGTTAATGGCCCACAGGAAAGCACTCTGGGTTTTCTTTGCTTATACTGCCCTCCCTTCCTGGAAGAAGGGGCGGCAGGATGTAAACTGGCCCATGATTGTCCAGCTTGAGCATGCATATGAGTCACCTGAAAGGCTTGTGACAACACCCGCCTCTGGGCCCCACCCCTGACTCTTGGATTCAGTATATCAGGAACAAGCTGGGAGCTTGACTTTCTCACCAGTTTCCAGGTGATGCTGCTGCTGCTGCTGACCTGGGGCTCACACTTTGGGAATCACTGTTTTAGGCCATGCTTCGCAGTCAGCTGAATGCTCTTGAACAATCTACATTAGCATTACACAGAGGGCTCTTTAACAGGCAGATCGCTGGGCCCCTGCCCCAGAGTTTCTCTTCCAATTGTGGGAGAAGGATGAAACCCAAGAATGTGCATTTTTAACAAGATCCCAGGTGAGGCTGATGCTGCTGGTCTGAGAACCAGGCTTTGAGAACCGCAGGTGTCTTTACACCAATGTTATTAATAGCTCTGGGATCTGTCAGGCATGAGAGCAAAGCCTGTCTCACCACTCCGTGACCCTCAAGCTACCTGAGCCCCATTTTTCCCATCTGTCAAATGGGAACTATGGGCTTCTAAGATTGTTGTGAGGATTGAATAAACTAATGGTTGATGCTTAATAAATGCTTGGTTTTTCTCTCCTCTGAAGGTGAGCTGTCTTGACTGGGCTGATGCTGGGCTGCCAGGAAAAAGAACACGCATAACTCCGGATTGGCCCAAGATGGCTTCCTGCTGTGGCCCAGCCAGCACTGCCTGCTTTCCCTCTCTTGCTCCTCAGCCTGGCAGTCCTTATTAGCCTCTCCCCCAAAAGCCAGGTTGCCAAACCTCTCAGCCTTCAAGTGCCCATCATACCTCTGCCCTCTTGGTACTACTTCCCTGAATTCTTCAAACCAACGGTGTCTCATCAAATTGTGCATTAACTGTGTTACAATAAGAATAAACTGTGTTTATTTCTAGATGGCCTGGAGCTTTTGGCTGTCTTGCTTAAATGTGACTCAAAGCAGTTAAAAAATAAAGAAGGAAATAAAATGAAAAACAACAACAGAAAGAAGAAAAGGGCAACCTCAGCCTGATGAAAGACTTGGAAGAGTGAGACCTCTCCCTCTCCGGAATAAATTGCTAGTTGCCTTTCAGTGTCTTGCACTGTAATTGATTCAAAGAAAACCAAAATCAGCCCTGAGCTGAGCTGGTCTGCGTCACTCTGCTCTGGGACTCCCGAGAGCCCCTGAGGGGAGTATGAAAAGGATGTTTGGGGCCAGGCGCAGTAGCTTATGCCTGTAATCCCAGCACTTTGGGAGGCTGAGGCAGTCGGATCATGAGGTCAGGAGTTCGAGACCAGTCTGACCAACATAGTGAAACCCCGTCTCTACTAAAAATACAAAAAATTAGCCAGGCATGGTGGCGGTACCTGTAATCCCAGCTACTCAGGAGGCTGAGGCAGGAGAATTCCTTGAACCCGGGAGGCGGAGGTTACAGGGAGCTGAGATCACACCACTGCACTCCAGCCAGGGCAACAGTGCAAGACTCCATCTCAAAAAAAAAAAAAAGATGTTTGATTTTGCCTGGGTCTGTGAGAACCCTGGAACCCTGGAAATCTTTCCAGGATTCTCCGTGGACTGTGTTACTCTGCCAGGGCAGGAACTACTAAGAGCCAAGGCACCAAAAGAGGACTCAAAAGCTGGACAGAGGCAAGGAGTATGGGGCCTCAGAAAAGCAAACACAAAAACAAAAATTCTATGCCTGCTAATTCCTACTTCTGGCACAATTGTGGTCCTTTATAGCATAGGTAGTCAATCCATTTTCTCTAGTATTCTCCCATAAGGAGCATCAGCGCTTTCAAGCTATGTAACTTGGAGTATGTTATTTAGTCTCCCTCAGCGATCCTAGCTATAAAATGGGAATAATAACATCTTACCTCTTAGGCCCACTGCTCAGATTGAAATTATGTTCATAAAATCAAGCAGTATGCTGCCTAACCATAATAGGTGCACGATAAATATCTGTTCCTTTTTCCTTATCTCAGCTGTATCAGAAGCACTGATGTAGCTGTTCAGAGATAAAGGTGCTGCTCTTGGATGCATTAGCTTGTGCCAGCCCATATAACCTCCCTGGTATTCTGGCCTTGGCCAAGCGAGACTGACACACTGGAAGAGAAACCCAAACAGAAGTGACAGGTTGAAATCTCGGGAGCAGGCACTGTGGCTTCCTCCACCTGCAGCTTGTGCTCAGGAAGGAAGCAGGCAAGGTGGAGAGAGGCCTCCCAGCCAGGCTGCTCCCTGCAGAGTCAGTCAGGAGGAAAGTAGCACCCACTTCTGCCCTCATCGCTGGGATGCAGTGAGTCCTCGGGCCTCAGGTGCAAGGAGGTATGTGCAATCCTCAGCTCATCGGGCCTGGGACTTAATCGGAACTGCCTCCTGCATGACTGCCATCCTTCTTCCCTGGGCAGTTTAGACTCAGTGAAGATGAGTTAGGACATGAAGAATGCAGTAGGATTGAACCCTAATCAGATCATTACTGCAGCAAGAGAAAAAAATCATTCCAGGCCCAGGCTGATGTCTCTTTCTGTATCTTTTATTTATTTCCTAATAGCCTTTATTTATCTGTTTTTCTGCTAGAGGGCTAGGAATCTTCCTTCTCCTCCTCCTTTTTATCTTGCCTTCCTTTTCTCTCTCCTTGGGTTTTGGTTATGGCTTTTCTTTTTGGGTGCTGGTTAAATGTGGTCCTGAGGCCCCTTGTTGCCAAGAACATCATTCACTGATTTCTAGTTCAAGACAAGAAGAAACATTTTGCTGTGGTGCTGGCTCAGGCTTTTACTCCCAGGCGGCCCTGCAGACCTAGGTGGATGTTGAGTGGACAGGTGGATGGGCTTGAGTTTCACTGGGCTGGGGGAGTGGGTGGAGGGGAGTGAGGAGAGGCTACTGGAGATCAGGAAGGAAGGAGGGGAGTGGATCTGGGAATGGGAGTTTGGACTAGGGCTGATTTTTGGCCACTTGAATTTAAGGAGTCCTCCTGACATGACCTCTAATTGAAGGAAGCAAAGCTGATTTCTGCCTCTGTATCCCTTGTCATGTTTCTCTGATCCTTTCACCACATCCAGACCTGTGATGACTCTGTATGTGAATGGCCAGAATGCCCACAGAGACCCCAGCGCCCCTCTCTGTGGGTAGCCTGCCCCTGCTTGCCTTCCTTCTGGCTCAAGTTGGGGGACGATCAAGGCAGGAGCTTGAAGGGAAAGAGGAGGGCTCTTGCTGTCTCTGGTAGACCTGGCAGAGGTAACTCTAAAGAAACTGCCCAAGGCTGCTAGATCTCAGGGCATTTGGTACTTCCTAGATCTCCTTCTAGTCTTTACCTTTTCTCCTCTTCTCATTTGTTTTTAGAATAGCGTTGCCCATAGAGTCCAGTTTTCTGTTAAATTCATAGAGGACGTCTCATATTTCTCTATTGATAACCCTGAATCACATGGTAGCACTGAAGGATGCTGGCAGGAAGGAAGAAGGGAGCAAAAAGAAACAGCTGCGAGATGGATTTGGGGCAGCTGAGGTTGCAACATGTTCTGCAGTAACAAGTGTATCCCTTCCTGTGGTGTCCTGGATCTTTCTGAGATTGCCCTAGACTCTCAACAGTGACCTGTGAGTTCTGACTTTCCAAGTGCCAGAGAGGAGGCACCTTGTATTTCTGGGCTGTTCGGGGCCTGAGATCCCTGGCCTTTTCACCAAGCCAGCTTCCCTCTGTGAGGTCAGCAAATGTATTTGGACGTGTACCATGTAAACAGTGAAACACTAAAGGAGAGAATGAGAAGAGGCAGATGGAAAGCTGGAGCTGGCATCTGGCAGTTTGGAAGCAAAATCCTACGTGTTGTGTGCCAATTTCCTTCATATCGTGGCCCCATCTGCCTCCAGCCCTGTTAACACAGGCCTGGGCATCTCTGGATCCTGAGTGATAGTGTTCTGCTTCTTGCTCCTTAGCATCTTCCATTGGCATTCCTCTCCAAGAAGCGTGCTTCTTCACGGGAGGTTCCGGTGTAGCTCTGCCTACACCCAGGCTCCACACTTCCATTGCTCCCCCTGACACCGCTGCATCATCCTTGGAATCCCAGGTGTTAGCATGCCACCTCAGTTTTCTGTGTAGTGCTGGTAGTCTTAATTAATACCTTTAATTCTTTCCCCACTCTGGAAAAACTTGTTGAATGTGACTCATCAAGATGGTAGCAAACCAGGACTTGAAATAATAATCATAGGTCTTTGGGGTGCTCTACCATGAGCTCATACAGCCTCCTTTCTGACAACCTTTGATATGGTGATGCCACTTTGGATTGAGAAGGCAAGAGGAACTTGCCCAGAGGTGGTTATGATTGATCTCTTTCTGCAAGGTTGTCCTAAAGTTTCATGCTTCTACTGTAGGACTTGAGAGTAGGACTGAAGTTTCAAGATCTGAGGCTGTAATGTTGATAACTTTTGGCACTCTTCATCTGCCCATGATTAAGCCTTCCTTGCCGGTGACCTTCATGTACACTCCATTACAGCCCCATAATAGCCAGTTCTTGGCTTGCTTTGTGGCTTGGAATTTCTCTTCAATCCAGATGTACCTACCTCTCTTTCTTCCTTCTTCCTGCTCTACTTTCCTTTTTGTACCCTACCTTGACCTGTAATCTCTTGGTCTCCTCTGATCCCTGGGTCCTCTTGGCTCCATTTGCTTCCCCATCGAGACAAACCCCATTGTTAGCCAGTAAATGGCATCTCCCTGGAGCCCCAAAATCCGCCCCCTCCTTGCTCTTCTTGCTCTGCCTGCTTTGACGACCCCTACCCTACTGTCCTGAGTTGCTGAGCACGATAGCCATGGGCCCATGCTAAGTGGGTTCAGTGCAGATCTGCCATGCAAACCCCAGCAAGACCCCTTGCTGCTTTTTGGCAGGCCTTTGATTCAGCTTTTGTTGACCTCACAGCAGCTGCTTGCCTTGTCTATCCTTTCTGAGCCCCATATCTTGGCTTTTAAAGTCTCAGTTAATATCTTGCATGCTTTGTTGAACATGAAGCTGCCCAGTGCTGGTAGTCAAAGTATTCCTTTTTCTAAACCTTAATAGTGTTTTTTTGTTTTGTTTTGTTTTGTTTTGTTTTTTTGAGATGGAGTTTCCCTCTCTCGCCCAGGCTGGAGTGCAATGGCACAATCTTGGCTCACTGCAGCCTCCACCTCCCAGGTTCAAGCAATTCTCTTCCTCAGCCTCCTGAGTAGCTGGGATTACAGGTGAGCACCACCACACCTGGCTAATATTTATGTTTTTAGTAGAGATGTGGTTTCACCATGTTGTCCAGGCTGGTCTTGAACTCCTGGCCTCAAGTGATCCCCTCTCCTCAGCCTCCCAAAGTGCTGGGGTAACAGACGTGAGCCACTGCACCTGGCCATAAACCTTAATAGTGTTCTGTATCCTCACCTTTTCTTTCTTGTATCACTTAAAGAAAGAGTCTAGGTAGTTATGTTTAGTCATTAAACATTTGCCCAGTATCCACTCTATTCCTGAGGTAGGAATATACATGTAGGTAATTCTCTTTCCTAAGATAGTCACAGCCCGTAAGATGTGGATCCTGTAAAAAACTACTGTAAAAGGTATAACAACATAATGAGGATAATAACAACATGTGAAGAGCAGTAGTCTTCATTAATGAGCACTTGCTCTCCATCAAGTCCTGTGTCAAGGACTTTTCATGTATATTACACTTAATCTTGACCTCAATCTTGTGACTTAGGGACTTACAGGATTCTCATTTTATAGAAAATTGAGACTGAGAGCTCAAATAAGAGGTAGAGCTGGGATTTGAACCCAGAATGTGCATTTAGATTCTACCAACTTTGGCCTCTTTTCTCCCCACCTTCCTTCGCATGAGTGGACTCATCCAGGGCAGGTCTAGAGCGCCTTCAGCCCCCTCCCACATCCTCTCTGACCTCTTGGTTTTCCCAAGTTCATATGTTTCTGCTGAACAAGCACTGCTGCTCTGACCCACCACAAATTTAGCTGCTGAGCACGTGTAGAATCACATCGTGCTTTTAACTGCAGGCAAAACCCATCCCCCTGGGAACTGTCCCAGTTTGAGGGTTAAAAAAAATAGGCAGTCATGTTAAAATAGAGATAAATACTATAGACAGAGAGAGACATGAAAATAGATCCAGGAGGGATGGTAGATATTCTCTCTAAATAGATACCAGAGATAAATACATGGAAACCATAGATAATTATTGTAGGGAGTTATGCTCAATAGGAGACTCTGTGGATAAATATATAGACTTCACAGATAGTAGAATAATATTGAGGAAGTGAAAAAAAATGGCATGTGGGAGTCTGTACAACTCTGAGGGGCTGTGCTGAATGGGACTGAGCCCTCAGCACCACGTGTTGCATAGAACTGATCCAAGGGAAGGTCTGAAATACACAGGCAGCTTGCATACTTCCAGAAGCCATGCTGTACACTGGGTAGAAGGAGTGAGTGGGATTAATTGAGGACTGTCTCAGTAGGGCTGGAGTGGGATGGGGGATGATGAAGGCAGACCTGGGAGAATGTGGCAAGGTTGAGCCTTTTAAGTTGATGCAGGAATGTATAAGGGCCAGTGGAGCCTGGGAGAAAGGAACTACTTGGAAAGAGGAGTAAGGATCAGGCCTTTCCAGCCACCCTACTAACTGACCTGTGTAGGTGAATCATTATTTTGGCAGGCTGCCTGTACAAGAGTGGGGAATGGGGGCATATGTCAGGAGGTTGCTGCCCAATGTGAGAACCACAGAGAAAAAAGTCCATCCCAGGCTGGCACTGTTCCTGTCTTTGACGATCATGGCTCTACTGTGATTGAACATGGGATTGGCCAAGGCTCTGCCTGCAGGTCCTCAGGGCGGGTGATGGACAGCTGGGATAAGCATGGGAGAGGCACTCACTCACATGTGCTTCTCCCCTCCCTTGTCTCTGTTCTTCTCTTCCCTGTCCATCCAGGAGGCTGCTGGGAGGACTTTGCAGTTCTGTTGGACAAATGTTCCTATACTGTTTGGCTGTGGAATTTTTCATTCAAGGGCCTACGAAATGGGCAGAAGAGAGCTGTGGGTGTGATTCAGAAAGGCAGGGCTGTGTGTCCATTTCTCTATGGGCTTTCAGCTCTTTATTGAAACAATTGAGTAGGAAGGGGATCTGCAATCATTAAGTGTGACCTTCACATCCAGATGGTGATCCCATCTCAGTATCTTACTCTCCTTTCCCAGCTGAAAGGGGGAGATATCTACTGTCATGGAGGAGGAACTTGTCTTTAATGGCCAACTACCCATCATTCTCCCTACATGTCTGAGGTGCCCATCGAATATCTAGCCTTGTTCTGGGGTGAGTTAGGGACTATGGAGAATAGAAAAAGCAAGGTCTTTATCATCAGAGAATTGACATTAAAATAGTTTATGCTAAAAAGCCAAGCTACAGTTATCTCTCCATAGGGGAGAAAAAACCCAGATAGTTGCTGCTTTTGTATCAGGAGTTTTGCCTTCTACACATGATTTAGTTACTATGGCGTTATCTAAAATGTCATAAGGCCCAGATGTGCTTTTCAGGGCTTAGCCCTGACAGTAGGCCATTTTGGCAAAGTCAACTTCCTCTGTAAATCAAGGTCTCTCTTTCTTTGTTTGACAAGGCTTATGATGATGTGATTCATGAGGCATGAAGAGGATCAGACAAGGGGTATACTGGAGAAACTCAACAGGTACTAACACTACCTTATTAGAGAGTTTCAGATCAGCCAGTTCAACAGAGAACTTTAGGTACACATCTCCTGTGGAGTTAAAATTCCTGACCTGTTTGTACATAAGAGAGGTTCCCATAAATAAGAGGAAACAGTTCCAAAGAACTTTTCTAATAGGAACTTGGCTAATCAAGTTTCTAGCTGGACTTGTACCCAGAGGATTCATGAGAACAAAAATCATGGGGACAGTCATCCAGATGGCATCTGGTAGGGGTATAGGTTCTTCTCCAGCAATATTCTGGGGTATCTGCCCAGTCCCGGCTGTCTGGAACACCCCTCCCTCCACTCCAGGCAGGAGGGAGGGTGTCCCAGAGAATGGGTAGCCCTAAGCAACCATCTGGTCACCAAGCAGAGCCTCAAACCACCTGATTTGGGGACAGGGACCATATGGGCTTTTCAAGGTTCTACCTTGCTTACTTTTGACTTTAGTCTTAAAGTCCTCTGAACTGGAAACAGGACTAAGAAGAACGTTTTCTGCTAGAGAGCTAGAAGCTATGATTATATGGATTTCTTCCCCTGGTGTTGGATGCTTCTGGTGGTGGGTAGGACCATGATCCTGTGGACAGAGGATAGGGCCAGGACTTTCAGTGCTTGGTTGGCCTCCTATCAGTGAGGTGCTAAGGTGACCTCTACCCTCTTTCTATCATGGGTAGAGGAAATACAATCCTGGAGCTTGAATTGGTGCCTGTAAAATTCAGGGAACACTACTGAGCCATACTGGGGTTAGTTATCATCACATAGTTGTCATAGATCTTGATTCAGTACAAAAACTTGTTATCAAGCATATGTTATGTACCTGCAAATGAGCCAGGCTTTGGAGATACGAAGAAAAGCAAGATGAGATCTCTGTGCTTAGAAAGCCCTCAGTCTGAAAGTATTATTCTCACTTACAATTCCTTCCTCCCTCTCAACTGTCAGGAAACTATGTGTTGAGGTTCATTTAGCCCACTGCATGTGGGTAAGGGTGAAGGAGGCAGGGAGCCCTAAAGTGAAGAACAGACACTGAGTCTAGAATGGGACTGGGACCTCAGCAGCAGAGACCCCCATAACCTCTTTTGAGCTAAGTTTAGGCTCTTCCTGAAAGCTCCTTGGTTCTGTCATGTCCAGCCTCTTGCTCTGGACTGCAGTGGAGGGGGCACTGGAAGTTACAATGTGGTAGCTATGGGCATAGAAACCAGACAGACCTAGACAAGAGTCCTAGCCATGCATGATGGAGGAAATTCACCAACCTCCATGAGACTTAGTGTCATGATCTGTGAAAAGGGATAATTGTAGAACCTACCTGATGAGGCTGTGGGAGTGTAAAATGGGACAGTGCATTAGAGAAAAAAAAAGAAAAGAACCAACAGTAGAGAATGTGGAGGTTGTCGATGTGAAGTTTGCAGCTGGAGTAAGGAAGGGTGTGGCCTTGAAGGACGAGCTATAAAATCAGTTGGTCCATCTCTAGGTGATGGTATTAGATTTTTAAGGCAGCCATAACAAATTACTGCCAACAGCATGGCTTAAAACAATGGAAATTTATTCTCTTACTGTTTTGAAGGCTAGGAGTTTAAAGTAAGGTATCAGCAGGGCCATGCTCCTGCCAAAGGCTTTTTAAGAGAAATCTGTCTTTGTCTCTTTCAGCTTCCAGTGGCCCAGACATTCTTAGCTTATATCTGTATCACCCCACTCTCTGCCTCTGTCTCACCTGACCTTCTTCTCTGTGTCTCTGTGTCCTTTTCTGTCTTTTATAAGGACATCTGTTGTTGGCTTTAGGGCCTGATCTAACCCTGTACGATCTCATCCCAATCCTTATTTTAATTATATCTACAAAGACTCTATTTCCAGATAAGGTCACATTCTGAGGTTTGAGGTGGACATATGTCTTTTGGGAGCAGAAGACACTGTTCAACTCACTACAGTGACCAAGACAGAAGCAAAAGTAGTTCTATTTTCATCCAATTCATCTGTTTCTTCTGAGCTCCAGGTTATTTGGCCTTTCATGACAGGAGAAAAGAAGTTGTGGGGAGTGGTTCATTCATTCTTCCACCTATTCAACACGTATCCATTGAACACCGCCACATGTGAGATGGAAATGGTGCAGGCATTGGAGCCATAAGGTAAAATAGATATGTGCCTGCTAGAGGCCTGGTTCAGTGCTCAGTTCTAGCTACAGATGTGATGGACACACTCACTGTCCCAGGATAGCTCAGTCTCCAGGAGAAGGCAGGCGGGTCGTGAGGTGAGGACAAGCTACAGTGCTAAGAGTTCTGACAGCCACCAGCCAGGGCTCTGCGATCACAGCAGAGAGACACCCAGTGGGGAACACGGGTTGTCCACAAAGGCCTCCTGAGAAAAGTGGCTTCTGGGCTGAGTGTTCAGGGACATACAGAATCCATTAGTGAGAGAAGCTGTCTTCAGACAGATTGGAAATTTGTAAAAATGGGAGACTTGAGAGAACAGGACAGTTTAGAGAGCCACCAACAGCTCTGTCTGGCCTTGATGCTTGCATGAGTTGGTGACTGGAAAGCAAGAAATGATGTTGGGCAGGGTTTATCTTCATCCTTGTCATCGTCATTGTTGACATCACTGGCAGGTATGGAGCACTCACTATGTGCTCCTATGAAGCACCAAGCACTCTTAACACTTCACCTGAATTAATCTTCACAGCAAACATATAAGGGAGTTGCACCCCAGGTTTATAGATGAGCCGAGTTCAGTAATCTGTCCAAGGGATGGAGCCCAGTGTTGAACCACAGCATAAGGAACTTGGCTGTTACCCCCATCCCCAAAGCACTGAAAGTGTGTGTGTGGGTGAGGGGGATGGGGAAGCCCCCCTACTCACCACACATCTTTACATGAAGGAAACAAGATAATCAGAAGTTCAAATGCCTAGGATTCTAGAATGGGGGGCCTTTGGCCTTTGGCACAGGGGAAGCTGATAGAGTGGGCATATGAAGAGAGAAACCCAGGGCTGACCCTCAGTAGCCCAAGGAAAGCAATGTTCTCACCCCTCTAACAAAAATAGTAATGGAAGCAATGACAGAAATGATAATAAAGATAGAATTCATTTGGCTGTGAGTTGCAGAGAAGCTCCAAATAACAATGGCTTTTTGAAAATGGACATTTACTTCTGTTTTGTGAAAAAGAGGTTTGGAAATAGGCAGTCCAAGGTTTTTATTTTGGTTTGGTGATCATCGGGGTCCTTTTATCTAGGGGCTCTGCCATCTTTACCTTGTAGCTTCATTGGCTAAATTGGCAGCTAGGGCTCCAGCCATTGCATCAGCATTTCATGTGCAGGAGGGAAGGAGGGCAGAGATAGGCCTACTTCATCCTATTTAGGGAGACTTCCTAGGAATTACTAGCCAAGACTTCTGTTTATATCCCATTGGCTGCAAGGGGAGGTGGGAAATGTAGTCTTTATGTTGGGAAGACATGTGCTCAGCTAATAATAATGGGAAAGGGGTAGGAGGCACCTACTAGTCAATGCCAGAAACTGTTATCATTTATGGAGTACTTCTTGCGCAAAACACTTTCATCCTTGTAACACACCTCTGTGGGATATACTACAGTTGTCCCTCAGTATTCATGAGGGAATGGTTCCAGAACCCACCTCCCCGTTCTGCGGATGATGGATGCTCAAGTCCCTGATGTAAAATGGTACAGTATTTGCATATAACCTACACACATCCTCCCGGAGACTTTAAATCATCTCTAGATTATGTATAAAACTTAATACAATGTAAGCGCTACATAAATAGTTGTTATCCTGTATTTTTAAAAAATTTGTATGATTTTTTATATTGTTAATTTTTATTTTTTTCCAAATATTTTTGATCTGCGGTTGGCTGAATCTGCAGATGTGGAACCCACAGATACCGAAGGTCGATTGTCCTATTATTACCCCTGTTTGATGGATAAGGGGCCTGAGGCTCAGAAAGGAAACTGAGGCCACAGCATGAGGAAGAGGCAGAGCTGAGTCCCAAGCCCAGCTCTGAGTGCCTCCACAGACTGGCATTTTCTCCATGAAGCTCTCCTGCCTCACAGGGGACTCTAAGAAAGGGTTCCAGAATGGAGCCTCCGGGCCCTGGAACCAGCCCAGCCTCTCTGACGTCTGCTCTGGCCTGAGTTCGCCACCCTGCCAGGCACCAGATGAAGAAGCAGGAAGTGGGAAGGACTGGCTTAGTGAGCCCTCGCCCTGCGGGGGCGTGAGTGTCCGTGGGCCCATCCTCTCCAGCCAGGCATGCCACATGGGTTCCGGCTGCCACTCTGCTCCTGCTCCTGCTCTGTGCTGCTTTCTTTGTATTATCAGCCTATTCTAACCTGTTGTGGGCCTGCATTCAAGATGCTCTTAGCAGTCACAGGCTGACCCACCCCACACCTTGTGGAGGGCAGCACAAGCATTCTGTGTCCCTTTTGACCACTGGGGGTCAAGTAGACGATTCATTTAGTGGTGGGAGTGAGGCCGTGGCAGGGCTCCCTCCTCGGAGCTCCATTTGATGGATAAGCATTCAAACTTGACTGTACTCTTTTCCTGTTGCAAGTCCAGATTTCATGGTCAGGTGAAAGTTAAATTTATTCATTTATTTTACCTCTATTAAAAGCATCTCTAATGAATTATTGATTTTTTTCTTTTAGTTGGTTGGGGGTAAGCTGACTTTCTTGGCAAACAAATTATTACCTGATGCCAGATTTGAAAGCCGCTCAACAAGGGGGTCTCTTTTTGAAGTATTAAATATTTCAACATAAAAATCAATGAAGTACCTGAAAAAATGGAAGTAGATGAACAAATTAAAAACAACTTTTTTTTCTTAATGAAGACTATTTTAATAGTTGAAAAAAAAAGGGAAAGAGGAAAGAGGAGAGAAACATCAGACAACCCTTGTCTGATATCAAGGTGCAAAAATAACCCACTTTGAAATTTGGGGATATATTGATAGTAAATTTAAGATGATACCAATGGCTAAAAGTAAATATTTTTTGAGCAAAAATAACTTCTTACACTTGGATTATGCCTCCTTCTTTTCTTTCCTGGGTGATGAAAATAGCCTGTGACTGGGGCTTCTTGCTTCCACTTCTACCCCAACCCATGGTCTGTTCCGCACACAGCAGCCTGAGCCATGTGATGTAAGGGACAATTAGCTCCTGCTGTTCCCCCGTGCTCAGTTCCAAGGGCTTCCCATCAAAGTGCCTGCTCTTCTGGATGGTCCCCATGGTCATGCATGGCCTGGCTTGGGGCTGCCTCTCTACCCTGTCTCCCCCTTATCTTGCCACTGGTCGCTTCCCCTCAGTCACGCTAGCCCCCTCACTGTTTCTTGACCATGCAGCCTCCTGTTTCCCTGGGGACTTTGCACGTGTGCTTCCCACCATGGAGAACAGGCTTCCCTGAGATGGTCTCAGGGCCCCCTACTTTTTTTTTTTTTTTTTTGAGATGGAGTCTCATTCTGTCACCCAGGCTGGAGTGCAATAGTGCAAACTTGGATCACTGCGACCTCCACCTCCTGGGTTTAAGCGAGTTTCCTGCCTCAGCCTCCCGAGTAGCTGGGATTACAGGCAACTGCCACCATGCCTGGCTAATTTTTGTGTTTTTTTTAGTAGAGATGGAGTTTCACCATGTTGGCCAGGCTGGTCTCAAACTCCTGACCTCAAGTAATCTTCCTGCCTTGGCCACCCAAATTACAGGCGTGAGCCCCCTCACCCAGCCACAGGGTGCCCTCCTTCACGGCAACCAGGCCTCTGCTAAGATGTCACCTCCGTGGGGAGGCTTCCATGACCTTCCAGACTCGGTGGCTTTAACAACAGAAATCTATTCTGGAGTTCAAGCTCAAGGTAGTGGTAGGGCTGGTTTCTTCGAATGCCTCTCTTCTGGGCTCTTCTCATTGTATCTTCACATGGCCTTCCCTTTGTGTCTGTCTAGTCCTAAACTCCTGTTCTTCTAAGAAGGACACCAGTGACGTTGGGTTAGGGCTTGCCCTAATGACCTCATTTTAACCTAGTTATCCCCTTAAAGACCTTTTCTCCAAATCCAGTTACATTTTGAGGCCCTGGGTGTTATAACGTTAACATATAAATTTTAGGGGGGGTCACAATTTAGCTTGTAACACCTGGTGTCCTCTTTATCCCCCGACCATAGCTCTGGGTAGAAGCAGGTCTCACTGCACACATGATGGGTGTTCTGAAAAATGGTGCAAACTTCCCGGCGGCATGTTCCTTGTCCTGTGTTGATTGAGGTGCCTTGGGGTGCTTGCCGGAGAGTTTGGAGCTGTGCACAGAGTGGAATATGGGTGGAGCATGTGCAGAGTGAAGCATGCATAGAGAATATTTATATGGGCCTGGAATAATGTGCATTTTGTTTCAGGTGTGTGCCTATAACTAGGGGTTTATAGGTGATAGAGGAGCAACAATGAAATGAACATGTAGGATGTGTGTACTGCTTACCAAGTGAACTCCTGGCTTGGGGTACAAAATCATTGTATGTTCTGGACTCTTGTCTCCCAGCAGAGCCATCGCTGATCTATCTGAATTACAGATTAGCTGGCACCGAAGGGACTGCAGAATCCATTTAAATGGATAGCTCTCTAATTTATTAAAGGGCTTATTTATGCTGTTGATATCGGGTGCTCATCAAATTCTTGGAGTGGCACAAGCCCCTTTCCTGCCCTCTGCTTGCCATTGCTGCTGGAAGATTTTCGCTTTTCCAGGAGAGCTCTAAATGGCTGTAGCCAGAGGGCTGTGTGTGTGTGTGTGTGTGTGAGAGTGAAATAAAGGGGCCATGCACCTTCTGTGGGCTTGCTATGTTTCTTGCAGCTTTGCAATTAGCTTGCTGCTGATGGTGAACATCTAAATCTCTGGAAGAAGCTAGAGTACCACATTTTTCTCTGCTGGCTCAGAGGAGAATGAAGGTGGACACTTCGCTGACAACTAGGTCCTCCCTTTACTGCCTCCATCATCATGATAATTATCATCATCATCATCCCATGTGAAATGACATTGAGATTTCTGGAATCTGACATGTAGCTCTTAAATTGCTTTCCTGAACATGACCCTGCTTCAGACTCTTCCAGCCATGTGGCTTGTGGGCAGGTTAGGGGAGGATGCAACAGATGGGGATGGATATATCTGTGCATTCAAGAGTCCTTCTGCTGGGTTAGCTGGATAGTTCTGTTCTCAGGAACGGGCATTGGGGCATGGTGGAGGGTAGTGGTGCTAGGTGTGCTTTGGGCCAGAATTTTGGGAAAAGAAGTAAAAAAATGCCAATACTAGGGGTCTTTCTGGAAAGGAGAGAGACCCACAGACAGAACTTCCCCTGTTTGACCTAGGACTTGCACTAACCTTTGACCTTTGGAGGAAAGATGTTCAGTCCCACTTATGATAATAACCTAATAAATACCAAACACTTTTCACATATTCATTTAACCCTCAAAACAATCCTATGAGGTTGGCTATCATATCATTACCATTTGATTGGTGAAAAAACTGAGAGACGTTAAGTAACCTCCCCAAGGCCTCTCATCTAGTCAATGGAGAAAGTGGGATTTGAACTCAAGAACTGTCTGACGTCGTAGTCCTGGTGCTTACCTGCCACTCTGGACTCTTTCCCCTTTGGCCAAAGCGATCCAAGTTCCTACACACTTGCTCCTGACCCTGTCAAAGTCCAAGGCCTCAAGCTGTGCTTCCTGCCATCTGCTCTTGCCTTCCCCCTGCCAGGCAGAATGATTGGCTTGCAGAGCCAGTGAGATCTCACCCAGAGAGAGTGAGCTTTGTCACCCCGTGGCTTCTGGGGTCTGAGCATCTGCTCGGCTCTCCGTCCCTGGCCCTTCCTTTTCCTTTGAAAGTGATTCACTGTGTCAGTGGTGTGTCAGCCCCATACTGGCAGCAGTCATCTCCCAGCGTATCATCAGAGGCAGAGGAAGAGAAAGACAGAAGAGAGCAATGAGGGCAATCCGCCTCCCTCAGAAAGATATTGGGAGTCATTTTGAATGGGCTTGACAAAGGACTAGGAACAGCTCAAAAGGTGTTCTGCAAGAGGCTATGGGTGCAGCCCTGGGTGGCTGGAAGTGGGAGTCAGGGTTTTCCCGGCAGCTCACAGCCCCCAGGGGCACAGCAGGGCACTGGAAGGCACTGATCATATTTCCCTGATGCTCCCCTGAGGTTGTAGTCAATAGCAATGTAGAAGGACCTTTGCTCTCCTTAAAGGTCACCAGGAGCTTCCCATTGCTCCACCTTCTGGAATTGGCCAAGACACTCAAATAACAGCCCTTGCTCAGGACACATTTCTTTCTTTTTTTTTTTTCTTTTTAGAGGGAGTCTCGCTCTGTCTCCCAGGCTGGAGTGCAGTGGTGCAATCTGAGCTCACTGCAACCTCCACCTCCCAGATTCCAGCAATTCTCCCACCTCAGCCTCCTGAGTAGCTGGGATTACAGGCACCTGCCACCACGCCCGGCTAATTTTTTGTATTTTTAGTGGAAACGGGGTTTCGCCATGTTGGCCAGGCTGGTCTCAAACTCCTGACCTCAAGTGATCCGCACACCTCGGCCTCCCAAAGCACCAGGATTACAGGTGTGAGCCACTGCACCCAGCCCTCAGGACACATTTCTTTGTGTTCTTGATACCACATGAATGAGGTTATTGCTTAAGTGAGGGTGATCATCAGAAGGGACTTTGTCACAACCCTAAGCCAACCAGGAAGAACATGTTCTCGACTCTCTGTGGAGTCACCCCAATGGAGAGATACTGAGAAAGTGCCAAAGGGTTTTCCCGACAGGCTATCTTGCCTCAGAGATTCTCAGACCGTGCGGAACCATGCTAAGGCTTTGTGGAAGGAGGGAACGAGTGAGCAGCACATTTCTGTGAAAATGCAGTCTTTTTGTCATATTTGAAATTCATGTGAGATTATTTTAATTCTTGAAACAGGTTTCTTCCCAGCTCTAAATTATGATCTCAGCATCAAATTGAAGCAGTGTCTTTGTTCCCAAGTGAAACGAAGGCCCCGAGGCAGATAATAAACTACATAAGTACTGTTAACCATAGGTAGAATATTTACTGTACTTAATTTTCTACATTTGGACCATGAACAAAAAAATAGAGAAATTTTATCATCTCCCTTCATCTCCAACCAATGCCCTGAAAATTTTCTTATTATTAATATTTAAAGCCCATCACTCTGCATGAATCATTGGCTATAAAAAGACATAAATTTTGCTCTATTTCCATTTTATACACATATTTCTTTAACTCTTCCATATGATCAAGGTTCTACATTAAAAAAAAAATATATATATATATATATATGAAAACAGCCTGTGCTTGTAATGCTTCACCCACGTTGTCCTAACTGATTTGTTCAGTTGAGAGCTCCAGGAGGCTTAACCAGCAGAACCCAGGGGCCTGCCATGCTCCTTTGTTTCTTTCTACTGCCTGCTTTCTCTCCAGTTTGCCCACAAGTCATGCCGTAACCTACATGCAGTACTATCCTGCTGCCGGGGCACTTTTCTTTGCCAGTGGCTTCGGTTGGCTCATCTTAGTGACAATGGGAAAGATAAGATATAAGTCCCTTTCAGTCTGATTCTCCTTTATCAGGGCAACAACCTGAACTCTAAGTCTGTTCCAGCTGCTAGGGGAGGAAAACGTTGACTTTGGATTTTAAAAACCTTGCGGCTGCCCCGTTTAAATGCCTCCTTTCCCAGTCTAGGTATTTTGCAGCATGGAACCAGAGAGGGCTGGTGCCTCAGTATTGGGTGAATACACTGGAAATCCTGGGTTCTCATGTTGTTTGGTTGATTGAGTGAACTTGGGCAATTCACTGGGTCTTAGTTTCATCACCGATTGAAAGGGCGGCTTGTCACCTACCTTATCTATGTCAGAGAGTGATTGGGAGAGGGAAGCAATGAGCCAGTGAACGTGAAAGTGCTTGGCTCCATGAAGCGCTATGCAAATCTAAGGAGATACTGTGATGATGAAGATTATAATGATGATGATGTTTTCAAGGGTCATTGAATGAATATATTTCATATTTCCAGGAAATATGTTATTTGGTTGTTCATATGAAATTGCATTATTAGAATCTGAGTTTGAGTCCAGTCCAAAAATTGGGAAGTGCTTTTTCTCCTAGAACTGTCAATGATTCACCAGTGGCACTGTTTGGATGTGGTCATTAAGATGCCACATGTCCCCATCTGTCTACTCCTCCCAGTTTAATTTTTTAAGTGGCACAGATCTTCTTTAATCTCTTTCCAATAGAGAGGTGGGGAGGGTGAAGAGAGACTGTTGGCAAAGAGCTTCAAGTTCCTCTGCAGAAGGCTGAGGCCATGGGGCTCTACCACAGGGCCTGGGATTGGCATTCATTACCAGAATCTAAGCTCACTGGATGCACCACACCCTCACACAAAACACCTCCCCCTTCCCTCTGCCAGTTTATGGCTTTGTAAAGCACATGGAAGTGTTTGGGCTCTGAGGTTAGCTACATAGGAGTTGAAATCCCAGCTCTGTTAATTTCTACCTGCTTGGTGTGGGCAAAGATCTACGTCTCTCTGAGCCTCAGTTTTCTCATCTGCAAAATGATGATATTAAGAGTACCTTTCTCATGGAAGTGCAAAAATCACTTGCACTTTGGAAAAAAAAATACACGCAAAGAGCACAATGCCTGAAACATAGTAAGCACTTGTTGAATGTTTGCTGCTATTATTATTATTGTTATCATCATCATCATCATCATCATCATCATCATCATCAATATTTTCAGAAGCTAGGAGCATTTCTATATAACCCACTGACCCAGGGGGAAATTCAGATCCAGGAGTATTTTGGCCTCATCTCTGGGGTTGCCCTCATAATGTTAGCTACCAAGTGCTTTGCAGAAACTCCAGAACTGAAATAGGAGGTGCCATGCTGTCATATTTTGCTATTTCTGTTCTTTAATTAATTCTAACTGTCTAATTGTATGGGATGCCTGTTGAGTTGCTCATTTTGCAAGACATGAACTCTAGGATGTCTCTACTATAAAGGAGCCTGCATCTCATCTGTTAGGGCACCCAAGACCTTATAACCAGCTGCAGGTCAATGTGGATTGCTCATGTGTGGGGTTGAATGCCAGGGATGAAGAGTTCTGGCTGGGACGGGGGTGGGCAAAAGCAGAGGACACTTAGATCAGAATTTGTAGAGGAAGTGGCTGTGAACTGGGTCAGTAGATATATAGATCACTATGTCTACCTTATATTAACTTTCCAACAAATGGTAGTTACTAATGTTATTATTTAATGGTTTGCTCGCAATAGGCATTCAATATATTTTTTGGATTGACTGATTGCCTAAAACTGGCAGTACAAACAAATGAGGCAGGTTTTATTATTCCCATTTCTTTTTGCCCAGAACGGCCTCTGGTTTATATAGAACTGGGCTCAATGCTCGTGGTGATGGAGCCAGTCATAACACCACGTGTTGAATTATCGGCTTATTTTCCCCTTAGATTTGCAGCCCAGCACATTCTATCTACCTTGGCACAGAAGTGAGCAAACCTTTCTATCAACTTCCTGTAGTGTCATATTAATCAGTACCTTTTTTCAGAGCCTGGTCTCAGGGAAGAGAACTTGAGGCAAATTGCCAAAGGACATGAAATTCTGATTTTTACCAGTTCCATGAAGTATAGCCTTTCATTTTGATAAGGTATTTGTACCCATGTCTGAACTTAACAACTCTATTAATTACTAATATTTATCTAGCCCCGGCTATATGCCAGGCACTGTGCTAAGTATTTTACACATATTTCTTCATTTAAATCTCATAACAACCTTAGAATCTTTGTCAGGTAGGTGCTATTATTTTCCCTGTTATTGATATGGGAATACTGAGGCAGAGCGAGGGCAAATAACTTGCCCAGCTGAGGTCCCAAAGAACTTGGGAGGTCTCCCACCATAGCCCATACCCCTAACCAACGTTACCTATGGCCTCACTGTATGTTGGGCATCAGATCCATGGTCAGCTTGCTCTTGTCAAATTCAGAGTGAAGTACAGGCATGTTGGGTTGCTGGTTTCAAGGACTGTTCTTGACAAATACCCTTTGCATGGTCTGGCTGTCAGTCCCAGGAACCCTCTTAAGTCCACTGTAGCCAAACCCTTCTATTTAGTAGGTATGAGGTCTCCCGCCTTGGCTATTAAGTGGAGCCTCCACACACTGACTGTGGGACAGGCCCTTTGAATCTCTGAACTCCTATAACCCTTGTGACCTATATAAAATTAGCTTCATTACTCTCTGCCCCCTTACCCTGCTGCACCTTCCTTTGTGGCTGCCAGTACCACTAGACAAATGACATATATTTATTGGTTTAGTTATCCACATTCTGTTGCCCTCCCCTTAGAATGTTATTGCCATCAAACAAGGGCTTTGTTTTGTATCCCCAGTTCCTAGAACAGTGTCTGGCACATAGTAGGTTCCTAATAAATGTTTTGAGAATCTGATAAATGGACACTGTTGAGGGGAGGCTCATTTTCCCAGTTTTCCAGATAGGAAACCAAGGCTCAAAGAAGTTAAGCCACTTATTTAAAGTTACACAGCTAATAAGGCTTCCATACTGATCAGCTGATAGATAACCCCTTGGGCCCAAATTCTCTTAATATTTTCAGCTCCTTGTTCCTAAAATACCTGGAATGTGACAACCTGTTCGATGGGTGAGTGCTTCCGTTGCTGCACCTCCTTGGCCTGTCATATGTGCTAGCAAACTTCTGCACCTATACTCCCCTCCCTGACACCCTCCACCTCCATTACCCAAAGATTTTTCACTTTCCATCTCATTTCTCATTGATTTATTAGCATAAGCCATTTTTAGCTCACTATTATAATAAATCTATTAACTCCCAGTGATTACAATCAGCATTAAGTACATCTAACTTTAAAGTATCATACAATGCATGGCTGTAGGGAAGACTCCACTCTTGGATGTGGCAGCCCCTGACACCTCTGACAGCAGATGTCTGGATACCTCTTTGAAAGACGCCCATGGGCTTTAGCATGTTGGAGTTAGAGTCGTAGCGTGCTTACTCCAAACTAGAGAATTGGCTTTTCAGTCTGACTGACCAGGGTTCCAACTAATTTTTCCCCTTTCTAGCCATGTGTGCTCAGGCAAGTCACCTCATCTCTTGGAGCCATAGCTTCCTATTTTCACCATGTTACTGGGAAATTAAGAAATGGCAGCTATGCTGATGTCTCACCCAGCCTCTCTCCAGGATGTGATAGGGGGTGATGGATCCCTGTGTTGAGTGCGGGCTACCTCCTGTCTTATTCTTGGAGCTATTTTAGATGTACACCTGGAAATATTTATGACATCACTTATTCTATAATACATTTCCCCTTTATGTATGGAAATTAGGGAACTATATTCATCCAGCATAGTTAACAGGGCTGTCCTTTAACATTTATTGGGTCCTTACTAAATGCCTGGATAGGTGAAGAATCAGGCTAAAGTCCATGGTAACCAAGAAGAGTTAGCCAGTCTTTCAATTATGGTGCTCTTCTCTACATCTAATAAAGCTCATTCCTTATTTGCATTATTAAGTCCTCTTGCTTTGATGAGAAGTGGGAAGCATTGGCTAACTGTGATCCCCTAGCATGGAATGGAAGACTTTAGGGCATATAGATGCTGTCATTAGTGGCTATATTAAAAGAAGAACCTGTCACTTAAATCAGTAATTATCATGGGGTTTAAAAGTATTAACAGCAAAATTCTTGAGTTAGCTAACCACTGTTTTTTTTTTCTTTTTTACTTTACAAAGAATTATTTTTAGTTAATATTTACTGAGAACTTATACCATGCCAAGGGCTTTACGTAAATATTTTATTTAACCCCAACAATAGTCTGATGAGGGAGTTACTGTTATTAACCCTATTTATAGATAAGGAAACAAATACTTAGTTTAAGAGGCATGACCAAGATGGCATTAGTTAACAGAGCAGCAGAAATGATGCTTTTGACTGAGACATGCTCCTCATTGTGATAAACACTGTTGCCTTTTCTTAGTTAAGAGGAATAAAAGCATAGAGTCACAACAACTTCCTTCCCTGTTAAGCCTTATTCTTGGGTTGCAGAGAATCACTAGCGAGAGACAGAGAGGCAATAGGCAAACCTTGATCTTCAGAAGAGCTGCACGAATCTAGAGGAAGAAATAACTGTGAGTGGGTGGAGTGGGGAGAAAGAGGAGGGAGAGTTAGGTTCAAGAAATGCTTCAAGGGAGTGGTGGGGATTGAGCTGGTTCCTGGGAGGTGTAGGGTTGGGCAGGTGGGTTGTAGGCATCAAAGCAAATGTCTTGGGCTGGAACACAGCTGTGGCAGAGGTGGAAATGTAGATTGTGTATTTGGGGAACAGCAGACGTGTACTTTTACTCAATTGCTGGTAGGAGATGTGGTTAGTGAAATAATTAGATGACCACGGTCTTTGAATGTCAAACCCAATTTGTACATGTTTATGAATGAAGACACACCTAAATGGTATTAGAGAGTAAATTTGATGAAAATTCTGCAACAGACCCATGGAAAATATTATATATGCTCTCTTATCATATTGTTTCATAAATTTTCTTAAAATTATAGTTTGTGGCAGGCACTATATTGTAGGATGAGTACAGGCCTTGGGATGGATTACATGGTCTTGGATTGGAATTCCAATTTCACCATTTATTAGCTGAGGGACAGTTGGCAGGTTAATAAAATAGTTCTGAGCCTCAATTTCTTTGTCTGTAAAATGGAAGTGATCGTTGCAAGTTTGCAAAGATTAAATGAGCTAATTATTTATAAGTTGCTTGGGGGCAATTTTGGCTATGGTATATACTCATCAAATAGTAGTTCTATTAAATTAGAAAACACAGGAAAGCATAGCCTGATCCCTGAGTGGATTTTCCATAAATACTATCTGATTTATTTGTGTGTGTGAGTGTGTGTATACTACTCAGCTATGCTTTCCATACAAACACACACACAAACACACACACACACACACACACACACACACACACACACACACGGTATATATTGATTACTCAATCTACCTAGCTAAACTTTAAAAAGATACATGTCTAATATCTGAAGTAGAAAACATTCCATATATAAATATGCTGTGAGCCCAGGCCAAGATGGGAATGGTACCCAGGCCCATTAGAAGTCATCCATTTTAAAAATAAATGTCATTTATTAGCTTAAGGATTGTAATGTGGTGATTTTGAGAAGCATCTTGTTGGAATCCCACCTGTAAAAGTCTAGCTTTCCCCTATAGCCTGGGACACACGTGCCTTTGAATTCATGCCAACAATAGAGAAGGACAGTGAAGAAAATCCTGATATTATATTGACACTTTCTTTACTTCTCTTTGGAAGTTCTCCTGTTTATATTCTTGGTGCTTAACTGCATTAAAAAAAATTCAGGGGCAAATTGTTGGTTTAATGAATGCCTGTGCCTTCAACAAAGATACTATTATGTGAAAATAGTCAATAGCCCTTTCAGAGTTTCCCAACAGATATGTTTCTAAAATTGTTGAGTGTGAAGTTTTGCATCTATGAGCATCAGGAGCACAATGCCAAGTGTGTGCCTAGCAAAACTTCTTCACTGTCTAATGCTTTCCTATAGCTTTCTCTGGCAGTTGCAGAGATGCATAATCATTGATTCTGAACCATCTTCGATTAGCAGAAACTTCTAACACTTCAAGTTGCTCTGCTCCCAACCTCTCTTTCAATTGGTTAATGATCTTAAAATACCCTCAGCTGCACCACAGTGTCTTTAAAGGGCCTGCTATTTAAAGGCACCTTGGGAGGAATTCCCTGATTCACACATTTGCATATTAGGCCAATGTTCTGAGTGTGTTTGGGAACTCAGCAGTTTCAGATAATATTGACAACAGCCTCTTGGCCAGGGTTGACATTATTCAGATAAGGCTTGCTACATACTGACCTTTTACATATATCATTTTGCTTAGCTTAAATGCTTAGGTCAGTGTCAGGATCAGCTAATTAATATTAGCTGTTAGTGAACCCCATAAACACACACACCATTCTGAAGTGGACACTTTAAAATTACATGAATTTTAAATTCCATTATAAAACACTGTGGGGTTTTTAATAGAACACCAACGAACAATATTGTTAAGCAATTAAAAAATAATAAAGCAAACCTGCTTAAATAGCTGTAACCTCACAGGGTCAAAATTATGCCTGCTGCCCTGGGAACATAAACTCTTGAAAACTAGGGGAAATAAACTGTTAAGGACTTAAAATAGACTAGGCATACTATGTAAGTATTTGAAGCATCACTTCCATGCCTCTTGCATGCCGTCCATTTGAGCAGGAGACAAGACTTGCTTTTCTCTCTCTTCAGCACCACCTTGCACTGCATTCTCAGCTCCAGGGTTGCTTCTGTGCATCTTCTATCAGGCACAGAGGAAAAGCAATTTCTACACACCTCACCAGATCTTAAAATATATCCTTCTCTGATTCCTCATTTGCCCTTGACACTGCTGGCATTTCATTTCATCAGTGTTGTAGGGTAGCGGGAGGTTACGGTTGACCTTACAGGAGGAACTTGAAGCCTCACAGAGATAAGGTGACACCTTCCCGATTGCACACAGTTGTATTTACAGCAGTGCTGGGGTAAGAGCTTGGATTAGAACTCAGGACCCTTGTGGCATCCATCTGTTGCTCTTGCCTTCCAGGATAAATCTCCTTTCCTGGTAAGATGGTTTGACTTTTACAAGATCTTGATTTTCATTTTAATAATCCCAAGTCTTCCCCTGACTCTGCAAAGGAGTTAAATTTAAATACATAGCCTACATTTTATCTTGACATTTTCTTTAGAAGGCAGGAGAAGGAGGGGCCAGATATTCAGTCTTCCCATCATGAGAGCAAAATCCTACTATTGTGTTGGAACCCTTTGTTAAGAGAGGTGTGGGGCCAAAGGCTTCTTTGCAAGCCTCCAGGCTCTGCAGTTACCCCTGCAGATACCAGGAAAAACCTGCATCCCACATTCTACATCTCTGTGGGGAATGTACCTGTGTCAGCATTAAGTGATGGGGCTCAAAGATAGTCTTGTCAGTCTAATTGCTCTTGAGTCATTGCCTCTCCTGTCAGAGCTGTCTGTCTCCTTACCCATAATCCTCATCACTTTGATAGCCCGTCAGGAATATGGGACTTTGCCCAGCCTTGCCTTCATCCAATAACATTATGAAATTGATACTGACACTTCCATTGGCACTAATTTCTCTAAGAGATTGGAGCCAGAGGACAAGTGGTTTAGCTTCATGGCAGTTAAGCTTTCCAAGTAGATCAAGATGGCCTAAGATTGATTGACCTACACCCTGAGGAAGGAGGCAGGGAGAAGTGAACAGAGGGAGAAGAGGGAGTGGAAAATCAATGGCTGCGTCGTTGTCATCAAATGATATTTATTGACTGCCTAAGAAGGACAATGTCCTATATGGATATTCTGAGGATACTTGCTAGGCCCCTCTATAGACTGCCTCAAAGGGAGTTTAGGAGATAGGATGGAGACATGTTGGCTAGGGTGGTTCACTGCTTTACTTGTGATATTGCATCACTAGTGTCTGGAGTTCAAAACAGCAGTTGATTCTACCCATGACTATCTTTTCTCCACCTTCCACTCCCACACACAGGAGGCCTAAGTTACTTTTTATTAGGCTTACTACATCATTTTTCATCCAGACCAAAGGGGGCTCTATTAATGATGATGCTGGAACAACAGATAAACAGACTGTCCAGGGCAGATCAGGATGTGTGGTCGCCCTCCTTTTAATAGAACCAGATATCTCTGAACTGAATGAGGAGATACTCCCTTTTTGGCAGGCTTCAATTTCTTACCTGAACCATTGTTAGGTTAATGGATGCATGAAGAAACAGACTTTTGATGAGGAGGTACCGTGAAGGTGAGGAGTTTTAATGAATTGGCCAGTTTAATAATATAACCTGATCTAGACATCAGTACAAGAATAATACTATAAACTGATTGTGAGAAGTCACAAAATTTCAAAATAATATGCATTTATACATTTTCAGATGAGATGTCTGGACTTTTTTTTCCCCTTGGTACCAGGGCTAACTCACTACTATAGAATCTCCCCACCATCTACCTCACCACACCTTTTTGGGGTATTCTGTTTGGGTGTTCAATATTCCTGGGTATATTACACATAAGTATATTATATACATCACTCATGGAAATATTTTATATGGTGAGATAGAAGAAGGTATAAAATTGTGAAGAAATGCAGACCAGTAATTCTCCTTACACACCTGTCCAATGAGCAGCCACGTGCTACTAGTTCATGTGTGAGTTCATACACATTCTTGTTCAGGGAGTGCACATGGGATTTCCGGTATGTTTATGAGGGTCTGCTGGTGGGCATGCATGGAACCTCATTGCCTTTCCCTGTGTGACTGAAGGTGCTTAGAGAACATGGCCCTATGGGTGTCAGCTGTCAGCCTCGCCCATGGAGCCTCTGCAGGGCGGTCAGGGCAGGCATGTAGACAGGAGCAGGTACTACAGTATATAAAGCATGCCGTACGAGGGAAGAGATCACAGAACTGATGCAGTGTTATTTCAATTGATTTTGTTGTTGCATTTATACCTGCACATGCTGGAAATAAATCGACCCTCTGTACCCTCACCATTCCTGCTGCAGCGCTGTTTGAATGAAATGCTTATATCATTTTTATGGCATGTCTGTGAAAGGGATGAGTGAGCCAAGAGATTAATAGAGGCTGCTGGGGCCCTTGCCCGGCTGCTGTCCAGGTGTGTGGGGAGAAGAGACAGCAGCCAAGGTTCAAGGTGCCATGAAGGTGACCCCCCCTGAGAAAACAGAGAGGATCTGTAGAACAAGAGGCTAGACAAGTCCTCTGGGGTGGGACAAGGATGAAGGATGTGAGCAGATGGAGCTACAGGCTAATGTGTTTGCTGGGTGAGGTGTCCTTCCCTGCACTGCCTTCCTCTCTGTCCTCCCCTGGTTGACTGTCTCAGGTGCTGCCTCATGTCCTGAGCACACCTGTAACATGGTGCTCTTCCTATGTGTCATCTCTGTTGGTTTATTTGTGTGTCCCACCTGTAGACCTGGGGACCTGTTCAGGCTGGGGTTGTGTCTTTTTTCTCCCCTTTTCTAGTCCCTAGCTCAGAGCCCAGCACAGGAGAAGGTATTTGGTGAGCACATGGGCAGGAAAGGCCAGTCTGGAAGGTGTGGCATGAATCATGAACTATAGTCTGTAGGTCACTTTCAAGGATTCTAGAGGGTACATATTGCTACAGTTCCTGGGGAGCTGCTCTTGGGAGATTAAATGCCCATAGATTGAACTCCCAATTCACCCAGAGCCTGAGATTCCTCCACATCTATCACCATCCTTATAATGCTGTTTTATCCCTTGTGCCTGCCACTGATGCTCCAGCCTGGGTGCTGAAGATTAGGCATATGGGAGACATGGTGCTGTGGGTTGAATTGTGTCCTGCAAAAAGATATGTTGAAGTCTTAATCACTAGTACCTGTTAATGTGAACTTATTCGGAAATAGCCTCTTTGCAGATTTAAGTTAAGATGAAGTGATACAGGAATAGAGTGCGCCCTTGATCTAATTTGACTGAGGGCCTTATAAAAAGAGGAGAAGAGACACAGAAATGGACACACACAAAGAGGAAGATGCCATGCGATGAGCGGAGAAGGCTACATGATGACAGAGGTCAGAGTGATGCATTAACAAGCCAAGGAATGACAAGGATTGGCAGCCACCAACAGAAGCTTGGTGGAGGCAAGGAGGGATTCTATCCAGAGTCTCAGGGACTATGGCCCGGCTGATACCTTGATTTCCAACTGCTAGCCTCCAGAACTGTAGTGCATAACTCTGTTGTTTTAAGTCACCTAGTTTGTGTTTTGTTGTGGTTGTTATGGCAGCTCTAGGGACTCTATGAAATTCAGAGATATCCAGGATAGAGTCCTTGCCTTGTAGGGATTTATGATCTAGAGAATTTTAGGACCAGCTGAGAAGCTTGAATTGGGATAAGTAAGGAAATGGGCCAGTGTTGACCCCAGGACAATCAACAGCAGGATGGGTTCAAATGCAGATGGGTTGCTTACTGCTTTTTATGGGTGTACGTTTCTGATGAAAATTCTAACACTGGGTAATGGCACAACTTCCAGAAGTAAAATGCCATAGGACTCTTCTGTGACTTGTCCACAAGATATCCTTGCCACAGACACAGGGTGGCGGGCTCCTGTTATAGGTCCTGAGACTTGGATGTACTATTCTAGTTGGAGGCAACACTGTGACTCAACAGAGAGCTGGGCGTGGGAGATGTGCTCCCTAAGATGGGCAGGTGCCAACACCTGGTCCAGTGAGCACTAGGCAAGAGGCTACAGGAGGCCAGAAGCACCTGCAATAGTCCATCCTCTATGCAAAGGCAGGGCCTGTGGTCCCGCAGGGCATGCACAGCCCCCAGCAGAAGTACCTTCAGGGCTTGTGGAACTCAGCATGGTGCTACAGCAAATATTTTCTAATAAAGGGGAAAGTACCTTTTTGTCTGATATAAGATGGTATGGTCTGTGTCAAGCCCAGGGTAAGCTGAGTGTGAGCACACAGGATTCTCAGGGCATGGGATTGAGTTCATAATCTCAGAATGGCCTGGAAGAAGACATTGGACTTTCATGGTTTCTAGCTAACTGTAAATTCAGGCCTCATTTCAGCGTCTTTGATTTAGGTGCATTATAGTTCAGAAGTGTGTTCATTCTAGACCTAGTGCTTTTGGCCGTATGATTATGTAGGTTGAGGTGGTGGTGGGGTGGGAAGGCGGGTGTGGTGGGCCGGGCGTGGTGGCTCACTCCTGTAATCCCAGCACTTTGGAAGGCCAAGGCAGGCAGATCACGAGGTCAGGAGATCGAGACCATCCTGGCCAACACAGTGAAACCCTGACTCTACTAAAAATACAAAAGACTAGCTGGGCGTGGTGGCAGGTGCCTTTAGTCCCAGCTACTCAGGAAGCTGAGGCAGGAGAATGGAGTGAACCCGGGAGGCAGAGCTTGCAGTGAGCCGAGATCGCGTCACTGCACTCCAGCTTGGGCAACAGAGAAAGACTCCATCTCAAAAAAAAAAAAAAAAAGAACATAGACTTGGGAATCCCACAGCTCCAGGACACTGCTACCTACTAGCTGTGTGACCTTAGGCAGACTGCTTAACTGCTCTGACTCTAATTATAGGACCCACTTCACTGAGCCACTGTGAGCGTTGGACAGGATCACACAGAGCCCAGTACAGTGCCAACAAGTGACCAGTGTTGGTCAACAAGTGATAGCAGACCTCAGCTATTATTATCTGTTTTACTACACAGGTATTTCAGATCATCACTCTGACTTTTCTGGGGGTGACAATATGCCATGGTATCACTCCATGTATACTTAGAAATACTGGGAAAAGGGTTTTCTTGAGACATACCCTGGATACCCTATTGCAGTGTATGAGACCCATACAACTGTGGGTGACATATCTAGTTAGGAAGTCTTATATCAGCCAGTGCCTATAAGACCCCAAGTTCCTCCAGAAAAGGATTTTCTTCTTCTCTGCATCAGTTCTCTCTCTCTTTCTCTTCTAACTCATTGTGCCTCACTTTAATTTGAAAGAACTTCATATTGAAGCCATCCAGGATCACCTAGTGGGGTTTCAGATATTAGATTTCCCTCTTGTGACCTCCGTAAAGTCAGAGGCATTTGGACTTAGCCCTCAGGAATTTGGGTTCTCATTCTCTTGGCTTTGGTGTTGAAATCAGATCATGCAAGTGCCAAAAGGGACATGATGTGAGTGGGTGAAGGCATGAGGACTGTAGCAGTTCAACATGGCAGCCCCTGGCACTGCATGACCTCAAGTGATGTTTCCTCCCAGTCTTCAAAAGTCCCCAGGAAGCTGGGGGAAAGTTACAGATAAATCTTGAGGGAAAATAAATGTCTCTATTTTGAGGTAACACTAGCAAGCCATAGTGGCTAGAACTGAATTTAGACATGTTGAAATTTGAACTATGATCTCTTCATGGGGCCTCGGACCAAAAACCCAGCATTTTGTATTCCAGTCACCTTATACGTGCAATCAGAAGGTAACTACTCACTTCCTGTTGATGCCTGGGATGGTCTGAAATACTGTCTGTACAAAGAGTCTTTGGAGAAGTCTGATGGCATCTGCCTTCCCTCCAGGATGCTTGTTTTGACATTCTCATACCCCTTGCTGCCGGCCATTCCTGTGCTATGAATTTCTGGTTGCCCCTGACAGCTACATCCTTATGCCACAGCTGTGGGTTTGGAGTTTACTGGAAATGTTATGGGCTTCTCTCCTAAACAAAGCCAGTTATCTTACAAATGAATTTCAAGAGAGTAAAGGTTGGGAGTGGGAAGGAGAATGTGGCTGACTTGTCCTGTTGTTAGAAAAACAATACTGGAGGGTGGGGCAGCATGGTGCTGCAGTGAAATGAGCCCAGACTTTGAAGTCAGATAGACGTGGATCTGTTTACCATTTATTAACTGTGTGACCTTGGGCAAATTATGAAGCCTTGAGCTTGGATTTCCTCAACTACATCCCTGGGGATGAGAGGATCTACCCCCAGGGTTGTGGTGATGATTAAGGGAGGTAAGGGAAGCTGAGTCCAAATACCCATCCTGCCTTCCCCTTCCTTAAGTGCGTGTTCTTGGGCTGCTTGATGAGCAACATCATTTTCAATCACCAAGTGATACCTCCAAGCTATGAATGCTGCGAGGCATGAACAACGCCTTTGGTTCCTGTAAGAGGCTGGGAGGGAATTCGAGCCAGAGAATAAAGCTTATCTTTTGGGAAATGATTCAGGGAGAGGAGCGGAGAAGTGTGGAGGGCATGCCTTGCTGTGCTGCCTGCAGGACCCCATGTGCCCTGGAGACCACAGAGGGCAGAGTCTGTCTGGAAGCCGGAGGAGGCAGAGAGGGGAGGGCCCAGAGGAACAGGTCTAGGAACAGAAGGCCGTGACTAGTCCCCAGGTCTGTTCTTGAGCACAGCCCGTGTTCACTTGGCCTCTGTCCCACATCTGCCAATAAAAATTAAGAAATTGATTTTCTTTTGTTTGCCTCTGAGGACCAGCCTCTTTTTATGAGACAGTAAATGGAATCCCTCTCTGAGCGTGGCTGGATTTTTAATTGTGTTTGTTGTGCTTCCACTTATTCCATTTTATGAGTTCCTGCTCCCAGATTTGTTGATGCGAAGCTCTCGCCCACCAGGGACATGTCAGTGTTTGATTTCTATCAGTAGGAAAAGGTTGAGGTTTTAAAAAAATCATTTTCTTAATCCAAAGGTTGGCTTGTTTGCTTCATTCTGACACATTAAAAAAGCATGAGACCCATGCAGGCTTATTTGCTTCTGCTACCCAAGTCAGATCTAAGTGGTCATGATCTGACTCTGTGGAACAGAAGACTGAAGATTTGAGCTCAACTTTGCGACAGAGAGTGGGGAGGAGGGATTTTAAAAATGGATTATATCATTGAGGACGACAAGCCCTTTTTTTTTTTTTTTTTATGAGGGACTTCTGCGGAGACTTGCTGAAGATGGTGTGAAGCACGCGAAGTGTCTGAATGAAGAAATTAAAGTACCATTGGTAAATGTGGAGATGTGATAGACAGCACCCCCACCAATCACAACTGCTTAAAACAATGGTGCTGCATTTTGCACGTCACCATGGCTGTGCCAGGTGTTGGCGGGAGCCCTTGCGTCTAAGTTTGCCTCACTGAGGGACTGGGGCTGAGTGGGGTTCTGTTTCATGCTTCCACAAATGCCAACCCAGGAAAAAGGGAATGTGACAAGTCACACTGGATCTTCAAGCTTCCACGTGGGAGTGATGCATCCTCACTTCTGCTTACTTTTCATTCCAAAGAAAGTGATGGGGGTACTGTTTAACTTCAAGGTGGTCCACAAAACTGCAGTCCTAGTGAGTGCCTAGATATACTCAATAAATAGCAGTCATGCTTACCACAGCTCCCAAGAGGGCTTCTGAGTTGGGAAGTGAGATTGCTGCCCCCCAACCCTACGTTGGAAGGAAGTACAAGTGTAAAGGAAGGAGTACAGAAATCGATTCTGGCGTTGGAATTGTACAATTTAAGTCTATCTGTTGGACTTGTCAGCCCAGAGCTATTTTACGTGGGCTGGTCCAACCCTGAAAATATTTGGCAGTCCATCCCTAGATGCACTGATTTAGCCCCAATCACAGGGGAGCTGGCATCTTGCCTTCTGTATATAGGCTCATGTATTCACACCAAGCACTCTCTGTTTGTGAAAAATACTTGGTGTCAGCTATACTGTTGAGAAAATGGGTAGTTTGGTGGGAAGACGCAGAACTTTGGAGTCAAACAAAATGGCTCGAAATACAGGTTCCACCACTTCCTGACTAGGTGATTTTTGAAAATGACTTAAACTTATTTGAGGATAGGTTTTGTTGTTGATTAAATGAGAATAATGGTAGTTGTTGAGGATCAAATGAGATGAGAAGAAAGTACCCAGCAACATATCTGGCATGTAGTTGGTATTTAATTAATGTCAGTTTTATTTTCCCTCCATCTTTCCTTTTCTTGTAAACCACAGGGATCCCAGCATCCTTGGGGTTCTGTCACTCCTTTGGAATTTGGAGAAGAACCACTTCTACACGTTGGCTGGGCAAATGCCCTGTGGTTGGGCCAGTGGCTGGATTTTCTTGGTGCCACATTTCTGAGAATTGTCAATGCTCTGTAAGTCATAGAGTTGCTGGAAGAGAAAGGAGTTTTAGAGCCAACGGTAGGGCATTTGAGAAAATAATTCCAAGGCAGTCTTTCCCCTGATCTGAAAGAGGGAGTGAGTATTGATGTATCAGTGTATTCCCTGGGAGGCCACTCCTTTTTCCTCCTTCATTTTTTGTGACCCACCTCTTTCCCCCTCTCTTTCTGCATTATGAACCTTGAGAAGAACTTTCCCTGGAGTCACCAAAGGCTTCTGCAGAATGGTGGTGTACCCACAGGTCCTCATGGTGACTTGTTATCCCAGGCTCCTCTCTTGGGACTGGGGCTCAGCCCACCTGGGTGGAAGTTCATGCTACTGCAGTGAAGTTCCCTCTCCACTGTTGCCATCAGAAAGTTTTGCTTTCTCTGTGTAAAAAGTAAAATAGAGATTCCTCTTCAAAGACTTTCCTCCCCATCTAATTAGGAATAAATAGTAACTTCTCTTAGAAGCAAAATTTATTCAAAGACCTGTGCTAACATTCTTAAATATCTGCCAGCCATAATAAAGAAATCAATGTACTTTATGTTCTTAGCTCCCACAATTTAGCCTAAATATTTGCCCTGGCATGCTTATACTGGTCCAAGCAAGCATTAGGTCATAGCCTGTTCATCTTCCTTATTTGAAGGTGTTTTTACCTTTCTCAGCATTTCACAATTTACTTCCTCCTTCCTTGGTTCTCCTCTGCTTTTCCTCTTTTAAAAAGTTCTAAGTTGCTAGCCAATCATGACAAATATAGAATGTGAGGTCCCATTCCAGCCAATGGAAACCAGACACAGCAGTAGGGTGGATGTGTCAGGTTATAAATGACCCTGTCTCCTTTGTTCGGTGTATTCTCATGGCAAAACTGCTGGTGGGTGTATCTTTTCTGCAGAAAGTATAAAAACGGCCTTGCTGAGGAAATTAAATTTATGTTCAAGTGCTATTTCTTTACGGCAGTGGGGAACAAGCATTTCAAACATCTGGGAACCTGAATCCCAACTTGGAATAAACCATTTATGGAATTGGAGCCATTCCTTGCTCTACACCCTCATTTTTCCCCTGTGGAAGAACAGGGAGGGGAGGAAAAGCCTCTGGACAGAGAATATGGACCATTCTGTGGGGAAAGACACCTGTCAGGGCCATCGAGTTTCTCCAATTATCCAATGGTTCTGTTATGATATGGTTGGAAGAATAAAATCCACCGTGGATCTGAAGAAAAAAACAAGGCACCGATTTTAGAAGAGAATAATATGATATTGAGAGTCTGTGCAGACCTCTGTTCCCTTGAGGGTCTCTCTCCAAAGCTTGCATTTACTAGAAAGGCTATGAGAATGTTTCTCTTCTTTTTGATTATTAGTGTTGCATAACAAAGTAATTGTGTAATTTGGAATGGATTAGTGACAGCAGAGAGGCCGATAACAGGTAATAGGCGGGCTGTGTGTCTGTGTCTGTGTGTGTGTGTGTGTGTGTGTGTGTGTGTGTGTGTGTTGAGGGCTCAGTAGACATCAAAGCTTGACTCCTCTTGACCTGCCATCCACCTCAGCAGCTTCAAGAAAATAGAAGAAAGCTGCCCAGACAGTTGAGATATTTTTCCCCCTATTACTTTTCCCTCCTTCAGTATCTTAACAAATTCTTCACTGTGGTTATTAAGGTGAGAACAATCTCAGCGAGAACAAATGCTTCCTCCCCTAGAGGGGCTACAGGTCTGTGAGTTTTCCCCTGAGGCAAGTGGTGTGAGAACTGGCCAGAGTTTCATGGAGTAACATGTTGGTGTCTCTCTCAGTGGTTCTCAACCTGGCACAGCTCCGTCACCACAGGGGATGTTTGGAAATGTGTGTGTGTGTTTTGTGGGGAGACTGGCCTTTTTTTTTACATTTTAAAATTTTTGTCTTTTAGACTTTATTTTTAGAGTGATTTTAGGTTCACAGCAAAATCAAGTAAAAGGTACAGAGATTTCCCATCTACCCCATGCCCCTACCCATGCACAGCCTCCCTCATGATCAGCATCCTCCACAGAGTGGTGCATTTGTTATGGCTGATGAAGCTGAGACTGGCTTTTCATGCCCAGGTCTAGGGCTGCTACATGCCTAGAACAGCCCTGTCCAAGGAAGACTTGTCTTGACCCAGTGCCAGCCGTAGCCCTATAAGGAGCCCTGCTGGACTCAGACACAAGCAGGCAGGGGCCAGTTGCAGAGGCTTCCTCTTACATCCTTTGAAGTGATGGGCCTATGTGCTTTTTATTGGGTTTTCTTTTAAGGAATGTAGTTTATGGAAGAGCAAAGGTGAGTAAGAGGGCCTTGGGAATGGGGCAAGAGTCTGATGGTGTGATGCTCTTTTCTGCTGTGGATATAGCTTAATAGGAACATTCAGCAGTGACATACATCAGAAGACATGATGAATTATCTGTAATCTATCTGGGTGAGTGTAATGAGGTGACTCACTCCCGTCCCAATTCTCAAGGGTCAAGAGGAACATCTTTAAAAAGGGTCTTGGGGAGCTGCAATTGAAGGCAGCTGCTTATGAGGAAGATAATGTACCAGAATTGATCAAGTATCCCTTTGCATAAATTCTTTCCCCCACAGTCTGCACTTTCAGGGAGGCAGTGCTGGTGGAGGGTTATGAGCACAGGCTCCGGAGCCAGACTGTGAGTTTGAATTCCAGCATCACCACTTCTTCGCTAGGCATCTGTCCTTGGGCAGGTCACTGCTCTGTGCTGTAATGCCCCCGTCTTTAAAATGGGGAAAATAATGGTACCAATGTCACGGAGGCATTATAAGATTAACTCCTTTACAGAGCCTGATGTGTAGGAAGTATTCAGTAATAAAAATTATTACAATCATCAGCATTTCTCCAACTAACTCCTCAACTCACTACAATTTGACTTTTCCTTAACATTCCATGGAAACTTCTCTCATTAAGGTCGCCTACACATTTTCCAACACATTGGCTCATTTTCAAGCTTAATCCTATTTGTCCTCAGTGTATGTGTCTCTTGAACTTCTAGACACTCTCCTTCTTTGAATGCTTTCTTTCTTTCTTTCTTTCTTTTTTGAGAGGGAGTCTTGCTCTGTTGCCAGGCTAGAGTGCAGTGGGTGCCATCTCAGCTCACTGCAATCTCCGACTACCAGGTTCAAGCGATTCTCCTGCCTCAGCTTCTCTAGTAGCTGGGATCACAGGCATGCAGCAACACACCCAGCTAATTTTTGTATTTTTAGTATTGACTGGGTTTCACCTTGTTGGCCAGGCTGGTCTCGAATGCCTGACCTCACATGATCTGCTCACCTCGGCCTCCCAAAGTGCTGGGATTACAAGCATAAACCACTGTGCCTGGCCTCCTCCTTTGAATTCTAAGACAGTATCCTTTTCTGATTTCCTTCCACATCTCTGGCAGTTCTCTTTTTCCTTGCTCCCCTTCTAATGCCCACATTTTAAGTTTTGGGGTCCCCAGGGCTCTGATGTCTGGCTTTATTCTTTTATCTCTCTCAGGTCTTCCTGGGTGATCTTATTCCTTCCCGTGGCTTGGGAGTCTGTGGCAGAACACTTCCATCTATGCACCTTAACACAGCTTTTTCAAATCCTCAAATAAGGTAGAGAAGGTGGAGACTGTTTTAGATCCTAGGCTCTTGGAACATTTCATTGACTACTTGCTATCTATGGACTTTATGTGAGCAGATTCAAAGAAACAGCCTTTCACAAAAGGTTTAAGTCTCGATGTAGTATCTTCTCAAACTTCTCCCTCTTCTGTGTCCTTCCTCCATGTCACTTTAACCATCCACATCCTATAATGCTGAGAACAGAAAGGGGCGGGGTTGGAGGTGAACTTCTGTTGCGTGTGGTCTTTGTGTCTTCCTGCATTCTGTGGTCTACAATTCTAATAAAGCAAGTAGTCTGTAGTTGCAGGAAGGCTTGTGAGCTTTGGAGTAAACAAGACAGCCTGGGCATGGATCCTGTCTTCATCATTGTATTCTGTAATCTCTCACTCCAGACACCTCCTTCCCGCAGCCCTGCGGCTTGAGACTGCCTCTCTATGATACTAAATCACCAGCTTCCTCTTTTCCTTGCTTGCCCCCTTGTTTTGCTGACATCCCTCTTCCTGATGCATGCTAAGACGGGGACAAGCAAGGCAAATTTTTACACATTTGCAAATACTTTTATTTTGCTCTCAGAGTGGATTGATTTTTTTTTTTAGGTGTAGATTTCCAGGTTAAAAAGTTCCCCATCCAAATGTTGAAGGAATTGCTCTGTAGAATAACAATAGTGGTATTGTTATAGAGAATGATTCCATTGTCTTTCTGATTGCTGTTCCTTTATAAATGTATCCCTCTTGCCTGGAAGCTCTTAGCATCTTCTCTTTATCTCCAGGGCTCTGGCATTTTGTAATTGTGTGCCTTGATATATGTGTGTGTGTGTATGTGCATGTATGTGCACATACATTCATATTTGTGCACTTGTGTTAATTGTGCTGGAAACTGGGTAAGTAATTTGGGTGAAATTTCCATAAGTTTTTTAGTTTTCCATTCATCTCTTCTATTCATATTCATTTTCCCTGCCTCTCTCTCTCTGGGATTTCTTTTAATTAGATGATGGATCTCTTTATCAAACCTTTGATTTTCTTATCTTTCCTTTTTTATTTACCACCTCTTTCCTCTTTGTTTAATTTTCTGGAAGATTTCTTGGCTTTATCTTCCAATCTCCTTTAACTTTAAAATTTTGACGATCGTAATTTCCAAGGACTCTTCACTACCCTTGAATTTTTCACGTTTTAAATATTGCCTTGCTTGTATAGATGCAGTGTTTTCACTGACGTCTCTGAGGATATTAGTAGTTTTTTTTTTTTAGAAAGTCTTCTTCTGCTTCCTGCATTGCCTCTGTTTCCTGCAGGTCGCTGATTGTCTACTTGTCTTGTGCTCTCCCATGCCGGAGCTTTGCTGAAGTGCCTGGTGATCTTGACTGCTTCTTCGTATTTAGCAATTGAGCCCTAGAAAGCTAGTGCGATTCCGCCTTGTGTGCGTGGGTAGGGCTTGCCAACTGGCAGGTTTCACTGTGGCATGATCACAGAATGAACTTGACTTTCCACTGGTAGATCTCCAAATGTCCATACCGAGAGGTATTTTTTGAGAGAATTCATCCAGAGATGCATTCTCTAATCTCCTGCAGGGTGCTGGTATGAGATGAGATTGGTGTGATGGGGAGGCAGGGTTGCAGGAAGAAGGGGCTGAGCTTCATGCTTCATCCCAGCCCTCCCCTGAGCCTTCTGAGTTCAATGTCTCTGGGTAAACCACTAGAGTCCTGTGGGAAGGGAGCAAGGTGATGGTGGGGGCACCTTGTTCCCGCCTGGAGCCTCACTCCACCTCAGCCTTCCTGGCTCTCTTGTCCTTTCACATAGCGATCCTTTCCAGCAGAACTGGCTGCCTGCAAATATTCCCCCTGCAGTCCTGTTGGTCATCTCTTCTTCAACTCTTTCCTCTTTCCTCCTCTTGCCTCTTTCTTCTTTTGACTTTTTAAATTCCAAAATATTATTGGATTATCTTATTTTCTCTTATCACCTCTTTTCCTCTTTCTCTTTGTGCTCAGATATTTTTTGCATTTCCTTTTTTGTATTTTAGTAGAGGGAATGGTTAGTGTATGTTTGAGGAGGGAAAGAGGATAAAAACCAGTGCTTAGTTTTCCCTGTTTAACTGGAATTTGCTATAAAGTTTTTCAAAAAGTTTACAAGGTGTTTTCAGGAACTGGCTTCTTTTTTGCAAGGCAAGTGATTACTGTGAGTATTTGGGCAACCACTTACAGCTACTTTTCCATACGGTCTCCAAACACAGTCAGATATTTGTCATGGATTGGAATAAGCCTGTCTGTGCTGATGGAGTGGAATTCAGGGTCCTCCATTTGCATTTACCAGTCTCCCATTTAGTTCTGCCTCATTGGTGCTTCACCTCGCTATTTGATGGGAAATATTCTCTCCATAAACTTCATTAAGATGTAATGGATTTCTGCAGTGGAAATATTGTTCAAGCTGCAAAACCAAATCACAGCAGGCACTTTGTCTGGGGACTGTGTGTCTAGCAAAGCAGCCATTCAAAACGCCAGTTGCATGAAGCCACAAACAGTCACAGCTAATTCACTTTACAGGAGTTTTATTTGTATGTATGGGAGAACCACGGCACCAAACAGAACCATTCTTCTACCAAGACTGCAGCGTTAATTATCTTTGCCATCTTGGGCTTTTTGAGTAACTGTATGTCCTTACTGGATTTCTTCTTTGGGTTAGAAAGAAGTGGGAGTGGAACTGGGGTTGATGAAGACACAAATGATGTTCTTTGAAGCCATTGGGTCAATGTGGATATTTGAAGAGTGGGGCAGCTGGCCCAGCTGCTGGTATGGAGATCATGATGCAGCTTCGTTACTGTCATTTGTGAAACTTGGCTCAGCTTAGGTCCAGGCCCACAATGGACTTACCTCCCTGTGAACAAGGGAGGGTTGATGGCTGAGTGCAGTAAAAGATACAGGATACTCCCCTGGGAGTCTGGTGGCCAGCTGGTAGAGGCTCTAGGTCTTTGAGCCACTCATCAGAGTTTCTTGATCCTGATTGTAAATGGGACTCACCTGGGGAGCTCTCAAAATCTGATGTCAAGCTTGCATCCCCAGAACAGTGGAATCAGAACCTCTGGGGATGAAATCCAGCATCAGCCATTGTTAAAGCTCCCTAGAAGAGGAGGTACAGGGTGCACACTACTAGTAGGTCATTTTAAAAATCCTATTGTTGCTACATAAGAAAATAAACGTATTTAAAACTCTTATTTTGAACTAATTTGGACTTGGGAGAAAGTGAAAATAGTTTATTCCAGGGTCATTTAAATTTACCTTGATTTTGCAGCTGTTTCCATGGTTTGATAGGTGAGTAATTCTCAAGAAAGAGAATTTAGGGTGGTTCTCTGAATTCAGAATACAGAGTATTGGAGGAATAAGCTTCCAGTGGATTTTGCTAATAAAGAAAATGTGGGCTGGGCATGATGACTCACACCTGTAATCCTAGCACTTTGGGAGGCTGAGGTGGGTGGATCACTTGAGGTCAGGAGTTTGAGACCAGCCTGGCCAACATGGTAAAATCCTGTCTCTACGAAAAATACAAAAATTAGCCAGGCATGGTGGCAGGCACCTGTAATCCCAGCTACTCGAGAGGCTGAGGCATGAGAATCACTTGAGTCCAGGAGGTAGAGGTTGCAGTGAGCCAAGATTGAGCCACTGCCCTCCAGCCTGGGTGATGGAGAGAGACTCTATTTCATTTAAAAGAAAAAAAAAAAGGCAACCTATAGAATGGAAAAAAAAATGTAAGCCATGTATATCTGATAAGGGGTTAATATCTAAAATACACCAGAAACCCAAACTACTGAATTTACATATATATATATATATAACACACCCCCCAAAAGTAAAAAAAAGAAAACGTTTGTGATGGGAACAGTAGTTGGGGGTTGTCTGTGGACAGGGCTGGAAACTGGCCGGATGTGACGTCACCAGGTCCTGCATCTCTCTTGGTGTGTGCAGGTCCCGTGGCTGTCATCAGTGGTGAGGAGGACTCAGCCAGCCCACTGCACCACATCAACCACGGCATCACCACGCCCTCGTCGCTGGATGCCGGGCCCGACACTGTGGTCATCGGCATGACCCGCATCCCTGTCATTGAGAACCCCCAGTACTTCCGTCAGGGACACAACTGCCACAAGCCGGACACGTGTAAGTACTGGGATGGAATGCTCTCCCTCCTGGGGAGGGGAGGGTGGTTGGTGATAGACCATGTACCTGGGGTTCTGGAACCTTCTAGGGTGACCTGCTACCTGCCAACCTCCCACTTTCTAAGAGACCCTCCCTGTTTGTCTCAAAACTTGAAGAATAGCCTGAGCCAGGAGCCCCCGGGACCAGAGTCCTCTGGGAAGGGGGTCCTGTGGGTCTGAATCTGCTTCCCTTTTTTCTTCACCTGGGCTCAGCAGGACCCTGGGTGCTCCCAATAAGGCAGGAGACACAGAAAGGCTGTTCTTCTCTCTAGACCTGGCCTATGTAACTAGGAAACATAACCTGACTCTGTTTAGACAGCAGCCCCTGAGCTCACCAGAACCTCCACCCAAGCCTCCATGAGGGGGAAGGGAATAAAGGGCGGTGAGTACCTTTGAATGGAAACATCTCTCTAGCTGCCCCTCCAGTGCCCTGAAGTGTGCACTTTCTGAGAATCAGATCACGGCCCAAGCGCTAGGAACTCTCACCTCCCCACTGCAGATGTCTCACTCAGACCAGAGGGCTCAGGGCACCTGTTTCCCTCTCATCTCCCCACTCCTGTTGGTTCCAACCCCTCTCCTTGTCCTTCTGCTGAGCCCTTCTAGGCCCTCTCTCAGCTCCTGGAGCCTCAATGACTTGGCTGTCCATCCAGCAGGGTTCCTCCTGCTGTGTGCCCAGGTTCAATCTGGGCCCAGCAACACCCAAACACACCCCGGCTCCTCCTACTCTTCCTGTCCCCAGGAAATGATCCACTGCATCAAGAGAGAGCACAGCAGCTCCTGGAGAACAGGGACACCCATGCCTGCCTGAGAGCTGGAAGGACAGAAGTGATCGGCTAGGTTGAGGCCCCACCTTACAGACAGGAATACCGAGGCTCTGGGTGGCTGCCCCAGGCTTCCTGACATTGGGTTCTTTTCATGTCTCAGTGGGTTGCAGGGTGGGCCTAGGAAGAGGCGCTTTTTGGTCTTGTTCAGCCCCTGGGCGGAGCTCTCTGTACTTGGAGCACAGTCTTTGTAGCTCACAGAACTCTTGCTGCTCCTGCTGGTTCATCCTACAGCAGAGTGGGCACTGGGCTACCCCCATCAGCCTTTGCTTCATTTCCCTGGCTCTGAGTTTTAGGAGAGCATTGCCACAGTGGGAGGGAGTGGGCTTGAGTCAGCATAAGGTCATCGTTTGCCTCCTAACCTTGGGTGTTCTCCAGAATCTGTCTCAGTGTGTATCAGATGCTCCCTGTCAGTATCAGAAAAAGGACACCTGGGTTCTGAACCAGGGCTGGGCAAGGAAGAGAGATACCTGTTTTTCAGATAAACCATGGGAAGCACAGAACAAAGATTAGTTCACTTCTGGCTAAATTTCCTGTCTCAGATCAGGCTCACCCCAGGACTGGCCTGGGTAGGACTGGGAGGAAGGACTTTCTATGGTGATAGCTGGGTCCAAGCTCAGTCTAGGGTTGATACTGAGTTTCCTAGGGTGCTGTTGATATTTGAGCAGAGACCTAGACATTGCTATGTTCAATATACAGTTGGTTCTCATTATCTGTAGCAGTTGTGTTCTGTGAAGTCGCCGTGAACACTGAATTAGTGAACACTGAACCATTGCTCCTAGGGAAGACACGAGGTTAGGTTCCTGTGAGCCTCAGGTCACATTTTATCAACCAGTCAATACATAACCTTGTCATATGTTTCTGTTTAAAGACACCTTATTTAATACATGTTGTTGATTCATTAACATTGAACTCATGGCCATGGCCACCGTCACTCTTCCTGAGCAAAGCTTATCTAACACATGTGTTTTTTCTGTGAGGCACATCACAGCTGTCCTAAGCTAAGGAACACTAGCCAATACTTCAGAATGATGCTTGGGGGCCCTACCAAACTGCATAGTCACTAGCAACAAGCACAAAAGTGTAAAAAAATGTGGTCTGGAATAGACCACAAAAAAGGTAGTTGCTTATAGTATGAGAGCTGAAACAAGAATTTTAAAACAATGTACATGATAAATATGACAGATGACAGGTTTTTTTTTTTTCCAATTAAAATAAATGATTTTTTTTAAAAAAGGAAGAAGGCAGATATCTCCTTGTTGAGTCTCAGCTGGAAACGTGCCCCTAGGGTCACATTTTGTCACTCTACACATGGCCCTAAATGACCAGGAAAGTGCCTTGAGTCTTGGTTTTGGCCTTGCACATAAATTTTAGAAAGTAAGTGAATTCCCAAATACAGAATCTGTGAATAATGAGGATCCCGCTGTCCTCTTTAGTGGAAGCTCTGGATTCCTGGTGCAGAATATGATCTCGTGATCATATCTGCTCACAGAAGCTCCTGATACCAGGTTATCCACACAGTTGCCAGATGGGATGACTCTCTGGTGTGTTGGAGGCAAGTTTCCTCTGGGCCATCAGAATAAGTGTCCCCATGGAAGCCTGGGAGCCATGGAGAGAGCTGTGGGGCCTGGAGCATCCTTTGGTGTCAAAACAAAGCATAGCCAAGGACTCATCCCACTAGGCAAACCATGTGGAGGAAGTCTTCCTTCTAGAGCCCTCTAGATTTGTGATTCAAAGTGGCTATTCTCAGGATCCAGACAGTTCTTCAGTGTAAACAAGAAAAGGTTGGTGAAAATGGGAAGGCAGCAGGTTTATTGATGAGACTTGAAGGAGCAAGGGAAAACAAACAATGCCTTATGAGAGGAAAATCATGAGATGACTCCAGATCATCAGAACCCCCTGATGCTGGGGAAAGTAGCCCTTTTAGAGAAGTGGGACATTCTGTTCCATCAATAGACAGCAAATGGCTCCTAATTGTTTTCAGAAAACATGAGTGGCATGACAGACAATGAGCAGGAACATTGTAGCTGCATTTGTCTAATCCTCCCTCTGCTAATCCTTTGGTGACTCACACAGACAGAGTGAAAGGGGACCCAGGCCAGTCCTCAGCAGAGATTTACTGGCTGAGCCAGCAGCAGGTCTCTGATTAACGAAGACTTCTTCAGTTGAGGGAACAGACTCCAAGACACATCCCTGTGTGCGATGAGACACTATCATAAATAATTAAAGCCACATGCATCTTGGCATATAAATAAGTGGAGAGTATTTATGGTGCGGCAGATAAGGCCAGGGTCACTCCTTTGGGGGGATGCCAAGAACCAGGAAGGTTAAGAGAATAAAAATGCTCACATTGTGAATCCCCCAGGGGGTCTCCTCATTCTGATTCCCTTCTTTGTCCCATTTAAAAATGTGTAATGTGGGGTGGAATTGCATGAACATAATGCTACCTGACTTCACGCCTTATTTCCCCATCCCCCCAGTGATGGATTAAGCACAAATGTGCTTTTCTTTCTGTAGTTATGTATTTATTATAAATAGTGGGATCTTTCTGATGGAAATGATTAGGATGCTGGTCCTCTCCTTGCTTCTCACTTTCTATCTGCTTTCAATCTGGTCCATAGCATTTTTCCTAGCATGTCAGGCTGCAAGGATATTTAGAGATCACCTGGTACAATCCCTTATCAGATGCTTGCATCCCCACACCTATGTTCCCAACAAGGGCTCTGCATTTGACATTGTCTTTATTCTGCATTTATTTAGCCTTTCCAGGGATTCCGAAGGAGCTGAATAAAGATGCTCCTAGTTTGCAATATATACAGAACCCAAAGCCTAGTAAAGCCCCCCTCATTATTTTTGTATAGCCCTCTGGTTCTTGAGAGCATCAGGAAATGGATACAGCCCTCCTGGTCACACAGCTGAGGACCCTAGACTTTGGGCCAGGTCCGATAGAATGAGAAGTCAAGGGACCAGTCCAGATGGGTCACTTGGGAGAAGCTAAAAGTTATTTGTAGCAACATTGGACCCTCAGTTACCTTTGTCACCCATGTGGCAGCTCTGGACTGTTCATGGATGAGGGCTGGACTGCTTGCTGCTTTCTCAGGAGTCACACATTGGCCCTTTCCCATAAGCCAGTTGAAAGGCTTCTTGGTTCATCTTAAGGATGAACAGGGTTTTCTGTTCATCCTTTTCTCCCTACACCCATACTCTTGGTTGAGAAAACAGAGACCACCTGGGGAGAGGCAACTGCCTCGCCCCATCCTTCTGTCCTTGGGTGTCTTTGTCAGCCTTTGCTCCCATGTTGTCCCTGTCTCAGAGAAAGCAGCGTCTCCATCTTCCCAGAGTCATCCCCTCCCAGCCTTCCCAGTCTGGGTCTGCAAAGATGGCCTGTCTCCATCCTGGTTGGCCCGCCCTTTCCTCTCTTCTCCCCCTTGAGGTAGTGTCTGTCTGCTTCTCTGCCCATCGCCACACCTCTTGTAGGTCTCTGTCCTGAAGGTCCATCTGTTTCTTTTTCCCCAGGAGCCCCTCCACTCTCCATCCACGATCACTTTGCGAAACCTGACCATGTTCCTTTGAGCTTCCTTTCCTCCTTAGCATCCGAGTCACTTTCCACTGTGCTGATTTTTCCCCTTTCATCTATTTAATCCATGTTTATTGAGGGTTTGTGTCAGCCTTTCGTTTAGGCACCGGAAACACTGGGGAACAAGAGACACATGGTCTCCACCCTCATGGGCTCACGTCCAACCATAGCTGAACCCCAAAACATGGGATGGCGCCCCCTGCTGCAGGACCACTGAGAGCACCTTGTGCCCTCCTTCCCTCCCTTCCTGTCTTTCTCTCTTCTTCAGCTTTCTGCTGATGACTCACCAGCCTTTATTCCTTCTTTCCAGATCATCAATCCCACACCTCCAGCCACTACCTTGAAATGCCCATTTTCCCTCCTCACCCTCACTCCCTCTCCTTTCCTTCCACACCCTGTTCGTCTTTTAACACCTCTTTCATTTCTTGCTTCTTGTGAATTCTTCCTAGCCCCATGCTATCGCAATGGGACCTTTCCTTCCTTCCTTCTAACCCATAGCTTAGTCAGTGCCATGCCCCAGTCTTGAATGACTTTGAGCCAAATCATAGGTCAGCCTGTCGTTTCTCAAATATACATGTCCTGTTTCCCAAACCCGACTTTGAGTTTATTCCTAGTGTCATAATTCTTTACTTTCTACAGAAACCACAGCATGGAACTAGGGTCAAAGAAGGTGCTAACTAAGATGTGTCAGATGACTCCACGCCCAGGCTCTCTAGAAACTCAGAGAGGGGCCAGGCACGGTGGCTCACGCCTGTAATCCCAGCACTTTGGGAGGCCGAGGTGGGTGGATCACGAGGTCCAGAGATCGAGACCATCCTGGCTAACACGGTGAAACCCCATCTCTACTAAAAATACAAAAAATTAGCCAGGCATGGTGGCAGGTGCCTGTAGTCCCAGCTACTCGGGAGGCTGAGGCAGGAGAATGTCATGAACCCGAGAGGCGGAGCTTGCAGTGAGCCGAGGTTGCGCCACTGCACTGCAGCCTGGGCGACAGAGCGAGACTCTGTCTCAAAAGAAAAAGAAACTCACAGAGAGGAAAAGGAAAATATTATTGATTTGTATCAATAGCCTCTTTAGAGCAAGCACTGGGCTGGTGTTTTATGTTTTTTTTCTTATGCGATCTTTAACTAGCTCTCTGAGGGGGAGCTACTACTCCCATTTTATAGCTAAAGAAACTGAGACTCAGAGAGCTTAAGTTACTTGTTCCAGATCATACAAGAGAGAGCCTGAGATTTAAACTCAGACCCGCTAACTCCAGCATCCATCCCTCCCCTATCAAATCTCGTTGCCTAGACTTCTAGTGATTGACATATACTCAGCATGGCTGGAGGTAAGGGAAGCAACCTATTAAGGACAGTTCTTTTGTTTTGTAGAGGCTCATTCTTCTGTTTCTAGGATAAGGACAGCCCTGTATAGGGTGTTCAGGGTTGGCTGAAGGCCTCTGAAGTCATGAGGCTGGGCCAGCCTCAGTCTGGCTGTTGGCACTTATTACCCCTCTCTGAATTCTCCATAGAATCAAGTTCTTGAGGGGCCATGACTGCCTTCAGATAAGGTGATACCTGGCCCTGGGGTTAATTTTTATTTATTTTAAAGAACAGTTTTAGAATAGGTTTAGATTTACACAACAATTTCAGAAAGTACAGAGAGCACCCACATATTCCCTTTAAGTCCCCACCTGTCACTACAGTTTTCTCTATTATTAACATTTTGCATAATTATGGTATATTAGTTGCAACTGGTGAACCACTATTGATACATTTTTATTAACTAAAGCCACAATTTAAGAAGGGTTCACTGCTTGCGTTGGACAAGTTCTATGGGTTTTGACAAAAGCATAGTGTCATGTATCCACCATGACAATGTTAGACAGAATAATTTCACTGTCCAAAATGTCCGCTGTCATCCATCTGTTGATCCCCTCACACCCTTCAATCCCTGGCGACCACTGATCTTTCTACTGTCTCTATAGTATTGTCTTTTCCACATGTCATATTGTTGGAATCATAGTGTGTAGCCTTTTCAGATTGGCTTCTTTCACTTAGCAATATATGTTTAAGGTCCTCCATGTCTTTTCCTGGCTTGATTGCTCATTTATTTTTTTATTTTTTATTTTATTTACTTATTTATTTATTTTGAAACGGAGTTTCACTCTGTCGCCCAGGCTGGAGTGCAGTGGTGCATTCTTGGCTCACTGCAAGCTCCACCTCCTGGGTTCACACTGTTCTCCTGCCTCAGCCTCCTGAGTAGCTGGGACTACAGGCACCCGCCACCACGCCTGGCTAATTTTTTGTATTTTTAGTAGAGAAGGGGTTTCACCGTGTTAGCAAGGATGGTCTCGATCTCTGGACCTAGTGATCTGCCCGTCCCAGCCTTCCAAAGTGCTGGGATTACAGGCGTGAGCCACCGTGCCTGGCCTGATAGCTCATTTATTTTATTTTATTTTGAGACAAAGTCTTTCTTGTCCCCAGGCTGGAGTGCGATGGCTCAATCCCAGCTCACTGCAGCCTCCACCTCTCGGGATCAAGCGATTCTCATTTATTTTTATCACTGAGCAATACTTCATTGTATGGCTGTATTACAGTTTTTATTTCCTCACTTAGTGAAAAGCATTGTGTTAGTTTCTTAGGGATGCCGGAATACAGTACCACAAGTTGGGTGGCCCCAAACAACAGAAATTTTTTATCTTACAGCTCTGGAGGCCCAAAGTCTGAAATCAAGGTGTTGACAGGGCCATCCTCCCTCTGAAACCTATAAGGGAATCAATCCTTCCTTTCCTCTTCCTAGTTTCTGGTGGTCTTGCTGGGAATCTTTGGCATCCCTTGGCTTGCAGCTGCATCACTCCAACCCTCTGTCTTCATAAGACTGCCTTTTTGTAAGAACACCAGACATATAGTTTTAGGGGCCCATCCTTATCCTCACTTAACTAATCACATCCATGGTGACTACATTTCTAAATAAAGTTTACATTGTAAGGCACTGGGAGTTAGGGCTTTGACCTAGCTTTTTTGAGGGGGACATAACCTGTAACAGACAACTTCATTGCTTCCTCTTTTGGGCAATTATAAATAAAGCTGCATAAATATTCATGTGCAGGTTTTGTGTGGAAATAAGTTTTTAACTCATTTGTATAAATACCTAGACACGTGATTGCCTGGTCATGTGGTAAGAATATGTTTAGCTTCATAAGAAATAGCAAAACTGAATGATTATACCAAGTGAGGTTCATTGCATTTCACATTAGACTGGCTTTCACCAATCAGCTCCTGCCCAAGGGTCTCCTGGCACTTGTGGATGCACACTGTCCTTCTTGGTGTGCCTGGTGAAGTGTATGTGTTTGTGTGTGTGTGTGTGGCCACATACATGTGTGATTGTACCAACCTTTCTCTCTTCTGCTCTAAAGTATACCGGTAACTGATGACTGTGTAATTCTTATTGGATATTCACATTGACTAATAGTGAGCATACTTCACTTCTAAGCTGTCATCGGTCAAAGACCAATTGCCATGTTTACTAAAAGACTGGCACCTCTTGGTACCAACCAATGTGTCCATGCCTTCACAGCATTTCAAAGGCAGCTTGTCAGGGTGATTCTCCATGATGTCAGCCCTGAACCCCACCTTTCCAGGCATCCTAATTCTTTTCACTTTCCCAGAAGTCTTGTTAACACTTTCTCTTTCCCTACATGTCACTTTCTTTTTTTTTTTTTTTTTATTTTTTTATTTATTGATCATTCTTGGGTGTTTCTCGCAGAGGGGGATTTGGCAGGGTCACAGGACAATAGTGGAGGGAAGGTCAGCAGATAAACAAGTGAACAAAGGTCTCTGGTTTTCCTAGGCAGAGGACCCTGCGGCCTTCCGCAGTGTTTGTGTCCCTGGGTACTTGAGATTAGGGAGTGGTGATGACTCTTAAGGAGCATGCTGCCTTCAAGCATCTGTTTAACAGAGCACATCTTGCACCGCCCTTAATCCATTCAACCCTGAGTGGATACAGTACATGTTTCAGAGAGCACAGGGTTGGGGGTAAGGTCACCGATCAACAGGATCCCAAGGCAGAAGAATTTTTCTTAGTATAGAACAAAATGAAAAGTCTCCCATGTCTACCTCTTTCTACACAGACACGGCAACCATCCGATTTCTCAATCTTTTCCCCACCTTTCCCCGCTTTCTATTCTACAAAACCGCCATTGTCATCATGGCCCGTTCTCAATGAGCTGTTGGGTACACCTCCCAGACGGGGTGGTGGCCGGGCAGAGGGGCTCCTCACTTCCCAGTAGGCACGGCCGGGCAGAGGCGCCCCTCACCTCCCGGACGGGGCGGCTGGCCGGACAGGGGGCTGACCCCCCCACCTCCCTCCTGGACGGGGCGGCTGGCCGGGCAGAGGGGCTCCTCACTTCCCAGTAGGGGCGGCCGGGCAGAGGCGCCCCTCACCTCCCGGACGGGGTGGCTGGCCGGGCGGGGGGCTGACCCCCCCACCTCCCTCCCTCCCGGACGGGGCGGCTGGCCGGGCGGGGGGCTGACCCCCCCACCTCCCTCCCAGATGGGGCGGCTGGCCGGGCAGAGTGGCTCCTCACTTCCCAGTAGGGGCGGCCGGGCAGAGGCGCCCCTCACCTCCCGGACGGGGCGGCTGGCCAGGCGGGGGGCTGACCCCCCCACCTCCCTCCCGGACGGGGCGGCTGGCCGGGCGGGGGGCTGACCCCCCCACCTCCCTCCCGGATGGAGTGGCTGGCCGGGCAGAGGGGCTCCTCACTTCCCAGTAGGGGCAGATGGGCAGAGGCGCCCCTCACCTGCCGGACGGGGTGGCTGGCCGGGCGGGGGGCTGATCCCCCCACCTCCCTCCCGGATGGGGCGGCTGGCCGGGTGGGGGGCTGACCCCCCCACCTCCCTCCCGGACGAGGTGGCTGCCGGGCGGAGCTCCTCACTTCCCAGACTGGGTGGCTGCCAGGCGGAGGGGCTCCTCACTTCCCAGACGAGGTGGCTGCTGGGCGGAGGGGCTCCTCACTTCTCAGACGGGGCAGCTGCCGGGCGGAGGGGCTCCTCACTTCTCAGACGGGGCGGCTGCCGGGCGGAGGGGCTCCTCACTTCTCAGACGGGGCGGTTGCCAGGTAGAGGGTCTCCTCACTTCTCAGACGGGGCGGCCGGGCAGAGACGCTCCTCACATCCCAGACAGGGCGGCAGGGCAGAGGTGCTCCCCACATCTCAGACGATGGGCGGCCGGGAAGAGGCGCTCCTCACTTCCTAGATGGGATGGCGGCCGGGCAGAGACGCTCCTCACTTTCCAGACTGGGCAGCCAGGCAGAGGGGCTCCTCACATCCAGACGATGGGCGAGCAGGCGGAGACGCTCCTCACTTCCCAGACGGGGAAGAGGCTGCAATCTCGGCTCTTTGGGAGGCCAAGGCAGGCGGCTGGGAGGTGGTTGTAGCGAGCCGAGATCACGCCACTGCATTCCAGCCTGGGCACCGTTGAGCACTGAGTGAACGAGACTCCGTCTGCAATCCCGGCCCCTCGGGAGGCCGAGGCTGGCGGATCACTCGCGGTTAGGAGCTGGAGACCAGCCCGGCCAACACAGCGAATCCCCGTCTCCACCAAAAAAATACGAAAACCAGTCAGGCGTGGCGGCGCGTGCCTGCAATCGCAGGCACTCGGCAAGCTGAGGCAGGAGAATCAGGCAGGGAGGTTGTAGTGAGCCGAGATGGCAGCAGTACCGTCCAGCTTCGGCTCGGCATCAGAGGGAGACCGTGGAAAGAGAGGGAGAGGGAGACTGTGGGGAGAGGGGGAGGGGGAGGGGGAGGGAGCTACATGTCACTTTCAAGCTGGTTTCCATGCTGAATCCATTTTTCCACATGAGTTTCTAGATTTTAAACTATAGATGTGCATTCAGCTGCTCCTGGCTGGTCACCCCTTCCCATTTCTTTCCTAGATCTGTCCTACATCCTCCCTGGCTGACCTGGTAGCTCTGTCTTGGGGTCGTCTTGGCCCCTCACTCTCATGACATTGCCAAAACTCCATCTCTGTTGGTTCTCTTCAACTTCCTTTTCTCTTTTACTCCTTCAGTCAGTCAACAAACATCCACTGATCCCTTCTTAAGTACCAGGCAGTCTCTGCTAGGCCCTGGGGATAGAGCAGAGAACCTACCCTTTCTTACCCCTCTTTAGCTACAGAGCAGTAGTGTGGAGTTCCTGGCCTCAGTCTCTTTCCCTAGGAAAACTGCTTGATGCATTCCCCTCTAACATATCAGCCCACAAGGCCAGAACATCTGCACAGATAACCAAAGCTGGAACTGCTAGATCTGTGCACTGTCTCTTTAGCTGGGACCAGTGGTTCCTTCATCAGAATGTGCAAGCGGCTTATCTCCTCCTTTTCTTCTGGGTCAATTAACCATGAAGCTTGCTTTTTCTGGAAGAGGAATTGCCCAGGCCAGTTTCCAGCTGTGGTGGGGAGCACAGAGCCTGTGTGCGTAATGCAGTATTAATAGTGCATCAGCATGATATAGATTTCTGTCACCTTCTATACTAACAAACATCGCTTAGCGTAGGGTAATGATGGGTGTTTATTCCCAGCCACTTAACTCAGCATAATGGACTTGCAGATGAAATATGGAAAATGGGCTCCTTTGTCTAGGAGGCTGGGGCCCTTCCTGGAACCAGTAACAGAGGCAACAGCAGCAGCTGCTACTCCTGCAGAAAAAGTCTTTCTAGTTCTTTCTGTAGAAGAAGTCCGGGATGGACTTGCTTGATGCAAAGAAGGAGATCTTGTTACAGGGCTGGGCTGGGAGCATGGGGTGTGCAGCTGAAGAGGGTAGGTTGGCATACCAGGGGCTGCTGTTTGCTTCCTGTGGTTGTTTTAGGAGGCAGGCTCTGCTAGATGTGACTTGGGAGAGAAATAGGACCAAGGTGGGTGGGGGATTCTGATGGGTCCCCTCTTTTATTCTCCTGGTTGGATCTTGACAGTCCACTCTAGGGGAACCATAAGATGAATCTTGGTGACTCTTGGTTAATAATGGAAACATTTAGCTTTAACCTTTTTCACCAGTTCAGTATCTTCAGGCCCTGCTTGGTAGGCAGTGTTTCATAAAACATTTTAAATGGACATAAATTAGTATTGTCTCCCTCTGATTTTTCTTCAATCTTATCTTCAGATTCAATTAGAATAACTAGGAGACCCCCAGGAATTCTGTGATGCTAGGTTTGGTAAGCCCAAGGTCTCTGGAGGGAGGGATGAGTCTGAACACATTACTAGTATTCTTTCTTTCTAGAAAGAGCTGGACGTTGCCAGAATGAGATATCTTGGGAGCCAGGCAAATAAGTCCTGGGCCCATGGGCTTGAACTTTAGTATACATACAAGCTCGTCCACAGAGTCTCAGCCTCAAGATATTAATCTCTGCTGGGTGCTGATGTCTGAGTTCCCTAAATGTTGGTACAATCCAAGCATAGCACTTTGACATTTTTCCCCCATTCCAGGAAGAAAAAAATCATATGAAGCCATTTCCCTGAAATTAATTGAAAACACTAGACTTTCCTAGCATGCACTTTGGAGCTAAAACCAACTAGTTCAAAGTGACAGATTAGCATTCATCTCCCTGGGCCGAGACCACCTGCCATCCTTGTGGTTATCATGACCTCATCTGCTCTGTGCCTCACTGCCATAATCACATACTCAAAGTTAGTAGCTGCATGCAGTCATGCTAATTAAGTAATTAGGTCTAATTATGCTCACTGTAAATACAAGGTAATTGGCTTTAAAAAAGTACTTGAGGGATAAGCATTCACTTCATGGTCGAGGAGGGGAAGAATGATGAGACCCCCAGCCAGCTTGGAGTAATGTCATTTCATGGTGGGATGGGAGCCCAGGGGAAGCTGCACCCAAAAGCTGAAGGTGAGCAGAACATGGAGTGGGTCCTTTCTGTTTTGCTCAGCGGCCTAGAAACAGAAGGACTACTTGTCTTCCTGGCATGTTTTGGCTTCAGTCTTGTTTTCAAGGAGTAAGAGGATTAACTTTTCTCCAGAGATCCTTTCTAGCTCAAGATTTCCCAGAGATAAGTAATTTATGTTTTTTCTTTGTCAACTGGATTCAGGCATCCAGTCTGTATTGGAGTTTTAAAGGGTCATAATTCTGAACCAGCTAAAACATATACATAGGGGTCAGATAGGAATCAAAAGATGAGCATTATTGTTGCGCCCAAGAAGGCAGCTTGGGTGTAAAGCCAAAATGGGTTTTTTGGTGCAAAGCCAAAATGGGTTTTTTGGTGCTTCTCCTGTCTTGAACTTGGATGTACAGATAGAACTTGGGTTTGCTGAGCAGATATTATTCATTCAGTTGCATGGAGGGTCATGGTTTACCTTACCTTTTGGAAGCCAGAGAGCTTAAGAACACCCCAGGAAGCTCATATGCACAGGGAGTGACTCCCTTTCCTTCATGAACTTTGCCCAGAAGAGAAATGTGATGGTGGATGATGGACTCCGCCCTCGTCACCCATCAAATAAGTCACTTGCTTTTCACAGGGAGAAGCCAGGAATGCAGGGTGAGGGAAGGGCTTAGGGTTACTTCCCATGTCTCCAAGGAGTCAGACATTCTTATTTTAAGGGCAGAAGTTAAAAATCAGGGAAAGGGAAAAAGATCTCCTTCTCCCACCTACAAGCAGGAATCTCGGTAGTTGATGGTGGTCTCTATTAGTGTTCTCTTTCCAAAAGCCCTTTTCCAGGAGAAAGCAGTCATCATCTCCATCTTGCTATGAATGAACACGTGAGTCATTCCTTATGACAGATGTCCCAAAGAATTTGTCGGTTCTCATTCCCCTTGCACTATATTGTTGATGGACAATAACTAAAAACCAAAGCTCTACCCACATCTTAGCCAAGAAGCCTAGAGTACAACTGCCCTTCCATCTTCTCTCCAGCTGCCTTTAATTCATTGTTTTGCAAATTGTTCTCTGAAGGATACGAATAGGCATTGCTTAAAAAAAAAAGTTTCATGGTAAAATAATTTTGGGAAAACCTGGATTAAGTAACTTTCGTACTGTAGGATTCTGAGAGCCTTTAATGCTAGAGATCCCTGAGACTTACCAAGAAGGACCTTTGGTCTGCAGCACTTCTCAAATTTCTTGAGCTACTGAACCTGATTTTGAGGTATACCTGTTAGCATCTCTGTAGACACAAATGTTTCAATGGATCCCATTCAGGGCTGTTCTGGGGTTTGGGGGCTCCATTGTTGCCTCCCCAGCAGGTGTGGTCACTCACTGTGACAGTGCCCAGATGGGCCTGAACCCATTTGGCACAGGCACTGTCACATTTCCTCTCAAGCCCCTCGGAGGGACAGGACATAGCTGCATTCCGTGGGAATAGCCCGAATTGGGGTGGTAACATTCTTCAGGATTTCTGGCAGAGCACTAAGTGCCCTACACTTAAATGGATCAGGGGATCTTTGCCTGTTGTTCTCTTCCTAGAAGCTCTTGCAGGTGCTTCTAACACTTCCTAAACCCCAGATCCGGAGATGCTGGTCATGGCCAAATTTTCACTGCATTCCTCGTTTCCAGGCAGATCTGCTGCCTCTTAGGAATGGAATCTTAGGGAGCTGCTCCAAGGAGAAATGCTCAAACCAAGATGCAGGCAGCCTTCTGAAAGTCACTGTTTCCAAACAATTGTTGGGAAGGTCAAAACATCTTCTTATTTAAAGAAGAGAATATAATGGTCTTGGCATGGAGTAGGCAGGGTCTAGCGGATGACAGAATGAACTGAACTAGGGGGTTACAGAGGATCCTTTTTCATTAGAAACAAAAGTGACATGAGCGTGGGTGGCCTTAGACCCACGTCCCAGCCTACCACTCAGCCACTGCATGACTGTGGGCAAGACACCTGCCTTCTCTAAATTTGAGATAAGAAAAGGTGACCACCTTAGTAGGTATCTTTTGAGATGAAGGGGTACGAGAATTTGAAAATACTCTGTAAACTTGTATAAGTGACAATATATGATCATCCTTGCCTTGACAGCAATATTTTTACAACTATCATTACAATTTCTGATATAAATATGCTGTTGGGGGAAACCAGCTTGATGGTACCAAAAAATATATTTTCCAAGCTTGGATTTATTTCTGAAAAAAGAATCCCCTCCAGCGACTTCTTTCCCCCAACTCTAAGAAGCTGCATTTTATCACCCGGCTCCACAGCTATGAAGATGCTCTTAGGAGTCGGAACTGTAATATGTTGGTTGTCAGGAAATGATGGATGTAGATGAGCAGAGGGCTCAGGCCAATTTCCTTTTGGGTTAATGAGACCGAAACGCTGTGGGCTCAACTAGAAGGTGGCAGAGAGATTCATGGCGAGATTCTTTTGTTTGTGTTTTTGTTTGATTGATTCTTTGTTTCACCCTTCCCTTTGTCATCAAACTTAATTTTGTTGAAACAAACTCCCCTTCTCCCCTGTATGCCTGCCCATGTGCTTTACGCTGAGTTCTCATATGTTTGTGCCTGCACGGTCCCCTCCGAAGTTAGGGCTTCAATGTCTGTCTGCTTATTTGACTTCGTTTTTGCTTGTCCTTAGACATGAGTGCACAGCCCTTTTGTTTTTTCTTAGCAAACTTACACATAGGATCTTCAGACACAAATGTACATATGTCTGAGTCTTGTTCATATTCTCATGTTTTAGACACTGATTGTATCAGTTGAGATCCTTTTGACTGAAAGTACAAGATAATCCTGACTCACTTGGCTTAAGACGTTGATCATCGCATAACTCAGCTAAACAGCTAGGGAAGGATCCTGGTGAAGTGTATTAGGACTCTAGCTCTACTTTTTGTGATTCTCCTGCCTCTGCCTTTCTGTGTTTTGCTATATCACCAGGTTAACTTCTCTCATGGCTACAAAATGGTTGCAGCAGATCCAGGCATCACAACCAAACACATGGACTAGGGGCCCCACAGGGTTGTCTCTTCTTGTGGGTGGGTTGAAACTGAGAAAGCTTTTCCCAAAGCCCCTAAGTAGTCTTTCCTTCCTGTTTCATTGGCCAGAATTATGTCATATGTTTATTCCCAAGCCAGTCATTCTTAAGGGGAATGGAATTACCCCCAAGCACTTTAAGCTCCTCCAGATTCTCCCCTGGGGCTGGGAATGGAACTCATTTTCCCTGAGGCATATGGTTGCCTGGAGGGCATATGTCTCCACAGAATCACAGGGCTCTGTTAGCAAGAAACAGGAAGTGGCTGTTAGAAATGACAGTACCTGCCACCCAGGTCTCCTCCAGGAGTAAAGCAAATGCTCACCTAGGCTTTCAGCCTTGCAAATACTGTCATCCTGCTCCTCTAGGAGTAAGCAGGTGCCTCTTGGGGTACAGGGGGTAGAATGAAGATGAGAACATTGATACCATGTACATTTTACTCCTTGTATCTCTCCTCCTAGGGAGAGCAACCTAGTAATTTGTTGTCATCATCACTGTTCTGGTCTGGTAAACTGTCCTGCTAATGTTCAAAGCTAGACTTGTATGCCTGGGTGGTGAAACATTTCTGCTTGTGGTTTTAGCTGCATCCAACTCTCTTGGTTGAGCAAGCTGTGTGAATTCCTCAGAGCTGCTATGTGATCCTTTGGGAGCATAGCTTTTGGAGAGTAGGTGGGAGCAGGTAGGTGGTGAAGAGAGGGGAAAAGGGGGAGTAGTAAAAAAATAAAGAAATACATTAACATTTACTGAATACTTACCAAGGGCCAGGCTCTGAACTTGAAGTACATTCAAATAATAATAAAATCATACACTGCGTAGTGCTTATTATATCTTAGGCACCAAAATCAGTTTAAATATAATAATAAATTGTTTAATCCTCACAAAAATCATATGAGGTAGCTTCTATTACTTTCCCCATTTTGTAGGTGAGGAAACTGAGGCACAGGGAATGGTTAAAATGTTTGCTAAAGTCTTGCAGCTAGAAAATGACAAAACTGTGATATGACAGAGCCCACCACCCCCTCTTCTTTTCATGAAGTCATTCTTTCTACATTAAATCAAGCTTTAATGTAAGTGTAGTGTTCTCCACTTTACAGATTAGGCATTTCCTAGGGAAGCAAGGAAGTTAAGGGAGTTGCCCAAGGTCATTTACTGGTCAAAGGTAGAGCCAGGATTCAAACTCTAGAGTTTAGGAGCATGCCACTTCTACTAACCTGGGATGCCCCCTCCCACCGTCAGCTGACTTCCAATTCACCCACACCCCCACCTTTTGGGAGATCTTGGAGACTTTCAGACAGATACCAGTTTGGGTGACTCATGGTGCTCACCAGTGAGGCAGCAGAAGGCAATTCCTCTCTAGCACTTTAGCTCCTATGTAGTCATCCCCCTCCGTGTGTCCACCCCAGGAGGCTCTTTGGAGCTCCAGATCCCCATGAGGCAGGCCTCCCAGAAGCAGGGTCCAGCTAGAGATGGGCATTGGTGGTGATGCAAGAGCTACCCTTGAAGGAGAAGAGCAGAAGTCCTTGGATCCAAGTTGACCTATTTTTGGCTGAGTCTCCTTTTATCCTGTCGCTGGTGGTTCTGTAGCTTAATTTGTCACCCAGATTGTGGCTGGGCCTCTCAGCAGGCAATGTATAAGCTTCTGTCCCCAGACCTAGAATTGCTGGTGATACAGCAACTCTTCGCATTGGATTCTGCTGAGTTGAGCAGCCCTCATGCCACTGGTAATGAAGAAGTGTTGGGACTAAACTCCTAATGGCTCATTGATTGGTTGAATTATGCTCAGTGTAATTCTGAAAATAGATTTTAAATATGTGCTTGGGGATTTGTGGGGATTTGTTACTTAGGAGCTTTAACTAAATCATGGCTGGTTTGACAGAGACATCAACACAGGGAGCCTGTGCCTGGGATGTGATGTTCATCTGTGGGTGACCCCTCTCCCCCTATTCCCCAAAGTCAGGAAAATGTGCTGGGTGGGGTGGCTAGGGGTGGGATGGTCCCCCCTCCCTTCACATATATTCCTTTGTTCAGGTCTTGAGAAGGTCAGCTTGGTTGAACCAACCACTGCAAACTCCTCAATATTGCTAAGGTGAGATGGAGACATGATAGGTTCTGGATTCTCCCTTTTATTTCCTCTGAAGTTAAGAGCAGAAGTTGTCTTCTTTCTAACTCCAAGCTTTCACTTTTCCTGGAGCTGCCACTCTGGGGAAGAACCAAAGGGGAAGCCTTCATGGATGCTTAGCTAATCAGCCTTTTGGCATATTCTGGTGCCATCTTTTCCTTCTGCATCCTTGGATCCTAGGTCTAAAGGGGGAGCTGTATGAAGGGTTCCTGGTCTTGGGCTGAGCTTCTAACATCCATGCTTCTTTTGGTGAATGCCAAGTTAACTTGGAGACAATAGAAAAGCTAATGAAGGCCCCTCTGTGAGGGAGCAATCATTAGAAAATAATAATCAGAGACCTCCCAGCACACCCCAAATCACTCACCTTTTATTTCTTTCCCTCTGGTCTATCAGAAACCTAAAATGCCTCCCATTTTTGGTGCAAGGTAGATCAGAAAGAAACAAGGGATGTTGTAAGTGAGGCTTAATGAGGCAAATTTGAAAGATGCAGTTAGACCATATTTCCATGGGGAATTTGGTCAGGGGCTTTTTTTTTTTTTTTTTTTAAGCTTCGTCTCTTCCATTTTAACCTCTGTCTGAAAGGGTATATTCCCCTTCCCTGGGATAATTTATACTCAGCCAGTCTTTATGAAAGAAAAAAAAAATATCCCCAAAGAAGGGAGGAAGTAAAAACAAAACCTGGAAGAAAAGAAAAAAAAATGACACTCTCCTCTAATAAAGAAATTACTGACGTTCTACATTATGAACTGTATTAATTTTTAATGGCTGAGAAAGGAGTTGATTTATAATGCATCCTTCCCGGCTGCAAAGCCTGTCCCCAGCTAATAAATAAATGACAGGTCTCTTGTATTAAAAGTATCCATCATCTTACAGTGTTGGAATGTAAATGGTGAGAGGCATTGAATGAGAGGCCCCTGGGAGGGGGCGTGCCCTGCTGTGCCCAGCTGGAGAAGAGCCTGCCATAGCATTCTACTTAGTTCTGACACAGCTTAGCCCATTCCTTCATCTTGTTTTCAGCAAAGTGATCCAAATAGCTGCAACTCTTGCGGTCCAGGAGAAAGTTCATAAGAAAAGGTGATGGGCCATTTAGGAACAATTCATGATGTAAATTTAAATTCCTGGTGTTTAAGCAAAACTGTCCATGGCTTCTCCTTACATATCCTCAGGGCTTCCTCATTGGCTTCCCATGCATCTCTGGGATTATGTGTTCAGTAGTTCATCCTTTGATGGTGGTCACAGCTCTGGTTAGCCTCTCTATGTCTCTTTAGAAAACAGACAGAACACCTAACATTTGTTTCTGGTTTCAAAGTAATATACAATCACTGAAAATATTTTGAGGAAAATCCAGAAAAGTGAAAAGAAGAAAATAAGAATCATCCCTAATGCCACCCCAAGTGATGAATGCATGACATTTTGCCTTATATGCACAGGCTAATAACATACGCAGACATGTACACATCAACATGGACATGTATAGCACACACAAATGAGATCATATTCTGCATACGGTTTCATAATCTGAATTTGTCATCTAGTAGCCTATCATAGACCTTTATTTCACAATGCCACTATTTTTAATGGCTACATAATACGTGGCCAGGCTATATTCACATTGGAGCCGCTGTAGAGCTGGCGATCAGTCAATCAAGATGCATTCCTTCGTTCTTCATTACAGTGCCAACTCCAGAATAAACATAGTGCAGGAGAAAAACTGAGTACAAAGATGATTTTTGCACAGAGCTCCTAATCTTGGAGCAACTACTATGCTGCAGAGTCAATGCAGTGAGGCTGAGAGATGAACAGAGTGGCATCATCCCCGCATGAGGGAGTCCACACTCCAGCTGGGGAGACAGGCCAGGAAACAGTTCTGGAGATATGAGCATAATGAGATGCCTGCCACAGAGACCCTGCAACTAAAGGGCCCGGTGTGCTTAGAGAGCAGTGGCTTGTTTAAATTAGGGGAGCAGAGGCTTGGGTAAAGGCTCCACAGAGGGGAGAGTGTTTGAGCTAGGACGCTGCGGGGAAACTTGGACTGGCAGAGATGGACAGGAAGGGCCTTCCAGGCCACCGTAGCAGTAGCAGGAGGCAGACAGGGGCAGGGTTTGGTGGGGGCAGGGCTGGAGGTGAGTGACCAGAGAAGGACTCCCTCCCGGGGTGGAGGGAGCAGGTCTTGTTGATGTATTAAATAGCATAGCTTATTGACACAATAATTATGAATTTATTCATAGAATTTGCACTTACATAGTCCAGGCCTTTGTTTATCACGCTTGTCACTGTTTCTCAGAAGTAGGTGATGACTAGAGGAGTAAAGAAACTATCAACATTGTAATAAAAAAGGTAAAACAAAGTAGCAAGTTATTCTCTCTGAATTTAGGGACAGTTCCAGGCAGACATAGAGAGACCCCTGTTCCAGAAAGAAGAGAAATGAAACACTCACTGAATATACCTTTCAGCACAGGGAACGTTATGTAGAAAATGAGAGCGATCTAGCAGTTGCTGCCAGCAGGCTCCACTCCCTCTGATTTATTTATATTGTCTTCATAGGCTTATAAAAATGGAAGTTTGCCTAGATTTTGAGACTAACATTTCTATCCTTTCACATATGAATTTATTTCTTGATTTGTTGTGCATATTTCTAAACATAGATCGACCAATGACTTTTGCTTTTGGAAAAATAAAAAAGAAAATCTCGGAGCTGGTGAGAAGAGGAATCAGAGACCGTGTTCCTGCAAAGAACCTGCTCCGGTGTTGCCGGAGAGGTAGGCGGGGAAGGATCCAAGAAGCATTTATTCCTTGAGCACCTGAGAGAGCCTGTTTTTTTGGCACGTGGAAAAGTGGCAGCCCAAGATCAAGTCCTAGCTGGTCTTGGTTTTATCACCAGTTAGTTGCAGTTGCAATATGATCCTCGCTTATATTTTTGCCTTCAAATCTTGGACCAAAAATTATTCCAGCAATAGGAGTTGGCTGAAAGCTAAGTTTTTCCTTTCCTGCTCTTTAATTCTCTTTCACTTAACTTCCTTGTAGAACATAGAAGTTTTTTTAATCTGAAAAATATCTCAGAGATCCAGTGAGACTTATCTTTTCATTTAGTAGATGAGGAAACTGAGGGCCAAACACATAGTTCAATGATATTAAACTGCATAAGGATTTGGAAGAAGGAACAGGTCTAGGACCAATGGCTGTTGTCTCATGTTTCTCACTCCTGAAACTGTAAGTGGAAATGCAATCTTTTCATTTTCCCCAAAGTTGATTTTTTTTGTTTGGGCCATTTAATAAGGAATGTCTGACAAAAGTGAACTGTCTGACTCAGGTGCAGTAATTGCCACAGAAATTGGTTTTGGTGTCTTTGGGGAATTCTGCAGTTGAACCCAGAAGGCATCCTTATCAAGTAGCGTGTTCCAACACTTTTACAAATTCTAAGAACCTCAGATATCACTGTTTTCCTTTGGAGCGATATTTTGTTATTTTAGTAAACTTTCAAGGGGCACTGCCACTTTGCTGCACTGGCTTCCTAGTGAGATACAGTGTTACTATCGTAAGTCTTTTTTTAAAAAAATTGAGACAGAGTCTCACTGTATTGCCTAAGTTGGGTGGAGTGCAGTGGTGTGATATTGGCTCACTGCAGCCTCAATCTCCTGGGCTCAATCTGTCCTCCCACCTCAGCCTCCCAACTAGCTGAGACTACAGGCGCACCACCACGCCTGCTACCTGGGCTCAGTCAATCCACCTACCTCAGTCCCCCAAAGTGCTAGATTTATAGGCATGAGCCACAGTGCCTGGCCAAGTCAGGCCCTGCTACAGGATTTTTTGTACATGATCTGAAATGTTGTCTGCACTTGAAGGATCTCTTAGAAGGGTGTCTGAGTTCCTACTGGCATTGAAAAGGAAGGAAACTTGAAGCTAGGCATCTGTTTGATTCTCAGGCTCCTTTCATGTTACTTAATGCTGTCAGATCATAAAGGGAATTCATTTCTATTCCTCAACTTCTAAATAACTTCACATGATTTACAGTTGACAAACAGCACACTGGGACTCTTCTTGCATTTCATTGTTTCTGTGGAAAATTGGTTGATAGAGCATCACCAAGTGTATGGCTTCTTATCCTCAGGCATTTCTTCCACCAACACTGGCGATGGTCCACTGTGCACAGAGCTCTGGGTTAGTGAAGGAACCCTGTTTCTTTTTTTCCACAGTTCTGTTATCTGGTTACGCTCTGACCTAGAGGAAGATGCGGGTATGATTTTAAACAGTCTTACCAGTGCCCAGTGCACAGTTTCAGCTGTTGGTAGTGGAATTTCAGAAGACCGTTGTTCTTTGAAGTCAGGGGTTATCCAAGTGTGATGTGCAGACCAGCAGCATCAGCATTAACTGGAAACTTGTTAGAAATGCAAATTCTCAGGATTCACTTCAGACCCACTGAATCCGAAACTCTGGGCATGGGATTCAGCAGTCTGCGTTTTAATAAGCCCTCTGGGTGATTCCGATGCACATCAAAGTATGAGAAGCACAGTGTAAGATACTGATGTAGTTTCCTGTTTCCCCCGATCAAAAATATCTGAAGAAGCTGAGAAGTGCTTCAATATAGTTACTAATAGTGCATTATAAAACATTTATTTATTTAGTAAACATTTATTGAGCATCCATTAAGTTCTAGGTTCTGTATTGGGTGTTAGGAGCACAAATAAACCAGCAAATGGCTCATTCTGCTGTGGTTGTTTTGGTATGAACATATAGAAATACTTTTTTGTGACAGTGATATAAACAAGAGGTTCTCAGCCTCATTCTCACCCTGCCTGTGATATCCGTGCTATTTCTGGGCCTCTCCAAATGGGCAAGTTTGCCAAAGCTCGGGGTCAGAGTGTCCTGAGTGAGAAGGAGGATGTAAGCAAGGCGCAAGAATGAGCCATGGCTGGGGGAATGTTGCCAGCTCTGCATTTTATTTGTGAATAATAAGGAAGGAAGTGAGAAGGTTTGTGTTTTAGGTTGTGTCAATACGTTTCCCTTATGTCAAAACCACCAACTCCTAGCACCCTGTCAAAATGGCTGCACTGAAATATCACAGTTCGTCGAGGATCTCATTGTCTTATAGGTTCGTGGATGATGTAGAAATGGCAGGATGGCAGCCAAAGAGCTGAAGGTGGGATTCTGTGAAGAACAATGCATGCTCTCTCCTTCATGCTGCACAAGGCCGTAGGGTACAGGGTGGGTGAGCTCTGTTGGCTTGAACATTGGAGCCTAGACTTGCTGCTGTGCTCTCTCCCCATGTCTCTGTGTGTCTGTCATAAGGTGGGACTAATGGGAGGACCTGCCTCACTGGGTCTTCGTGTGTGTTAAATGAGATAATGTATGTAAGGGATTTGGAACAGCTGCCTGTGTTTAGGAAGAAGTGGCTCACTTCTGGCTGTCAGCACTATTACCATAGTCTGCCTTAGTTATACTACAGAAGAAATTCACTTCTGCACTACTGGGTCACCCCAGTGGCAGGCGAAGGGAGGGGCAGTATCTGGCTGTGCAGACTTTCCCTGACATTACTGATAAATCAACTTTCCCATAGAGTAATGTGCGGTGGGAAGTGTCTCCTCATGTAGAAGCTGGTGTCCTATTGTGCTGACGTAATTCAGTGGCCTGCTCGTGCATACACTGCCAGGATGTGTATATCTTCAGCTGCGGCTTCTTTTCAGGGATAGACCCAACTCACCATGACCCAACCCCAAACTTCACCTCATTGCCAAAGTCAAGGAGAAGATTTTGCCAGAAAATATCAGATTACCGAGAATTTAATTATGATTTCCAAATGTTCTGAAATTATAGGAATGTAGCAAATGCCCCATAGTGTGTTGAGGTGAGACATCTAACCTCTTCCTGTTTAATATGGAAATGTGCATATTTTGTAAGTCCTTACAGACTTACTAATAGAGTCACATTCTCATTCATTCCCAGATAAACTTTCTCAAATCCTGTCTATTTTGATTTCTTAAAGCAAGCTGGAGACTGAGCTTTCTGTTGGTGATGAATAGGAATTCTAGACAGCAAGAAGCGAGAGGCTGACCTGGTGGAGGGAACAACAGATACAAAGGTGTGGAGGTGTTTTCTGGGGACACTCAGGAGCTCTGGATGAGTGGGGTGGAAGGTGTGTGGGTGGGATCCAGTCATGATGGCCTGTGTGGCATGCTTGTTCATTCCAAGCCATTTGAAGATAATACTGGATAAGAAAATATCCCTCAACAACCCATGGACCAGGAAGGAACAAAAAGAAAAACATGTCCAAAAGGATGGATTTTTTTTATCCCTTCATGGGTAGCGTGGTGTGATGGCAAAACCCTGAACTGAAAATTTGCATTTTGGGAAGTCATTCATGTAGGGAGTGAATTAGAATGCAAGCCAGATCCAGGTAACTGCTGTGAATGCATGATGTGGCAGCAGGTGAATGAGTTAGGCACACTGAGATGTGTCTGTGAGTGGTACAATTAGCCCGGCTGTTTCCCAGGTTGCTTCTAGTGTGATAATATTTTGATTTTGTGTGTGTGTGTGTGTGTAAATTCCAGCAGTGCTAGAGGTAAAAATACATTTAGCAAGTTCTGTTATTGGCTCTTAAGTGGACAAAAATATAATGCATATTTTAAAAATAAAATTCTCCTTATTCAATAGGTTTATTACATTGCTTTTAGGAATGAAATCTGTTAGTAATATATAAATATCTTCACCATATTATTCATCACTTCCCAAAAAAAAAAGCATAGTTTCATTCTTCCCATCCTTTTCCTTTTCTTCAGGAAAAATTACTAAAAAGCTTGGAGAAAGAACTACCAATTTATTTTACATAAATTGTTCTCCTTTCCCCAGGATACTCATATCTTAAATCATTATAGAGGCGGTGGTTGGAGCCTTGAGAATGAATTCACCCAGAATGAGAAATTGTAGAGAAGAGCCGAAGTTCCAAGCCAGGACCCTGGGCTGGAGCCGTGTTTTAGAGAAAGAAAAGAAAAGCAGATGGCAGGGCTATTAGAACGGGCAAAGGTGGAAAGAGTTTTCACAAGAGAGGTGGTGTTGGAGGCTGAAGGAGTAGACAGAGACTGGACCCTCAAGTTGGGTTAGGAGCTGAGGCCTGGAAGCCTGGACTACAGGGGTGAGGGAGATCTCTAGACTGCTGGGATCTAGAGGGGGCTGGTCATGCCAAAACAGGCCAGAGAACAGAAGAAATGGACAACATGGCCACTGAGCTTTTGCTTTGTAGATTTGAAAGAGATTTGGGGGCAAGCTCGACATCTAATCATTTGGAAGAAGATTTATTCTACTTTACTTTCTCCATAATGTCTTTTGGCGTGGATAAGTTTGGTGGATCTGAGGACAAAGGAATCCACTATATTGTTTGGAAGGAAAAGCAGTCTGTAGTGTGCTTTTTTCTCACTGGATCTGAGGAAATTCTGAGAACGGGAGCAGAGGTGCCTCCTGTAACACTGCAGTGGAGAGAAGGGTAGAGGCTACCTGTCCTAGTAGAAAAGTCTGGATTTGAGTTTCAACTCCAGCTCCAGTGCTTACAAGCTGCAAATCCTTTCACAGGTCATTTAACATCATATCTGCAAGGCAGCATCTTGTAGGGCTCCTGGAAGATAGACAGGTTGCAAAACAGCAGCTGGAGGGTCATGTGCACCCTATAGGGGTGTGTTCTGTGGCCTATGCAGAGCGTATCATTCTTTTTGAATTGGTTGCTAGCAAGTAAAACTTGACAAGGTTCACACAAAAAAATCTCTGCATTTCCAGTTTCTCTTGAAAGGTAGAAGGATCTGTCAAAATTGGCTTGCATTTCTGCATGGCAACCATTAGGTAGAATGTAGAAGCAGTGGACCTTTTTCCAGAGCTTGTGTTCCCCTTTTTGCCAGAGTCTCCTTTTCTCCTTATTGTCTTACACCCAACTCTTTCTGCTCATCTACACTGCTCACCTGGCTTTTGTGGCCATTTTAGTTTGTGATTCTCTCTCTCCATTAAAAAAAAAATAAGGAATAAAGGAAATAAATGCAAAGTGTTCTGCATATAGTAATAGCTTCATACATTGAATGTTAGCTAATATCATCATCATCAAAATTATCTTCATATTTTTAAGCAATATGAAATTAATGTCCCTGATATGTCACTGAGGTAGGGGTTTCTCCATTGCCTCTTTAGCTATAAGCCTCAAAAACATGCAGACAATGACAAGTCTCTTCCCACTCAACTGGGGATCTCTTCCTTCTCAAATAGAGGTCCCCTGGAGGCAGAAAGAAAACAAAATCAGGAATCTGTTCTTCTTTAATCTGAGAGTAGAAATCCTTCTTCAGTCCTAATTTTTTTCTTCTCTAGGCCCGAGGGGAGCTGGTCTGTGAAGTCTGGGACATCTGAGCTACTGCTAATGGAAAGGGAATCTTCCAGCAGGGAGAGTGAAGGGAGGTGCTAAATATGGAGGTGGATCTTATATATTCCATTTCCTGTTAGTGGTCAAGATAATATTTCAGTAATTGATATGCCTTTATGAATAATGGAGTGTGGATCAAAAGAATTGTAGCGTCTGTTTAATATGAAGAATCGCTGGGGGCCGAGCCCTGGTTGCTCCTCATCAGAACTGCACTGCCACCAAGAGCCTTGAGTGTCAGGAGACTGGGACTCAGAACTGGGAACTTAGTAGAATTTAAAATGTGAAGCACTTAAAGGTCATCTAGTTCCATGGGTAGTACATATGTGTCCTCAGGAATCTGCATTGGAATCAACCGGGAGCTTTTAGAAACCACTGTGTCCTAGGGCCTAGGGTTCTTGGACCACTGTGTCCAAGAACCTCAGAGATCCTGGTTCTTGGTCTGTGTGTGGGGCCTGCCAGCTTCTCTCGGGGCTCACATGTACAAGTGAGTTTGGCACTTGCATCTACTCTTGTTGCTTTACAGATGAGGAAACTAAAGCCCTGAGTGGTTAAGACACTTGCCCCAAGAGACCTAGTGAGTTGGTGGCATTGGTAGAAATAGAACCAGGTGTGCCCCACCTTCCTTTTTCACCTTAAATTTACCAGCTAACATTGAACACATGGAACTTCTCCAAGAGCCAACCCTGTTATGCTCTAAGGTTCTGGGAGTGTATTTGCTCTCTGTGAGTTTTAGGATTCTGCTCTTTTTCTTCTTCTGGATAGATCCAACCCAAATTAATTTTAGTTACTTTGCTTCAGGGGACACTTCTCTTCTTAATAGGAACCTCTCTCTAGTGTATGGGAATAGTTTTGTTCCCTTAGATCTCTGTATCTCTAGAGATATGTGGCCAAGTCATCCCAGTAGATAATTCCTTGGCAAATCTTCTGTGCCCATGATTCTGGGAAGCTACAGTCATAAAGGAGCATTTTCTTGGTAACAAAGGTCTAGAAATGCAGCATCATAGGGTATAAGGCACTTTAGGGGTCCTATTCATCCACCCATTTTACAGACGAGATTACTGAGGCATAGAGGGATCAAGTGGATTGCCCAAGAAACACAGCTGGTTTGTGTGCAGAAGACAGGAAGAATTAGAACTCAGGTCTTCAGATTCCTCTGCCCAGTGATTGCCTTGATTTCAATGAGCACATCTCTGGTGGTAGAATTTCACATGCCTGGAAACAGGCTTAAGACAAAAGATAAAACAGGCTTCCCAGGCACAAGCCTTCTCTTGTTTCTCAACAAGTCCAAGTTAGAAAATCTTAGGATTGAAAAAGATACGACAGATCCTTGAGGGTGTGAGTCTCCTGTCCATCCCTTATAGGTGGCCATCCAGTTTCAGATCGTTTTTCTAGTGACCAAAAGTCACTCTTTCCAGAGTGTCCAGTCTCCTTTCAGGCAGCTCTAATTGTGAAAAAGGTTGTCCTATCCTGGCCCAAGAATCATCTTCTTGGGGACCCATTCCCTGGTCCTGATTGTTCTGCCTGAAACCACTTCGCCAACAGTATGGTATTGTGAGCAGGATTTGATGCTGGACACAACTGGGTTTTGGTTCCACCCTGCCGACTACTGGTTATGTGTCTTGGACTAGTCACTTCAGTTTTTTAAGCCTTGCTTCCTTGTCTGTAAATAAGGATAATAGAATGCCCATATAGGATAGTTATTATGAATATAACTCAAGCTATCATTGTATCATACCTAGAGCACATCCCAGCACATCAACCCCTTGGTTCAGGCTTGTCCACATTTTGGAGGCCTGGGGTCATGTCTCTCCTCACGCTAGGTTTTTTCATTTTTGTACTAAACCTTGCCATGGCCTCCATTTGTCCTCATGTGGTGTCAGTTGACACAGGAGGGCACAAGTGCTCCCTGTGCCTCACCCAGCTGAGCAGACTCTCCTGAGATGGGTCTCAGTTGCTTTTTCACGCATGAGGAAGGCAACGTTAAAATTACTCGTGGGGTTATCTTAGTGGCTCTCTGATGGTGCTGTGTTCTGAAATCCACAGTTTGGAAACTAGCCGTCATGGGTTGTGCATATGTGAGTCTGTATGTCATGTGTGCATTTGGAAGCCCAGTTGTGTGCCTCTGCATACTTCTCTCCCTGTGTGCATGTGTTGTGCTCCTGTGTGCTTTCCCACAAACCTCAGTGTTCAAGCTACGGATGTACTAGCCCGTTTTCTTTTACATCAAGGAGATGCTCACTGCTTCTTCAAATCCCAGAATCATGCCATCCCATGGGGCAGGGCTTTTTGGTTCATCTCTTATTTCCACCTGAAGCCACATGTGTCCTGTGCCTGTGGAGGGCTGCTGCCCCCAGATAGAGCTGCCTCTTTGCTGAGGCTGCCACCAGCCACCAGCAATCCCTCTTCATGTGACCTGCAGTTGTGCATGATGATCTCTATCAATCCTTTTTCCCCAGGCTCCTGGTAGTGCATAGCATTGCACCAGGTGCTTCAGGAGAAAAGCTGCCTCCACTGCTAATCTGAAAAGCACTTTGCCTGGAAAGACACCTGAGACGTGTAAGATATTAATAGCTGCAGAAGTTTCATCCTTGTGTAATTTAAATCCCTTTCCCGAGGAACACTCTTACGGTGGGGGTGGAAGAGAAGGAGAGAAAAGCCTAGAATAATTATGAGAGGTTGTGGGAAAAATTTTTTTGGGGATGACTGAAATATTCTAGTTTAATCATCCACCCTGGTGCTTGCTGGATTTGGTAATGAACATTTTTACTTTCTCCTTAAAGTCAGAGGCTATTTTGACAGCTACAGATGCTGTAAATTACAAGTGTTCTGATATGGTCCTGTGAGAAGCTCTTGAAAAAGTGTTCCACTAAATAAGTTTGGGAAGGGCTGTAAATACCTTCTGCCTCCTAGTGAGCCCCAGTGCACATCGGCATTTGAGGGGATGAGAGATCCTTCCTACAGAAACTTGTTATGCTCTGGTTATCCTTGGATTTACCATATTGATGTGAAGATAGATTTCCTCAAATGTATTGCCCTATCTCTGATAGGTTGCTAATAATGTTCAAGGGTAAAAACTTTGTTGAAGGGGAATGGAATGTTATGGAAATTGAAGTGTAGACTGTGTAGTTGTTGGGGTAGATGGGGGAGGGTCTCAGGCATATTTTGGTAAGAGAGGGAGACTGCCTCCTAGCACCTTTTTCTGTGCTCTGGCCCTTAGGCAGTGGGATATACAGATGTCAGGTATTCCAGGATTTGTTGAAATCTCTCCTTTGGAGAGATTTGAGGTGGTCTGTTCCATGCATGGAGTCTAAAGTTGAGACAAGTCAAGGCAGTTATCACACAGAGTGCAGTGGGAGAGCCATGCAGAGGGTAAGATCAGGTGGCTTTGTAAAGGAATCCATGCAGAACAGTGTGATTTAGGGCGGACAGACTTTAGACTTTAAGGGCAGGCCCTTTGCTGGACCCATTGACAAAGTCACTGACAGCTGTTTGGAACAATTGCCTAGGAAAGCCTGTCCCCACAAGACTCTTGTCTTAACACAGTTATCCTAGGTGGTGATATTGTTACTCCATGGGCTTCTCTGGGGCCATCAGAAGTCCTGAATGAACTGGGGGTCAAGCTCATGAAGCATCTAGCTCCTGCTCAGGAAAGCGTGGCAGCCTGTACTTAGGCTTCTCTGGCAGCACCAGGGTGTGTCCAGAAAGCATCAATCAGGGAAGAACAGTGTGAGTGCCTAATGAGGATGGATCCCAGTGAGCAGAGACCCAAATCAATAGAGGGAAAACAAATGTAGATGAAAACCTTTGGAGTAACACGAATATAGGGTTAAAACCCAGCTCTACTTTCATACCTTTGCACAAATTACTTAAGCTCTCTAGGCCTCATTTTTCTCATCTGTAAGATGAGAATAATAAATACCACTTTGCTAGGCATTGGGAGGATGAAATGATTTCACACATGGAATACTACAGCACTGTGATAAATTCCATCCATTCATTCTGCTGCCACAGATCAAGAGGAGTTGAATGATAGTGAGACCATCATTCACTTGAGCCAATCCTTCCCCTAGTGCTACGATTCTGATCATTTTCACTTTTACCCCTCTTTTTCAAGGGTGAGTCTCACAGAGGTTTTAAGTTTGGCCTCTCACACTCTCCCACACCTGCTAAATCCTTATAAATGTTTCTTCTCTTCCCTCAAACTTCCCTCACTGTCTTATTTGTTTCTTGCCCTGTGGAAGGCAGTAGGGTACACATTCTTCTTAGTGTAAATATGCCTTGAATTTGCACAAGGGCAGGACAATGTGTTCTTTTTTCCAACAGCTGTTTTGATAATGCTTGGCAACATGTTGGTATTTTTGGCCCGAGTAGCACATATTGAGACCACATCCTCAAGGAATACTTTTTGATCTCTCCCAAGTCTCTTTTCTAGACTGAATGGTTTGGATTTTCCATTGATGAAAAACATTCCCCTTTTCTTGCCCACATGAGAGTTTATCTGCCCATTTTTCTGATCATCTCTCTCCTCTTGTTTACAGCACATGCAAAAGTCTCTTGGGCTTTTCCTATAGTTTATAACTTTTGTTTTAGTTTTATATTACCTGGAATAGCTTAGGATCATCTCAGAGGGACTCTGGCATAGTCCCTCTTGGAGATCAGGGATGCCAGGAGGGGCATTAAAGATGGAGAGATCAGGTGAATAGTGAAGGAGTGATACTGGACAAAGTGTAAAGCTCTAAAGCTCCACCAGGTGGAGGAGGGCACAGGTGCTGAAAGACAAGAGAGGTAAGGGAAAGCCTAGAATCAAGTCAGAGGCACAGCAAACAAAGGCACCCCAAGCAAGCCAGTTAGACTAAGAGAGAGGCTCATTGTCCTGTCTTTTCTTTCTTATGGGTGCGTGGCCCTGAAGCAGGAGATTCTGCTCTTGAATGGGAAAGGGTTTTCAACAGACTCTTTGACCAGTTCTCCATCCATGAGAATACATCTCAATTACCATGGAGACTTCCATCTTAAAAATAGCCATTGAGTGGAATCTTAGTGCAAAAAAAAAAAAAAAAATCCAAATATATCATAACAGTTGGTTCCTTACACCCTTGTGCCTATTTACTCTTTTGAAGATTTTCATGAGGTTTGACTTTTCCTTATGGAGAAAGTGTTTGTTCCTCCATATGTTATATTGGCTTAGCAATGAGTGATTCCCTGGTTGAAACTTTGTTCCACAGTCCTCTTTCTTCTTAGCGGAGCAGTGCATTGTAGTAGTTAGCTGTGTGATTGTTGGAGGCATCCTTCCTGGGCTCAAATCTCAGCTCTGCATCCTGGTAACCATGTAACACTGGCAAGTTACTTAACCTCTCTCTATGCCGTAGTTCTTTCACCAGTAAAATTAGACCAATATGTTACCTACTTCATGGGATTCTAAGGTTTAAAGGAAATAAAACCTGCCAAGGACTCACAACAGTGCCTGGTGCAAAGTTAGCTCTCAGATCATGCCAGTCAAGAATTTTCTCTAGGGAGCTCTGATGCACACTGGCATACAGTTTACCTGTGAGACCTTGGCTCTGCTGGAAAGGACCTTAACATTTTGGTCAGCAGGTCTACAGGTTCATAGTATTGTTCAAAGCTCATAGTTGGCTGCTTCTACGCCTCCCTGTTTATCTCCTATATAATTGTCAGTTAGATCTAGACCATTCTGTGTGTGTGCCACACTTGTGTGCTTCAAAAGACAAGTGAGTGGCTAGCATTTGATTGCCTTGTAAAGAATTAGTCAAATAACTTAATGATTTTTTTTCTAAATCTTTCTTGCTTCTTCTCAACCTTAAGCATGCCCTTTGCTCTGTGATTATTGGGTGGAACCAAAGATTCATGTGCTGGCACGCTGCCTCTTATAGATTTAAAGTCTTCTCTCTGACCTTGGGGGATTTTTGAAAAGTGGTACTTGAGGTCTGGGACTCACTGAATATCTGATTTGAGATTGCTGGCAAAGGTCCCCACTCCCCAGGCTTCCTTCCTCTTTCTCTGGCTTGGGGAGTCTGCTTTTTGTTTTTTTCCTTCAATAGGCCCTAGTTGTGATAGGCTGAGATTCACTTGGTTAGTCATGCTTGTTTTAATTTTCCGTTGGTTTAAAGGATGGATATTTTGATTCATAAGAATCTTGTTTTCTCCGGGCTTCTAGCAAGGTTTTTTTTTTTTTTTTTTTTTTTTTTTTTTTTTTTGCATAGCTTCTCAGGTTTTCTGTTGAGTCTTAGTTTTTAAAAAACTGTCTCTTTTTATTTCAAGGTGAGAGTTACAGTGAAATTGTATACCTTTGTTGCTTTGTTTGTCATTCCAGGATCAAAAATCTATCCTAAGAATTAAAGCAGAGATCTCAGATTCTCTGAATGTCAGCTTCTAGTTTGGTGTTAGATAGAGATATTAATTGGGGAAGGGCTTCCCTACCCTCTGTAGTTCCTAGCAATCTTAGTCATCAGGGATGAGGGCTGGGGCACATAAACACTATCACAGATTCACCATTTCCTTGAGGGCAGGGTCACTTTGCTGGTGGAAATTTTTTGAACAAGGCCTTCCATTATCCATCCTTGGCTGAACTTATGTCTTTCTTTTGAGATTTTATGATGGTACAGTTCTCCTGTGTGAGCCTGAATGCTTTATAGCTTGAGGAGTTGAGAAAACTCGAAATAGTCCAACTCTTAGATTTTCAGTTTGGAAAAAAAAAAAAAAAAAAAACAACCACTATCCTTCAGAGAGAGAAAATCCCTTTACAATACACCTGGCCAACATTATCATCCTTCTCTGGGAATAATTCCAATGATGAAGAGTTCACAATCTCCCATGGACTTTATTATATCAACGCATAGATATATATACTCATTTTTACTCTATTTTTAAATCAAATATCATTTTCATTCAACAACTGGCATGTATGTATGTATATTGATTGGAAGAATTAATATTATTAATATACCAGTACTCCTTAAATTGACCTGCAGATTTAACCACAGTCTATCAAAATTCAGGCCTCTTTTTTGCAGAAATTAACATGCTGATCCTAAAACCTATAGGAAAATCCAGAAGATTCAAAATAGCCTAACAAACCTGAAAAAGAAGAACAAATTTGGAGGTTCTAACTCCTCAATCCCAAAACTTATTACAAAGCTACAGTAATAGAGACAATATGGTACTGCCATAAGGATAGACATAGATCAATGGAGTAGAATTGAGAGTCCAGAAATAGACTTGTACTTTTGCGGTCAACTGATTTTTCAACGATGTTGCCAAAACAATTCAAAAAGGATATAATAGTCTTTTAAACAAATAGTCCTGGGACAATGAGCTATTCACGTGCTCATTGTGAAGTTGGAACCCCTACCACATACCATATACAAAAATTAACTCAAAATGGATCTAAGACCTAAATGTAAGCATTGAAACAATAAAACTCTTAGAAGAAAACTTAGGTGCAAGTTTCTGTAGACTTGGATTAGATAATGATTTCTTATATATGACACCAAAAACACAAGCAACAAAAGAAAAAATATATACATCAGACTTCATCAAAATTGAAAACTTTTTTGCTTCAGTGGACACCATCAAGAAAATGAAGAGGCAACCCACTGAATGGTAGAAAATATTTGTAAATCATATCTGATAAGGGAGTAGTATCCAGAATATATAAAGAACACTTACAACTCAATAAAAAGACAACCCAATAAAAAATGGGCAAATGGTTTGAATAGACATTTCTCAAAGAAGATATACAAATAGCCAATAAGCACAGGAAAAGTTGCTCATTATAATTAGTCATTAGGGAAATGCAAATCCACATTGTAATATCATTTTATACCCACTGGAATGGTTACAATAAAAAATGTTGGACAGTAAAAAGTATTGGTGAGGATGTGAAGAAAGTAGAACTTTTACACCTTAATGTTGATAATATAAAATGATGCAGCTGCTTTGGGAAATAGTTTGGCATATATTCAAAAAGTTAAACATTGAATTACCATATGACCTACCAATTCCACTTCTAGGTGCATAATAGAGAATTGAAAACGTGTTCATGCAAAAACTTGTACATGAATATTCACAGCAAGATTATTCATAATAGCTAAAAAGCAGAAACAATGTAAATGTTCACCAACTTAAAAATGGACTAAGAATATACTATATCCATGGAATATTATTGAACCATAAAAAGGAATAGAGTATTGGTACTTGCTACAACATGGTTAAAGCTTGCAAACAGTATGTCAAGTGAAAGAAGCTAGATTCAAAGTAACCACATATTTAATGATTCAGTTTCTATGATTTGTCCAGAATAAGCAAATCCATAATACCAGAAAGTAGATTAGTGGTTGTTTCCAGGGGTCAGAGGCACACAGGGTGATGAATAACTGCTAATGGATATGGTTTATTCATGTGTATATGTGTGTGTGTGTGTGTGTGGTATAGTTTTAAAGGGTGAATTTTATGTTTTGTGAATTATATTTCCATAAATGATTCTAAGAGAAAAAAACCCTGCCTGGTATACACTGCCCTATTGGAAGAGATTCTTGCACCTGACCTTGCATGAGCTCCTTGTTCGATTGTGAGAATTCTCAGAGGAGGGGGCTGGGACCAGCATGACAGTGCTGAGGGTCTGAGTACTCAAGGCAGGGGCTATTTACTAACTAGTATGGACATATGTCGACATTTTAACAAAGAGTGTGAATATACAGCTACCTGTCCACTATTAGTCCCTACCTGTGTCTAAATCCTCAGACTTCCACTCCTGGATTACCCCACTGGGGGCAACAGAAAGTGTATATACACCCCTACACATTTCTTGAATATCACCATCATAGCACTAAGAAGTCTGATACTTGAATATCACCATCATAGCATTAAGAAGTCTGATAAGTATCACTATCATAGCACTAAGAAGTCCAAGCCCTGTACTCTCAGATCCCTAAGTCTGTGGGTCAGGAGCTGATTAAATCAGCATTTCAATTAATATTTTGGAGTAGGTCCTTATAGAGGATGGTGGAAATTTGTCTGGTTCTATGGAATCATATTGCAATGTAATAGAAATACCTCCTCCCTCCCTCTTTGATAAGAATCATTTGTATTCTTTAGTAAGCCTCTATTGTCTGTCCCAGTGCCATCTTCCTCATCTGAATTCAGAATTCCATGAGCCTATCCTAAGTCTGAAAGATGTAGTCTTAAAGATAAACTTTTCCAATTTAGTCATGTCCTCAGCTCCTTATCATGCCCCTATCCACAGCAGCTTTTTGTGATAGGGCCTGCCATATTCCTCCCGGGGAAATATCTACATGGCTCGATGCATGGGAAATAAAATTTGCATGAAGGAAGAAAAGACATCTACATGTTATTTATTCAGTGACATCCCATTTCATTGCAAAAAATGTTTGAGGTGCTTTGCAAAAATGCAAATGTAATGCAACAAAGATGAATAATGGGAATGACAATATCTGGTAATAGTGGGGGATAAATGTAAGAAAATAAAATTAGCGGCAAGTTTAGACTACTAAGTACCTGCTGCTAGAGGGACCTTAGAGATCTGGCTCTGGGCATCCTAGTGGCCAAGGAACAAAGGTAAGCATCAAAGGTTACAGGCTGTCATTCAGAGGAAGAATATCTTTTCCATTGTTCAGAGGAATAGTGTGGGGATGCAGTATTATACTTTCCAGCTTCCTGACAGTAGATCTAACAGTGCATCTCTTAGGGGTGTTTGTCAAAATATCCTGTGATGCAAGTCAGTGGCTTCATGTCCAAACCCACTTCATAAAGTAGGTGGGTTGGTATGGGGGAGAGAAGCTTTGAGAAGCACCCACAGGAGCCTTTCATACCCTGGGCAGACTAAGGCACTGCTTGGAAATGGGGATCCTTTGGGAAGCCCCATTTTTGAGGATTGATTGAATTGCCTTCCTCCATTGCAGTACATCACCTCTGGGGCCTTACTGGTTGGCTTTTGCAGCTAGCAATCCTCCTCCCCCCACACTCCCTACCAGCAAGGCATTTCTTTCCAGGGTTATTGGAACTTCATCATGTGAGGCAGTAAATCATTGCAGTCCAGAACAAATCTCACTTGACATTTTTATCTTGACTCTTCTGGGGGCCTTTAGTTAGCATGATTGCAGTGCAGGCAATTGTTTCAATGGAGTCTGTATTGCTCTTGGTTGGCATAATGGCTATTGAAGTTTCTCTATTGCTGTTTCTGGCCATCCAGGAAAGATTCTGATTAAATAAGTAATTAAACTCCCTAATGTGGTATAATAAGGGGTGGTTGGCTGTGAGTTTACATGGATTAAAAATGCATCAGAATATGGATTCATATAGTTATAAAAGCATCACTGCTTAAAGTCCAATGTGACTTGTTTGCACCAGAGCTCCCAGGACTTCCAGAGCTCTACACAGCCACTGTATAGACATCTGAAGCTGGCATCGCCACTGCCCCATAGCACATACAGCCACCATGTCCTTGGCCATGTGGCCATGATGCACACAACTACAGCAGGCAGCTATGACGTTCTCAGCTCTTGTTAATGGTCTATGGGCGTTTAGGAGCAGCATCAGTATATGTTATTGTTAAAGATGGAACTCAGCTAGCATTAGGGGTCCTGATTCTCCCAGTTCCTGAATCATAAGCTGCAATGAAAATCTCCTACTTGTAGCAGTGGTTCTCAACCAGGGTGATTCTGTCGCCAGGGGACTTTTGACAATGTCTAGAGACACTTTCGATGATCACAATGGGGTGGAGGATGCTATTCACATCCAGTGAGGAGAGACCAGGGATACTGCTAAATATCCCACAATGCTCAGGACAGCCCCCTAAAACCAAGAATTATCTGGTCCAAAATGTCATTGCACTAACATTCAAAGATAATTCCTACATTACCTTCTTTAGAGCTCATGATGTTTTTGTGACGGAGAAGGTACAAAAGTTTTATCTCCCTTTTACAGATTGGAAAACTGAAACTTGGAAAGACAGTGACTCTCCCCTGTCCCACAGGGCTAGGCCATCATCTGGTTCTCATTCTACAGCTATTTGCACACGTCGTGTGGGATGGTGTGAGCTTTGGGGTCTCTACAAGTGTCCAAAAGGGGCACAAGTGTTATCTAAGTGCCTATGGCACATCTCTGGAGAAACTATGACCCCAGGTTTCTTATGTAAGAAACATACCTCAATTTCATATTTTTTCCCTAGGAATCAAAGAACACATATCCATCAAAAGTATTGTATAATGATAACACTTGATCACATTTGACACTTGATACTTGAGATTTTTAGAATAAGAGTATATGATCTGCCAAAGAGAACTCATATAAAAAAAAATTTACTGCTCAAAATCTGTGTGTCTGTTTGTGATAAATTTGCAGGTAAGATTTCCCTCCAGGCCCTGTCAATTTAGTGGAATAACAAGCGGGAGAAGGGTCATGCAGGGTGGTAAGAATGCAGTTGTATTCACATCCTCGTTGCCTGAGAATTTTGAAGGATATATAGAAGGAGGAGACTCTACCACAGAGAATGCATAGCAAATGTCTCATTGATGCTTCATCGCCTTCTCTCTCTTCTTAGGACACTCACGGCTGTCTTGTTGAACATTGTTTACAGCTCGCATTTGGAATTGGAATGTAATTCATGCCAATTGTTGCCAGACAATTGTATGAAGCACTGTATGCTTCACCCAAATATCTCTAATCCCTTGGGTCTCCAAGGGAAGTATAGTTATCCCCATTATGCAGGTGGGAAGACTGAGCTCAGGAGGTTACTGGTGCCTGATCCACATCTGCCTAATGGCAGAACTGGAAGTGAAACTTAGAATTTGCTTACATTCCCCTTGACTACACTGCCATGTTAGTCACAGCAATTACATCTTACTCTTTGCTCCTCATTTAGGAAGAGGAAACAGGGCTGCTAGGCATTGAATGTGTTGTTGTATCTCCTGCCTCTTAAGGCAGTGAGTGCATTTGGGGGATAATAGGCACAGTGAAGTCCCAAAAGAATTCATCTACACACTAAAAATTTATAAAATAAATTGACCTAACATTAACCTCAGTTCTTCCACCAATCTTAGCAAGTCTAAAGTGGCTCTAACCTGAGTAGAGTATACCGCAATTCTTGGAACTCAGAGCTCCTCTGTGTGCTGCCATGCCTGGCTGGAAGAGCCTTATTTAACAGCAAGTGGCTTGCCTCAGGTCTGATGAAATAAAGTCAAGGGCATGAGGTTTCTAATTCATAGTTCAAGCATTGCCACACTTCTTTAAGCATTGCAGGCATGCTGTCCTGAGTTTGTGTTGAACACATCACCAACTTCTTTTCCGTTGCTCTCCTGTGTTGCTAATGGTCTTGTCATCATCACACTGGAGAACCCTGGAGCAGCCCAGACCCTGCCTCCTCTCCCACCCCCTATGTTTAATCTGATGCCAAGTTTCTGATTTGCATAAGCTCTACCTTTGCATCCCTCTGGCATCCATCCTCTTGGTTCTCCTTCAGCGATCCCAGCCCTAATGTATCACGTGTCCAGGATGGTACTGTCACCGTTCAACCCAGGGGGCCACAAACTATAGCCTGCAAGCCCAATCCAGCCTGTTTCTGTACAACTCTTAAGCTAAGAATGGTTTTATTTTATTTTATTTTATTTTATTTTTAGAGACGGAGTCTCTCTCTGTCGCCCAGGCTGGAGTGCAGTGGTGTGATCTCGCCTCACTGCAACCTCCGCCTCCTGGGTTCAAGTGATTCTTCTGCCTCAGCCTCCCAAGTAGCTTGGATTACAGGTGCGTGCCACCATGCCCGGCTAATTTTTGTATTTTTAGTAGAGATGGGGTTTCATCATGCTGGCCAGGCTGGTCTTGAACTCCTGACCTCAGGTGATCCACCTGCCTCAGCCTTCCAAAGTGCTGGGATTACAGGCATGAACCATCACACCCAGCCGGTTTTTATGTTTTCAAATGGTTGGAAAAATTCAAAGAAGAATCATCTTTTGTAACACGTGAAAATTATATGAAATTCAAATTTCAATGTCTCTAAATAAATTTATTGGGACTCAGCCATGTTCATTCATTGCACATTGTCTATGGCTGCCTTCGTGCTGCAACGGCAGAGTTGAGTAGCTGCAACAGAGACCGTATGGCCTGAAAAGCCTATAATATTTACTATCTGTCTCTTGACAGAGAAAGCTTGCTGGCCCCTGCCCTAGCTAGACCAGCCACTGCTGACCTTTCTCTGTCTCATGTTTCATTCCTTTTAATCTTTTCTCTGGTCATCCCCTCTTTCAAATCCTTCAAGACTCACCCATTGCCCAAAACTCTCAAGTTCCTTCATGATCTGCCCCCAAGCTAATCATTTCCATTTATTAATAGGAACTCCTTGCACTTCCCCAAGTGTGTCTTGTACTTCTCCACTATGGCTGTCAGTGTGGTGCTTTATTCCAGGAATAACTTCTCTTCCTATCTTTTTAGGTGGAAATCTTATGTCTCCTTTAGGCCTCATGGCAACAGCTGCCTCCTCCAAGAAAGCTAAGTCTCCTACTATTGCTACCTCTTAGGAATGCCCTAGCACTCTCCCTGTACTGCTTTTATTCCTTGAGGTTCTTTCTGTCACAGTCTGACTGTTTCAGCCTAGGTTGTGCAGTTTCTACTAGGGGTGAGATCTGTGAGGGCTAAGGCACAGATGTGGTGAGTGCAGGCTGGGTGTGTCTACCTGAGCAGGGGCTCTCTGGGCTCCATGGGACACTCTGCTTTCCCAGGTGTGTAATTCCTATGAATTTCCAGGACTTTTGTTCTCCTAAACCTATGTGACATTGTTTTGAAAGTGGGAAACAGAATTCAACATTTGGAAATTGATTTTTAACATTAATGTGAAAAGCCATTATCATTAGTTGAAGGTACATCACTTAATCTAAATCTCTTATCTAAGTATCTATCCATGTCTATATCTATTGACCCAACATCTGTCATCTTCATTTATCCATCTATCCATCTGTCAGTCTTCATCTCTATCTATTGATCCATACCAGTGCCCACATCTAAATTCCACAGCTGCAGTTCTAGCACTGTCACTTGATTGGTGATGTCCCATTTTTATGGAGTTACTCACAGATAGTCCTGCAACATCGTGTTCCTAATCTCCCTTACTGAGCTGCTTCCCATTTTTCCCATATTCCTGCCTTATGTTCCTGCCAAATTATGTACTTTCCTTCTCAGGGAAGAAACAATTCCTGTTTTAGTTTGCTAGGACTGCTGTAACAAAGTGCCACAAACTGGATGGCCTAGAACAACAGAAATTTATTTTCTCAGTTCTGGAGGCCCGAAATCCAAGATCAAGGTGTCTGGAGGGCTGTGAGCCCCCTGAAGGCACTAGGGAAGGATCTGTTCCAGGCCCCTCTTCTAGCTTTGGTAGTTTGCTGGCAATTTTGGACATTTGTTGGCTTGTAGACACATTATGCCGATCTCTGCCTTCATGTTCACATGGTGTTCTGTGTGTGTGTATCTATCTGTGTTCACATTTTTCCTTTGTATAAGGACATAGTAATATTGGATTAGGGCCCATCCTAGTGACTTCATCTTAACTTGAACATCTGCAAAGATCCCGTTTTCAAATAAGGTGACAATATGAGGTACTGTGGTGATGGTGTTTGAGGGGCACAATTCAATCCCTAACAGTTCCCTATTTGCTATGCTTTGTCTGTTGCTCCCGCCACATGGAATGTCTCCCCCTCCCCAGCCCATGCATTTCTGCCTGGTGACCATTTTTCTCACCGCCTCTTTCCCACCCGCGTGTGATCTTATGACCACTCCCTCACTACAATCCCTCAGCTGTGGGTGTATGCCTCTCTCTTGCCACTCACCAGTGAAATACCATAATATAATCTGTTTTAGGACCCCATGACTGTAAACTTCCCATGCTCTCTTTTCCTTTTTACTTTCTCGGCTCCTGGAAGATTGATATTTAGGTATTTGCAAAATTATTTTTAGGTAAGCTTACAGAGGTATAGACTCCCATTCTTGGCACTGGGTTTTTAGCTCCTCTTTGCAGTCATTGTTTTTTACTCTTCTTACTCATCTTGATATTGCCTCTCCCTTTATCCAGCTCTGAACATAGTGGCCATGAGCATAGGAGGCCCTCAATGTGTGTTGGTTTTTTGGAGATTTGGAGGACAGTGCAAGCAGGGATTTGATATACATTTGCTGGTATCTGCTATAGTGCCTGGCACTGCAAAATGCTGATGTTTGGGAGCTGTGTAGTATATATCTTCCACTCTTTTTCTAGGCCTTTGGGGGAGGTGATGACACCTGCACTGCCCAAACTGAGTATTTTGTGTGTGTGTCTCTGTGTATGAGTATGCTTCCATCAAATTAAAAAGGACCCAAAGAAAGGTGAAGAACTATTCTTCTCTACTGATGTACAATGGGACACCTTTCCTCCGTCTTCTTTTCCCCTTCATCACCTTCAGTAACTTCTTCATCATCACAAATCTTGGAATTCAGAGCCAAAAAATCCCAACTCAGAGGTTTATATTATTTGATTTTTTAGGGCCATAAATTTAGAATGAGCCAGCTATCTGATCCTATTAGCCACATCTTGATCTTAGATAATCTGCTTAAAATTGATACCACCCTGGAATGTGGACTTTACTGATTGCATTTCCTGCCAGATTCTGACTTTTGTCTTTTGCTCATCATATCCTAAATGGTACGGCCATGACTCCAAGGAAAGTTGAGCACCCTGGGGTAGCAGTTGGGACTTGAAGATGTTGGTTCCAGGAGCCATATGGCCAAGTCAGGGTAGGAGGCATTGATGTTAAGATATTTTTTTTCTTTCCTTACCTCAGAGTTATTTTGAAAGTAACATAATCATTTTTAAAGTCCTTAGAAGGAGAAATGCTTTGCAAATGCCAAGATACTGTAGTGCAGCCTGAAGATAATGTGGCATATTGTTGTACAGATCACACACACACAAGTCAGATTACATGGTTCTGAAAAAACAAGACTTCAATTCTCTGAAATCCGTGTCTATCACATGGGAAATAGAGAGAGCTGTTGGATTTGTTTCCTGCCCTTGGCATCTACATATAGAGGGGGTTAAGAACATGGGAGCTGAGATGGCAAAACCTGGATTCAAGTCCTGGCTCTGCCTCCCATTAACAGGGCAACTTGGCATGAATTACTGAGCATCTCTGCCCCTTCATTTCTGCATCCACAAACCAGGGGCCATACCAGTTCTCCCCTCATAGGCATGCTGAGAAGGTCAGATTAGAAAATCCATGCACAGCACTTTGCTCATTGCCTGGGCAAGTGAAAGTGCTTATAGATATTGGTTGTTGGTTTTTTTTTTTTTTCCAAATAGTCTTATTAAGAAACGAAAAATAAATCCATGAACCATTTCATTGTAGTGTATGCGTCTGAAACAGTTCCAGGTAAGAGGAGAAGAATTATCAAACAGAAATCAACAATTAACTGCCAAGTGGCTTATACAGAGAGTGGAGTCTGAGCTGGGGGTGAAAGGATTGAACGGCAATTGGATGAGAAAAATAAATTAGAAGATAAGCATTCAAGACAGTGGAATAGTGTGGAAGTGAGGACAGAAGCTGAAAGGCATACACTGTGGTCAGAGTTTATCTGAACAAGAGAGTGTGAGTAGGGAAGGAGTAGATGATGAGACCAAATGGTTGGCTGGAGATAGAGTATGTCAATATCAGGATGGCAGCCTAAGCTGTTTGGGCATCACACAGTGGCACTTTCAAGTCACTGGTGGCTTCTGGGTGATTGGTGAATGGAATTTTTATTGATATGATTGGACAATGATACATAAAATGGATTAACTTAAGGACTGGAAGCTGGGAAACATGTTAAGAAGCCCCCAAACAGTGGCCCTAAAATAGGGTTGAGTGATGAGGAAGCATAAGCCAAGATTTGTTCATCATCTAGTGTGTGCCATGTGCCAGATACTCACCTGGGTGCCTTTAAAATTAAAAAAAAAAAATCACAACAGCATCTGGGAGATAGACAAAGATATCCTCGTTTTACAGAAGGGGAAACTGAGGCTTAGGGAAGTTAAGTAATTTACTTAAAGTTATTATCTCTCAACTTTTTTGCCATGCTTTGCTAAAGTGGGGATCTAAATTAAAGAATGTGTACATGAGATATTCCAAAACAAATCATTGAAATCAGGTGTTTGATATGGGGAATTAGAAAGGCACTGGCAAGAAATGAAGATGACTCCAAGAGTTTGAACTTAGATGATTATAAGCATGATATGACTTTAGAGAACTGGCCTGTCAGAAAGGGAAATTGTTTGGGATGGGGATTGTAGAAACGTTGAGTTTGTTGTTATGATGCACAATAATGGGAATGCCAAGAAGCCAGCTGCCATTGTGAGAATAAAATTCAGAAGAAAGTTTGTGCTGGAGATAAAGGGCTAGAAGTCAGCGCACAGGAGATGGACATTAATGATGGAGGGTACAGGGAGATGGAGAGAGGAGCAGACGGCTAGAGCAGCATTTCCCACATTTTACTCTGCATAGAAATCATCTGAGGATTCTGTTAAAATGCAGATCCCAATCCGGTAGGTTTTGGATGGAGCCTGAGATGCTGCATTTCTGACAAACTCCTGGTGATCCTGTTGCTGTCAGTCTGAGATCCAAACCTTATGTAGCCAGGGGTGAAAAGACTGATGCTTGAGAAACTAGCATAGGGACCAGTGAAGGAAGAGAAGCCAACAGAAAGAAAGGGAGCAGAAAGGTAGGAAAATGATGAGGATGGTACAGTACTCTAGGTGTCATGGGGGGTGTGGGATGGTCAAGGTGCCACATTCTGTGGAATGATCAAGGTAAAATGTCAAAGAGTGGAGAAAATCTAGTCATGGGGTAACCATTGGTGACCTTCAAGAGGTCAGTTTTGTAAAAGGATTAGAACTTGGATTATGGGAATGTAATCATGAATGATCTGCAAAACAGTGGAGGTTAGGGTTGGAATTAAGTTATGCAAATTGTTGGTATCCAAAGGAACTAAGAAAATGGGATGAAAACAAATGGTATGGTAAAGTGGGGGACATTGCTCCATCATTTACTAGGTAAGAGACTGAGAGTGTGGGCATACATTTGTTTGGTATGTGTGCACATACCCAAAGATAGAGATAACCATATATAGATTTCTGTACAAAAGGGAATATAACAGCAAAGTCAGAAGATGTTGAAGAGACAGGAAATAATTGAAGAAGGAAGTTGGAGATAATATTGAAGGTATCAGTTAAAGGGTTAGTTTTGGAAACAAAATAAATTTTTCTCCAATATAGAAAGGCAAATAATTGGGCTCTGGTCAGGATGGTACCATAAGTTTGTGCTTTAGTTTCCTCCTCTGCTCCAAATATGTAACAATGACAAAAATTATAAAAAGACATGGCTGGGCCCCAAAACAAGATAAATAATCTGTGAACAAGAAATGGTACAGAAATAAAAAGTGATGTGCAGAGTTACATTCATTGTTACGCTGGGTTCCAAGTCTAGAATCAAAAAGTCAGGGCAGGAATTTAGCTCTGGAGGGTATCTGCAGAACGGTGTGTGCTCCACATTGTCAGAGGATCAGAGCTAGACTCACTGCTTCAAGTCTTGGGGTGGGGATAGTGAAGAAAAGAGTCTGAAAAGATAATGTGGCTGACCCCTATCTGGGTTCCTAATAGGAACCTGTGAGCCTGAGGAAGTGGGACAGAGAGGATAAAGTTGCAGCTTTGAGACCATGAACTGACTTAAGCCGCTCAACTAGCTGAAGACTGTTGTACTCTACCCTCAGTATTACCCTTGTAGGAGGACTCCAAGTCATTATTATAGGATTTGGTTTATAATTGAAGTCCCAGGAAGCTAGATGGAGGTAACAACCACAGCAGCAACAAATTAGACAATATGAGTGAGAAGAAAAGGAAAAGGGAAAAAACAAAGAAAACCAGAAAAAATTCTTTTCACTCAAAATGAATTACAATGAAAAATCTTGAAACAAGCCCAGGCATGATGGCTCACACCTGTAATCCCAGCACTTTGGGAGGCTGAGGTGGGCACATCCCTTGAGGTCAGGAGTTATAGACCAGTCTGGCCAACATGGTGAAACCACATCTCTACTAAAAATACAAAAATTAGCCAGGTGAGGTAGTGTGCACCTGTAATCCCAGCTACTTAAGTGGCTGAGGCATGAGAATCTCTTTTTTTTTTCTTCGTGTCAGCACTAGATCTATATGATTTATTTTCTTGGACTTTTTTTTTATACTTTAAGTTCTAGGGTACATGTGCACAACGTGCAGGTTTGTTACATATGTATACATGTGCCATGTTGGTGTGCTGCACCCATTAACTCGTCATTTACATTAGGTATATCTCCTAATGCTATTCCTCCCCTCCCCCAACTCCACAACAGGCCCCAGTGTGTGATGTTCCCCTTCCTGTGTCCAAGTGTTCTCATTGTTCGATTCCCACCTATGAGTGAGAACATGTGGTGTTTGGTTTTTTGTCCTTGCGATAGTTTGCTGAGAATGACGGTTTCCAGCTTCATCCATGTCCCTGCAAAGGAAATGAACTCATCATTTTTTATGGCTGCATAGTATTCCATGGTGTATATGTGCCACATTTTCTTAATCCAGTCTATCATTGATGGACATTTGGGTTGGTTCCAAGTCTTCACTATTGTGAATAGTAACACAATAAACATACTTGTGCATGTGTCTTTATAGCAGCATGATTTATAATCCTTTGGGTATATACCCAGTAATGGGATGGCTGGATCAAATGGTATTTCTAGTTCTAGATCCTTGAGGAATCGCCACACTGTCTTCCACAATGGTTGAACTAGTTTATAGTCCCACCAACAGTGTAAAAGTGTTCCTATTTCTCCACTGTTGGACCCAGGAGGTGAAAGTTGCAGTGAGCCAAGATTGCACCACTGCACTCCAGCCTGGGTGACAGAGCCAGACCCTCTCTAAAAAAAATAAAAATAAAAAAAGTATGAAACACATGAAAAAAATATAATGATAAGCATGTTTGTTATTATGTATGACTTTTATTCAGTAATATTCTTGTAATGCTAGCCACTGCAATAAGATAAAAGAAATAAAAGAATTGGAAAGACAGATTATCCTTATTGTGAAGATTCTGATCACCCTACATAGAACATCAAAGGGTATTTATAAAATAATCATTAGAACTAATTAGGGAGTCCAGGATATTTGCTAATATAGGATCAATAAACAAAAATCAACGTCTTCCCTAAACACCATTAGATCATTTAATGGAAAACAAATCACATTTACAGTAGCAAAAATGAAATAAAACCAAGAAATATGAAGTAAAAAAGTATAAACCTAACAAAGGATATGCAAGAGGCTATGGAAAAATGCAAAATGTCATGAAGAGTATAGAGGAAGAAATGAGTAAATGGAGCATATACTTTATTTATGGATGGGAAGAAACAATATAATAGTAATGTTGATTTTCTCCTGAATGTATAAATTGAATACAATTTTTATAAAGGTTCCAGCAGAGTTTTTGAAAGCTCTTGCCTGATATGCTTATCCTATAATTTATGTGGAGGAATGAAACACCAAGATAGCCAAGGTGTTTTTTAAAAAGAAGATAAAGATTGAAGAGATGTGCCCTAATAGACAAAAATACCTATTTTAAAGTTACAGTAATGAAGACAGGGAAAGCAAATAGGCTAAAGTATAGTAATTGTTTTTAACACTCAGAAAACTTACGTGTGTATGTTTGTAGATAGATAGATAAATAGGAGACAGATGTGTGGGTATGAGTGCTTTTTTTTGTGCATGTCATTGCAAGTCAGTATGAAAGAGAGAAACTAGGCCGGGTGTGGCCGGGCATGGTGGCTCATGGCTGTAATCCCAGCACTTTGGGAGGCCGAGGCGGGCAGATCACGAGGTCAAGAGATCGAGACCGTCATGGCCAACAGGGTGAAACCCCATCTCTACTAAAAATACAAAAATTAGCCAGGCTTGGTGGCACATACCTGTAGTCCCAGCCACTCTGGAGGCTGGGACAGGAGAATTGCTTGTACCTGGGAGCACCATTGCACTCCAGCCTGGTGACAGAGCGAGACTCCATCTCAAAAACAAAAAAACACAAAAACAAAAAAACAAGAGGGAGAAACTATTAGATAAAACCCCATAAGGAAAAACAAAGTGATGTTTTTACCTCACACCAGTCAAAAAGTAAATTATAAATTCTGGATGAAAATTTAAAGTATAACTTTCTATTTTAAATCAGCTTTTTATTTTAAAATAGCTTTAGACATATAGAAAAGTTATAACACTGGTACAGAGCATTCCCTTATATCTCTCATCCAGTTTCTCCTATTGTAATCATTCTATATCACCATGATACATTTGTCACAAGTAAGAAATGAGTGTAGGTACATTATTCTTAATTAAGTTCAATACTATACTCTGATTTCATCAGTTTCCCCCAAATGTCCTTTCTCCATTCCTGGACCACATCCAGAACACCACTTTACATTTAGTTATCATGTCTTCTTAGACTTCTATGATCTCTGACAGTTTCTTAGACTTTCCTTGTCCTTGATTACCTTGATGGTCAGGTTTCATGTAGAATATCTCTCAATTTTGGCTATCAGTTGGGATATTGGGAAGGAAGACCACAGAGGTGAAAGGCCATTCTCATCACTTCACTTAAAGAGTGCATGCTTATCACATGACTTAACACTGATGATGCTAACCCTCATTACCTGGCTGAGATGGTGTTTGTCAGTTTTCTCCACTGCAAAACTACATTCTCCCTCTTTCCGTATACTTTGGAAGTAAGCCAATAACAGTGTACACTCAAGGGGTGGGGGGAAGTGAAACTACGTCCTTGAGTGAGGAGTCTCTGCGTAAAGTATTCGTAATTCTTCTGTAAGGGAGATTTATTAAACGTAGTACTTTTATCTTTTATTTATTATTATTATTATTTTTTTTTGAGACAGATTCTCACTGTGTCACCCAGGCTGGAGTGCAGTGTCACGATCTCGGCCACGCCCGGCCCTAAACATAGTACTTTTAAAGGAAAAGGTAATATCCTGACATTGAGGAGGAAAATATCTCTTAACATACAGATTTAAGTAACATAAAGGGAAAGGTGAATACATTTGAATACATTAATTTAAAAAAAATCTATGAGTACTGTATACAAAGTTAAAAGACAAACCGTATCTTGAGATGACATCATTTCAATGCATATATATATAACAAAGAATTTGCATAGAGAATAAATAACAAACTCCCACAAATCAAGAAAAGAGTAACTACACACACACACACACACATCTATCTATCTATATATATCTATGTCTAGATATATAGATAGAGAGAGAAAGACACACACAAGAAAATGAGGAAAGGATACAAATAGGCAGTTCACAGTTCCTTAATTGGGGAAACCCTTATTGAGATGATGTACAACCTCAGTAGTAATTAGGGAAATGAATCTTAAAACTACAAGGAGATAACATCTACCACCCATCAGTTTGTTAGAAAAAATATCTGATATGGGAAGATGGGGTAGGAAGTTCATCCATTTAGTGATTATAGAAATATGAGTTGGTAATACTTTGGGTAAACATTTAGCAATAGAATTATGTTAAGGATTCAATTACACTAAATTTAGGGATCTCTTCCAAAGATGTGCTTCTCAAATGTTTTTGTGCGTAGAAATCACCTGAGGAGCTTATTAAACCACAGATGTTGATTCAGCGGGGTCTGAGCATCTTCATTTTTACCCAACTCCCAGCTGATGCTGATGCTGCTCGTCCACTTGCCTGCACTTTGAGTAAAAAAGCTCTAGAGTAGAGGTCAGCAAACTATCACTCATTGGCCAAGGGCCAAATCTGGCTCTTGCCTATTTTTACAAATGAAATTTTACTGGAACACGCTCATTTGTTTATGTGTTTTCTGTGGCTGCCTTCAGACTATACTGGCAGAGTTGAGTGGTAGCAGCAGAGACTGCATGGTTTGCAAAGCCTAAAATATTTTCTATCTGGTCCTTTATAGGATAAGTTTGCCAACTACTGCTCTGGAGAAATTCTCCCACATGTGCATACAGATATGTGTGTAATAATATTGATTGCAACTTTTTTTCGAATAATGAAAAGATAGAAACAAGTGTCAGTTGGCAGAATAGGCAAATAATTTGTAGCATATTCACATAATGGACTTCGTTAGCTAAAATTAATGAATGGGAGCTACATGTATCAACATGGATAAATCTAGAAAATACCCACTTTTTAAAAGCTTAAACTTACACAGAACAAAACTATAATTTGGTTATGGATATATGCATATGCAGCAAAATTATTTCAAGATTCCTGAAAAGGATAATCAGCTATTTCAGAGCAGTGGTTACTTCTGGTGATGGGGTAGAGGAGAAACAGGGTTATATGTGAACTCACATGGGTTCTCAGCCATTGCAGTAATGGATTATTTGTTTAGAAATTTGAGAAGAAGATATCAAAATATTATAAATTGTTAATGCTGGAGGTAGGTGCAGAGTTTCTACACTTTTCTGATATTTTAGATATTTCAAACATTTGAAAAGAGTCAAAAGACTCAGGAAAAAATATACTGAATACAAAGACAGATATTTTGAAGTACAAGGAAGGCAATGAAGATAGATTATTAATACCCGAGATTCTCTCTACTCTCAGTTAAGCAAGAAAAGAAGATGCTCAGCTATTACAAATTGTTCCTTATATAGTGAATTCTGAAAATGGTAAAGAAATTTTTTTCCATATGACTAATATTGCTCCATGGCTTATGAAGTATTATGATTCTAAGAGGTCACTTCACCCATGTTATGGAGTGGAAGGATTTTCACTTTCTCTGGGGACTAACCTTTAAGCCAAGATCAGCTTATCATTGGAATAGTCTTAGTGATGCCAAGTGGTGGGTGGCCCCCCAGCACACCTCCCCACTTTTTTTGAGTTAGAGCCTTGAAATACTTATCAGGGACAAGCTGTGAGAGCCTTCAAGATCCCTTCAGGAACGAGCCTTTTGCTTTTGTCTGAGAATCTCAGTGGTCCGTGCCCCTTTATCTCAGCCAGGCATGGATGTCCTCCCCCTGTGACTTCCTGTGGGCATGACGCCATGAGCTAAATTGTAGCCTCAGCCCCCTCCCTCTGAGCATCTGCACACAGCTGGAACCAGACTTGGCAACCGTGGCATGCGGGCCAGGACAATCTCATCACTCATTTTCCCAGCAGCATTGAGGTGACTTTATAGGAAGAGGCGGCCCATACTGAAGGTGGGGGTCTCAGTTCAATACTCTTAGCTACACAGTATACAACAGGGACATTTTGGTTCTAAGTACCTTTCAATATTGTATAGAACCCTTTGAAATGTGTTTGTTATTATAGGGATGTAGGAACACTTTGGGTCCAGTTATTCCCCCATGAAATGTACAGCTATATTAAAAAGTCCTGCTTGTTGGCATTCAACAACCTTTTGTCGTGTGCCTTATACATGTCAGGCAATGCGGAAGACACAGCCAGTGGATGACATGAGTGCCACCTTCTCTCCCAGCAGTAGCTTTTTCCAGCATTATGCTTCAGCATGGTGTCTTGTTGGGAACTTGATTTCTGACCATGCTTGCTTCCCTTGCTCACATAGTTCAGTTTCTGAGCTGTCTCCCCCTTCTGAGATAGGTTTGTCCCTCTGCTGTAGGTTTCCAGCCACTTCTTTATCATTGTTAGCCATGACCAGAGGGAGCATAAGTTTGGTATTTTAGGGGCATTCAACAAGGCTTGCAGAGATGGGATTTCCTGGTCTTAATGTACAGCCTATAACCTAGTACAATAAACATAATGTTTATTGTACAGTTTGAATCTCAAATGCAAAGACAAGCCATGTAGGTACTGTAAGTAAGTGCAGGGGTGGAGGATAATAGGAATTGGTGGAGAATATGGCAAGCTGGAGAACACACACTCACACACCTCGTATAAACTGAGTGGCTACCGCAGTGGGTTATCACTGTGCAGTAATTCTGGCCCAGGGTTGCCAGAACTCTCGGACTTTCAAGGGAAGCTAGAAATGGGGATATTTTAAATGTGAGATCTCCCAAGTTTTAAATGCTGGCAACTAAGCAACAAATTTTTAAAAAGACCATTTGTGTTAAAAAATAAAATAAAATAAAAGGCACATCGTAAGGCCATATATGGCCTGTGGGTTAGGTTTGCAATCTCAGAATAATAAAAGAAATAACCTGAAAGTTTAAAGCAGCATAGTCTGTGGCCAGCAAGCCTGGGCATTTGGGGTTCACTCACCTCGGCCGGTGCCGCCATCCTTTTATTGAATCCGATGGCATGAGAAGAAAGAACTTAGACTCAAAAAAAGCGATAACTACACCCAAGGAAAAGATACAGAACAAATCAATCATAACCATAGCCCAGGCACCATTAGAATGCTTTGATGATCACCTTCCCACAACCTTAGAAGGGCCACCATACAGGCAAGAAAAGAAGCAAGAGACATGTGTCTATGAGGAATCCTTTCTTCACCAAGATTCACTTGTTTCTGTCCATGCTTGTTTACACAGTGGCCTGGGGTGGGTGCTCAGGAAAGAGTTCCACTGGGTACCATGCTTGGCTTACCAAGGGTATTCTCAGATATTCCACAACCCTTGGTTAGGGTATGACTATATTTTAATTATCCATCTCTCCACACTCATTACTACCTCACGTTCATGTGGTCATTTTTCATCCCCTCTAGGCTGAACTCCCTGAAACATTATCAAAATGAAGGAGTCCGTGACCAGACAGAGTTTGGGTTTCCTTATCTGGAAGGTCCCAGTGCATGCGAAGTGTCATTGTGAGGGTGGGGGTGAAGCCACCAGGGATAGAATTAAACCAGGGTTGGCCAGGGGAGGGAATGACAGGGTATGGTGCTGCTTACCTTCCTAACTAAGGAAGCTGTTAATAAGGTAAGAAAGCCCTGCCCTCTGTTTAGAACTTGTTGAAGTGGCCAGAGTGAGAGCCCTGTTCCCCCCAGAGAATGTCCTTACCATCACTACCTTGACCTCCATTTCACCCCCTTCCTGGATATTGGTTTTCCACAAATGAGATCCGTATTGCAAAGTGGTTAGTTGCAAGGACTTTGGAGGTATGAAGAGCTGGATTCAAATTTAGACTTTGCCACAAAGTGAACTTGGGGCTGTTTTTCCATATTATAAAGGCACAGTTTTCTCCCTTGTAAAGTGGAGTTAATACTATCCACCTTTTGGGGATGTTGAGGTATAAAGAACTAACTGTAGGTGATACCTGTCACTGGCACTCCCTTATATAGATCTATGGATTCCAGGGCTATCAGCAACATGTCTGATGGTACGATTGGCATAGTTGGGTATTGCTCGGGGCTCCCTTCTCCATTCCATGCCTACCTGCAATGGGGTTGAAAAACATCTCACCTCTTCTTACCTCTTGGGGGAAAGGTGGGAAGGTTGTGGAAAGTGTGGCACCCTGACTGGGATGGGATGCCCTTCCCACTGCATTGCCTTCTGGCTCCCTGTTAGTCTACCACCCAGGGCCCCAGCGCCAGCACTCCTGTGTATTTCAGCCCATGCTAGGGTACAAAATGCTTTTTTCCACAGCCAGTGCTATGTCCGTGCTAAGGGTTACTGTGACGTAGCAACTTGAAGATGATGAATGAATACATTTGAAGAGGGGATGTTTGAAAATAATTCTATAGAACTGCATTTGGTATTGGGACTGTTGTCTAAACCATAACCTAAACTACTTTATGCAGTTAGGTAATAGTCTCATCTCAGATAACAAAAGGAAGAAGCAGAGACAGAAGGAGAAGGAGAGGTCTGTGAGAATCCACAGTCAGGTGGAAAGAGTGTAGGCAGAAGATGCAGGGAATACCTTCTCCCTGGAAGGTGCTGGGCTGGTAGCTCCAGAATCCCAAGGCCAGAGCACAGGGGTGAAACCCCAGCAAGGGAGAGAGAATTAGAATCTGCAAGAATCTCAGAAAAACAGATTTGAATGTCTTTTTATGTGGCAAAACCATGGGAACTGACCTTTCCTTGCTGCAGTCAATATAAAGGACTTGCCTTTAGAGATTTAACCAGCTCTTGACTCAGTAGGATTGGCTCCAAAACCTCTCATCCAATCGTATGGGTGCTCAGTGCCCCTTCTCCCCTAAGCTCCATTTACAATGTCCCTCCCTTTCCCAAAAAGATCCCAGAGCCTCTGGCTTGTTTCTCAGGGAAAGTATTCTTAGAAGATCCCTGAAGACCCAGCTCTATTCTGAATTACAGAGAGCCTACAGGTACCTTTGTGCTGAATGTTTTGGGGAAAGCTGTTGACAGACAGAGGAAAAGGTCAGATGTAGCGGGGTCTGTGGGCCCCTGGTGGGTAAGGCCTTCTTTGGAAATGCCTTTGATTTGCCCCTCTTCAGCCTTTTCTTCACCCATTTACCCCTTTACCAGTGTCCACTGTGGTTCTGGGCTCCCCTGCTCTTCCCCCAGTAAATGCCTTTTACTTTCTGCTCAGGGGTTGTTCTGAGACAGAGGGAGAGGAATGGAGGATTTTGGAGCAGTGCCTCTTATGCTATCAGGCTTCAGCTTTTAGAATCTTGGAAAGACTCCACCTGGGAAAGAGTTCCAGAGAAAACAAACTTCAGATCCCGGCTCATATGGGAAAGGGCTCATGTTCACGAAGGCAGCTTCGGGGACATTGGCAGAGACTTATGCGGGCTTGGCCCTGGTCTTTAATGGATCCGACACGGATCTTTCCAGGGCCCACAAATGCTGCATGGTCTCCAAAGGAGATTTCATCCTCAGAAGCTACAGTGATATCTCTTTATAGAAGTTGTAGTCTTCAGGTCTTCAGTGAGCTAACAGCTTTTGTTTTTCCAATGGTTTATGCCCTAACGATGGCAAGGAAGATTTTAAGGAACCAAACACCACCACCTCCTCTCATGTCCTCATCATCCCCGCCTTGTCACATTGCTTTCCTCTTGAAAATTAGCTGAATTTTTTTGATGGGATATTAGAAGCCAGAAAGAGGGTCTTGGGTCCAGGATTATCTCCCAAGTCAGAAGAAACATCCATCCAGGCCCAGGAATGACACTCTGAATGGCAATGATGGGCACAATTTTGAGACATTCTGGTCCAAGAAGGAAAATGGGGGGCAAATATGTTAGGAAAAGTGCAGGACAGAGTTCATGGTGATGGTGAATCTTTCTTCTCTGACTCTAACTTGTGCCATTTCTATAATGCCAGGGTGAGATTCTTAGGATCTAGATTTTATGCGTAAAATAAACCAGCTGCCACTACAGGCACAGCAGAGTGGGTACAGGAGCTGAGAACACCTGGATTTCTGTTTCTGGCATTGTGCACTTAAGAAAAATACTTTCCCATGTTTTTTGCACTTGGGGTTTAATACTGACCATTAATTCCCCCATGTCTGCCTCTTCTGCCAGGGGTCTTTTCAAACATAGACAATCATGGGATATTAAACTTGAAGGACAATAGAGATCATCTAGTCCCATCAACTCACTATATATATGAGGAACCTGAGGTCCAGAGTGGGGAAGTGTCTTACCCAAGGTCACATGGTGAGTTACCTCCTTTGACGTCTTTGTATGCAGTAAAGATCCCTCCCCTAACCAATTTTGGTTCTTAAGACCTTAAGACTCATCAAGCCTCCATATATTTCATGGACTGAGGTATGACTAGGTACCCAGCACGGGATTTGGTACTAAAAAAATCCCTTAAATTAAAGGAGTGTCTTCCAGGGGAGGAAGCTTCATAGGGCCTAGGTAAGGGCTATGGGAGAAGCAGGAGAGGACCATGGCCTGGAACTTTCTCAGCAGGCTACCCAGACCAATGGCCTTCCTTCCCTTTTCCTTCATACCCCAGATAACCTTTATCTGGGGTCAGGGCAGGGATGCTGTCTCAGAAACGTCTCACCTTGAAACAGCCTCCCTCCAAACATGATGTCATAGGCAAGGAAGGTTTCCTCTATCTTCACAAATCTGACCCCACCTCCTTCAGAGGAAGGGGTCCCAGCACCCCAAATGACTCAATACTGTTTTGTCCATAGCATGTCCTGGGCAGGAGGACAGGAAAGTCTCAATGCAATCAAATTTTGTTCCAAGTTTTTCCCATCATATTCCCAATGTCCAGAGGCCCCTTATGACCTCTACATTCCTGAGCATAGCTTCCATAAAAAGATAGGCTTACTCTGTGCACATATTCACACACACATACACATTCAAACACACACATATGTGTACACACACATATATTCGCACATACATGCAAACACACACATGGAAACACACACACACATGCACATGAAAACGCACAGGTGTACACATGCAAACACAAACACATACAGATGCACACAAACACACAAATACACATGCAAACACACACATGCAAACAGATACATGCATGGAAACACACACATGTACACATGCAAACACACACACATGCAAATGCACACACACACTCTTTACACACACTTTTTAAATCTGTAGTTGATTGAACAACATCTTTCTGGAAATTTTATTAGGAACTCCCACTTTTCAGGATATCCTAACTCAGTTCATGGCTGTATGGCCAGAAAGGAAATGAGCTGTCATGGAAGCCCTCCTTGCTCGAGGCAGCACGTGGCCTCGGGGCCACCAGTGTTACTCCTCCAGGGTATTTTCCTCCCCTGTAAGATTTGGAAAGATGGCAAGGCTCAGAGATCAGCTGTTACTCTCTAAACCTTCCACAGACCTGTGGTGTGAGGCGAAAAGGTCAATGAGAAAGAGCTTGTAGGCTTGGGAGTATAGCACCCCCACCTCCTGGTGTGGTCAGAAGTGGTCTGTGTAATTTTAGCTCCTAGAATTAGAAATGCCCCTCTGGTATCCTTAAAGAGCGTCAGTTCTGGGAAAGCATAGCCTTCTCCTCCCATCCCTTAGCCCCTAAGTGACCCTACAGTGCATACCCCTTCTCCAACACACCCCTCAGCTCATCATCAGGGTCTCCTCCTTTCAGAAAGATGCTTATAGACTGAGACCCACTTAGATGAGACCTCTCCTCCTCTTCCATGACAATCCAAGGCCAAGCCCCCAAAGGTTTTGCTCCCTTCCCTTCCTCAGTTCAGTGGAGGCTGCAGCAAAATGGAGTGTTTCCACTTTCTCTGACCATGCAGGGTTTTAAGTTAATCCCCTCCTCCTATCCTTCCCTTTTGCTGACAGTTCTTCCCCTTTCAAGCTCCCTCTCTATTTCCCCTCCTAGTTTTGATCTTCTTTGGGGGTTTTGGTTTTTACTTTATTTTGCTTTTTTCTGTTTTTTTTTTCTTTTTGTTTTTTATAGGTTTCAGAGAAATTATGTTGAATCCAATAAGCCTTCCCGGACATTCCAAGCCTCTTAACCATGGCATCTATGTTGAGGATGTCAATGTTTATTTCAGCAAAGGACGTCATGGCTTTTAAAAACTCCTTTTAAGCCTCCTTGTTTTGATGTCACCTTGGTAGGCTGGGCCCTCTGAGAGGTTGGAAGCTCTAGGCATTGTTCTCTTTGGATCCAGGGATGCTAAGTAGAAACTGCATGAGCCACCAGTGCCCTGGCACCCTTTAACACCACCAGATGGGTGTTTTCCCCCATCCACCACTGGCAGGGTTGCCCCTTCCCTCCAATCATCACTGTGCTCCTTTTTTCCCGGCCTACGAGGCAGCTCCTGCCACTATCTTTAGAGCCAATAAAGAGAATTAAAAACCTGTGCACCAGGAGCATCTTTTAAATACACTAGCCATTCTCTTGCTTTACAAAAACAACCTAACCATCACAAGAAAGCCTGATGAAGTCCAGCCGTGCTCCAGCCTCACTTTCCCTGCTTGGAAGCGTGGGGTCTCCCTGGCTCTCCCAGGATACCATGCTGTCCTCTTAGTGACCTCGTCGCCCTGCAACCTCCAGTGGGGAAGAGTCACAGAGAGCACCTAAGCAGAGGTGGAGACGGCGCGGTAAGAGGAGGGGGAGCCAGGCTCAAGTATTGGCACCAAGTTAGGTCTCAGAGGAAAGAATGGAAACCAATCACTTTACATTTTTATTTTTATTTTCGGTGGAAAAATCATCCTTTTTTGGGACATACTTGCCCCCTACTTCCTCTTCTCTCTGGAACGGCTCACAATGAGTGTGATATTAGAAAACTCCTTGCAGAGGAGAGTTTCTCCAGGCTCTTCCTGGGCCCTTAGATCTGCAGTTCCGACAAGCTTTGGCTGCAGGAGGTTTTATTCATGAACTGGCCATCCTACTAGGACCACAAGGGACCAAGGGAATCAGGGACAAAGGCCCTTCCTGCCAGCCCATGATCCCGGGATTGGCTCTCTTCCCCTACTTCCACTTATTCTTGACTCTGAGAACTTTTGGAACCCAATGGAATCAGCATTTCAAGGTCAAGATGAACTGAAGGGGAAGAGAAGTAAAACTTGGCCTCCTCCAGCCCCTCTCATGGCACCAATGGAAGTGTCCTCCTGTTCTCTGGTCAATATGTGTGTTTACTTTGCTTGCTTTGACTCATGCCTTACTCCATGGCCACCCTCTCCCAAAGAGGGGGCTCGCTTCCCCCATTTTCAACTTGATCCACTGAGGAGAGGGAAGGGGGTGACTTTCCCTTCTTCAGTAGGAAAGGCACATTTGTAGGGCCTGAAACTCTCCCGTATTTGCTGACTCATTGGTGGAGTAGACTTCTGGCTCCCAGCTCCACTGGCCCATGGGGCCTCCATTGTGTGAAGTCAGCATAGGCTGCCCACCTAATGGTGGAGAGCATGAAACTGGGAGCATCCTGTGGGGGGCTTGTGGGGGGAAAAGGTGGTTGTTTTAACCCACCATTGTTTTGGGGTGGTGTTGCACACTAGTAGAGAATGGAGTCTATGCCTTTGGCAAATTTAACTGGGAGTTTGGATTCCCACTTAAGGGTTTTACTTCTTGGGTCCTGTGGATGGTGGTTCTTCATGTCAGGATCCCAGCCCGATTCTGCAAATGCCTCCATGGGGTTTAAAAACATGAGGCTTTCCAAGTTCTTGCCCAGTATCTGGGGCAGCCTCCAGAGTATCACCTGGGAGTTCAGGTTCTCTCCAGGGCTCCAGGTGTGTGTTTATCTCGCCCCCTCCAGCTCTCCTCATCCTGCTCCCCATTGCTCCATGTCAGGCTATTCCCCATTGTGCCCTGCTGATGCTTTGGGTCCAGGGCCTCCTCCCAAGTGTGGCTTTAAGGAGTAAGCTTGAGGATGATGTTTTTTAATTATTGTAAATCATTACCTCATTTCCAGCCTCCCAGGCTCCATCCATCCCAGCATCTTTTATTCTGCCATTTTCCTCACCTTGTGCTATGACAATGGGGCGTTGTGTTTCCACAGAGACTTATAGGAGTGTTCAGTGTATAGTTTCTTAATAAACACTTTATTTTCTAATGAAATGACTGAATCAGACCTCTTATTTGGAAATTTTGCAAAAACATTCAAAATACAGAAATTCCAGGTTACCTGCATTTTTTCCTGTTTTCCTGTTACTCTTTTAAAGAAGTTTCTTAGTTAAGTTCTTTGTTTACAAAGGTGTTCACAATCTGTTACATTGGTTGCTTTCATTGAGAGTCTTCCAGATAGCTTAGGCTCATACAGTAAAGTGCTTTTTCATCGTATTGAGAAAGAATTAGAGGCTCAGAGAGGTTGAATGGTTCATCCAGGGTCACACAGTGTGAGAGGTGAAAGCAAGATTCAAACCTGACTTCTACAGACACTACTCAGGCCACTGAGACCCTCACTCCTTTGGTAGCTGGGGAATGTTCTGTTGTCTGAGCAGCCAAGGCTCACAGAAATCTTCTCTTGAGAGCTGATATATGGGGGTCTGAGAGTGGGGTTGGGGATCCTTTATCTTTGGTGCACCAGCAAAGCCAGTGGGGCTGTCCCTAGGCTGGAGTGGTTTTGTATGTTCCCTGTGGATGTTGGGAAAGTGACCTTGCCCAAGGAAAGATGGGGCTTTGGGCGTACAGGTCAACATACTTGTCATTCAGAGACACACTCCCTTTCATGCACACACTCAGGTGAGCCACACTCTCATGGCGAGTTTCAATTGGGCTGCCAGGAGGGAGAGGCCAAAGAGTAAAATGCTTAGATGAACTGGCACATCTGTGCACCCTTGGACCCTGGCACTGACACAGCTAGAAGAGTTGAAATGCTCCCTGTAACTTGCCCTCTTCCTTTCAGGAGGAGAGGACACCGTGAGGCCCTGTATGCAGGAGAGATGGAGCAAGAGTGGAGAATGCGGGCCGGGAAAAGGCTCCTGGGTGGATCTGAATGCTTCGCTGGGCCCCAGTAATCCCTGATGGAGCTCAGTCATTGAGGAAGTAGAGATGAGACAAGTAAAGTAATGTGGAAGAGCTCATGTTCCAGTCTGACAGGAAGTTGATCAGGCTAGGTTGGTGCTTTTCTATATATCCTCAGTTGCTTTATCTTCTATTTAAGTCTAGTTTGGTTTGAGACCCCCTTATGCCAAATGGAAGCTCCTGCTCTCTAGAGTGGCCTGGGTGAGGGGTAGACCAAGCTCTGCATTTATCTCTTCTTAAGGGTTCCAAGGAGAAAGAGTTGGAACAGGGATGCCTGAAGGGTTGAGGCTGTCCTGGGGACCATGAGGACATGCACTGGTTCGAGGGAAAACTTTCATTTTTAATATAGGAGAGATTTGAGCTTTCTTTTGTTCTGATGCTTGGAGCCTATCAGTGTATGGGAGAAGAGATAATAGATAAAAATGGCCCCTGAGAATATGGGAAGGAAAAGTATCCACAGCTCAGGAGGAAGGGATAGCATTGGCCTCATGGAGGGAGTGCTCTTCCCATAGAGCAGGAGGCAAAAAGAGGAAAGGATGTGGAATGTCTTTTCAAGGTGATAGGGCAAGGAAGTGAGGGAGTTCTTGTCTGGTGGCTTCCATTTTGCCTATAAAGAATGAGGCAAGGCCTTGTGCTGCTAGTGAGAAGACCCAAGGAGAGTTGGAACATCTGAATTGACGGGGAAGAGACTATGGATGACTATGGGGATCTATGGAAAGGTTGCTGGGCAGAATGAGGAACCAGCTGCGATTGGAGTCTAGGCCTCCGTTTTCCATGTTTTACTGCTAGGTGTTGAAGTCTCATGGCATTTACCCCAGGGTTGGTGCCTCTAGGGAAGTCAGAGCTGGTATAGGGCAGATGCGGAGAGCTGAACTCAGCCCAGAAAGATGCCAGTTTGGACTGGCCTCAGCTTAGGGTGGCTCAGGGAATCAGCCAGTCCTGCAGCTCCCTGACCTCCTGCATTCGAATGTCACCAACAGGATTTCACAGTAGCTTTGTCAGACCTTAAGCTTACATTTTGATCCTGCGGGATTTTGCTGCACAGATTGACAGCTGACTCAGTTCACGAACCCAGGGTGCTTGCCAGGCGCTCCCTGGATCTTCATTCTAGAGACTTGGTTGACAGGTGCTGGTTCTGAAGCTCAGAGAATGAGAAACTCAACTGTACCAATAAGATCTTGTAGAAACAAGGTGAAATTCGATCTAACACATTCCAGGGACATGCCCTGGAGAGGCTGGACTTTTTTACTAGCATTACATGATGAGGTCCTGGAACTGGTTGCCAACTTCCCAAGAATGGGTTTACAGTGGGGCATTAATAGTAATAATTCTATGTATCTTATGAAGCACTTACTCAGAACCAGTCAGATTTTACCAACAAGGAAGCTGAAGCTCAGAAAGATTGAATAACTAGCTCAGGTTTCCACAGCTTGAAACTGGCAGAACCAGGACTGACAGGGGGACTGCCTGACACCTCAAAATGCTTTTGGCCACTCTGCAGCCCCCTAAAGTAGCACATCTTCTGCTCCTGGAAGGCTATGATTGTGAAACACCACCTAGGTGCTCCCCCCTCAACCCCACTCCACTCCTAAGACAGAGAAGTCTTTCAGGGGTCTTCAGGGATGAGCACCATCCCTGACTTCCTTCTGGAACTTTTGGGACAGGGTGATTTTAAAGACTGGAAAAGAACATCTGCAACGTTCTTTCCTCTCATTGTAACATTTAGTGACTTGGGGGTGTATGAAAGCATGGTTGGGCTTAGATCTGAGATTAATCACATGTCTTACAGTTGGTCAGATTCCCAAGCAATGATGGACTTTTTGATATTGGGGAGGACTTGTTGGATGAGACCAACCTGATCCTTAGGATAGCAGTTAGGCTGCCCAGGTCTGGGCAAGGGTGAGAAGCTTCAGATAGGAAGGTGGTAGAAGAAAGGATGAGACCAACCTGATCCTTAGGATATCAGGTTAGGCTGCCCAGGTCTGGGCAAGGGTGAGCAGCTTCAGACAGGAAGGTAGTAGAAGAAAGGGCCTTGTCTGACTACCCACTGTCACTTAACCTTTCTTCAACGCACCTCAAAGACCTCCTGATATGTCCAAGCTCAGCCATGCAATGCTCACCCTAAAAAGACCAAACACAAATCAGGCTCAATTTGGAAGTCAAGAATCTGACCTCTAGCCACCTCTGTCTCTTCTTTTGTGTGGGAATCCCTTTCTGCAGCCAAGCTCCCAGCAGCCACATCCTCACCTCCACCTCCCCAGCCACAGGTGTGACCGCAGCACAGCACTGGGCTGTGACACATCCCCTGGCTCGTCCCAGTTCCCTCAGGTCAAGCCCAGGCATGAGCAAAGGATCAAGCATCTCAGATACAATGGTGAGGCAGCAAGGGAGGGTTGGATGCCGCGGGAAAGCTCAGGAGCGGGCAGATCAATGCAGGACGACTTCATTGTTGTGTAGCTTTCTGCACGGAGCCAGACATGGATTAGGCAAAGAGCTGGAGCCTTTGTTCCTTCAGGGTTTACTGACTCCTGTGCTCTGGCTAGAGTCGCACATTGCTGCCAGCGTGACTCTGAAAGCAAGAGCAAAATGAAGGTGGCAGGGAGGGAGAGACAGGGAGGGGGAGAGGGGTGATGCTGGCTGCTTGGAGTCTTCTCTGTGAAGGGCCCAGAGAAAACTCTTAAGCATGACAGCGGAGACGGGAGGAAGGTGGAGAACAATGGGGAGTCTGGCTTCCATCTGGACTGTTCAGCACGGGCCTGGAGCTCTCCTCCTCCTCTCTCCCAGCTCTCCCCCACCCACCACATTGCCAGTCTTTAATGCTGGCTGATGTGGGCGAAACTGCTTGCAGTCTCCAGATTCCTTGGATAGCTCTGGTTCTGCATTTTGCCTTTAGAAATCCTACTGTTACCACCCCCTATACTTCCCACCTCCCAAGAAAACCTCAGCCTAGATCTGACAGTATATTTCCAGAGCTAAATAAGACTCCTTCTTCAACCCTACTTGAACCCAAAAGTGAGTTGAAGGAGACGTGCTGGCAAGAGATAAGTCCCTTGTCTGCTTTTTTGGGTGGTTCTGAAATTCCATCAGGAATCTGAGGCCCTCTTGGGTAGGACTTTTGTTCCAATTTCTCCTACTCAGTGGATAAAACTTGCATAGAGTGACCCCAGTTTCCCTTGAAATTAAATCTTGATAAGGGAAGAGATTTCTGCACGGGTGATAAGGTCTAACACCCCTCTGCGTTTTTGCCCCTTTTCATTTTGGCACATTTTCCTTCTATCACAAAATATCTGGGTGTTTGTGCCTGAGAGAGCTAGATCTTCTCTCCTCATTATGCTTGACTTCTGGGTGGGTGTGAATGCATTGCTCAAAGGTTCTGTATGCTCCTGGGCCAGGATGGTGAGGAATGACAAAAACGAGGGGAATAAGGAAGATATCAGAGGCAAACCTTTGACTGGGGCATGCTCTGCTTTGAGAGAAGGGAACAAGAAAGACAGGAGCACTTCTGAGGAGCACAGATCCCACAGGGACGTAGAAGGTACTGGTGGCTCAGATTTGGTATCAAAGGCCTCCAGCCCAGGTCTGTGTGGGTTGTATCTGGGAAAGAACTTGGAACTCTGAGGTAGAGGAAAATGGCAGGGTTGCAAGTTACCCAGAGAACTGAGCTGTAGAGAAATCTTAGCTGAGGGCTCTGGTGGGACTTTCAAACCAAGATACATGAGCCTTCCACATGGGACCAGATGGGCACCTGGCTTTCTCAGGATCATGGTATTTTCTCATGACCCTCTGCCAAAAGGATCCTCTCAAAGCCTCTTTTAAATAGATGAACCTGACTTTGATTTACCTATGGGTGGAGACTGGGGCCTTTGGCATAAGTCAAGAAGAATGGAGCTTGGCTTTTCTGAGAGCCAAAACCCTCGAGCAGTTCTCACTTCACAACCTAAGAGTAATGTCAAGTAATGTCTGAGTTTGGAGGGGTGGTCAAAATCCCCTGCTCAGCTATGGAGAGGGTTTGCAGAGCAAGGAGTGAGGCTGCCCAAAGGCATCGTTTCAGTATGGCAGTCCCTGACTTTTGCCTTCTTCCAAGTTTGAGGGACAGAACATCATGTCACCTCAGAAAACACTACCAAACCTGGCTTTGGTAAGTAATGCTGGAAGCCTTTGTGGATTGCAGTGATGACCAGCTTGTCTTCATGGCTGTCTTTGCCTCAGTTTCTGCCACCTGTGTGCTGTTACCATGGCAGCTCAATGAAGCCTAGCTCTGCCTTTGGAGACCTCACTGGAGCAAGTGGCCTATTTCCCTGAAAAAGACACATTCTCCCCTCCCTTGCCCTCAAGTTCATTCTGCAGTGAGAAGGACAAGGACTTAGCCTTGGTAAAGGGGAAAGTGACTTCACTGCTGTCTAATATGGCCTGGTGATACCTCTGTTACAGAGTTCTGATAGACCACTTACTTTCTCACTCCAAAGCTCACACTACCTTCAGTCTGTTTGGGACCTCGTAATGTCGTTTAAAAATCACATTGTGGTATTCTTTGCTCTGCAAGGCTTGCAATAGCCTTTGGTCAAAAGTCATGAAATCCTGACCTTCAAAAATGCACTTCTCATAAAAAGAGAGGGTGTGGAGCTGTGGGGAGCACATGTGCTCTTCTAGGGATGTGGCAGGTCTACAGAGCCTGTGACATGGTCCTTAGCAGCTGCACAGGCCTAGGGAAATATTTACCTCTCACAGCTAGGTTCTCGAGCGTGTCGGGAGCTCATGACATGGAGGGTCCTCTAGTTTTAAGCTGAAAGGGTTTAGCCTCTGTGACACAGGGGACACGTGCACCTACAAAGGCTAATTTCCAGTCTTTCTCAGCACTGGGTCAGACAAGCAGTCTCCAAGCTCTGCCCTCTTGCTGCCAAAGTCAAGGCAAGGGTGACAGAAGGAACATTCCAGAGTACTGGCTAGATACTAACTAAATCTAGCCTATTAATTATATTCTGTCAGAATCTCTGGATGCTCTTGCTATTAATTCTGAAAGAAAATTCACATGGCAGAGAACATGAGAGTAAATCTCAAACAACTTCTGTCAAGACTGCTAGTTCCTGACAGCTCACCCTGGCCAGGAGGGCACAGCCAGGATCTGTGATGCTCTCTGGTTGCCTCCAACCAGCGACCATAGCTCCTCACTAAGGCCTTTTGCTTCAGAGGGAGCCAGATATAGAGCTGGCCAGGGAGAACTTGAGTCTGTTCCCTCCCACTGTCAGTGGGCAGCAGGGGAGGCACCACCAATATAGAACATATTCTGAGAATGTCCTTCTTGGGAGAATTTAAATTCTAAGTTCAAGTTTAAATGACTCACAGAATCATTCAATCTTTATGGCTGTCAATTTGGCATTTCTTGCTACCATAACAGGAGATCGCTGCACAGTACCTCTGATACCAAATGGCCAACCTAGTCGTTAAGAAGACCAGAATAACCCCACTGTGCATTTTCAGGATGGTGTCTTTGGCCATCTTAATAATTTTATTGGGTCAATCACTTGACCAACTGTTATCCTGCATAAATTGGTCTGTTTTCTGGGCAGAGCTTCAGGGCCTGCAATATGGTTCTCCCTTAATTTGAAATCCCCAACTTGCAGAAAAATCTTTTTCTCTTCCTCCAGTTACTAGACAAATGATGTTGTAAAGATCAAGTGCTCCCCTTTTTATTGATTGCAGCAGTGTTTCCCCTTAGTCTCATGATATGCCAAGGATCCATCAGAGAACTTTGGAGAATGTTGCGCAATATGGCCAGCTCTTAGAGTTTCACAGTTTGCATTAGGATATCAAAGGCTCCAAGAAGTCCTGCTGTAAACAAACCTTATTCTACCTCTTTCCAATTCTAATTAAACACAAAACATTCTTCATTTAACATCTATTAATAGACTCAGCACACACATGTTAGAAAACACTGGGTTATAGTGTGATCAGCAGCTTTTAAAGAAGAATCAAGCAGGATGTGTTCGTCAACCACCCACTTCTTATATCAAGAAACCACCACACCCAGCACGCTACCCAGCTCTAGGCTCAGCCCTCACTTCTGCCTTCTACATAGAGTCAGAAAAAATTCTGGTTGCTGATGGATAGACACTCTTGTGAAGATCAGGAAACCTTCGCTGTGATATCTCAGAAGAGAATGGTAAGTCATTTCACATAAGAGCTTGAGACTTCAGCATTAAACCTGGCCATCCGCCCAGGCTGGTGGAGGTGACATCATCTAGTGGTAGCATACAGCAATGAAGACCCGGATCCCAGTCTCAACTCTACCACTAGCAAAATGACATGGGGTAAGTTACCTTTCCTTGTTCCATATTTGTCTCTGAGTAGCTAGTAGAGTTTGCTGATCCTCATGTAAAAGACCCTGCCTGGACAGATGCCCCAAATACCATGTCCCCATGAGTCACTGTTGTCTCTTAGTGGAGGACATCTCTTGGTTCCTGGTCCTTCTCTCTCTCTGAATATGTTGTGTATAAGGCAAACTGAGTGAGAGAGATGGCTGCCCCTTTGGGTGAGGATCAGTGGATTTCTCTGGATGAGGATGGAAGCAGATGCTTGGGGGTTAATAGACCCTCTCTGTCACAGCTGGACAAGGCCAAGCGGGAGTTCTCGGCAAGATTTTCTGACTTTGATCTCAAGAAGGCAGCTCTGCCTAACAAATAGTCTGAAATGTCAAAGTATAAATGTTAAAGCTTGAGGGGTCATTCTCCAGGGAGTTGCCTGGGCTGGCTAGGGAGGGAGAGGAGGAGGGAGAGAGGGACACAGCAGAATCCTTCACATAAAGATTCTGACTTGGTTTTGTGATATTTAAGAAAAAAGAAAACTCTGAATTATTTATAGCACAGAAGATGTAAGCAGGCTGTAGAGAAGTAGCCTGGCTTCACATGATAGTTTATGGCCATTATTTAGCTGCCCCAGCCTTGAACTGGTAAAACTTTTCTCATTAGTCACATGCTGTTGAGCTCTACTTGAGCTATGTATCTATCTATTCTTATTATTATTGCTATTATCATTATTTTAATCAAGAAAATTCATGTCCTTCAATATATGAGTTGGGGGACGCAATTTCTGGAAATGACATTTGCACAAAGCAGGAGTTATCTCTTTCCCTTAAAGGGACTCTGGCACATGCTTCAGTAACTGTTTCCACCCCTGTGGGTGTTTCCAGCCTGTGCCTCTTCAAGCAGGGATTCGGAAGACCCCTGCTCTGATATGGGTGGGAAGCATCTCCGTTTGGGCCTGGGCACCAATTGGCCATGTCAATCTGGGAAGGTGAATTTCATCTCTCATTCGTTCCCTCTGAAAGATGAAGGCAATTGTCCTATGCCTCTTCTGAGTATGCTGGGCATAGGAAGGATAATTCCATTGTGTTCAAAATACCTTGGTACCTGGCAGGGGGTGGGGGGATAGCATCTATGTTATGTGAGGAGATAAAAGAAGTAAAGAAATGTTAAAAGGTTAAATAAAACTGATTGAAGGATTGGTGGTAAAGCTGGGGGGAATGAGTTCTTTCATCTGTTTATTTTGGTCAGTGATAAAATGAATGCTTCATGTTGATAATCGTATCCTGATTCTATAGCATGGGTAATTGAAATTCACCAATAATCCCCAAATTGCAGTTAGAATCACAAGCTTCACATGCTCTCTCTTCCATCTCTACACATGGTACAAACACGCTCTTAGTCATTCTCCTAATTGTTTTTGCATACCCTTGACAATACTCTGGGAGATGCAAACACATGGAGTCAACTTTTGGTCAGTTTAGGGGTGGTGAGGTGAGGCTAGTCAAACTGCAAATTAGATCATCAGTAGAGCTCCAAACAAGCAATATTGTATTTAGGAGGTGTTGCTTTTGTTGAAGATATCAATACTTTCGTTTCTTTCCTAGACCTGTTTTTTTTTTTTCTACCTTGAAGAACCTGGAGAACATTTTGCAGTTAAAATGTCACAGTGACACTCCTGTTATAAAACTCTGAACGTGTACATATTTTTACCCTCACTAACTTACTCTACCTCCCAGAAGTCTTTGAAGTGTTTTGCCTCCACTCCCTACTTGCTGTGATGTAGAAGTTAGGCTAGCACCATTGCTCTAGGGCAGTGGTTCTCAAAGTTTTTGGTCTTGGGACTTCTTTTCACTTAAAAGTCATAGAAACCCCAAATGATGTTTGTTTCTGTGGGTTATATCCATCATATTCACTGCATTTGAAATTAAAACTGAGTATAATTTAAAAGCTCAAGTATACACACACATTCCATGTAGCTGTCAGGGTGATGACATCATCACATGTCTGGAAACCACTGGACAACTTCATGAATAATACCTGCGAGACACGAGAGTAAAAAAGGCATACACTATCTTACTATTGCTGGGAAAATAGTTTTGACACATGAATCTCCTGAAAGGGTCTTGAGCCCACCAGGGACCTTTGGACCATTTTGAGACCTGCTGTTCTAGGAAAACAGGCACAAGCAGATTCTGAAATCAAACCTGAGTCCCTTTGGAGCCAGGGAAATCTACCAGTCATGCACTTTGAACCAAGTGTAGAAGTCCATCAGAATTCCATTTCTTTACTCAGACATCACTGACTGCCCCATGGGTGTTGACTTAAAGCAAACTGGATACAACCATGCATGTTCAGTTGCTAGGAATGTGGAAAATATACAAGAAAGACTTCACCTATTATAAGAAAACAGAGTGGGGGCTGTTTGCTTGCTCTGGAGAAGAACATGGGCTTGATGTCACAGTAAACATTATTGGTTGATTGAAGAGACTCAGCACGAACAGGATTTACAAAATCCCATTGGTGAGAGCAGGAGGCATGAATGGCATGGGATGAGAGAATTTAAAAGCAGCACCTTGCTGGTTGGGCATCCCTTCATTGCACTGTAGCTCTCATTGTACATCACATTTGGACTTGTTTAAGGAACATGTGAGGCTCGCAGTGCTCTAGCCAGGACCTATGGGAGTGCCTATTTAAGTTTAGACACTCTGGCACCTCCTTCCTCTTTCTCCTAAGCTGGGCAGCTTCAGTATAGGAAGATTGGACTATGAAATGCTTTAATGTCTAGGGAGCTTCCTTAGGTTAACTCTGTATAGCACCCAGCACACCACCCAGCAGAGGGACCTGTCTCATCATGAGGTCCTAAGTGGGTGACAGTGTTCATGCCTCTTCCTGTTCATCATTTATACCCCAGGGAGCAAGAACTGCCCTTCTGTGGGATTGTTTCACAAACCCACTGGAATAGGGTCTTTCAAGGAATACCTCTGAGATCATGAGCAAATGTTGCTTAATTGACTCATTCTTCAAACATATTTGGGGCATCCACTCAGTGCCACACACTCTGCTACTAAGTGAGTCAGTTGTATTTCCTGTCATCAAGAGCTTTATTGTCTCCTGCACTGGTTTTCAATTGGGGGTGATCTTGTCCCCTAAGGGACATGTGTGGAGACATTTTTGGTTGTGACAACTGAGGGTGGGTGCTTCTGACAGCTCCCCACAAGAAAGAATGATCCAGCCCCAAATGCTAACAGTATTAACGTTGAGAAACCCCAGTCTAGAGACAATACAGTCCAGTATTCACTAGTCTTGGGTAAGAGGGGACCTCCCCACTTTTTGGGGCCCTCCTTTAGCTGCCAAAAGTCCTAGGGCCATGAGAAGGGACCATCTGGAGCCTGCACCCCACCTCCCTTCTAGACAATGTTTCATTTCCTAAACCAGAATTCCTTACCCAAACAGCTCTCAGCTTGCCTCCAGGACACATGCGGGTCTCTTCATTCATCTGTTCTAAGGGTGGGCTACGCTGCAGGTACGTGTACCTGCTAAGCCTAAGAGTTGGCCAAAGGATTACTGTGTGGGGGCAATGGGAACATCGAGAGCGTGAGGGTGGGACGGTTAGAGGAAGATGGAGTTGCAGGCTCAGTGTGCACACATATGTACGCGAGACCCCTTTCACTGTGGGATGGAAGATGGGGGTGGAAGAGAAGGGAACAGGCCAGGGGCCAACTCCTTAGCACCATGTGTCTCCACTCGCAAATCTGAGGAACCAGAGACATCGGAAGTCACCTGGTCCTTCAGGTCATCCTGAAGATCAATTTCGCAGGGCAGGAGGATAAGACATGCCTTATTTATTAGTGTGTTAGCTTGATTTATAACTTCCAAATTTTAGACATGTGTGTGTGCTTCTAATTATTCCCTTGTCCCAAGTCCTTCAAATGTAAGGAATAGGCCTGGTATAGATAAGTGAGTAATTATGAAGCAATATGATGAAATTATGGGAGAGGTAAACATAGAGGAAAGACACCTAGTTCCCAAGTGGAGTTTTTTGTTTGTTTGTTTGTTTGTTTGTTTGAGACAGTTTTGCTCTATCATCCAGGCTGGAATGCAGTGGTGTGATCTCGGCTCACTGCAACTTCCACCTCCTGGGCTTAAGTGATTCTCATGCCTCAGCCTCCCGAGTAGCTGGGATTACAGGTGCCCGCCACCACACCTGGCAGATTTTTGTATTTTTAGTAGAGATGGGGTTTCACCACGTTGGCCAGGCTGGTCTCAAACTCCTGATCTCAAGTGATCCACCTGCCTCGGCCTCCCAAAGTGCTGGGATTACACGCATGAGCCACCTTGCTCAGCCTAATGGAGTTCTTAAAAATACTGAATCATGATATTGATCTGCAGATGTTTAAATAAAAATGGCAGTTCAAAGAATGGCATAATCAAAATGATCAGTTAAGACTTTAAAGTTTCCATTGTTTAGAGAGAGCTGCCTTCAAGCCTTGGAAATCCTGACTCCACTGCCTGGTAAATAAACACCACGGTCCTTTGGTGACCTTGGGCTGCCTGAGGTACACAATTGTGGAGGTTCTTCCTGCTGGACAGTCTCCACACTGGGGCAATGCTCTTACAGGCCCACCCAATTGCCATAGAGACTGATCTCGAGGTCTCCACAATTGACTGGTATTTACTGGGGATCTGCAGCTTTCTGGATGCCGTGACCAGCATCATAAAGGAAAGAGAGGGGCTGCCCCTTCCCGGCTCCCAATTTGTGGACTATTGTGAGAATATCTCTCTGTCACAGAAAGGTAAAGACCCTGGAGAAATTGAATAGGAAGGATAGTTTTTTTCTTTTAATAACATTGTGCTTTTTTCTGATTACAAAAGTAATTTATATTCACAGTAGAAAATTCAGTGAAATACAGAAAAGCACACAAACACATAAATTATCCACCATCCCATCACCCAGAGACAACACTGTTAACATTTCAGCTTTCTGCCTTCTAATCTTTTTTATGTACTTATTTATTTGTCAGAATCAAATCATTCCACGTGCACATGCACATACACATTACTTTGCTACCTTTTTTTAAAAATAAGATTGCATTTGCAATTTAACTGATCTTTTGCAATGTTAAAAATTTTTGTGGAAGTGATATATTCACCACATGGTTAAAAAATACACACATATACACACACACAAACTTGCACATAAATGTTCATAGCAGCATTTTTCATAATGGTCAAGAGCAGAAAAACGCAATATTTATTGACTGGTGAATGGAGAAAGAAAATGTGGTGTAACCATAGAATGGATTACTACTCAGCAATAAAAAGGAATGAAGCACTTACACATGCTACAACATGAATGAATCTCAAAGAAACATGCTAAGTAGCTGGACACAACACATCCCATTTTCTATGATGCCATTTGTGTGCAATGTCAAGAAGAGGCAAATACGGAGAGACAGAAATTATATTAGTGGCTGCCTAAGGCTGGGGTTGGAAGCAGGGATTAACTATAAATGGACCCAGGGTTCTTGTTGGGGTGATGAATGTTTTAAAACTGGTTTATGCTGGTGATTCTACCATTCAGTAGATTTACTAAAAGTTGTTGAATTTTACATTAAAATAGGTTAATTTTATGGTATGTAAAATAATGTCTCAATAAAGTTTGTATATATATACAAAATAAGTTATATAATAAATATGTAAAATAAAGTTTGCATATATGAACTCAATGATGCTTATATATAATACATAGTAAATATATAATATATAAACTAAACATATATAATATATGTAAACTTTATTGAAGTATTATCATTATTTATCCAAATTACTGCTACAGATTGATCTATCTGTCTATAAAATGAGAGCACTCCCCTTTTTTACACCTGTTCCTCATTGGCAAGTTGTTCCTAGCACCGCTACCATTACCACATAAGTAACCTCTGTTATTGAGTGTCCTTATGAATTATATCTAAGCAAATTATATACAAACAGATATAAATGTATGTTGTTTATTTTTCTCTATTTTGTACAACTGCAGCTGTATCATACATACTATTGTGCACTTTTTAGGATAATCCCTTTCCCACCCCAGTTTCTTGGAGCTCTTAGAGAACTCCCTCATTGTTGTTTTAGAGATCCATACTATCCTGTTATATTGATGTACTCAAATTTATTTAATTTCTTCACAATAGTTTGCTCTTACAAATCACGGAAATGGATTGACCCTAAATATATTGAAACTAAATAAATGTGGTTGAACCTAAATATAATATTAACATAAAGCCGTATGACCCCTATAAGCTATTTCGTATATCTGTTTTGTATATATTGACCATATGGGGTGATACCAATGTGTACCCCAAGAGTAATACAGATGCTCCTCAATTTGCCATGAGGCTATGTCCTGATAAACCCATGATAAGTTGAAAATATCACAAGTTGAAAATGCACTTAATAACACTTAACTTACCAACAATCATCGCTTAGACTAGCCTACCTTAAATGTGCTCAGAACACTGACATTAGCCTACAGTTGGGCAAAATCATGTAACACAAAGCTTACTTTATAATAAAGTACTGAATATCTCATGTAATTTATGGAATACCATACTGAAAGTGAAAAGCAGAATAATTTCACACCATAGTGAAATTGAAAAGTCCCAAGTCGAACCATCGTTAAGTGGGGGACTGTCCATATATGAGAATGAGATTCCCCACAGTCTTAATAAACAGAGGGTCATGGCTTGACTTTTAATGACTGTGTCATGCTCCACTGTATGGACATACCAGATTTATTTGTCTAGTCCCCTGTGTTTGAAAACTTGGATTGTTTTATTTTTCCATTATGAAAAACAGCACAAGTATTTAGGTACTCTTGGTGGTTAAGCTGAACAAGGGAGATGGCTCAGTGGCAGCCCTCATCAGAGATAGTATGTCTGTCACTGCATTGCTACCTCTGATGAGGACTGCAGGTATCCAGTGGATTCCCCCAAGCAGGTATCCAGTGGATTCTCCTGAGGGACAGCTATCTTGTAACAGAGAGCTGACTGTGGAAAGCTATCTCCTTCTGAAACATTATTGCTTCAGACCCAAAGATGCAACATCGTTGAATGCAGAGGTCATTATCTTTTTTCAGGTAACTTCAAGATGTTGCCAACATTCACATAATGTTGTTCCCCAAAGGGCTCTTCTGGCCAGAGCCTTGCCACATTTTAGAGCTGGGGATTCTGAGCTGCACAGTCCAGAAATGTTAATGGAATTCTGAATGAAGCCTCTAATCTCTATGTCCTGCAGAGGGTTAACCAAGCGTGATGCCATGACTTTCTCAAGGTCAGAGTGAGTGTTGGGAGGTAGTACCCATGTATCCTGACCTCTTGCTCTGACCTTTAAGCAGGCGGCGTCCTTGGAACACATCGGGTGGGGCATGGCAGTAGAGATTGAAGCTGGCTGTAAAAGGCCACAGACAATTCAGAGAGAGGCATTTCCAGCCAACCCACTGATCTGGGCTCCAGGCAAGAGAGGGGCACAAACTGGAGAGAAGTCAACCAGCTGGAAGGAATTCAAGGGAATAGCAACAGGAAATCTGAAGGGGTGGAGAGATTGCTAGTGAGATTATCTAAATCTGCAGCTTTTGAGGCCAAGTGATAGCCATGTTTTCTCTCTAGCAGCCCTCAGCGGTGACAGCAAAGCCCATGCTGTGGCTTCAACACCTCTCCTCCTCTTTTTCTAACAAACAGGGTCTTTAGTGTCTTTCTAGGGGTGAGCATGGATGGGGCCAAAGATGGTCAGGCAGGAGAAATATATCCTCTTCCTCTCCTCTTCTGGGTTCCTGAGCTCTTGTCTGCTGAAGATAAGTCCTGGGGGAAGGAAAGGTCTTTAGACAGCAGAGCAGATGATGCAGAAAGAGCCCAAACATATGCGCGGGCAAGACAAGCATAAAGTGATGATATTAGGGATCAAGATCTGATGGCAACAGGGAAGGGAGAAAAAAGCTGGGTGTGGGAGGAGCGTTGTAGTTGAAACCAATAAGTGCAATTAGGTTTGTGTCACTTCCTACAGCCCAAGCAAGCTGTTTGTTGGTCATCTGTTAGAGGTGGCTGCCAAGATGCCATGTGCATTCCAAGATCCCTGGGTGCTGGCCCTTCCTATCTGCCAGGCTGAGAGAGGGACAATGGATGCCAGCTCTGGAAGTCCACTCAGGCATGTGTGGCCCACCTCTCTGGTATGCTCCTGGAAGCAAGGGTAGTTGGAATCAAGGAAATACAGCATGAGAAAGAAGTCTGAGCACCTGCTCATCGCTTTCCTTGCAATGGGGTTGAGAAGAAGCAGTTATAGGTGGATTGAATCAGGGGTTAATGGCTAGGCCAAAGGGAAGCCTGGTGCTCTCACCAACACACCAATGTCCATCTGTTGCTTAGCCCATCTGGGCATGCCCTGGGCAGGACCTGCTGCAGCTCAGAAAGCAGGAGCTTTTAGGGGACAGACTGCACCCTCAGGAATTGGCCTTGCCACTGCAGCCCACTTCAGACCTGACTTACTTCCTGCCTGATTAACTTTCCCATCTCCCACCTCAGCTCCTGCTGTAGCTGGTATGCCAATCTGCAAACCTGCTAATACTACAGTGCCCAGAAAAGTGGGTGCTCAAAAAATATTTGTTCATTTAAGAAAGTTATTAGCTAAGGCATCAACTAAATGCGCCTTTAAAAAATCTCCCTAGAAGGAGTGTCTCCAGATTCTTTGGAAATCTACCCACATAGCTAGCTTGAGTTTTTTAGGGGTCGGTAGCATATGTTTTTCTTTTAATGACAGTCAACAGTTTAATGATAGTCTCTAAACTTAATGCCAAGTGTAGGCTATGCATCAGGTTTACATGGTGGATTCAAACCTGGTCTGTGCTTCAGAGGGAGATGGCTGTGCACAGGGAAGTCATATACCACATTGTGATAAGTACCCATATGCCGTGGGCTTCCTGGAATTTCAGAATCCTGATCATACCTATGTCTGTCGAGATAAGTGAGTACCCCATCTCATCAGATGCAAGGTTGCTAATTATCAGAGAGGCCAGGTAGGCATTAGTCAGACTGTGAAGGATTTGAACTTCACCTGTGTTGAATGAGGACTAGGAAAAAGCAGTTGGGCCTGGGCATCAGAGATCACTGTGACTTTATAACAGATAAAGTCAGGGGGGTGAAGTGGTAGAAGTGAGAGTGAAATGAGGCTTGAGAAATGATTGGGAAGCAGAAGAATGATATGGCACGCCGCTTAGACTACCCATCAGAGTCTGGTGATGAAGGCAGACAAAGGAGTAATTTCTAGGGGAGGAAGGGTCAAGGAAATACTTTGCTTAGGATGGGGGAGGCCAGGCGTGGTGTCTCACACTTGAAATCCCAGCACTTTGGGAGGCCAAGGCAGGCAGATTCTTTGAGGCCGGGAGTTCAAGACCAGCCTGGCCAACATGGCAAAACACCATCTCCACTAAAAATATAAAAATTAGCCAGGTGTGGTGGCACACACCCATGATCTCATCTACTAGGGAGGCTGAGGCAGGAGAATCCCTTGAACCTGGGAGGCAGAGGTTGCTGTGAGCCGAGATGGCGCCACTGCACTCCAGCCTGGGTGAGAGAGCGAAACTCTGCCTCAAAAAAAAAAAAAAAGGATGGGGGGAAGCTTTATTCTGTAGGTGAGAAGTCAGTGGGCAAGAGGGGTTTATAGTAGTGAAGAGAGATGGGTACTAGATGGGTCCACATCCAAAAAGGAGATGGAAAAAAAATGAGATAAAAGCTTGAGTGGAAGCTTTACAACCTTGGAAGAAAGAGAAGAGTTATTAATTCATGTAAGATGAAAAATAAACATGAGGTAAGTAGAATTGAAGAGAGAGGGAAATAAGGGAATTTCTTCCTATTTCCTTAGCTCATCTGAGAGTTAGTCCATTTATACTGGGAGATTTTTGCTCTGGTCCCTTTGACAGGAGGTCCTGGATTAGTCTTGTTCGAGGAGGGACCCAAACAAGGTACTGATGAACAGATAGTCTTTCATGAAGGAGGCAGAGCACTGCCTATTTCCACCATTATGAGTTTTGGCTGAACTCAACTGCTCTACACACTTAATTTTGGCTGTCATAGCTAAATTTGGGGTCTGCTCCCCACTTCTTTTTTAGTAGGATGCAGCTGGGGAAAGGCAGCAGGCAACCTCCTTCATCTCCAGTTTCCCACATGTCTGAGAATTCAACTTGGTGGCCATGCCAAGATATGCTGGCTCCATGCAAGGATGCCTTGGGACAGTGTCCCAGAGACTGACGGAGCTTCCACATTTGGCTCCCTCTTAGCCGTTACCATGAAGAGAGTCACAGAGCCCACAAAACTGCCACATATTTGAGGGCTTTCCAGTAGATTCAGTGGCCCTTTTGTGTTGGTGTCAATCCTTTAATGAGTTAATGCTGTGATCGAGCTCTAGCTTGAGCGTAGGGCCTCAGATTGAGGAGCAGCTGGGATGTTCCATGAAGATCGAGACCCGAGCTTCTGATTTTCAATAACTTTAAATGTTTAGGTATTTGCTGGTAGAATCTATGCTTAGATGGCTGTCGTCTTAAGCTTGATATGAACTCAGAGCTGTGATTGATGTCCTGTTGGGCACTGCCCTGATTTAATAACTAGCACGCCTGCCTTGGTTTCAGAATTCGGATCTGCTGAAGCTGCAGCCATCTCAGTTGGTGCTGGATCTCCAGCTCTCACCTGATGTTTCCAGAGAGTCACAGGAGCCTGTGAAGTAATGATAATAAAACCCAGAAAGGCAGCCGCTCATCTATTTAAGGAATACTTGTCGAGCACCACTGTCCACCAGGTGGTGGTGGAGGTGCTGGGTACAGCACTGATGGAGACGCTAGGAGCCAGAGCTCTGCCCACTAGGGGACCAGATGATAAACAAACAAATAAGTCAGGAAGATAATTATCCGATGGCGGCAGTTCGAGGCATGAGAATGGAAACAGTGTGCTGGGCTAGAAGTGACTCCTTTCCACTGAGTGGTTGGAGAGCAAGCGTTCACAGACAGGTAGTGGCTGCTGTCATGGCTCTAAGGTGGCCCTGAGCTTGGAATGTTTCAGAAGAGAAGGAAGGGCATTGGGTAGAGTGCAGACGGAATGCGGGGGGCGGGGAGCGGGGGTGGGGGCAGTGAAGATGTGCTCAGAGGGCTAGGCAGAATCAATTTCCGTAAGCAATGATAGAGTGCATTGGGCTCTTACTCTAAACTTGGGTTTGAAGCAGGGGAGGAACATCAAGATTCCTACTTTACAGTTTTTTAAAGATGACTTGGGTTAGCCGACCATGTCCCAGAGTTGGGGTGAGGGATGGAAGAGAGGGGTGGGAGAAGAATGGAAGCTCAATTTAGGAGACCCCTGTCCAGGTGAGAGAGCCTCGTGGCTTGAGCTAGGATGGTGCCAGCAGGATAAGGGGCAGAGGGTCTATTGCAGATGTGGACAGATTTGAGAATTGCTTGGGTGTAGAGTGGACACGATTTATTGATGGGCTTGGGAGCACTGCAGGAAAGAGTCATCAAGGAAAACTCCTGGGTTAGGGGCTTGAGCCGTTGAGTGAATGGGAATGCTGCTTACCACATAGGGACGCCCTGGGGAAGGGCAGATTCAAGGAGAAGAAGCAAGAGTTCTTTTCGGCTGTGTTACACGTGAAAGACCACTAGACACACAAGCAGAGATGCCAAGTAGGGGTCTGGACAACAATGCTGGATTTCACAAGTCAGATGATATCTGAGCATCCTTCAGATGAAATCACTGGAGCTCCACCCTGAATAGACATTCCGTCCTAAGGATGCTCAGAGTTGAGGCGGGCTGAAGTTATCTTACTCTTCTCCTGAAATCATCAGAGTTCTCGCTTTTGTTGAGGTGGGTCAATACAGACAGACTAAGCATCCTATATATGCCACTGCTCTTCTGAATCTTCATCCTGTATGTGAAACACGCCTTTTATGCAGTATTTTATGCCCCTGAAATCACTAATTTGTGGAATTGTGTGTGGAGCGGCTTTTGCTGTAATTTTAGCATTATGTGGGAAGTTTATGATGAATCAACACAAACTCCCATATAATACATGTTAGACATTTCTGCTCTAAAAGACTTCCAGCCACCCCACTAACAGGCCACCCCCAAGCTTATAGGCTCCCTTTTGTTCTCTCCTAAGTCACCCGAGTTCCCTTCACGCATCGCTGCTCTCCTCGGAGAAATTCAGCCACCGAACTCTAAGGTCCAGAGCAATTTAGTTCTTTCCTTTCCCAGGTTGAGCCTACTTTTGAATTTACACAGACTAATTAATGTGCTCTGCTAAACAATGGGCCACCGACTTCAGGTGTAACTTCCAGCAGCACAAAGAACTGGTAGAAGCTTACAATGATTCAGTCCTCTTTCATAGTCTCTGAGAAGCAGAGGCAGCAGTAAAAAGACTTATTTCTCACTTCTGTGAAGTCTGTCACCCCACCTTACAGAAGTGACTAGAGTTGGATTCACAGTACACAACGTTTGTTTCCTCTGTGTTAACCTAATGATAGTATAGCCACTCTCTTTTCCAAGAGCTCCTTTTTTTCCCCATGCACTGTGCCGAATGATTTCCGTATAGGATCTTATGCAATCCTACCACAACACTGTGCTATAGGACATCTTATGAGTCCATTTTGCAGATGAGGAGATTGAGGCTCAAAGAGGTTATACAGCCAGGGGCAGTGGAACCTGGGTGGGAGTCCAGCCCAATCTCTTAATGAAGCCACACCATGTCCCACAGGGATGTAGTCTGTAGATGCTCCCGCTGTGGGACTGTAGGCGTCATAATAATGTACTTCTTGGTGATAATTATGTGAAGACAATTGCCATGGTGATGATAGCTGAGACTTGATGCTTACCTAATAGGTATTTTTTCTAAGTGTTTTACACATGCTAACACGTTTGTATGCAAAACAATTCTATGAGGCAGGCTCTAGTATTATTATACCATTTTACAGCTAAGGAAACTGAGGACCAGAAATGTTAGGTAACTTTTCTAAGATCTCAGAGTGAAATGATTGGTGTAGGCTGGATTTGATCCCAGACAGTCTGGCTCCATGGGTCACACTGAGTGAGGTTGGCTGGAGCTAAGAGGATTGGGTGAGGAGGCAATACAACCCACTGCTCCGCCCCCAGTGCAGAGATGTCTTAGTCACGGCCCTGAGAATTGATAAACCATAACCAGAACAAGGTGGGCTTTTCTGGACAGTGTTTCCCTAAATGACTACCCCACCCCTGCCCTAAAAAACAGAGCAGCGTGGCTCACACCTGCAATCCCAGCACTTTGGGAGGCTGAGGCGGGTGGATCACCTGAGGTCAGGAGTTCCAGACCAGCCTGGCCAACATGGCGAAACCCCATCTGTACTAAAAAATACAAAAATTAGCCAGGCGTATTGGTGGGCGCCTGTAGTCCCAACTATTCTGGAGGCTGAAGCGGGGAGAATTGCTTGAACCCAGGAGGTGGGGGTTGTTGTGAGCCAAGATTGCACCACTGCACTCCAGCCTGGGCAACACAGCAAGACTCCATCTCAAAAAAAGAAAAAAGGCCGGGCATTGTGGCTCACGCCTGTAATCCTAGCACTTCGGGAGGCTTAGGCGGGTGGATCACCTGAGGTCAGGAGTTTGAGACCAGCCTGGCCAACATGGCAAAACCCCGTCTCTACTAAAAATACGAACATTAGCTGGGCGTGGTGGCACGTGCCTGTAATCTCAGCTACTCAGGAGGCTGAGGCAGGAGAAACGCTTGAACCTGGGAGGCAAAGGTTCAGTGAGCCGAGATTGTGCCATTGCATTCCAGCCTGGGTGACAGAGTGACTCTGTCTCAAACAACAACAACAACAAAAACCAGAACAGCACACTTTGTACGTACCTGGAGTAACTTGCAGTATGTTATTTGGGCACTTTAAAATTTTTATTGCTATTGTTGGAAGATGAAAAATCAGTTTCCATCTGACTGTTGCTTGCAAGTCATTTTCCCATATATTCTCCCATTTATACACAAAGAAATGGAGGCCCAGGGAGAGTAGGTAGTCTATCCTGACCCCTCCAGATCTAGATACACACACCTTCCCGGTACCCCAGGGTCCTCTCCTTGTCCCACCACGGGGCTTATTACAATGTATTCAAATTTCCTGGGTGACTCATCTATCCTCTTCTCTATACCAATGAGCTCCAGGAGGACCAGAAGAGTCTCTTATTCCCTGCTGGAGACCCTAGCCCAGTTCCTGACACACACTATAAAGTTTAATGCATATTTGTTGAATATGAAAAGGATTGAACCAACATGTGACCCCTCAGCAAATAAGTGGGAGAGCCCTGGTTGGCACCTTGGTTTCCATCACTGTCAACAACGATCTCCTTTGTTGAACTGGCCTCTTTTCTGCCCAGTACCACTAGGCAGGGGGCTGGAATGGGGCCAATGGTTGTGCCTGTTGGCAAGTTTGGAGCAAGGGTTACTCAGAGGCGTTGGTGTAGGTGAACATTTCCAGCTCTCTTCATCCTCTTCTCAGTTAAGACCCAAGCACAGAGCTACTAACTCGCTGCAGTCCCATTCAACCCCTCGTAGGGCTCTCTATGCCAATGTGAAAGGCACTCAGCAAGGTCACTCTGTGTGCCTTCCACCTGCTGTGAGTTTATCATTTGTTGTCGGCTGCCCTCCAGGTTCCCTGAGCCATGCCGTGTCCCCAAATCTCCTGACCCTCTGTAGCGTGCAGCAGATAACAAACAGCCTCTGTAAGCTGAGCAAAGGCCCCAGTTAAACACCTATGGCCTAGGGCAGTCAGAGTTCTCTATAGCTCAAAGTGGCAGGCAGAACTTCTGCAGACAAATTCCTGCTTCAGGTGGGCAGGTGGAGTAGGTGTGTTATTAAAGGAGGGAGGACCTTTGAATTTATACTCGTCTCTGTGTCCACGGGCACAAGGCAGCTCAAACTGAGCAGCCTCGGGTAACAGAGCAGAAATGAATCTTAGTTTTAGCATGCACTCCATGCCTGATACTATGCTAAGGGATTTACAGATGAATATTAACTCATTTGCTTACAAATGTTAGCAGTAGATCACACTTCCCAAATGCAATGTCATGTCGGAGAGGTTGAGTAAGATGTCTGGTGTCACATAGCTAGTTAGTAGCAGAGCTGGGAATGCCCAGTCTCATAGTTCACACTCCTCCTTACCACACTCCTGGGAAATCTATGGCCAAAGAATTGTGCAACTTGTGCATGAGAAATGAAAGGACTTACTAAAAAAGACAGACACTGTGGCTGTCAGGGAATTTATGGGTGCACTTATAGATGATTTTATTTATTGATCTGTTTATTTTTAGCATCCACTAGATGAAAACAGTGTAGACAGCACAGCAGGTGAAAAGATGACATGGTTTTTCACACATGTTAAATTAGTAACCATGGGCACTGAATGGCAAATTCCATTTCCCAAACCCTGGCCGGCTAGAAACTTTTCTGGGGGAAGTCTCTTCAATGAAACATTTATCAAGTGGTTTTGCTCTGTTGCAGATAATATTTTTTTTTCCTATGACTGGTCTTCCATCCAAATATTTAATTCCTTCCTGATTTTATAACTTGGATTTCCTAACTCATTCTGCCTAAGTCATGACCTGGAGTAATCGGAGATTCATATATGTTTGCTCCAAAATCTCACAGATAAGGGGAAATTATACAGGAAAATATCCATGTGTAATTGACACAAAACACATCTGCAGGAGGCAGGAGGTATAGCTGTCTGGTCATTCAGCCTCCATACTTTTTGTACTGAAAAGGGGAAAATGAGTAAGTACTTAGAGAGGAGACAGAGGGAAAGGGCTAGTTTCTAGGGTAAAGAGCTGTTGTGGGAAACATCTCATCTCACATATATCCCCTAGTTGGAATTTGTAGGACTGTACAAAGAGAGCCCAAGGGCTGGCCTCTCAGAGAGCTGGCAGGAGAGGGATGGCAACCCAGGCCGTGGGCCTTGCCTGAACCCTGCACAGTGGAGGCTCAAGGAGCCATTCACATCTGCCCACAGAGCCTACAATAAAGATCTATTTCAGAGAAAAAAAGCATACACACACACACACACACACTGAAAAGGTCTGGCAGGAGCAGAGCAGCTGCAGAAGGCAGCAAAGAACAGGCTGGCAATGGAGGTCGATAACCCGCACGGAGGAGGGGCAGGTGGGCAAGGGGGCTAGAAAGAACTCGTTCCCAGGGAAAGCAGAGAAAGTGGAGTGGTCTATTCCCAAGGAGGCCACAGCCTGCAGACAATGTGTAGATGTCACCATATGAAGCAGCAATCTCTTCTGAAAAAGCAGAGAGGAAATGTCCGCCAGGCTGATAAGAAAGGGGAGTTGGGGTCCTTCTGCAGAGCATAGAAGGATGGCTCCTTTTGGGGCTCCTGAGTGTGTTTGATGTGGGTTCCTGAGGCTGATGCCCCAGAGACCTCACCTTGGTTCTTCTGGGGCCACCCAAAGAGGTCCAGGCCTATCAATAAGAGGTGGCCATTCATTAGCTGCACAGGTCTAGTGATATTCAGTGAAGATTTCTCCCTTCTCTATTTTCCACTGACCGTCAGTCCCAGAAACCACTTGACCTCCAATGTCTGGGATCTTCCCAGAGACTAGTAAGAACAAATAACATTGACATCATTGAAACCTCACACTTCTCTATGTGACTCAGTTTCTGTCAGTACCAGGAAAACGATAAAGAATCGTCTTCTGGTCCAAAGCACCATCCATGTAAGTGTTTGCTGATGACTTTAGCTAGTGCCCGAGAGGCAGCAAACTCGGAGCTTGGTGAACACACATGGACCTGATCCAAGACCCCCAAGCCAGGGGAGGGATTCCAGGGGTAAGATAGGGGCGCTTGTAATTCCACCAGTTCTTTTTCTTTGGTTTTCTTTTGTTGTTTTCTATAGAATTGTAGGGTGGGAGAGGTTCAGGAGACAGGCCAGAAAACCACCGGCCAGTGCGTTTAACATCTGGTGTGGGGGAAACTCTTGGAAGTCAGCTCAGAGGATGTGGTGGGAAAACACCTGGCAGAGTGAGTGGGCTTCGACAGGGGGAAGCATGGATCCGGGATCGCGGAGGCCTTGCGGAACGAATCTGCTGGCTGCGCTGAGCTGTGGCTGCCCACGCGGAGGGCCGGCGTGGCTGGGACTCGCAGGCCCTGGCCTCCGACCTTGTTCCCCATCAGATACAGGGTGAGGGCCAGAGCGAGAGGCTTAGAGGGGGCGGCGGGGGTAGGGCAGGAAAGGCAGGGGTGCCTGGCAGAAGCCCTGGCTCCGGGAGTGGGAGTGGGGAATGGGAACATATACCTTGAAAGGGGCCCAGCGTGAACTCTCGGGACTCCCGGACAGTCTCCTCAGTCTGCGGAGGGTGGGCTTCAGAGACTTCCAAAAGAGTCTGATGGAAACGGTGTCCAAATGCAGACGTCACGCGGAAGGAGATGGTGCCGGGAATAATGGAGTGCACACAGGGTGAGCCGGCGGCCAAGATAACTTTGTGTCACCAAGGGCTCCAGAGGAAGCCTGTGGGAGCTGGGCTGAGTTACGGAGGGACAGGGAGCTGTCTGTCCCCGGGGCAGGGAGAGGAGGTGGGGGTTCGCAGAGAGGCTGATCACCAGCGCTCCTCTGCACACCTGAGGGAAGACAGGAAGCCCCAATGGGGCAACCAGAGCAGCCCAACAGAGCTTCCCTGCTGTGCAAGGGCAAGAGCCCTTTCATGGGGGGCACGTGTGTGTCCTAGGAGCTCACGACTAGACTGGATTTTAAGCACGTTAGGAAGAAGAGGAAAGAGGAGTCTTTCTTTCTTTTCTTTCTTTCTTTCCTTCCTTCCTTTCTTTCTCTTTCTTTTTCTTTTCTTTTCTTTCTTTTCTTCTTTCTCTTTTCTTCTTTCTTTCCTTTCTTCTTTCTTTCTCCTTCTTCTCTTTCTTCTTTCTTTCTCCTTCTTTTCTTTTCTTTTCTTTTCTTTTCTTTTCTTTCTTTCTTTCTTTCTTTTGAAATGGAATCTTGCTCTGTTGCCCAGCCTGGAGTGCGGTGGCGCCATCTCGGCTGACTGCAACCTCTGCCTTCCAAGTTCAAGCGATTCTCCCACCTCAGCTTCCCGAGTAGCTAGGATTACAGGTGCGTGCCATCACGCCTGGCTAATTTTTGTTTTTTTAGTGGAAACTTGCTTTCACTATATTGGCCAGGCTGGTCTCAAACTCCTGACCTCAGGTGATCTATCTGCCTCAGCCTCCCAAAGTGCTGGGATTACAGGTGTGAGCCACCACACCCGGCCAAGTCTTTCTTGAAGAAAGACCCTTAGGGTTAAGGACCCCACATGGGGATTCTAGTTTCTACATTTCCGTGGACTTCGGGCCTGCCTTCCATTCCCTTCAGAAGCAGGGCATCACCTTCTCTCTGGTGTCTGAACCTTCTGCTTTAAGCAAGAGTAAAGTTAGGCTTTTCCACAGAAAGGCCTCCCAAGTCTCTGTGGAAGGACTCACTGGGTGACCTGTTCATTTCCTAGGGTCCTTTGTGCATTAACTAAAATCCTTTCCATCAGTAAGTTCATTGCTGGGGGAAAGAATGAGGGTAAGCAGACTTCTTCAGGCCAGCAAGCTTTTCTTCTGGAACCTGGTGAATGTAGGAAGTCTAAGGGCTCGGCCCATGTCCACAAATGAACTGGAATTTTATGCCTTAGTATAACTAAATTCTATCACATAAAAATTGAATGCTGGTCTTTGCCAACACCACTTACTCTCTCTAGTCAGGCAGCAAGGTTGTTTTGAACTGGTTTCCTCTGAGCTGCCCAGGAGATGAGCTTATGTAGGGGGCAACAAAATAAGCAGAGATGGTCCTAGGACACCTATTTTTGCATAAGGAATAGACATTCTGAGGAGAGAAAGAGAAGATCAGGAAATGATCTTACGGATAACACAGGATTATTTCCCATGTTGGGGATTGGGTTGATTTCTACTAGTGGAAGTGGGGACGGGTACCCCAGATGGAGGAAAGCTAGGACACAGATGCACAGCACGAGCTCACATGGTTGCTCAGAGGACAGTGGATGGCCAGCCTGTCCATCTGTTGGATCTATTTAATGCATTTATGAGGATGAAGCCTGGGGATTTGGGCCAGGTTATCAGAATTCTCAAATATCAGACTAAAAACTGTCCTGAAGACATGGATACTCTATGTTAAGGCCTATTGAGCACCTACTGTGTGCCTCCCAACTGTTTTAAACACTTAATCTCTTCATTTAAAGATATCAAAACTCCATGCAGTAAGCACTTTAATAATAACCGTAACAATAATAAGGGAGAATCCTTGCAGGTTTGAGCAGAGAGCAGGTGAGAGGAAGAAATTGGCATATTCCTTCCCGAACTTTTATGGGCATTAGCTCCTTCGACACGCTCCAAATGTACGACTGTACACATGATTTCACTGAATCCTCATGGCAAGTCAATGAGGTGGATATTTTCTTAATTTCGCTCATGAAAACACCATTTGAGACTGGTTTAGTAAATTGCCAAATGCGGCCTCTGAGGATGTGTCCTTGAGTGTGAATTTATACCCAGTTCTGTCTCATTCCAAAGCCATGTTCTTTCTCAGTCCCCTTACTCTGATCCTGGTGTTTGCTCCCAAGGTCCCCTTCCTGTCCTTTCTTCTTTTCTTCATGTCTGTTGTATTTTGGGGGGTGCCGCTGCCTCTCTTATATAGATCAAATGATGCTCTTTCTCCCTATTCTGCCTGAAGCAGCTCAGTTTTATCTTGGACCCATGGTTGTGGGTAGCTGTCAAGGTCAATGGTGTGTCCTGCGAATGGGTGACTGGGATCCTCTGGTCTCCCCTTCTCCGGTTCACCCTGTGGTCCTCACAGGTGTTTCTCTTCCTGACCTCAAGACTTTCAGCATGGAGCTGCATCTCATGGCTCCAGTGCCCTGCAGCCTATGTCTTGGCCCAGAGTTCTGGTGCTGGAAGGGACAGCCTTTAGCACATTGTGCTCTGCGTGTTCTGGTGAGAACATGACATCACAGGGAGGGCTTGGGGGACAGAGTCAGATGCCAGGAATGAGAGGCCAAGGCAGCATTCCTGGGTAGTAGCTGGAAAGGAAGGGCCTCTGGGGAGATTGAGAGGTGGGATATGACCCTCATATGGGCACTTTGAAGAGGGTTTGTCACTGTCAGGCCAGAAGAGGCAGAGGAAGGAGGGGGCCCAGCAAGTTGTCAGAGGGACACATTCTCAGTCGGAGCCTGAGATTCATCTTTCAGCACCTAACTTCACAATTCCAGATGGCTCTCCTTGGGGAGTTCTTTTTCTCTTTATTCTTGGCTTGAGCAGTCACTGCTTAATGAGAGCCAGAGGCACTCTTGCCACGGGAAAGGCCAACAGAATATAGAGACCAGGAAGTGGGTATGAAAGGGCAGGCGTACTGTGGTAGGGAGGCTGATGTTGGGAGCCTGGGTGTTGGTTGGTGTCTGAGCTCATGGCAGTGGAGCACGGTGGGGTAGCACTGGGGAGCAGGGACACTTCTGAACTTCAGCCTCAGCTTCTGAACTTCCTGTGTCAGGAAACGTGAGCTGGAAATTGCCCCAGAACAGACAGTCCTCTGCTGATCCTCTCTCTTCACTGCTTCCAGAAACAGCAGGGTGTCTTATTTATATGTTCATCTTGGTGGGAACACAGTGTCTCGGTGTCCTAGACTGCTACCTCTAGCCTAAGGGTGCACACGTGCCCCAGAGTGGGACCTGCTGTTTGCTGAGCTTCTTCAGAGCTGACCACGGAGGCACTTTGTTTAGAAGTCTGGGGAGCCGGAGACTGAGGGTTAGGATGTGGGTCTCAGTACTTTCCTGGTTCAATACGATCTTGGTTCCTCGGGCCATTCTCGGAGCCAGGACATAAATAAGTCTGTTCTTAGGAACTTCCTGGCTCTTTTCCCATTCTCACTCATCTTTCCTTTCTTTTTGCCACTCCCCCAGATTCCCTTCTTCCTCCCTCTTTGCAGTGTTTTCCCTGCTAAAGTCTCTAGCAGTGCTTCAGGGGGAGTTTTAATTTATTTGCCCATTCATCATATAGTTAGTGGGTACCTACTTGGTCCCAGGCCCTGTGCTAGGCCCAGCCTACGAACTTGAGCAACACATGCCTTTTGACTTTTGGCCTTTTGACTTGTGCAACTGCCAGCACCCTTCAAAGCCTCTTTGTAAAAATGTCAAACTCTGAAAAGAATGTGTGAGGGAAGCCCTAATCCAGAGAAGGCCTAGGGACGAGGCATGGACTGGCCAGCAGAAAGATCCAGGTTCTTATTCTTAGGTAAAAAATCCTGAGCCAACCTGGCCCCAGGGCAGCAACAGGAACAATCAGGGCTGGTGGTCATTCAACCTGGAATCCATTCCCAAGTCATTGTTACCCCATTTGACTAATCATTTTTATTTTTTATTTTATTTATTTATTTTTGAGACGGAGTCTTGCTCTGTCACCCAGGCTGGAGTGCAGTGGCGCAATATCAGCTCACCACAATCTCTGCCTCCCAGGTTCAAGTGATTCTCCTGCTTCAGCCTCCCAAGTAGCTGGGATTATAAGCACATGGCACTGAGCGCGGATAATTTTTGTATTTTTAGCAGAGATGGGGTTTCACCATGTTGGCCAGGCTCGTCTTGAACTCCTGACCTCAAGTGATCCACCCACCTCGGCCTTCCAAAGTGTTGGGATTACAGGCGTGAGCCACCGCACCTGGCCTTGATTACTAATTTTTAAATTCTAGACCTCTAAAAAAATTCTGCAGAGTTTTTGTCTTAGATCTCCAGCCTTCAAAATGTCTTCTCTTAGAAAGGTCCTTTACAGGAAACCAGGAGAGAGATCCTCTTTTTTCTCCTAGTCTATAAATCATCCAGGGATGGCTCTGCAGGAGTGGTGGTTTGAATAGTTTAGCCATGCTCTACTCTTCTGTCCAGGTGGAGAACTGACTGGGTTGGCTGGAGACCCCTACAAAGGGCCTGTAGCTGGCCAGGGCACATGTTTGTCTGGCTATGCTCTTATGCAATACCTTATGCAATTAGCTCCTCTTGCTTGCCATTCATAGAAGGTGTGAGGTGAGACCCAGCCAGGAGGCCAGGAGAAAGTGTGAGGGCAGTTCTTTGAGGGCTGGCAGAAATTTATATCTTGAGCCCAGGCAGGGCCCTGCCCTCTTGGTGGTCTCCTTCCCCCTCAAAGGTTCAAAGCTGGCCCTCTTTCTCCCTCCTGCCACTTCAAACACCCAGAGTTGGAGCTCCCAGAATGTTATTCTTTTCCATTAAAGACATTCCATTTCATGTGTAATTAAATATGTGGTATTGAATTAATGTTTTCTTCTGAGCCTTTTTGGCAGCCAGAGACCCTAGGGTCTGGTTAGTGCAGAGAAAACACACGCTTCTCACAGATCCTCCCTTCCTCTCCCTGTTTCCTCTTCCCCCTTCTCTCCTGCCAAGAATCTCCCTCCTCCCTCCTCCCTCCTGCGTGTAGTCACGCTCAGGACTCACCTTGTAATGGGTGAGCCTGAGGTACTGGAAACTCTGTTTCTGGGTGGGGCAGCAAGGTCTTGGGTTTCTGCATTCTGGTGCTGGCTTTATCTTCAAATGTCATCCTGGTGGCTCACATTGAGCTTAGGTGGTGGCAATCAAGGGTAGGAAGAATAGGTTCCAGGATAAAGTGACACACTCTCTCTTTACAGATGTTATTGGTTTCTACCAAGTACTGATGCCAGTGCAGAAAGCAGAGCCTCTCTCTGAAGTAGGGGTTGCAGGGGTTGAAGGGGGCTGTCATGATTAAAGGATGTCAAGGTGGCACAGTCTGCTCAGCCCAGCCTTTAGAGTCCCACAGGACACCTCTAACAGCTAGGGGATCTTGGGCAAGTTACTTAACCACCTTGAGCTTCAGCCCCCTCATCTGTAGCACGGGGACAGCAACATGTTGTGTTTAAGAGAGTTGTAGGGCCGGGCATGGTGGCTGATGCCTGTAATCCTAGCACTTTGGGAGGCTGAGGCAGGTGAATTACCTGAGGTCGGGAGTTTGAGACCAGCCTGGCCAACATGGTGAAATGCCATCTCTACTAAAAGTACAAAAATTCACCAGGTGTGGTGGCACGCACCTGAAATCCCAGCTACTCAGAAGTCTGAGGCAGAATTGCTTGAACTTGTGTGGCGGAGGTTGCAGTGAGCCCAGATTGTGCCATTGCACTCCAGCCTGGGCGATAGAGCGAGATTCCATCTCAAAAAAAAAAAAGAACCCATGAAAGACAGAGCTGTAAAGATATCATGTGCTCAGCCTGGTATCTGGCTCAGGATAAGTGCTCAATTGATGGCAGTTATTTTTATTATTAATAAGGGCACAAAGGGATAACAATGAGCTAAAGGAGCAGTGCAGAGCGAGATGGAATCCACAAGGGAAAGATCTGTGAGGTCTCAGTGATGAGGACAGGAACTAGTTAGGAACTGAGTATCAACATGAGCCAGGGAAGAGGGGAGGGCAGGATGGTTAGGAGCTGCCACCAGGGGCCAGTCCTCAGGGCTGCTGGTGGTGGCAGGGGACTGCTTCTGAGCCTCTTAAGTCAACACCTTCAGAGAAGGACTGTCTCAGTCCTGTCCACACACATGGTCCCCAAGACGATAATTAGCCAAAGCACCGAGGTAGCAAACAAGTTTCTTTTAAGGCAATCTGAGTGTGACTGAGTGCACACACTCACCTTTGGGGACCGAATTTGCTGCTTGGCATACAGCAGGATAACTGTTATTTATAACCACCGACCCTGGGAAATCGGGTTTCTCTCTACTGATCAATACCAATCTTGAGTCGGTGGCTGTCTCTGCCTTTTGACGTCTTTATTCCACTGTCTGACCAACCTCCTCCCGCAAACTGTTTTGGCCTCTGAAGGAGGAGGAGGTCAGGCATGGTGGTGGCAGCCGTAGACGGAGCTGGTGACCCCTGAGCCAGGGCCAGCTTACTCCTGGGCAAGCTCGTGCCATTTTATTTTAGGAGAAAATCATCATCCTTCTCCACATTTCTTTCCAAGCCACGATTTTATTTGCAAGATAGGTATTGAGCTCCTAGTTGAAATGAAAATTGGAAAGGAAAGAAAAACATCTGTTAAATGTCTAATATATTTTAGATATTTTATATCATCTTTATTATCTAAAAATTTTAAATCATCCTCTGCACAGTTCTGCCAAGTCAACATCCATGTTCCCATTCTACAGATAAGGAACTAGAGGTGTGGAGAGGATAGGATTCAATTAGTAAGTAAGAGGGTCAGGATTTCAATAGAGATCTGTTTTTGTTTTTGTTTTTGTTTTTGTTTTTTTTTCCAGTCTTCACTCTTTCAGCAGTGCCATTTGGGGCAGATTTTTTGTTCCCTCTTCCTCCCTGGTCGCAGGGCTGAGCAGTTTATGCCTGCCACCTCCCTGCCCTCATTCTCCCAGAACAGGGAGGTGAAGCTGACAGTGGTCACCTCTGTGTCCAGCGATGTCAGTGTATCCAGCGGCTCTGTGTATACCTCCCCTCCCGCCCCACAGGGCAGCCAAGGGGAACAGAGGTAGGACAAGGGATAACCCCTGCCTGCCCACTGACCTCTCAGGGCTCTGAGGTTTTCTGTCCAGAGGTGACCAGTGACCTCAATGGATTAGAGATTCTGCTCTAGGTCACGCTTGCTGCAGGCTGGAAGACCTCCCAGAAGTGAATCCCACACATATGGAATAGTTATCTTGGTCCCCACTACAGAGAAAGAATTCTTGGAGCAGCCACTAAAACACAGAAATCTTGTTTCTGTTCTTGTGTCAGATGAACCGGTTGTCCTGTGGGAACAAGAAGATCTACAGGTGGCTTCCTCTGGTGGAACCCAGTTGGTGGCTGTCTCACAAAAAGGAATTAGGGAAAAGCCAGGCCAGAAGGTCCCAGGAACTCTTTTAATTTCCCAAAGAACCCTTCCCATTACATAGCAGCCTCCTGCTTTCTCCAGCAGCCCCTTTTTTGTCAGAGATTGGGAGGTCTTCCCACGGCCTGGGGTATTCATCCCCCTCCCTGCCTCCCCTTCCAGTGTCTCCATGTCTGAGCCTTGTGACCCAGACTCTGCTGGGCCAGCCAGCCAGGCAGTAAAAGGAGATTGATGCCCTCTCCTCTTAGGAAAATCCATCACTTTTTGGCCTGTGGGTCAGATAGCTTCACCAGAGGCAGCTCTGAACAGCACTGTGTGAGCTAAAAGCATGCAGAAGCAGGGACCCAAATAGACGCGTGGACGTCAGAAGTGAAACGGCTCACTCCAGTCATTCCCCAGGGCCTGAGCAGAGGCTCTTCCTCCCGCACTCTGTCCCCAGATACACTCTTCTCCCCAGGGCTTTGTCTGTTCTGTAAGGCTTCCAGCGGGGGCTCCTGCCCTTGCCCTTGGGAAGATGCTGTCATAGAATTCCAGGATGAGCAGAGTGAGGGAAAGTTGAGTAGTGGAAGATGGAGGGTTAAGCATCTGTGCACTGGATCATTTTAGTGGCCGTAAAGCTGGGAAGACAGAGCGAAGGCAGCCTAAGGTAAAGGAAAGAACACGGGTTTCGGAGTCATAAACAAGAGAGTCCTTCTTTGGCCTCATTTTACCTCTGTGAATTTGGCAAGTTACCCCCTGCCTCTGTTTTCTCACCTGTGAAAGGGGTGTAATAACACTTATCTCTCAGTCTCTCAGGGTTATGATGAGAATCAAGTGTTGAACACACAGTAGGTGTTGAATACATAGCGTGCAAGTTAATTCCCTTTGCCCTACTGTTTCCTCGGTAAGTTCAGTGAAAGAAGCTGCTCATATGGTATTCTGGAGTCTCCAGTCTTGTTGATGCATGGGGTTGTCCACATGGAAGTGATTTGCCTTATGTGTTTGGCCCAAATCCAGCCAGTCTCTGCCAAAACTCCCTGGTTACCTTGTGGAGCTTCTTATCCTCATCATGAGGAACCAGTCCTCTCCTGGAGGAGAATTTGTGGTCGAATAAAATCTGTGCTTATTTCCCATTCCTCCTTCAGCTCCTTCCCAGCACTCACTACCCTACCCAGGGCTAAGGACAGGTATTGGTGTCAGAATTCTTTCACCCTGAAGACAACAAGAATGAGCCAAGGCTATTTTCTTCTGAGCACCTGAGTATTTCCACATTCTGGAAAAAGTTCCATTTGCACATTTGGGGAAGACACTTTGGCCCACGGAGGCTTCTGCTTGGGCTTTTTCATGTGCTCACAGAGAGCAGATGAGCTTCCAGTAATATGGTCACTTGCCCTCTGCTACCTTCAAGGCTCACAGCTGTCACAGCTTCCCCACTCCTGCAACCAGGGGTTTGCAGCTGCTGCCAGGCTCTTCTGGGATGTTGAGGGAGGGCTGAGAAACCACTCCCTGGATGCTGCTCCCACTTGGCTTGTCTGAATCTCTCAGGGGTTGTGATTCTTGCTGCCGAGGGAGGGAGAGGAGAAGGACGGATTCCAAGATGTGACCAAGGCACAGCAGCTGAAAAACAGAGTCTGGTTCTCTTTAAAGTTCCTCCATTCCCATTTTGCACTAATTGTAGCTGGGAGTGAGTATTCTGAGTGGAGCTGGTGAGGTCTCCCAGCCCAGAGTTGTACTTAGGGACCCAGGAAAACCTATATTGTTTTGCCTTTTGTAGAGATGTTTCTAGAACATAAGAAGGCAAGAGAGGCATGATCTGCATTGCATGGATGGGTAGTTGGGCCTCTGAGAAGGGACTTGACTCAATCTAGGCCACACAGCTAAGGAGGGAAGGAGGACCTTTGAGCTAAGCCCAGGACGTCTCACCTTCTCCTGGGCTTCTGGAAGTGAGGCATGGCTAAACTGTTTATGAGCATGGTACTTGTTTAGGCCAAGTTGTAAAGGTAAACTTCTTCAGCTGGCTAATTTCCCACCCCACCAAAGAAGCCGTGTTCTAGTGATTCTCAAAGTGTGGTTCCTGCACCAGCAGCACCTGGGAACTTAGAAATGCATATTTTCAGGCCTCAACCTGGACCTACTAGATTGGAATCCCTGGTGGAGGAGCCCAGCAATCTGTTGTAACAAGCCGTCTAGGTGATTTTGACGCATTCTCAAGTTCTCCTATTACAATGCAGAGGAAAGGTGGGATTGGGGTGGAGTCTGGGGCCAAACGGTGCTCTTCCCCAAGTAACTTGGCAACCCTGCCATGTCCTGATGCTCTGAATCCCATGCCCAGCTCAGTCACCAGGTGGGGATGCCTGATTTGGCCCTCATTTCTCCTTTTTGTAAAATAATATCAATAATAATGAAAATGCCAAAACACAGCCTACATTTTGGAGGACTTAAAGGTTTACAAACTTCCATGCTCAGGTAATAGGTAAGTTAAACTCGTACTATTCTCCCCATACCCATTTTACAGGTGAGAAATCTGAGACCCAAGATTTCATTGTTGTTGTTTTTCTGTGAGGTGCATAAGCTTTTGGAGGATCCAGGTCTTGAAGCAAGCACCTGTGGCTTCCCAGGCCTTCCCAATCCTGGCGTGTTCAGAGATGTGGGCTTGACATTGTACAGCTGCCATCGTGAGCCCTGTCTTCACTCCCAGGCCGTGCCAGGACACTCACCTTGCAGAACCTATGTGTCATCCCTAGTCACCTGGGAATGATTAGGTAGCAGGAGCAGGTGGCCTCCCGAGAGAGGGCCTGACTTCCTATTTTCTCGCAGTGGGAGACTCTTTAGCCTTGCCCTCCAAGGTCAACAAATACCATTCCTCAGAGGCTGAGAAACAGAGACAGAAAGTGTGAAGAAGGGAACCAATTTTAATCCCCTCCCTGTAAAGACTGGGGCATAGCCCTGCAGTGTGTAGCAGCCGCATTGCAGCCTGTGGCTTGGGAGGAGCAGTCGCCAGCAGCTGTTAACGTGCAGGTCTGTCCTAGGGGGAGGAGAAAATAATAGTCTGTAAATGCTTCCTCTCGCAAATCCTTACTAGGCAGATCATCTGCGACACTGTGGGGATACCAAGGACTCTGATGGGAGGAAAAAGATTCCTGTAGTTTATTCTTAAAGGAATCCCCAAACCAACAAAACACTACCCCAAGGCTTCCAGCCATGCCCCTCTGTCCCTATTACATCTCCTCATTTATGGGGATGGTCTGCCATGGCCCAGGATCTGCAGCTTTCATTTCTCGACAAAGTCACTTGGGATAATCTGCTTTTTGGCTCAGCAATGCTCTTCATAATGTGAATACAGGTATTTAATGGGCTTCTGCCTGTTGAACAATTAATGTAAAGGTCAGTGAGTAATCTCCGGTTTGCTCTTTTCATGCCAGCCCACTGCTTGTATAACTCCTTCGTAGCATTCTTTCCAAATAGGTGGGAGGGCTGAGGTCACAGCTCTGCTTTCTCCAGGCACACAGACCTTAATTAGGTTGCTAAATTAGCAGAGGCAGGGGCAACCCTTCTCTCTGCACACACCCTCGTTCTTGGATGGACAGTGAACTTTCCTTTTGTGATCTCATTGGTCTTTCTCTCTTTCAGAGAAGGGTTGGCCAAGTAGGGGTTTCCCCCAGATAATCTTAGCTACCCGTTAGTAGTCTCTGACATGAACCAGGCACTGTGATGGGATCACTACAGCCTTTATGTTACCACAAAAACCAATGTGTCTTTGTGTGTGTGTGTGTGTGTGTGTGTGTGTGTGTGTGTGTGTGTATGTGTGTGTGCGTGCGTGTGTCTTGTCTTCTACGTCTTTACTTTGTCCTCAGCACTGGGCCAAGCTCTTTATATGGATTATCTCATTTAATCTTCACAAGAATTCAGCAAGGAAGTTGTTCTTGTTAATCCCATTTTACAGATGAGGAAATTGAGGCTCTGGAGCTGAATAACTTTCCCAAGCTCAAAAAACTAGTAATGGCGTGGACCCAGGATTCCAACCTGATTCTCAATCATACCCTGGAAAATTTGCTTTTCAAAGTATGACCAACAGCAGATGGACATGACCTGGGAGTTTGTTAGAAATGTAGATTCTCAGACCCACTGGATTAGAATCTTCATTTTGACAAAGATTCCCAGGGGATTCATGTGCACAAAACTGTGGAGACTGCTTTGTGCTATCTCCAACAACTCTGGCTAATGAATACCAGAATCCTGTGCATTAACTACTAACTCCATTTGCCAGCAGAGGATGCTGTGGTTTAGAGGGGTTAGGAGTTGTTCAGGGACAGCATCGAGATTTGATTCTGGCCCATACTCTCAAACCACAGAGGGATGTCAGTTTTTATGCTAAAGCTGGTGTGCTAGAGTTTGCCTTTGCCTGCTGTAGGCTCAGAACCAAGTTCTCCACGCTAGACCTCTGTACTCTTCTGTCTCCCTGTGTCACCAAACAAGGACTGATTTGCTGCCCTCCTCTTTGTCCCCATCCTACAGATGTGCAGCACATTAAGAGGAGAGACATCGTGCTGAAGCGAGAACTGGGTGAGGGAGCCTTTGGAAAGGTCTTCCTGGCCGAGTGCTACAACCTCAGCCCGACCAAGGACAAGATGCTTGTGGCTGTGAAGGTAAACCCCAGAGGCACGCCGGCACCAGGAGGAGGGCTGGCTGAGGGCCCAGGGAGGGAAGGAAAAGGCTCCCTCCATTTGAGAAGATAGTGCTCAATTGGCTTTCTCAGATGCAATCAAAGGACTTTGCTCCGAGGTCAATGAAGTTTCCTAGGGACCAAAACAACTTCCTTTGGCTTCCAAGGTCAAGGGCTGCAGCACTTAAGGGGGCTATGCCTGGGGAGCAAGTTTATTCTTGTAAATGACCCTGGTCCTTTTTTGGTGGCCCTGTGGTTACCTCTGTCCTAGGGCTGGCCCTCCACACTCCACCCTTCACCATGTAGTGGCTTTACAGGATGTGCTGTCTGTGCCTGGAAAGTCACATGGCCATTTCTTAGTAGTTGAGCTGTTGTAGAGCGGGCTAATTAAGGAGGACTGGGTAACCACTTCCCAAGGGCACAGAAGTCACTGAGAATAGATGTTGAGGGAGGGGGGTGCAGCAGGGAGGCAGGGGGTTAGCACTGGGAGAATAGTGAGTGAGGTTGGAGAAATTCTTAGGTACTTCCCATGGGTTTCAGGTTCAGACCCCAAGGGGCAGCATGCCTGGGAGAAACTTCCTCCTGGCAGCTGCTGGAGGGCTCCCTTAACCACAGGGCTTCTGTGTTGCCAAGACACATGGCAGATTTGCAGCAGGAGCTGAATTGCTTGGGGTAGGAGAGAAGGGGCTTTGCTACTACTAGTTGTCCTTCCAGACTCTTCCACCCAGCAGTCAACAGCTTCTCTTTGTAAACCAATATTGGACAAATCTTTGAACATGGTTAACATAAAAAGAGTCAAGTAGCCTCATGGAGGCACGCACAGATCTCTGGAGCCCTTCTCTGGAGTCTGGAGTGGCTTCATTGGGTGCACTGAGCAGGCTTCTGAGGCCAGTGTAGAGTCTGCAATGTCCTGAGATGTGGGCTGACCAATGCCAGAGATATGGCTCCCCATGAAGACATTCACCCAGACCTCAAAATGGTCCCATCCTTAGCATTGAGGGATCACAAATGCAGTTCTTGTTTCTGCAACTTTCGGGTCTCTGTATTCATAGTCTTGTGTATCTACAGATTGTTTCTGTCCACAGAGGGCAAATAGCCTCGAAGAATGAAGGCAATACAGTGCAGGCATAGCATGGGCATCAAAGAGCCTGGGTGCAAATCCCAGTTCTACCAGTGATAAGCTTTGGGACATTTCACAAAACACTCAACTTCTTTGGGCCTCAATTTCCTTATCTGTATAATAGCAATAATAATATCCCCTCCTTAGAATGTTGGGGATTAAATTACATAATGTGTCTAAAATTCTTAATGCACTTCTTGGGGCTTTTTATTGAGTAAAGACTCAATAAAAAGTAGTTGGCATTTGTTTCTATCATTATCATTGTCATTGATGTTGATATTACTGAATGTGCTTAGATACATGACATATGATCTGCCAAGCTTGCATTGACTATCTAGAATAGGAGTCACCAAACTTTTTCTCTAAAGGTAAATATTTTAGACTTTGAGGGCCTTATAACTCTCCATTGCAACTCTTCCCGTGTTGTTGGAAAGCAGCATAACAATACATTCACTAATGAGGGCGGGTATTTTCCAATAACTTTTTTTATTACCAAAATAAGCATAGTTTGCTGACCTCTGCTCTAGAAAATAAACAAGAGTACTGCATCCTAAAAGGCTAATGATTATTATTGCTATACATCCTGTAAATAAACTTGCTCAGTGTGCCTGCATAGACATGAGATGGTCAGATGAACAAGGGTGTCTTTAAACAGTTTGGAGCAGGGATGTAGAAAGGTTTCTAATGTTGACCCTAAACTTAGGATCTGCATTGCCCTGGCATTTTTAATATATAGGATGACACTAATCCACGGGGTGTTCCGGCATCCATCTGGGGACTGGAGAATGAACTGAACATTTTTGCACTTTCAGCAGAGAATGAAATGATGGCTGAAAACCCTAGGAAATGTTTCCCCGAGTGGTCTGGCATTAAGGGGCAGTACCCAGACCGAGTAATGCAGAAAATGTGTTTCTGTTTCCATCCTTTTAAAAGGATTTCCTTCTTTCCTTGGATCTGGAGGAGATGAACCGTCTGGGATTTTACACGTGTCACTCAGTGGATCTGCCTAGTGGTCAGCCTGGAAAAGATGCGTATCTCCTCCAGACAACATCTTGGAAGTGGTGTTTCCTGCTTCCTCCCCTCCTTAGATTCTACTTCTTTTTGCAAGACCCTTCCTTTTGAGTTAGTTCTCATGTTGATGCAGAGTAATTTTATACCTAAAGAACACATACAAGTATAACCCAAAATAAAGTTTTCCCAAATCAATTGGCAAGAATGTTTTGCCCAGCAGTTGCTATGGTACAAACAAAGAAGCAGAAACCACAGCCTATTTTTAAGGTGCTTACAGCCTGCTGGGGAGAGGGAGCAGGATTGCACAGGACATAATCTGCATATATGTGTAGTATAAGTGTGACATTAAAATAACCTCATGCGTGAGACTCTTAAATAAGTGGTGACACTCTGAAATCATCATTAGACAAATAGAACATTTACACAGCATTCAAACCCAGTCAACCCCCTTCCTTTGCAGAGGAGGGAATGAGATCCTTCTCCCCATTTTTCCTTTTTTTTTTTCTTCTCTGTCATTTCATACTCTGTCCTGGGTGAACCTCAGTGGTCTTCTAATTCATGAATTCTTCATGTGGTTTTATCTGGTCTAGAGCTTTTCCTGTCTGTGGAGGTTTTTGCTTTCACTTCAAAGACCATATCTTTTATTTCCAAGATATCTAATCGGTTCTTAATTTTGTTACCTTAATTTTATTTCTCCCCCTTCTTGTGGCATGCCTTCTTGTTTTCTTTAGAAAATGTATTTCTTCACTCCTTTTGAGCATTTACTTATTTAAAAATCTTTTTGAGCCATTCTAATAAAATTGATTTATCTTCAGGAAATTTATGTCCTGATTTTTGATAATATTAGTCATTTGGATTTAGCATTATATTTCTTCCTGCCCAGCACCCCTGGGCAGCTTTTGGGTTCCTTTTGGCTTGAAGGGTGTTTTGGTTTTTGTTTTGAGTAGTCACAATTTCTAGTTTCAATTACTTTAAATTGAAGCAGGAGCTTAAAACATTTGTGAAACAATCTGAGTGCAGAATCTCAGATTTTTACTATTTTCCCAATGTTTTAATGCTTTTTCCTTCCACTCTTAACAGTATTTTTAACCACTGACCTCTAGCAGGTTTTTTAAAAGCATTCATCCTAGCTTCCATAAAAACTCTCCAATCTACATTTATATTTCATTGGTTTCTAGAACATTTCATTACAGTAAGTAATTACATTAGCAGGTTTAGTTGTCATGAATGAGTTTGGGAACAATCACTGATGACTCTTGGTAAGCCCCTCTGTGGGAAAGAAGTATCTCCCTGGGTATCCAACTTGCAGGGAGTGTTCAGGATCTCATGTTCTGTAGAGATCATAAGGAGTGCCAACTAATCTGGGCTGTCATGTAGACACAGCTCAGTGGAGAGTTTTCTGGCAAAAGGAGGAGCAAAGGCCCTGGGGCAGAGAAAATCTTGGAGGGTACGGAAAGGCCATGAGACTGAAGTGTAATAAATGAGGCAGGAGGAGTGTGTGCAAGGACAGGAGGCAAAGAGAGATGGGGAGACCAGACCTTATAGAGTCCATGACTATGTTAAGGAGTTTGGATTTTATACTACAAACACTGGGAAGCCAATGGGCAGTTTTAAGCCAGGAAGACAGATGAGAGAGGGGTACCCCTGTATGTAATAACTACCCATCTTCTTTCCTGGTAAAGTTGTGTGAGACTCTCACCCAGAGGAAGTGGCAGTGGATTTTGAGTCACTAAAAGAAAGATGATTTTATAATGAAAGGAGGTTGATTGGTGTGCGTGCGTGCGTGTGTGTGTGTGTTTGACCACTTAGGACTTTGAACATTTAGGAATGTGTGTATATCATGTGTATATCATAAAAATGAATTTCAGGATATTAATGAAATCTGAAACTGAACATTCTTCGAAATATCTCCCCCTAAAAAAAAAAAAAGAAAGTAAGATGGAGGGCAGCAGGGTTTGGATGACCTGAAGATGCTGAATGACCCAGGAAGAGTTGGGAGCTGTCGAGAAGTTGTGTTCTTGCCATCTAGTGTATTTTTCTTCCATCCAAATAAACAGCCTTACTGAACCCTCTCCCCAAGGCAGAGTGGACATGACAGCTGATGCACGTAGAGGGGAAGATAAGAAAGGGAAATGTCCCCAAACTTTGGAAGAAAGGAGGGAGAGAAGAAGGGCAAATTCTAGCTCTCCTTTTTGTACTAAAGATACTATACAAACGCCTGAGCCAGGAGCCTCCCCAGCTTCAGAGACCTCTTGGCAAGATACATGTCTCTACACTGATAGTTGGTGGCTATGATAAATCGATTCTTTCCCATGCCACTGACTTGTGACCCATTTTGAGGTTTCCCAGACATGAAGATGTTAAATGTGGACCCCACGGAGAGGGGCCAGAGAGTCACCGGCCCTATTTTCCTCCTCATTATTCTCCTCCTGTCACCTCTGTTCTAATTGCATCAGTCCCTGGGGACGGGGCCACTGGCAGCTCCCAACCCTAGTTGCCATACCCTACATTTGGCCAATTAGGTAAGAACTTCAGGTTTGACTCAAGAGCTGGAAAGCCTACTTTGAAAGCACAGAGAAGGGATGTAGAAGACTGAAAGTAATGGTGGTTGCTTTGTGCCCATCTCCCAAATGAGGAACCCATCTCTGCCTCACAGTGCAGGGTGCCAGCCTGGGGGATGCTGGCTGGTGCTGCTCAAGAGCTGAGAACAGAAATATCCCAGGGCTGTCATTGACGTCCAGACTGTGGGAGAGAATGATTTAAAGAGATGGAGAGAGGCCATTTGGCTGGCCCCAAATTTGACCTACTTTTCCCTCTCATAAATCCAGCATTCACATAAATCTTTGTATTCTCCCATCCCACCCATGCTGGGTTCAGTTTTTTCCCCTTCTTCTTCTTCTTCTGCATGAAAATAAATAAACCACTCTGCATCATTCAATACCCATGACCCAGCCCATACAGCTCAAGGCTGCTGCTGGGAGCTGGGTCCCCAGAAGAGACTGTCTTTCACCATGACTCTCTGACTTCTCAAATGTCTTTGTTCTGGCTGTAGGTAGACATTACATCCTATTCGTTTATTGTTAGGTAGCTTCCCAGAGCAAGCAGCCAGATTTGAAGTGGAGAACACATAGAATGAGGTCTGGTAAAAATCAACAATGGGCTGATCACATGTCCTTGACCTATCCTCAAGCCTGGCATCTTTGCTGGGCTCAGCCACTCTGTTGGCAGCCAACATCCCACCCCTTTCCTGACCCTCTCTTCTATACTTCCATATCCTTTTATTCCTCTGCCCACCATTGTCTTGGGGACCTGCCTAGTGACTAATTTATCCCATAAATTAATTCAGGCAGGTGTGCTGGGCAGGAAAGTGTCCTGGGCTCCAGACTCAAGCTGTCACTTGTTACGTGATCTTTGGCCAGTTACTTCCCCATCCTGAACCCCAGTTATCTCATCTGTAAAACGGGAAAGTTACACTAGATAACTTTCGACTTTTTTGTCAGCCATAGATTAATTTAATCAAGCAGTATTTTTATGAAGCCTCCAAATTTTAAAAAGAATAGAAGGTGGTGCTGGTTGAAGTTGAAGGGGGCTTGATCTCTGGCTGGAAGACCACACCTCCACTTGATGACCTTAGAGGCATTGCTACTGAACTTTGGGGCACTGTGAGGCCCACCAGGAGAGTACTGAGGTCCAGTCAAACTCTAAGTGTCTGTCATTTAATTAGTGTGAATGTGAGCTGATTCCTGGACAGGCTCAGCCTCAGTTTCTCCAACTCCAGAAATGAGCAGGTAGGAGTAGATGATGTCTAGGGCCCTTTTCATACTAAAAGTCCATCATTTCTGGTGTGTGCTAAGGGCTGAGAGGTTTGATGGACCCTCCCCAGATACACCTCTTTTGGCATATTCACACTACTGCAGTTCTAGAACCAAGGAAGCCCTACAGATTTCAGATAATGGGCCTGCAGGGACAGGAGAAAGAACTCTGGTGAGGGAGACATTTTGGCACTTGCATGATCTATAGGAGAGGTCAGTCATCCTGAAAAAGCCAGATGCCTAGCAGAGAGAATGCAAACCAATCTCTAGTCTGTCTAGATTGTCACTCCCCTGAAAATGGTGAGCCAATATTACACTCACTTCCTCATTACCTTGTGTTGTGTCTATTGAGATTGCTAAAGTGTGTCAGTTGAAACAACTCAATGTTTGGCCCCATTTGCCTTCTGGCCTCATAGGGAGGGTGGAGAGGCTGGAGAAATCGGGGCGCCCACCTGCATAAGCTGCTTATCATGCAGAAAGGGCCTCTCCTCTTCACAGACCATTTTCCATCTGGCCAGCATTGCTGGGCCCATGGCAGTGCCCTAACCAAGGTCCTTCAGATGTGCTCAAAGGCTTCATCTTTGGCCTTGTAGTCCCCTTCTGGTGCTAGGAAATCCACATGCACAACTTACACTCTACCTGGGTATATTCATCTTCCTGGGCCCTACAGGAAGTGGCCTGGTTTGCACCTCTTTCTCATACTTGAGTTTTCACCCTGACGGAGGCTGAATGGTGGCATTCTGGTGGCCCCCAGATGCTCCTTTCCATCCTGCACTAGGACTTTGAAGGACTCTGCCTGGCCCTGAGTGTATCTGAGATTTCTGTCCACTAACTGCCATTCCCGTAGCTGCCGCCCCACTCTTCCCACCCTATTGCTTCCTCCAAACCCCTATTGGGAGAACACAGGTGTCTTCCAGAGGTCAAAGTGCTCACTCCCCTCTGCAAATGTAGATACCTTCACAATCTAAAAGCAAGGACTCCAAAAGACAAGGATATTTTATTGTGTTGCCTGCCCAGTTTCCAACAGGCTATGAGCATGTGACTAATTCACAAAGCTAAAGTATTGGGGCAGTGGTTTTCACACTGTTTATTCCAGCTGTGGGACAGTTTCCTCAAAGAAAACCTTAGGAGCAGGGGCTTTTGCCAGGCTTTCCTCCTCACAGCCCCTCCAGCTGCCATGTACACTCACCTGCGGAAGCCCAGGGCTCTGTGAAGAACAGAGCTTGAAATCACTGGAGAGTGCATGGGATGTGGATGTCAGAAAGTGGGTTTCTATTTCTGCAGGGATGAAAATGCTGGAGAAGGAAAGAGTCAGGCCTTATAGTTGAGATTGAGCTTCATTGTCTTTAAATTCCATTTAGATTCATATTTATTGGTAACCCAGTGGTGTGTGGGGCCAGTTTCTTTCCAGGAGTAGAAAAGACAGCCCCTTGCCCTGTAGTTGTTAAACACCTGTGTCCTGCATTGTTCCTAGGCCCTGAAGGATCCCACCCTGGCTGCCCGGAAGGATTTCCAGAGGGAGGCCGAGCTGCTCACCAACCTGCAGCATGAGCACATTGTCAAGTTCTATGGAGTGTGTGGAGATGGGGACCCCCTCATCATGGTTTTTGAATACATGAAGCATGGAGACCTGAATAAGTTCCTCAGGTAAGCAAGGATTGTCTTCCCCTGCACCTGACCCCAGTCCCACCGAACCCTTGGGGTTTTCCCTGGAGCCAGAAATTATACTACCCCCTCTAAACACTTTCCTCTCAGGATGAGAAATCAGATGAACACATTCATTCTTATACATGATCTCCTTAGCAGCCAGATTCAGGCCTTTGTCCCCGGTTTGTAGGGAAAACAAGTTGAGGATACTATGATAAGTATCCTATACTATTCTTCCTCATTCCAAAATGGACAGGGTCTGGAATAGGTCCAGAAGGAGTCTGGAAGCCCCACAGCCTGTGGCTTACAACTCCAAGATTCTAGGGCCACCCTTCTCTGATGTTGCAAATAGCTTTCTCCCTTTGTGCCTTAAGTTTCTCACTTGCAAAGTGAGGCTAGTATCTTACACCCCTCCTGGAAACCTTCCTGCTAGAGACTTTTTGATGATGAGTAAGAAGGTCCAAGGTTACAATTCATCAGGTGGCAGAGATGGTTGAAACAAAAAGGGGACCGATTTTCTTCAGGCTAATTCTAGAACTGTGCAGTACAGTGTCCACCTATGGCCACTTAAATTTAGATTTACATTAATTAAAGTTCAATAAGGTTTAAAAATTCAGTCGCACTAGTTCCTTGGTTGCAGTAGCCATATTTCAACTACTTGTTAGTCACATGTGGCTAGTTTTTACCATACAGGGAAGCACAGTATAAACGTTTCCATCAATAGAAAGTTCTATTGGATAGTACTATTCTAAAAAGAAAGGATTTGTTGTAAGAAGCGTTTCTCCGAGTCTAGAACAAGATCATCTGGACTTCGAGGGCTCTTAATGTAACTGGTAAGAGACTGGAACGCCAGCCAGAAGTTCTGGATGAAGTTTCAAGGGTGGCTCTCCCTTCCCAAGAGAAGACAGCATCTAGTGCAGAGTTAGGACTTCTCTGCCTTCTGCAGATGCCACTTCCAAACAGTGCCCAGATGTGGAAGGGACAGCCGTGTGAAGGTCTTTGGAACCCAAGGCCCCAGGAAGCAGGTTAAACATACAGGCCCTGAATACTTAGGGTGTGGCCTCTGCGACCACCACAATTTGAATCTCATTGAACTCTGTGGCTGAGGATAAGATTTCCAAAGTTCAAATGTAAATTATAGAAGGCTCTAGCCCACTCACCAAAAACTGCTAAGCATCCTCTTGAAGTGGGACATTCAATAGGGTGTCGTGGTTTTGAGGGGCAAAGAAATGAGTTAGTACCAGGCAATGGAATGGAGGACTCTCTGGAGCTCTGCTTATGAGTCAGGTTTCTATAAAGATGGCCCTAAAGGAAATGAAAGCATCTGTGGGATGTTCTAAGCCTTCTAAACCTGGATTCACAATGAAATGGATTTCTTTCCTGGAGAACTTTGTCTTTAGCATAAGACAGATTTGGGTTCATATCTTGGATTTGTCACATCTTAGTTGCAAATTGGAGCAAGTTATTAAATCTTAATTTTCTCTCCTAGAAAACACGACTATTAATAACTGCTTCACGGGGTTGTTGCTATGAGTATTAAATGACTATATGTATAATGCTTAGACAAGTTTTGCAAGTAGTTCAGTGATCAGCCAATGGTAGCTGCTATTGAAGTTATTACTATTACTATTTTATGAGAATTGTGAACCATGGTAGCTTCTAATCTAGGCATCACTCTTTCTCAATATTCGGGATAGCCCTCACCTTGTCCTTTTGTTCCCCTGGGGCCCAAAGGGCATGCCCTACTTTTCACCACACCCTATCCTTACATTCAGCAGTATCTCCAGCCCCAAGAGCCACCAGCAGGGTTAAAGAAAGCTCCTAGGTGCCTCTGCACTACTGTCATACATGATAAAAGGGAAGAGAAAGAAGATAGTAGGAGGGAAATAAAGAGTGAGAGCCTAGAGTAAAGATAAGGAGTGGAAGAAGCAGAAAGTAAGAAGAAAAGAAAAAGGAGTACAGAAGAAACAGAAAGAAGTGTATAAGGTGAGGGGCAGTGCCAGTGCCTTGCCTTCTCCATGGCAGACAGCATGGGGAATGCATGCATGTGAGTACAGTTCTACAAGGACTTGCTGACACTCTGAAGACCTCTGTGTCTCTATGGGATCCCTTCCTGAAGACAGCATGGGGGAGTCTCTCTAAATCAAGGCTCGACAGTCTTCCTGGGGCAATTTTGCAGCAAAATCTGAACTTTAGCCTCCATTACTGACCAGATTCCCAGTAGGTTCCATTAATCTGTCTTCCTAGGCTCTATCAGTCGAGGGTGAGCTTCTAAAGAATTCTCTGAGAACAGAAGCTCTTAGCAACAGGCCGCACCAACCCTTCCTGGGAGGCGTCCTGTTGGCTGTTCTCACAAACACAGCCTCCATAACCCGCAGGCCAACCCTGCCTGCTCTCACATCTCCATATTGGTGGTGTTGAGAGGCAGGCTGGAGTGCACTCTCCAGGCAGACAGAAGGGAGGGCTTCTCTGCTGACCCCTCTTCCTTGTGAGCTGATGCAGCCTTCCTCCTTCTGAGGAGTGAGGTAGGCAGAGCCCACCGGAGATAATAAAAGGGATGTGCTCCCACTTAATGGTGCTTTTCGGAGGAAATCAGAGAAGCAGTAAAGCAGGCAGAGGCCTTGCTGTACACCAGGGCTCCTTGGTCCACAACTTCATAAATAAGGGCCCTGGGTGTGGTTACGGCTCATTGGGCTTTCTAGAGAAAAGAGTGAATGCTAAAAGTGACTGATATGATCAGGCAAGGTGTTAGAATAACAAATCCGGGCTTGATTTGGGATGGAATGGGTTCTGGGGGTACCCCAGACCCATGCTTCAAGGTCAGAGGCTCTCTCCACTGTGCACTGCTATGGCCATAAGTTACCCAGTGCTAAGCAGTGTGGTGGAGTGGTTAGGAGTGTCCCAGTGCCACTGAGCATGGACTGCCAGCATCAGCCCTGGGAGCTAGTGGGAAATGCAAATGAGCAAGCTCACCTAGCCAATCAGAATCCTAGGGGGCAGGGCCAGGGAATCTTGGAACAAGCACTCCCAATGTTCCTTTTAGAAGCTCACTTTTTACAGTCACATGTCTGGTTTCAGATCCTACTTCCTGATTTCCCATATGGCCATTCTGGACCTCTGGGACTTTGGCTGAGCAATCTCATCATTTTGTGCCTCAATTTCTTTATTTCAAAATTGGGGTGGGAAAATTGAGTGAATTACAATATTTAAAACAATCAGAGCATATAGTAAGGGCTATGGCAGAGTTATTTGTTGTTTTGCTAATTATTCTATAATAGACATCTAGCACCTGTGAAAATCCTAGGAAGCAGTGGAATATTAAAAAGAGTAGGTTTATTCCCTCTTCCATTTGAGTATGTCTGCTCTCATCTTAGCCAGAATCTGGTTGTGGAGTTTCACCCGTACCCACACGTACATAATCTAATTTGGAGCAGATAAAAATAAGCCATAGGCAGGATGGAAAGGGAAATTTTATTTATTTCTGTGGGGCATTCCAGAGGGCAGGGACCCAGGAAGGCCTTTCTCCTTGATCTCCTGATTTCTCTCTGCCCCCTCTCTTCTCCCCACGCTCTTGCAGGGCCCATGGGCCAGATGCAATGATCCTTGTGGATGGACAGCCACGCCAGGCCAAGGGTGAGCTGGGGCTCTCCCAAATGCTCCACATTGCCAGTCAGATCGCCTCGGGTATGGTGTACCTGGCCTCCCAGCACTTTGTGCACCGAGACCTGGCCACCAGGAACTGCCTGGTTGGAGCGAATCTGCTAGTGAAGATTGGGGACTTCGGCATGTCCAGAGATGTCTACAGCACGGATTATTACAGGGTAAGGTGACTTTCCCAGCTGCAGGACTCAGCCACAGAGCTAGCGCCTTGCTTACATGTCTTTTTCATTGTCCATTAACCGTGTCACTCTGGCACACACATATACACACCCATGCCCAGACATGCACTCAACAGTTATCTTTTGACCTCTCTTGCATCTTGACATACCTGTTTATTATGTTCTCAATTGCCCACTCCTTCTTTCTTCTTGGACATTTAACTGAACTGTAATCTGTACATTGCAATAACATATGCATTGTGTTCTTACGTGCTTCAATACTCATTCTTCATGTAAACATACTCATACATGTATATGTATGTGCCCAAACACACACACAGACACACCCAACTTGATACTACATTTAATGTCTCCCTACCCAGTCCCAGATCTAGCCTCACCCATGACACATTTTATTCTCTGAAATTATCTTGTGATTATGTAAGAATTATCTTGTTTCCAAAAGTAGATCTTGATGAGAAGAGGAAACCTAAGTAAAGTAACAAAGATGGCTAATATATTGCTGAGCATTATCCAAATGGGCTGGAACAGATGAGGAAAGGAAGCATGTTATCTGTTGCCAACTTTGGAGAGAGGACAGGTTAGATCTTAGAAAAGCTTTCTGATTGTGAGAAGATCCATCCTGCTCAGTTTTACCTTCATATAGTCATCTGCTTTACATTAACAAGAGTCTTATTTTGCTCCTAGAATCTTTTTTTTTTCCCTAAGTCTTTGGGAATCTTTTTTTCCATGGATTATTGACTGATTCTGATAGTGTTATTATTTCCAGGGAAAGGATGAATGGCCATGAGTGTCACTTATCTCAGCAAGGGGAAGTATGAGTGCAACCTGAGACACAGAGATAACTTCTGCAAACTGAGTGAGGGCAGATTGCTAAAAAATACAGAAGATCCAAGGCTGGGAGCGGTGGCTCATGCCTGTAATCCCAGCACTTTGGGAGGCTGAGGTGGGTGGATCACGAGGTCAGGAGTTCAAGATCAGCCTAGCCAACATGGTAAAACCCTGTCTGTACTAAAAAATACAAAAATTAGCTGGGTGTGGTGGCATGTGCCTGTAGTCCCAGCTACTCGGGAGGCTGAAGCAGGAGAATTGCTTGAACCTGGGAGGTGGAGGTTGCGGTGAGCCAAGATCACACCACTGCACTCCAGCCTGGGTGACAGAGCGAGACTGTCAAAAAAAACCCAAAAAAAACAAAAAAACAGAAAATCTATTTTTGGGACATCAAAGGGAAGAGGAGTTTGGATAGACGTTATAAGGAGAGTGTGGGACAATGTTTTGGAGGTCAAGGGATGTCATATTCCTTTTCAGCTGTTATAACAAATACCACAAATGGGATAGGTTACAAAAAACTGAAGTTTATTTCTCATGGTTCTGGAGGATGGGAATTCCAAGATCAAGGTGCAAACAAATTAATTGTCTGGTAAAGGTCTGCTTCCTCATTTATAGATGGCCATCTTCTTGCTGTGTCTTCTCCATATGGCAGAAGGGTTAAGAGATCTCTCTGGCATCTCTTCCATATGAATGCATTGCCCTCATAACCTAGTCACTTCCCAAAGGCCTCATGTCCTAACACCATTACCTTGGGGCTGTTTCAACATATGAATTTGGGGGGTACACAAACATTCAGTCTATTGCCAGGATCATGGCAGCCATTTGTCTCATCTTTGGAGAAATGAGTGATCATACCGTGAGTCAAATAGATATGATTGTCCTGTTTACCTGAGCATAGTGGACCAGAGGCTGGGAATTTGAGGTGTGTGCAGGTCAGTTCTATCTTGATGTTCCTGATGGCCTAAATGAGATCACTCAGACGTTAAAACAGATCAGTCAAGACACTTCATTTTAGCAATAGGTTGGAGAAAAATGGAATGTTTGAGAAATGACCTTAGTTGTTAGAAAGTGACTTGTTTGTTGTGCAACCAAAGAATGGCAGATGATGTACCGTTGTGAGAGAATATAAGACAAAGCATTGAGTGTCCACGGCAAGCTGGGCAGCCTCACACGCCACCTGTCCTGTCCAGTATTCCCAGGTATGGAAAAGGGGACATGATGTGGCAGTAGTCATAGACCGATGGTCAGGGCAGACCTTCCAGAAAATATCAAAGAGGAGTCTTTCTTTAGTGTCTAGACCATATTTTTCATTCATTTCCAAGAGAGGCATTGGTGTGGTTACTAAGAGGGGGATGGGTCATAGATTTCTTAGAGTCTGGCTGGAGCTGGCATCATTTAATTGCCTTTCCACTTTGTTTAATGGGGTTTGCTGGTCTGTCTGACTGTGCTCAGATCTATGTTGGTGTTGATGAAAACAAGGGATGGCTCATTGTTTTTCTCTGTGAAAGGCAGATGTTTGATTATGCCAAGCTGATAACTACTGACTTCACTGGAGTCTCAGGAAACTATGTCTGACCAGAATGTGCTAACTGGCCCTTCAAACTTGCTTCTAGATGTGCTGTTAATATTTATTGAAACTAGTTTAAAAGAGGAAAAACAAAAAATAAAAAGATCACATCCCCAATTGATATTTCTTTGTCCTTGCCTTAACAACTGTGAACTGTTGCTCTTTATGCCTAAAAGGGCTACAAGGAATACATCTATCTAATTTCTGTAGGTGCCAGGGTAGATTAGAATTTAAGGAAGGGAGAGTGAGGTGGGAAAATGTACACACTACAGGTAACCTCAATTCCTTCTTCATGAGTTCTAAGGGCGATGTTAGCCAAGGCCAGCTAGCTCGAAATGTATGTTTTTGGTCCCAAGGAAGTTTGAACAAAAAAGGATAACTCTTACTGTAAAAACACAGCACACCATTGGAAATCTGTGTATTCTACTGATGAGACATTTAAAGACCAGCTTGTGGCATATCTTCATGTTCACTTACTCACAGTGTCCTAATGTATACACCACTCCTCATTCCCTACTTTTCTGTAAAATGAAAGGCAGAAGTAGATTTGCCTGAAGTCACATCACAATGAACCCTGAAGTCTTATTATCCATATTGGAAGACATTGGAATGACAATGGAATTCTTGGATTTAGGCCTAATCTTACCTGTGTTCACATCCTAATGTGCAACCACCATTAGCAACCATATAACCTGAATGCATTTTCCTCTAACCTCTGTTCAATTTTTCTATTGTTAAAGTGAGAACAAAAATATTCACTCAACAGAGTTGTGTTGATGTTAAGCAAGTTAATTTGTATAAAGAGCCTGTCGTACAATACTTACTGGATAAACTCCTGTTTATATTATCTTACTAGTCCCCCTCACATCCAAGCCAAGACAACTCTGTGGATAATTTTATTTCCATATGCAATTCCTGGGACAGAGAGAGGGACTCCCTGACCACTAGAAGATAAACTGGATCATGCAGCTGCTCCAAAGGAGTAGAATCTTTACATTGACCACCTCAGGAAAATGTCTTTCTTAAGGTTTCAACATGTATGGAAATACTGCTCATGAATCCTAGAGCTAAGTCCACATTTGGGTGATTTATGTAAAACTTTTTTGTTCAGTATACATCGGCTAAGGCCTTGGGGGAATGCTCTGATTTGTCAGATCGCGAGAATACTGTGAAGGATTCTCTCTATGAGCTGATACCCCCAGACAGGTTTGTACCTCTCTGCTATCACTGATTACTGAACTCATTTGGGCCTAAGAGTTTGTTGGCTTCTTATGCCTAACACCACTAAGTGCAGATAATCCAGGCCTGTGTGTGTGTGTGTGTGTGTGTGTGCGTGTGCATACACGTGTGCTTGCCTGCCCAGTGCAGATTCCAGAATGTGCATATAAGGGCATGGGGAGAGATGGAGATAAACTCCTCCTTATAGTCTTTCTTTTTCATTTTTAATTTGTTAAAACGAAGAGGCACCATCTGGCTCATGCATAAGTGGTATACAGATGATTTACAAAGGTGAACTGCCTAATTTCCTGTTACACATTTAGAGAGAGAAAACAAATGTTCCCACACCAGAGCACCAGAGCGATTTGTTCTCTCTTCTTAAGACATTCACAATGACAAACACCTTTTCCTTCTGTGAATCACTGACTCAATGCTTCCAAGATTACCTTTACACTGGCTTTGACAAGGGTAGGCTTTGGGTACCATTATATCTTTCTAAGAACATCAGAGAACACTAAGAGATTGATAGTCAAATCTAGTATTAAAGTTTTGAATGTCCTGAAGGGGAGAAGGTTGAGATTTCAGAATACAGAGGTTTTCAGATGTTTTGATTTGGGGAGAGGAGTCAATACACTGAGATCAGGGAGGAATGGAATGAGGAGGGAATGGGATCCTACTAATGTAGAACTCCAGGAGTGTTCCTTTCTGTTCATCCTGCTGTCCTGTGTGCTGTCCTGTGTGACAGTACCTGGCACTTGTTAGGCACCTAATAAAAGTATGAATGAATGAAGTCAGAAAGGGAATTTAGAATTAGGAAATAGGTCATTCCAGACCAAGAGAAACCTAGATAGATAACCAGATGCTCACTTAGGGGAGGTGAGCCTTTGGAGATGATGTGGAATGCAGCTGCAGGCAGCAGGAGCAAGTCTTATCTAATCAAGCAGTGCATTATCCTGGGAGACAGTTCAGAAGAGGCAAATGAGTGATAGTCTGAGTCAAGGATGACCCACTTCAGGTTCTGGTAGAAGACAGAACAGAGTGTCTAGGACATGATGGGGTAAGTATGCTAATATGCTGTGTGTTTATGACACACAGGTGTGGGTCATAAACAGGTCTGGCAGCAGGTAGTAAGGCACTGGATTCTAAGCTGGAGATTCTGGGTCAGGGTTCCCAGAAACTCCTAGAAAGACAGTAACAGTAATCCTTAGGAAGTGGGAATCATTTAGAACAAGCCAACCTTACTGGAAGAATATTTGATTTTAGGGATGTCTTGGTGTCCCCATAGCAGATGAAAAGTTGTAAGCTCTTGGACCCACACTGCCTTGGTTTGATCTCTGCTCCTATAATTCCTGACTGTATGACCTTCGGCAAGTTACTTGCCCTTTCTGTGTCTTCAACTGTAAAATGGAGCCAACATCCCCTATCACACGCATTTTCTGTAAGGACTAAGAGTTAAGAAATATAAAGCTCTTAGGATGATAAATAATAAATATTAATTATTGTCTTAGTCTGTTCTGTGTTGCTATAACAGAATACCACAGAATGGGTAATTTATTAAAGAAAGAGATTTATTTCTTATGGTTCTGGAGGCTAGGCAGTTCAAGATCGAGGGGCCTCATCTGGTGAGGGCCTTCTTGCTGTGTCATAACATGGCAGAAGACATCACATGGCAAAAGACCAAGAATGGGCCAAACTTGCTTTTATAGTAAACCCGCTCTTGTGATAACAAACCCACTCTCATGATAACGACATTAATCCATTCATGAGAGCAGAGCTGTCATGATTAATCACCTCTTAAAGGTCTCACCTCTCAACACTGTTGCACTGGGGTTAAGTTTTCAACAGAGGATCTTTGGAGGACACTTTCAAATCCTAGCAATTATTGGAGCTAAAATATGAATGCTTTCTCCAGTTCCAAAATGGACAAGGCTTACCTAGATATATTAGTTAAGGTAGGCCAACTGCTGTATCAAATAGATACTCAGATATATAATGGTTCCAACACAAATAGAAGCTCATTTCTAGGTCACATAACAGTATGAGTAGGTGAATTCACTGGAGGAGTAGTCCTCTGCTACACCATCATTCAGGCTCATGGAGCTCTACCCTTTTCCTTGTGTGGGGTCCTTGGTCATGCTAGGCATCTATCTATGTCCCAACCAGCTAAAAGGAGAAACTGACATGAAGGAATGTGTGTGGGATGTTGTTAATAGACCTGGCCTGAAAGTGGGGACTAATCACTTTCTCTCATGGCAAGAACCCAGTTATATGACCTTCCTATTTAAAAAGGTGGCTGAGAAATGGAACATAGCTGTGTCCCACATAGAAGAGAAAAAACATGAATTGTACTTCATAGCTGGCAATCTCTGCCAGAGTTAAGGATGAAGAAAAACTACATTGTTTTTCAACATTCCATCCCAGCAGCAAATCATCCCATATCCATTGATTTATCAGGAAAGATAGGCCAAGCCATTCTTACTTTGTATTGCTACTCTGAATGTGGAGAGAGTTATTTTGCAAGACCCCCTTTTCTATTCTCCTTGCAAACTCTTGGTGTCCCATGCTTTTGTAAGCAATGGAAGAGCTTGGTCCCACCTGCCATCTTGGTGCTTTGATTCATCCTCCAGGAAAGCAGAAGAGTAAATTCAAGAAACTACATCCTATGAATTGGGTGGGGGAAAGAAACAATGTTCCAAATCAAAGGGAATGTAAGTTAATAGATAAGAAAACACATCTAGAAGAAAAACAGAGAAGAAATACAAATTAGAGCAACTTCTATTCCAAATCCATGGTAGTAAAGGAGGAATCCAGAGTATGTCAAAATTCTAACTGAAGCCATCCAGTATTGTCTAAAGAAGGGTTACATCCTTGACTAAAAGCCTGTATTGTTTTCCACCAGCAGGTCAAAGGATGGGCTTCAGAAACTCTAAGACTTCCTAAAATTATATGAGTAATATTGAGTGGGGTGTTGTATTTCATTTTTTGTTTTTTGAAGGTTCAGGGCTTTTAAGAGGATCCTAAAGATATTTATGGCCCATTGACTTTACTGAAATGAATTTCCCAGCATGTCAGTCCTGAGAGAGCAAGACAGAGATCCAGGGACTGTACCAATATGAGAGCTCTGGAGGGCAGCCCCCTCATTAGTTTAATGGGGGGACCTGAGGTGCAGCAAAGCTGAGGCTTTATCAGATGCTCTCTAAGGTGCCTTCCAGTTTTATGATCAACAAGAACATTGACTGATTACTCAGTCGCCAGAGCTGAGAGCCTGAGGCTCCTCTAAGTCTTTTTGACCAGTTAGTTCTTGCCTTCAAGTCGGGAGAAACTCTCAGATGAAAGTCAAGTGGTTGGCAGTGTACTGAAGAGAGCCAGTGGTCTATGAGATAACGTGGTTTTAGGTAATTTTAAAGGTAAAAACAAAAGCTAATGATGGTAATTTGAGGCAACTGAGTTTTAGGATCACGGGGTTCCACCATGCTTTCTGCTCTTCGTTGGAACTTTGGGAATCTCATTTAATAAGTGGCACCTCTCTTCTCTGCCCAGATGATGTGTTTGAGCCCACTGAGGCTGAGAAGCCAGGCAGATGAAGATTATAAAGTACACTTGAATAATGATAGAATTCTTACTGATGGTGATTTCAGTGTGCAGCAACAATAGTTTTTTTTTTTTTTTTTAATACCAAGTCCCCTAATCTTTATAGCAAGATTAGGCATTCCAGCTCAGTCATAGCAGACTGGGAATATTGCAGACTTTGCTCTGCAGAGTCAGCAGTTTTGCTGTTCATTGCTCCTCTTTGTAGGGAGAAGATACTCATCAGAAAAGGGAAGGGGTTGTGGCCCCATGCGCAGTCCCCAAAATCAGACAAGTTTTTCTCCCAAGAGGTGAGATTAAGACTGGAGAGCTCTCTGCATTAGACCTGTTACTCCAATAAGGTGTCCCTGTAGTTGGAAGCCTGAAACAGTGCAAAGAGGAAGGGGTCCATCACAAGTCTATTCATGTCCACATAGGCAAGCAGTTGCCAGCTACACTCAGAATCATATAGTTCCTTCCTCTGAGGCCAGGAGTAGGGAGGCTTGACCCCTAGCTTAACTGGTGATAAAGGATTAGCAGCTAGGCATACTGGTTCTTGAGGGATGCTGACCCTGTTTGGAGAAGGCTTATCCAGATTTATCCCTTTGGTTTTAGCCATTAGGTACTCCTAAGTAGACCCAGGCACCAATGAAGAAGTGATGCTGGCTGTCAGGAGATGAGGGTCTTGTACTGGTTGTCCAGTGACCAGACTCTGTTTATTGTGTTTGATTCTTCCTTTGCTGTTTTTGAAATATCATAATCATTCTTTAACCATCGTCCTATTTATATAGAGGAGAATAATGGAGGAGCGTTGTATTCCATTCCCGAGGAAGTGGTTTTCCCAAATTTTTATAATAAAATTTTACTTGAGAGTAATTTTAGATGTACAGAAAAGTTGCAAAAATAGTGTAGAGAATTCCCATATATCCTTCACTCAGTTTTTCCTCCTGTTGGCATCGTATGGAACCAGGGTACCTTGGCAAAAAATAAGAAATTAACAGTGACACAAATTATTAACTAAACTACAGACTTTGTTTGGATTTTACCAGCTTTTCCACTAATGCACATTTTACTGTCTCAGGATTCACTCTGCGATACCAAACCAGTCTTACTGAAGGGCAGTGGAACTACCGTGGTCAAAGCAGGGGTGAGGGGATGGATCCCCCATTGCCCACAGTCTCTCCTTTGATACCCTATGCCCTCGATGCACCCTTAGGAGCCTCCAGGATTCCACAGTTCAATTTTCTGCAACAGAGATAGGTGGGCTATAAGACGCCCTCCTGCAAAACCAGTCCCAGAGGTGCTGAGAAACCCTATTTTGTGAGCAAATTATAACTCCAGATTCTTACAAGAATCTTTTAGAACTGTGCAGTCTGGGGCAGCCATCTTCATATAGCAAGTGGACAGGGCTGGAGTTACTGTTCTCTGCTGGAGTTTAGGAGTCTAGAGGAAGGTATGGGATCTTCTTAAATTTCCAGCCCTAAACCATGCGTTTGTTCTCTTCTTCAGCTTTGGGAGAGGGTGCTTTGTGCTAATCAGGAGACGTGGCCACAGACTGGAGAGACTTCCAAGTGGGGCTCAGAGCTTTAGTTACCTGAGCATCTGCTGTAGGACTGGGTGTCGTGATATGCACATCTCAGGTGAATTTTGAAAAACAACTTAAATGCTAAGACCTATTAAGTTGTACAAAGCTGCTGAGGGAATGAACACAGAAGGAGGTGTGTGGGATACATTTCTGCTAATTATAAGTATTACAACCTTATTTCCTTGATTAAAGCCAGTGGATCTGCACACTAATTATCTACAAAATATCAGTCACTTTGGAATACAAAAGTCTGTTGAGGGACAGGGCTGAGATTTAGGACATCTTGGTCTCAGTGCCAGTTCTGTGTCCAGGCTCCAAATCAGAGATTTCACTTTCATCTCTAAAATCTGGAGTTTGGATTCCAGCCATATGATCTCTTTGGGGTTTTGCCTTCTGTTGAACTAAGTTCTGTGTGTAATAATAAGTGAGAAGAAGACTTGATTTTTTTAGGATAGGAGGGGGACATGGCCAAAGGTATAATAATAACGTCAAAGTTGTCTTAACCGGTCTGTACTGTTGCTTTGACCCTAGACCATAGCTCTTCCACATCTCAGCCCCCTTTTTTCCTTCCTGATAAAATAAAAAAACAAACTCCAGTTTTGAAGCAGACTCTTCTACATTACCTGGATCTAGTTTAGTGACTGAAGTTTAATTTCTGCTCCACCCTCTCCTTCTTCTTTGAGATATTGAGGATAATTGTCCAAGATTCACCCTGGTGGGTAGAAGAATTACCTGAACAGAATTTCTTTGTATTTTTCCAAGGATGAGGATTATCTAATTATTGCTATTATCTTTGCACTCCCATACCTGCACCCTTTCTAGACCATTTTATACTTTATTTCAATATGGTGGTAATGTTGGGGACATCTACCTGCAACTCAGGCATTCTGAAAAGTATAGAACTGAATACAGAAAAGAATCTGGTATTTTCCACCCTGGGACACTCTGGCAATCTGGAGAGAAGATGACGTGGAGAGGGCATGATGACCAGGAGGTTGAGGTGCAAAGAACCGGGCTCTAACAATGAAGTGATGAAGTTATTTTGTGAATTCTCCCTACAGTGGCCTGAGGATATTAGTCCTGGGAAGTGCCCTCCCATTTTTGTTTTTGGGCTCTTGGCAGCCAGTGACAAATGTGGGAACTAGAATGCAGGAGTAGAAGCCAAGAAGCCTAGATTCAGTCTCTCTGCCATGACTCCTGACGTGGAACAGATCCCTTTCTTGCCCAGGACCTGAGTTTCTCATTTGTAAAGTGGACATTTCTCATCTTTCTTCTACACTGTTGTGAGGCTTTTCATGTTTTCCCAAGTACTGGCCACACCAATAGCATTATTGTCTGCCACTGCATGGAAACTAGGTTGAGAGTTTGTGGGATGTACTCAAGTTTCCTTTTTAGATACATCCATGGCTTTACTGCTTTTTTCCTGGACTGGGACTGAAAGAACTGAGTCCCAGTTCAGTCACTCAGTTTCTTTGATGACATTGTCTTTAGATCAGTGTTCTTAACCTCAACTCTAGTTAACACTTCCCTCTCATGAGGTTAAATTAGATGCTTAGTTTCCAAACACATTTGCACATTTGCTAACCCTGTCCATGTTGGTTTATTTCCTACCCTCATACCACATTCCCTAGCCATTAGCAAGATCCATGTGTGAGGGATGGGATTCAATTCAATTCCTTGTCCATGTGCTAAGATGAATAGAACACAAGGAAATAAAAATCTCATAGGGAATATAAGAACAGATAAAAATGTGTTGCTCTACCATAAGCCAAAGGGAGGCAAAATGTATAAAAGCCAGTTAAAAATGTCTAAAGCTTATCTAAGTAGAGGAATGGCATGGGTCTTGAGGGGTTGGTTGGCAGTCTGGATTAAATTTTATGAAGATATCTCCATCAGAGAGGTTAGCATGAGCAAAGTCATGGAGGAAGCTTGGAGGTAAGGAAACCAGAAGAATGATCTAGAACGGTGTGTGATTCAACTGGCCGAAACTAAGGATCTATGGAAGATGCATGGAAAGAAATGTTGGTAAAGGAAAGACCACCATGGCAGCTTTTGAAAGGCCAACTATTTTGGCTTAGGTAGTCAATGGACAGTCACAGAGGATTTGTCATCTGTTGAAGTGTGAATCAGGTCATGTGTAAGGACAATTCATAAGGCAGTGGCATGTGGGATAGATTGCTGGAAACTAAGACCATAAAGTCAGGCCATCGCACTGGCCCAGGAAAGAGGCAGTGAGATCCTGTGCCACAGTGGTAGCCATAGAGTATGGAAGAGAAGCCATTAGAATCCATGGGCTCAGGACTACAAACTGGAGACTGGCTGGTCCCACAGGCTCAAAGCCACTTGCAGTTTGTAAGGGGCAACTATGAAAACAAACAAACAAACAAAAAACACAAAAAAACACAAAAAAACAGTGAAATGGAGGGTCAGGATGTGTCTTCATCCATTTTGAGGTGCTATAAAAAACACTTGAGGCTATGTAATTTATAAAGAAAAGAGATTTAATTGGCTCATATCTCTGAAGACTGTGCAAGAAGCATGGTGCCAGCATCTGCTTCTGGTAAGGACCTCAGGAAGCTTCCAATCATGGCAAAGGAGGAGCAGGAGTGTCACACGGTGAGGGAGGGAGCAAGAGAGAGAGGAAGGAGTGGTGCCAGACTCTTTAATGATTAGATCTCATGGGAACTAAGATTAATAACTCACTTACTACCTGGAGAATGGCACCAGACCATTCCCTCAGGGATCCACCCCCATGATTCAAACGCCTCTCACCAGGCCCCACCTCCAACACTGGGGATCAGATTTCCACAAGAGATTTGGAGGTGACAAATGCCTAAATAAACCAGGATGGATTTTTAAATTGCATCTTTTAGGCCACCAAGTCCATTCTGCATCCTTAAAGTGTTAGAAACAACAGAGCAAATGCCAAATCATTCAATTTTAAAGAAATATGTAGCTGGAAGGAGCCTTAAATGTCATCTATTTCACCCTTGAGGGACCAGGCAGAATAGCATCAAAATCATCCCAGACAGATGGTTTGCTCACTCTATTCCAGTGCATCTTCTGGGATTCCACAGGTTTCCTTCCTTATTCCTTTCAGCTGTGGGAGAGGGAAGCTATTTTCAGTGAGAGATTTGTCTTTTTCTTTCTAATTATTAACATTCTTTAGAAGTGGGAAGTTCTCAGTTGTGTCTAGCAAGAATCCTACCTGCTACAAAGTATGTTTCATCCTATGTCCTTAGTGGAGATAAATGTGGTTTATATTATAAAACAGACATTATAAGACTCAGAAAAACTAAGAAGAACCTCAATGTGACCAAAATGGCCTTGTGGCCAGGTGTGGTGGTTTGTATCTGTAATCCCAGCACTTTGGGTGGCCCAGGCGGGGGGATCACTTGAGGTTAGGAGCTCGAGACCAGCTTGGCCAACATGGCGAAACCTTGTCTCTACTGAAAATATGAAAAATTAGCTGGGCATGGTGGTGCATACCTGTAGTCCCACATGCTTGGGGAGGCTGAGGCAGGAGAATCACTTGAACCCGGAAGGCAGAGGTTGCAGTGAGCTGAGATCACACCACTGCACTCCACCCTGAGTGATAGAGTGAGACTCTGTCTAAAAAAAAAAAAAAAAAAGCCTTGTGCTTTTCATAGGCAATTGGTTATATTTTATGCATTGTTTATATCTTGACTGGTGGGAAACCAGTGGAATAAAAATCTTTAGCCCCCTAATCCTGCCAAAAAATAATAACCTATTTCTGAGGGTGGTTTCTAGTTATCTCCTAAACTTAGTCTCTTCTCTCTGCAGTTTAGAAATCCAGTTGTTTTCTTCTCTCATTGAAGGTTGTGCAGGCATGAGGACTGATACTGGGGAAAAAAGACGGGGAAGATGCCCCATTAGAAAATTCTGAGATATTGAAGCATGCTTATATTGGATTCTGTCCTTGGGAAAGGAGAGGAAAAGGCTGAAGGAGACCATTGAATCTGGTGTTGAGTCATTCACGTCTCTCTACTCCTGTGGAGGGCCCTTATGGATATGTCATAACAGGATCTCCTTTTCCTTCCTCAAGTGCAAAAGGCCTTTTTTTTTTTTTTCTGAGACAAACTGAATATGTAACATAAAAAGATACATATATTTCCATACAGATACCTTCTTTACTAGCTGTAATTAAGATATTTGCAAGTAAAGAGAATGTTGTGTTCCCTTGACTTCCTCCTGGTAGGGAATTGTATTTCTCTCATAATCCTCATAGCCCAAGATTTTGTGATCTGTCTGTGTCTAAACGGAAGGAGGAGGAGGAGGAATCAGAAGACTGGGTCAATACAAAGCATCTGAAATTCAGAACTTCAAACACAGTTTTTACTCTCGGTTGTTTTTTTCTAGGCTTTGCTAATCCCAAAGAGCAAAGTTGGAGGTAGGAAAGTTGATAGCCCAAGAGCAGATGGGCCGAGCACCCACTGACATTGCAGTCAGGCAGATATTCAATTGAATCACTGAGCTTCTGCTGAGAGCTATTTGGCCTTAGGAAATATACTTAAATTCACTAAGACTTAGATTCCTCATCTGAAAAAAAAAACAATTTCTTCTTTTGTGCACATTAAATAAGATAAGTATTCAAATTGCCAGTACCCATTAGGCACCCAATAGATGGCTATTATTCTATGTAAAAGAATAAGGTAGAAATTATATATCGGAAATTTTAAACCATTTTAAGTTACAAGCCAAGGTTTTCCCTATGATGGATCTTTATTGCTGGATACTAAATTTAGAGAGGAGAAGAACCTACTCAAGAGAATTTAGGGAAATTTAAAATAAAAAAAGCCACCCACTCCTCCAGGACTGGTTTAGACATTTGAGTTGATCTGTTGGAAGCCCAGGAGGAAAGAGAAAACACTTTTAGGCATCTGCAGGAAGAGCTTTTCTATTGTGGAGTTAGTAGCTACAACCAGGAGCTAATTTTTATAACTGTGGACCAGGAATTCTGCAGTAGACACAGGTCTTCAGAATTAAAACCTCCTTCTCCAGATGTCCTTAGTGTGTGCTGTCCCTCATCATCCCAGAGAGAGAGCTTAGGGTGATGCACCTGTCCTGGAGCCTTGGGGATAGAGAAAAGACTGGCTTAAGTCCAGCTCTACCTCCTTTCTCCTTTCATTGGCTATGTGATGGTTACTGCTTATTATTATGCATAGCATGAAATATGCAAGTGTATATGCATATGCATAATGAATGTGCAAGTTCTTTGTAAACTGTTGGTTTGAGTGCTGGTGGTTTTGTCACCACCACCACCACCATCACCACCCCCATCACCAGCATCATCACCAACACCATCACCACCACCACCATCACCATCATCACCATCACCAACGCCACCATCACCGACATCATTACCAACACCACCAACACCATCACCAACACCATAGCCACCGCTGTTATCACCATTATAGTCTGTGCTTAGTAAATAACCATGTACACCCTGGAAAAATAAATTGAATCCATCAATGTTCCAAAGTTGACTGGTAGGTGGTGGTCTGTACTCCAGCTCTCCAACTCTGCCAATCATCACGACAATCTTGGTTGCCTTCCTCCATTGAGTCATGCTTTCCAGCCTCTTCAGCCAGCTTGGAACTTTGATTTGCAGCCCAGTTTGTTCTTGTAGTTGGTCATTTCCTTACCCAGTGGGTCAATCCCCAATTTCCTGATCTTTGTATTTATTTTTTCACATCCTGAGACACTTGGGTACATGTTTGTTCCATACCTCAATAAAGCATAAGTTCCCTTGAAGGCAAAGGAGCTCACCCACTTTTAGCACAGTGATTTCTACATTAATAATGCTTAGTAAAAGTTACTTAATTAAAAAATACATAATACTATATTAGATGTTTGTAATGGGAAAAGAATAATGTCCCCACTTGCCTAAATCTTCTTACATGAATCCTCATTGGTTCCCACTCACTGGGCACCAATGGTCAGTATGTGGGGACTCTGAGTATGTGTATCTGAAAGATGCACTGGTATTACCAAGGGAAAGCCAGCTGGATCTGATTCCCTGCCAATGGCCCTGACATCTGACATCTGCTTATCAGTGCAGAGGACTGGAGAAGGTCTCACAATAATTAAAATACCCATAAGAATGGAGTTAGCACCCAAAGGAAATTTATTATTGCACACAGAGAATCACATTATTCAAAGGCCATAGGATCAAAGCATTTGTTCTCAGTGAGCTAGTCCATGTGGGAAGCCGGATCATAATGTGAAAGTTGCTTAAAGAGGAAGAAATCAGGGCAAGGATGTTAGAAGAGTCAAATAATCAATGACATCCAGCTAAGAAAGCCTAACAACAGGGTTCCTGGCTTCTCAGCAGGTTCAGAAATACTCCATGTCTTTTGCCTGAATCCTCCTCTCTCCCTTGTCCAGAGCCAGGAAGGGATGAACATCTCCACCATCCAGTTCCAAGGCTCATTCTTTCCCAGGCCTCCAGGATCAGCCAGTGCCCCATCTGAGAGATACATTATTTCTTCATCTGTGTCAATCAGGGCACAATGCAGCCATGATAGCCTAAGAGCCACTCAAGATTTTTCAGACAAACTTGGATATACATCCATGTTTTCATTCATTTTCTGCTGATCGTAAAGAGGCCAATTGTATTTTCTTCATTTTCAAATGTTTGGGAGCCACTTTATTACAGCCCCTAATGCTTCCCATGTCACTGAATTGCTTTCACACCTAAAAATGAGTCCTTTTGTTGCTTGCAAATCTTATTGCCTTGATACCTAGTATTACATGCCCCAGGGAGGGTACATATTAATAGATTTCAAGTGCCTGTTCTGATTGACTGGTGATTGCCCAGAGTGGAGTGATGAGAAGAATTTGGTGGTTGCATCTAGGATCAGTGAAAAAGTGGTGATCAGCTGGTGACATCTCACATGAAAGTAGAAAAGAGGATTGGTGGCACTTGTGTCCTGTTCTGACACATGTCATCCTGAGCAGTGCTCTCAATTCAGGGATTCTGCTGGATCCTGTTAGGCATGCTCTAACCTTGGATTCACACAAGTGGAGGGATTCTAATGTGACATAGATATTGAGTTTATTGAGTGCACCTGTGTTGAAGGATCATATTCAGAGAAAGGGGTTTGCCAGGTGGATCTGCTTTACTGGGGCTAATTTCCTCATCACATAAATGAGACTAGCATCCCCAAATTCTGAATTATCTTCTACTGGCCTTTCCCTCACATTTCAACTAAATAGTTGGATTTTTTCTTCTTTTCTTACAACTTGTATATAGAAAAAGTGCCTTGTTTCTGGGTAGATTTGATTCCCCTTTACACACTGCCAAGGTGTTTAGTAGTCTAGATACAGCTTTCCCTGCCAGCTCTATGCCATCATCTCTGAGCCAACTTTTATCAATGTAGCAGCAGGATCTTGAAGCATATATATATATATATATATTTACTTTTTGAAAAGTTGAACAGCCCAAGATCAGGGTTTGCCGCTAGAGTTCTGCTCCCAAGCAGACGTTGATTCAATTATCAACATTCTCTGGATATGGTCTATGCATTTTTATTACTCCACCCAACTGTTTTGTAAGTATTCTATGAGAGACCTTGATAAACGTCTGGATGAAATTTGGGTAAGCATCTACACTGGCAATCTTGTGAAATCCTGACTAGAAATGAAGTTGGAGGTCATCTTTCAAACCCACTTATTTGACAGGTGAATACATTGAATGCCAGCCAGAGAGAGAGAGAGAGAGCAGAAGTCCCTCAAGACCACACACCTAGTTAGTGGTAGAGTGAAGACAAGGACATTCTTCTCCCTTCCTGTGAATTCAGTGCTCCTCTCTAACCACCATCAAAGTGCTATGAGATCAATGGGCTGGCATGATTCTCCCTATTTACAGACAAGTAAATTAAAGCTCAGAGAGATTAGTGATCATTCCCCAGACTGTACAATAAATGAGGGGTGGAATTGGGTTTGGTGTTCTGGTTAAGTTAGGTTTTTCAAGGGATGAGAGTTTACTTGTGAATAGAATGTTTAAAGAGCACACCAGTACAGCACAGTCTCCATGAGGTTAAGTAGAAGTGTGAGCTTGTAATAATTGAGTTCCATGATCTATTTTTCTAATAAGGCTTTGTGGCAAGGCCATTCAAGGCAAAGGAGGAAAACAGGATGACCCAAGCCTAGTCAACGCAGCAAGCAAAGATGATTTAATTTAGAGATTTTTGGCTCTCCAATATAATCTTAAAGCAACCAGCAGCAACGTGATTTGAGGTGATTGTAGTCTGTAAAATGTAACACAGATTCAGTGAAACTGAAGGGCGAGGAAGGAATATTAGAAGCAAGGGAGATGGTGCTCAGAGTTGAGGAGTATTGTCCTATTGCCTTGAAATGTGTTGCAAGAAGTAGTTGTTTTAATGTTTATTGTGAAAATGTATTCTCAAGAACTTTGATTGACACATAATCATTCACAGGAGCTTAGAAGTTCTTTAAGGGCAGTATTCATGCCTTATTTCACTGATTATATAACCCTTGTACCTAGGACTATACATGATATATGGTAGACACTTTCATAAATGTTCATTAAATGACATAAACCAGGAGACAGGTGTTCTTCTCAGCGAATGACTGATCTGAGATGATGCTCAAGGACCCTAATTTGGAACAGTCAGAGATCACAAAGCCAGGTTTCAGTACAGAGATGTATGGAAGGGTTGTCCTCCATTATTTTGGTGCAATGAGTGGGCTCTGCAATGTGTTCCTCACCCACAGGGGTGGAAAGATTGGAAAATGCTAGAGATAGTTGACACCTGAGGGTGGTGAAGCACAGTGCTGCAGGAAGTTACCCTTATTGTGTGAAAATGGAACAGACCATCCTACAAGATAGTGGGTTCTCCATCCCCAGTGGGTTTCTAGAAAATCCATAGAACCACATTATACAGATGCCTGTGCTGGACATGAGGTTTCAGAAGATGATCTCAAAGTTTTGCTTTTCTCTAATTCTGAGATCCTAAAAGCCAACTCTACAACAGAGATTGCTTAGATAAGTGCAAAGTGGTAGAGTAATTTAAGAACTCATAATTATGTACGTGCAAGGAACTGTGTCAAGTATATATTTTCATGATGCTATCAAATATTAAGCCAAATTCACCCTCTGCATATCTACACATTCACAGCCTGAATCCTTTCCCACTTTGCTCATATCTCAATACCTGTCACCTGCCCTGTCTCTTGTATCTCCCTGTGACTGTGTTTATCTTGCTCTGAAAGCTTTCTTGAGGCATTTCTCCCTCATTTCAACTCTAAAAATCCACAATCCATCCTACATTAAAGAAAAATCTTCATTTGACCTTTCTATCCCTTCTAACTTTGCCTGAATATTGAAATAAGTACTTTTCATCTTCTGTCTTAATTTTTTGGGCTTCTGATCTTACCACTGAATTGAATCTGCAGTTTTGGGGTCACTAATTATCTCTCACGACCAAATTTAAATTTCTTACTTCAAGTCTAACCCTTCTTGAACTATTTTTGAATGACATTATTAATAATTTACCCTTTCCCCTGCACCCCCTGCAACTGCCAATGCTGCATAGTATTCTTGTTGAATGCCTCAGTAATGCTTTGTTCCACAAGTTATAACCATTCCTGGTCATTCTTTCCCTGTTCCATTGGTTTCTCTCCTTCCTCTCATTTTAAGTTTGGGTGCTGCTATTTTAGACATCTGCTTTGCAAACCTCATGCACTCACATGGTTATAACCCCTTTTTACTTTTACACAGAATCTGTTTGAAATTTACATTTGCAGCCTCCACTTCTTCTCTCTTTGATTGCTTAATCTGTAAGCCTCCCCTGGAGAGTTCACTGGAGATTGAAACACGGCATGTTTTAAATAAAACTCACCATGGCCTCCTCCTGCTTCTCTGAGTGCTAGCACCTCAGCAACCGTTAGCATCCGTGAAAACTCTCTTGGGAGCTTCCCAAAGGGGAGCCATTTCTGAACCTGTCTCTTTATCACCAGCCTGCTATGTCTTTCCTTATAGCACCTCAGTGCCACTTTTTCTTTGCACGTTGGCAGGAGCTGCCCGGGTCCATGCCTGGTCAGTCCAAAACCTGAATCCGCGCACACACCTTCAGGCTTGGAGCTCTTCCCCCAGGGCTCCTCGAACTTCCTCATCCCTCCTGTTTTTTTGGAGCCTTGTGTGAGTAAATCTTCATTTCACTAAAATATAAATTTCTTGCCCTGGCCTACTGGGTTCTCAAGCCCCTGCCAGTCTCCTTCCTGACCTTCCACAAGAAGCCCCCTTGGCTCCATCCCAGCCAGTCTGTCCCCGGTGGCCCAGTGCCAGTTGCTTATTTCCACCTTTGCATGAGGCCCTCTGTGTTCATTTGTTCGGGCTGCCATGACAGTGCTCCACAGACTGGGGGCTTCAACAACAGAATCTGAGTTTCTCACTGCTCTGGAGGCTGGAAGTTCAAGACCAAGGTGCCAACAGGGTTCATTCATTCGGAGGCCTCGCTCTTTGTCTTGCACATGGCTGCCTGCTCACTGTGTCCCCACGTGGTCATCCGTCTGTGTGGTTTGTGTCCTAATCTCTTCTTATAAGGACCCCAGTCCTATTGGATTAGGGCCCACCCTACAGACCCCATTGAACCTTAGTTACCTCTTTTAAGGCTCTCTCTCCAAATACAGTCATATTCTGAAGAACTTGGGGTTAGGACTTCCCCATAATGAGCATGTGTTGGGGGGCACACAGTTCAGTCCATCACACCTCCTCTTCCCAACTGCCCATCTGTCCTTTCTTTCATCTCCCTCTTCATTCTTTCTCTCTGTTCGTCCCTCCCTGCCATCAGCACTCAGCAATCCCCATTTCATTGTCTTCACTGGATGGTCTTTTCAGCCTCACCCTATGAGTTTGTGCACAGGGACATGTTACTTCATGAATCTGCCTCTCCTCCAGGTCATTCCAGTGCTGCTTCTCTGCCTCTGACTCGATTGAGAGCAGGGACTGTGTCTCTTGTCTCTTGCACACAGCCCTTGACTTGGAAGCACTTGAGAAATGCCATTGCTAAGTTACTGTGAGTCCCTCCTCACACACCCCCCTCCTCTCACTTCTCAAGAGCCCTTTCAAGGGAAAGGCCTTGCTTAGGAGCTTTTTTCCTGAGTGGCGATGGAGAACACAAATGCTAACTCCATGGACAGCAAGGAGGAGGAGGGCTGAGGCTCCATGGTGGTGACATTCAGTGAGCTAACCTTTCTAAATCAGGAAGGAAAGGAGAGGGAATCTGGGTAGCCCTAAAAGCAGTGGTGAATTCAGGGATTTTCTGCGGGACACACTAAGAGCAATAATTCTCTCAGAAGCTTTGGAGAAAGTGCTGTTTCTTTGACCTAAGGGGTTGAAGATTCTAGATAGAACCCACTTCCTCTCCAAGCAGTAGGTTGGCTGGGAGGCTCCTGCTGGGAGTAGAACCAAGCTCGTGGAGGGAAGCCCATTGCGTCTTCATTTCCCACAGAGGAAGACAGCTGAGTGTCATGTGCTGGGAGTGGTGTCATGATGTGCTGGTGGAGCCCCGAGTGCCTTGTGTTTCTGGGCGGACTCCAGAGTAAGGGCCTTGAAGGTGGGTTGCTGCGGTCTTCCGCTGTCCTCCCTAATGATGCAGGACAAATGTTTGAGGCCGTGCCCAGGAGAGACACGCCATTCAGTTAAAGATCCCCCTGCTTTCCTCATGCTCCTCCTTTCATCCTTCCATGCTTCCTTCCTCTCCCTTCATCCCTTTTCTTCTCTCTCCCCCTCCCCACTCTCTCCCCTCATTCACTGTCAGGAAGGGCCATGCCAGAAGGGCCCATTCAGCGTGGTGTGGCAGCGGCAGAGGCTAGCAGCAACGGCAGCTTCCACAGTGAGTCTGGATTTGATTTCTGGGGCCAGGGGGCTGGGCAGGGCAGTCCACACCCAGACAGACAGCTTGCAGGCTTTGGAGAGGCACTTCCATGGGCTGGGGCCTGCTTCCAACCTCTTTTTCCTTGCCTCCCACCGTGGGGCATCATTTAACTTCCATGGAAGTTTCCTGCCAAAGCCATTGATGTGCTTGGGATGTCTCATGGGGAGACAGCATGGTGGGGGGTGGCGGGCCATAATCTGCTAAAATTAGGTGCACAGCCGGGAGAGCCGCTGGAGTTCACATGGCTGCCAGGGCTTCTGTCCAGACCTGTGCGTGTGGTGGAGGCTGAAGGCTCTGCATGGACGATGGTTTGGCTGCTTTCTTGCATTTCAGGAGGTGTGACCTTGAGTTTTGAGTACACTTTGGGTGCTTACACTCCATAGGAGACTCCCTGTAAGGAAATAAGAATGCCCTAATTGCACAGAGTAGAGGGTCTAAGAACTGGAGGTCTCCCCATTGACCTCAGATGAAGCGTGGTCTAACAGACCTGATGCTTAGGATGGTCACTACAGATCCTCTGTGACTGAGTCAGATCCCCCAGTGCTTGCAGGGAGGCTTTTACCCTCCCCATTTTAATTTCTATGGTAATTTCTGGCAGGGAGATGGACATACTGCAGAGTCAGTCGAAGTTCCATCTGTCTTACCTTGATCGTCAGACTGCATTGGATGGCTTCCTTCCACTTTTTGCTTGAGGGCTTTTTTCTTCTATTTGGGAAACGGTCCACTTGGGAAAACAGAACCACAGAATTCACCTACTCAGCCTTAAAGATCCATCCCAGACTAAGAAGACACAAGTTCTGCTTGCCATCTTGAGAGGCTTTCCACAGGCCAGAGGCTGCTTCCTAACACTGACAGGGCCTGCGGTAGTTAAGTCAGTTTTGAAGTGAGAAGCTTCTGGTTTCTAATATACAGTATTATCCTGACACTGCAGTCTTATGGGCAGGTGCATGGGAAGGAAGGCTTTTACAGTTTCATTCATTTCTCTCATAATTTGGTTAGGGAGGTAAATTAAGCATAGCCTCCCAGGTTCTCTCAGGATCAGTTTTATAGGTTTCTCTTCTTGACACTGCTCCTAATAACAGCATGAAAGTTTAAGATTTTCAGTACTAACAAGTGTGTATAGCTAGGGTATTTCAGAACAAACATGCTTGGCAGCCTTATGAGAATTTTGCAAGTAGAACCATTTTAGAAGATTAATCAATCTCTTCTCATGCTTTTAAAATATTGTATGTATTTCAGTCGCATCAGGTTCAAACTCTTGGTTTTAGGAACTGACAGGTTGCATTAAAATATCAAATTGGTCAAATTTATTAATTAATTTCAACAAATATTTAATATTAATCAACTGTGTATGTTTTATTGTCTAAAGTTGGACCCTTCTGAGAATGAAAAGGGAAGTTATTAATAATTAAATAGGAGCTACAGGCATAAATTTAGACCTTTCTTGGTAAATTGGGGCATGCAGTCATTTTATCCATGTATCCTGAGTTATTGTTGGTGCCAGTGATACAACTATGAGTAAAACATACAAAAATCGCTGCCCTTACTGAGGGAGATAAAAAAATAAAGATAAAGTAAAGTATATAGTAAATTAAGAGTGATAGGTTCTTAAGAGAGAAGGAAAGCAGAGAGGAGAAAAAGAAGTACTTGGTGGTAGTAATAGTGGTGGTGTTGGTGGTGGTAGTTAGTGTTGTGTGTGTGTGTAGTTTAGGTAGGGACGTCAAAGCAATTGCATTGCTTAAAGAATACGAAATATTTTAGTTTATTTAGTTTCTCCAAGGAGGGCTTTCATGACTCAGCTAAAACTTACTGTATGGATGAAATCATATCTGAAAATTCTGAGTCCAAATAAAGAAATACTCACAAACTTCATAATGACAGAAAGCAAAGAGAGAAAACCAGGTGGCTGTGGCACTGGAAGGATACCTTGTCTGCTTGATGGTCAGCACAGGTTTCATCTCCCTCTGACACCACTGAGACGGCATCAGAAAGTGAACATGGCTGTGGATTCATCTATTTGGGGAGCATCTTTGTAGAAAGTCCCTTAATCTCTGACTTGTGCTGGCCATTCAGAGCATCTTAAGGCCCTTCCTTCTCCCATCTGCCTTTCTGTGGGGTAACGGAAGGGCAGCTTACAGCTGCTGAACACCCGCTCTAGCCGGGCACCTTGATAGGGGCTTTGAGTAAATTAATTTGTTTAATTTATTCTGTTCTCATGAAGACATTATTATAGTTCCACTTTGAGGATGAGAACACTGATGTTTAAGCTCAGAAATAGAAAATAGTGGAGCCAGGATTTAAATCCAGGTTGAATTATGTCTGAAATTCTGCCTTTATCAGTTAGTCTCAGCATCTTTCCACAGATACCAGTTGGCAGGAAGTGGAAGTAAGAAAAGGACTCACTGGGTGACCCGAATGTCCCATGTGTGGGCTGATTTGCATGGCTGGATCAGGAGCAGTAGATGTGTTGGGGTGGTTGTCCATGTCTTTGCTGATTGCGCATGAAGGCACAGCAACTTCTGCTGCTTTGTTTTTTGAGTGTTGTCACTGGAAATGGGGATGGGCATGGGAAATTTTGGGGGCATGAGAGTAAATCTTCCTGTGTGGCTTCCATCCTCGGCTGAGGTGGAGGCTTAACTTCAGTGAGTCAGTGTTCCTGGGGCTCACGCACATTGGAAGGAGGGACCATGCATGGTGTCTATGTATAGATAATAGAGGTGGGGAGAATGCATGCAGAGTGCTGAGACTGAACAAAGGTTTTTCGACAGGGGTTTGAGCGAAGAGTTGAGTTTGAAGATAATCCTAAATTTCCTGTCTGTCTTTTGTGAATGGAATCCACAGACTGACCTCATCCAGTCTTAGGATGCTATTAGCAAGAAACAGGATGTCTCTGGACCACATCTCAGATATGACGGTTATATTTAACCTAAATATCACTGTGTAATGTTGCATTTATTTGTGGTATACTTTCATATATTTCTCAGAAAACAAATAGGTAACCTGTTGTTTTATGTATAATATGGTAACCTCCTGATAAGGTTATGTTTCAAGCAAATCACCATTTAGATGCGGAAGAGAGACCTGCTACAATAAAGTAAAGAATTACTTTGGGATGCCAATAACCCTATCCTTTTGTGATAAAGGAGAAGATTTTCTACCTGTAATGCTATATTTTCCTTGGAGTTTTAGAGCATATTTATCCCAGGGTCTCAATGCATGTCAAGGCAATGTCTCTTAGTTTCACAACATGTGTCATAGGGGTAGAGAGAAGCCATTACTCTTGTCATTTGGCAAGGATTTTCTTTTTCATTACATTGTTACCATCACAGAAATATACTCCAAGCACTGGGATGTCCCTCGCTGTGGTCTTCTAACTATTGGGTAGGGTTACCTCATCACGTTTTGGTTCTTTACTGCTTTTAGGGACCCTTGTCTAGTTTCCTCTGTCATTTTGATACTTGAGGGCTGAGGAGGAAAGCATCATTCATCTTCCTCCGTAGGATACTCCACTTTCACTTATCTGAGTTCTCCCTCTGGTAGAAACAAATAAGCAAGCAAATTAGCTTTTCTTCTAAAATATTAACGCATCTCAACACAGTTGGCTTCTCTCTTCTGCATATGTGTGCTCTGTGGAGTCCCAGCTGGGAATCAGGGTAAAGATGAGAAGTGTCTGGTTATATTTCAAACTGACAAGGATAGTCATTCTTTTTCTGGTTACATATGGGCCGCCCTGCCACTCACACATACAAGATATGTCTTAATTCCAGAAGGGCTTAGCTGAAGCTTAAAAGAATAATACCCATGCCTTAGACACAAGTCTGCAAGGGCACCTGGTCATGAGTGTGCCTCGGTCTGGGAATCTGCTTAGAGACTTGGTCATAGATGCATCCTTTACAGCAGTACGCTGGGATTTCAGGGGTGAGATGAACCCAAAAAGATTCAGAGAGATCCCAGAGGCCCATATTAAAAGGTTTATTGTGGCTGGGTGTGGTGGCTCACGCCTGTAATCCTAGCACTTTAGGAGGCCTAGGCGGATGGATCATGAGGTCAGGAGATCAAGACCATCTTGTCCAACATGGTGAAACCCCGTCTCTACTAAAATAAAATAAAAAAAAATTAGCCGGGCGTGGTGGCATGTGCCTGTAATCCCAGCTACTTGGGAGGCTGAGGCAGGAGAAGCACTTGAACCCCAGAAGCTGAGGTTGCAGTGAGCTGAGATTGCGCCACTGCACTCCAGCCTGGCAACAGAGCAAGACTCCTTCTCAAAAAAAAAAAAAAAAAAAAAAAGATGCTTATTGTAGTTTCATTCTAGCAGGGCATGTCTTGGTCATAGACAGGTCCTTTAAAGTAGCATGCTGGGATATCTCCCCACCCAAACAAACGTAGTATTTCTAAGGAACCTAAGGACACACACCTGTTTATTTCCATGTCCAGGGTACACGAGGAGAGCATAAGAAAAGCTTTGTTCACCCCTCTTGGCATGCGAGTGTTTTCCAGCCATCACTGAGGTTGTGGAGAGGGTCTGGGTGCAGTGAAGATGTCTATAAGTTAGAGATTATTCTAAAACCCACTAGGACTTTCCCAAAGTCAAACACCAATGTAGTTTAATGGTTTTGAAATTGTGGAATGTGGTTTCCCCCCTTTTCATTGCTATCCCAAGTCTTGTGATCCAAGATCATTAAGACTGGCCTTTTGGGGAAAACCAATACAGTCCCCTGTGTAAGATGCTTGTGAATGTACAGGGTATCGCATGTCCTTATTAGTTTAGGGAGTTTGGTTGTCTGTTCTTAGTCCCAGTCCTCTGAGTTCTTAACTGGAGATTTATCCAGAGATAAGAAATCTGCCCATTAAATAGTAATTAATCTTTGAACTCTCAGTTGCCTTAGCATTTTGCTTTCTGATGATCTGAAGAAATATAGTGTCTCAGAGCAGAGCAAGCCCCTAGAACAGGATGATAAAAGGGGCCTGGAATGCAGTGGGGCTCAGGTCTTCAAGGGAAGGGGTTGTGGGAGCTACAGGGAAGATGATGGAGGAGGGGAGGGAATCTTTCTGGTTGTGCCATCCAGGACCACTCACTGAGAATGTTGCCCTAGTCTCGTGATGGGACTTCTTGGTCTGCATCTTATCTTCAAAGCTGGTCAAGTCCCTTTGCTTCCGCAATTCTTTTGGGACAAATGACTCATGAGAAATTCATATGACTACAAGAATTGTGACACCGCCTCCTGTCTGGCGATGATGTGGGTTCTGCTATTTCTAGGCTGGTGCCCACCTCTCTTGAGCCTTAGCTAGTTCCTCTGATTAGTGCTGCCTCCTCTCTTCCTGCCACTTGTGGCTAGCCCTAATGGAAAGTAGATCTCCAGGCAGATGCATCCGGCTGAAGAATCCTGGCACCAGGGCAAATGCAGCCCTCCAAGGAAAGCTTTTAGTTCAGACACCGGTCTCAGAGCCCACATTGTGAACTGTGTCCTGTGAGGCTTTATGGCCAGTGAAGCTCTGGCATTTGGGTGCAGGCATGTAGGGTGGGGAAGGAGCAAGGGGGAGTCGGGGTGAGAGGAGGCTTATCGTAGTTTCATCCTAGCTGGGCATGTCGGTTTTTACATGGGCCTCTGGGATCTCTCTGAATCTTTTTTCTTTGGTTCATTTCTAGAAATAGACATTGTATTTCTAGAAATAGAAACTAACTTGAGAGTCGAATTTTCTAGTGTTTTCTCAGGATTTTTTCAGCTGTGACAGAAAACTCTCTACCTTAAGCAAAAAGGCAACGTACTGTCTTTATAATAAAATTTTTGTTTTCCAGGTTTAGGAATTATTTCTAGTGTTGGCTTCATTCTAAGACCTAAATAATGTCACCATGTAGAGCCTGTTGCTTCCTCTCTCCCTTCTTCCTTCTCATCTCTACTCTGACTTCTTTCCATAATTTCATCATCATTCTCTTCCTCTCTCTTTGTCTGCCCAAGACCATGATCTTAGAGAAAGAGATGTTAACGGGAAATAGATTTCCAAACAATCAAGGCTAATGTATTTTGAAAATTATGATGACAAATGCTGCCACATTTGAACACATTATCTGGGACCTAGATGTTCAGTAGTGAAGGCTTGTCCTCATCAGGGAGGCCTTGCCATCAGGAGCCTAGCTGATGAGGTGAGAAATTATCAGTGCCATTTCTACAAGAGTGGGACTGGACATTATGCAGAGAAAAGCTGCAAGAGAAAGACACAGGAAGCAAAGTCCATGACTGGCTTCTTTTTTCCAATCTGTCTATGGAGGAACATAGATATTTTCTGATTTCATCTTTATGAGTGCTCTCTGGGCTGGTGTAGGTTCCCATCTTACTTCATTGAATCTGCTGATTTAGATATTTCTGAATGAAAATTCCCCTTCAGCTTTTCTGAGTGTTTTATATAAATCACATTTATAGGATTTCTATCACATTGTCCAAAATCTGCCACCCTAACCTATCAATTTACATGTCTTAAAACATTTTTACTAATGAGTCTTTTTTTAACTTAGAATGTATAAGAACTTTAACTTGGTGGTGAATAAGACCTTTGGTTTTGGAATCAGAATAATTTGGGTATAAGACTTGGATTTTTCTGTCTCAAGCATTTTTGAATAAGATGCTTAACCTCTTCCTCTCCTTTTTCCCTTCCTCTCTCCCTTTCTCCCTCTCTCCCTCCTCCCCGCTTTCCTCCTTCCTTTCTTCCTTTCTCAATACAATGCTGTCGATAATAGTAGTTTTCATAGCCAATGCGTTTTAGGAGGATTGAGCGAAGCAGTGAATTTTAATTCATTTAGCATATATCCTAGCACAGTATAAACATGCAATAAGTTGTTGTTCTATATCCATGTTCACTGGGACAAGAACTTACCCCAACTCGACTCCCAAACTTGGAATGCTGAAAGCATCTCCTTCTACCTCTGTTATGGCGGAGGCCAGAGCTTCAGATAAATTAAGATGAGGGCTCTACCCTTGGGGATTACCTACCCCAGCACTCAGCCTGGCTCGACCTTTTGGGGACCCACTAGGTGACCCTGAGAAAGATACTTCATCCCAGTTTCGTTAGCCTACAAACGAGAAGTCCACCTGCTCAAATTCCCCTTCTATATTTTTTGGAAACAGGAATGTGTGTTAACAGAGGAGGAATGCCTTTGAATAACAACTCTCCAACTGTGATTTCTGGCTTCACATTTAAGACTTTCTTGTAGGTTCATCCTCAGAGCAGTCCTCTCCTGCCTTTTGACCTTGAAGGAGAAGCCAAGAGGCAGGGCTTGTTTATAAAGAGAGATGGAGCAGCCCACAGCTGCAGGCCTCAGATTATGGCCTGGAATGCCAGATGCTGCATGGAGGTACAGCTCCTCCATCTCTTTCATCTGAACCTGCCCTTGGCCTACACCCTTCACTGCCGAGAGGCACCCCAAGACCCAGTTGTAGAGTAGCAGGCTGTGTGGAACGAAGTGGACCTCAGAGCTCTAACCTTCTCACAGGGCCAGGAGGGGCATCCAAAGATTATCCAGTCTCTACTTGACCAAATCATCCCCTTTTGGAACTGGATGATCCCTAAAGGTCAACTAGTCGAAGTCTTTCCCTCACCCTACCAATTATGCAGATGAGAACACAGGAGGCCAGGGGTGAGCCAGGAGGTATGATGCAAACTAAGGCAGGGCCGTGGAGCTCCTGAATTCTGGCCCATGCTCTCCTTCACTGCCTACAGCACACACACACACACACACACACACACACACACACACACACACACACCCTCTGTAAAGTCAGGCTGCTGATGCTGCAGATGTTAGGAAGGGCCTTGAGTTGAGCTTTCGTTCAGTGTTCTTGATGTCCTGATTCAGATGAGAAAATTATGCTCATGCAATTTTTGAGCAGAGAGGAATCTTAGCAAAACTCTGGTCCAACTATGTCATTATTCCAAGTATGAACATTGAGACCAAAAGAAAACATGGGCTGCCAAGACCACAGGATGGCACACTAGTAGAACTGGGACAAGAACCCAGATGACCTGAGTCTCAATCCAGTGCTCTTTTCACTCAGGTTCCTGGTTTCTCTTGGTGCCAGACCTTCCCTCTGGCTGTCTCCATTCCAGGATGCTAAAGATGCCTCTAGGCCTTGCCAGAGCTGTGTGGCTGGATTAATAGATACCCCTTTCCTGGCATTTCCCAGGGAAAGGCCCAACTAGAAACCTGTGGTGCTTAAAAAGAGTGGTGGTACTTCTTTTTTTGATGAATCACCTTGCAGTTCCCAGAGTGCTTTGACTGCTGTTACCACCCAACCTCAGACTTCCTTGAGAATTTAACCCTGTTATTTTTTCCAAGTTGAATCCCCACTTTTACATGAAGATAAAGGACTTTATCAACTGTTTCATGTCTGTGGTCCTGCAAGTGATCTATGAGCTCTCTCCTCTCAGCACCGAGCATCCTTCCTTTAGAATTAAAGGGTCTTTATTCATGACTCAAAGAAAAATCCCATTTTCCATTGGATGAAGAGTGCATTCAACTCCCAAGAAAGCTTTAGGTGTGTGAGAAGGCTAATTGTTTCCACCTTCTCCTTGCCCTTATCAAAGCTCCTCCAGCAGCCAGTCAGTGAACAGATGGGAAATTCAGCTCCAGCTCAGAGAAGCTAGATAAGGCAGCCTGTAGCCTGCGAAGGACTTGTATATTCTTTATGTCCTCTCCCGTGATGTGCATCCGACTACCCTTTGCCTGGGGATGTGGCCATCAGTAGTAGGTTTCTGTTGTGCTATGTATTGTTTACTGAAGAAATTAAAATACGCAAAGTGTTCCTGGTCCCCCTTTTTGGGCTCCCTCTCCAGCTACTTCTGGCATTTTCTGTTGGCAGTTAATAAAACAAAAGGGGGGCCCAAAGGCTCGGGTCTCCCTCCAGCTAGAATGGTTAATTTGGAGTGGTTTGGAAGTAGTAGGTATTACCTCTAGCTACATTTGTGCCTTTCTGGCTGATCTGTCCAACCTGCAATATGTGGCCTGACTGATGGAGTTCGAATGCTGCATGAAAGGGGCAGGGGATTAAGGGCACAGAAATTGAGGGGGTGGGGGAAGAAGAAAGTAGGGGTGGGTCTCCTTTTGCTTATTATAGCAGCACAAACCAGCAAAGACTTATCTTTCCTCAAGACAGCCTTACTTGAGGAAAGAGCTACAGTCCAAGACACTTGAAAATTACTCCCTAATCCAGCCTAAATCTTTACCATCCCTTACCACTAATTATGCCCATCTACCTGCACTCATAGAAGTTCCAAATCCAATCCCTTACCTTATTTAAATCCTGGACCCAGAGAATACCTCTTGCAAATATTTATAAGATATTTATACAACACTACTGACACCATTACAACTCTTATTCATCCCAATGACTGGGCTGGCACTTGGTAAGCCTCAAGATATGTTAGTAAGTAACAGTTGCAATTAGAGTTGTTATGGTGTTAGTAGTATTGTTCGCTTATAAATATTTGCAAGAAGCATGCTCTGGGTCCAGGATTTAAATAAGATGAGGGATTGGATTGAAAATGTCTATGTGTGTCAGCCTCCCAAGTAGCTGGGACTACAGGTGCGTGCCACCACACCTGGCTAATTTTTGTATTTTTTTTTTTTTTTTAATGGAGACAGAGTTTCACTGTGTTGGCCAGGCTGGTCTTGAACTCCTGACCTCAGGTGATTCACCTGCCTTGGCCTCCTGAAGTGCTGGGATTACAGGCGTGAGCCACAGCACCCAGCCTAGAATCCCTGATTCAAGGATCCAATGCCATCATCTTAAAGCTGGTGGGATATTCAATCAATAAGAGATATTATTAATGTCGCTTAAAGGATGACTCAGTGAGCCCATTCCTAGCTAAGTTTGCCTTTTGTGGAAAAAAGAAAAAAGAAGCTTCACACACAGAATATGCAGTCTCTGAGCCTAGTCCACTGTAGAAAACTGCACATTCTAACCAGCGCACCCTTGTCTTCAAAATTCACTTTAGCTGCTCCTCCTGAGTGTCTAAGCCCCGCTTTTGTAAACAGCCTGAATCCAAGGATCCAGACTGGCAGTCACACAGATCTGGCAGCTCCTTTAAACTGCTTCCAGAACTTAGGTGGAACTGTCTTGAACCTACAAAACCCACAAAAAGAAAGACTTGGAGTGCGGCAATAGATTAACTTCTATCTCTGGCTTTACCATGCTGACTGGCTGGCATATCATCCCTGAAGTGGTTTCTCATCCATACATTTGGGATTATTGTCTCATTGTAAGGGTAATTGGGCAGAATGTCTAAGTCCTTAGAAAAAATAGGAAGTGCTGTGTAACACACATGATCATAATCATTGAGAAATTAGCATCTTTCAAGGAAGATTTAGATTCAAAGTATTATGTATGTGCAGGTGTCTTGAAGCCTTGCCATGCCTCTGTTTCACTTACTATCTCATTTAATTTCTGCACATGTTCTGAGTGTGTTATTATTCCCATTTTTATGCACAAGGAAGTCAAGTCTTCCAGAGGTTAAATAAATTCTCTATGGTTGCTTAGCTAGCAAAGAGCATTGGCTGAGTTATACATTATTTCCTTCGTTCTTTTGGATCCTCTATTTCCTTATCCTGTATACACATTTCTGATATGTTATAATTTTTACATTTTTTGGCCTCTAACTATTTAGTAAAGTCAATCTTATTTGAAAGAAATTATCTTATTTTGGCTAAATAAGTCTGAATCTAAACTAGAACCTAACTCTCAGTACCTGAGCTATGCAGGGTCAGATTTTTCAAAATCTAGGATCATTAAAAGGATGTATTCTACCATTGTTTACTTATGAATATGATATTATAACCTGCATTTGGGGGCTGAGTGGATCCCTTTGAATCTAGTGTGATCCATGGATCTGAGCTTGGTTGAGACCTCCAGCTTTGTTGAGTGACTTGAGCTCTTTTAACATCATCTTAAAGTTTGTTTCCACTAGAAGATATTAGTGCAGCCAGGAGGCCTCAGTGTAGCCATTTGCAAAAGGAAATAAGGGCCAAATTATTTTTCAACTCACATCTTTGGAGTTGAAATGTCTGCTCTATTAAAAAATACATTGCTTGGGGGCAGTAAAGGACAATGAGGTCTCAGAAAGAGTGCTAGAATTTAGGCAGGATTAAGAAAGAGGAAAACAAAATAAGTTATAAAAGGCATGTGTTCCCGGGGCTTCCCTCAGAACTTTGCTCCTGGCAGATGCAGCTCTAGGTAAGAGAACTGGGGAGAATCACAATGGGCCTATTTATCCTCTAGGCTCACACTGCTAAACAGCTTGGCTCTCAACTCCTTGTATTTTTGGAAGACTCCAAGGGTTTTTCCTAATCCTGGGGCTAGAGGCTCAGACTGAGACAGCCGTTCCACTGAGATTCTGCTAAATGGATGCTGTTTGCGTAAACTGTCAGAAAGCCCTGCTCTGAGGGAGCAATACTATAATGATGTCTTTGTGAGTTTTCGCTGCATTTTCCCTCCAAAGAATCTCAAGCACCTACTAGACCCGGGGCTGAGATATTCAGTTTGTCTCTAAGAAGCTAGATAATAGTCTGTCCTGCTTTACTGGGAAGAGGAGAGGCAAAAAGAAGGCAAGCAATTCTGACTTAATAAGTCAGAAGTCTGATGTCACTGTAGAAAAGTCATAATCTCTTGTATAAAGCTTTCATCTGTGGGGTTTCCATAACTGGGGCGAGGCCACAGATGGACATGTATCTGTGAGTGCACACTCATGTATTGTAGATCAGAAATCAAAAGGATATCCAAACTAATATATCCCTAAGGCATGCACCCACACAAACTGGGGAGAACACAGAGTTCTACCAGGTGACTCAAAGTCTATATACACCAGGATAAAAAGAAGGAAAACTATAGAACTGTCGATGAATAGAGTCAAACTCTGTAATATATATACGTATATATATTTTTTTCTTTCCTTTCTTTCTTTCTTTTTTTTTTTTTTTCTTTGAGACAGAGTCTCACTCTGTCACCAGGCTGGAGTGCAGTGGTGCGATCTTGGCTCACTGCAACCTCTGCCTCTCAGGTTCAAGCAATTCTCCTGCCTCAGCCTCCTGAGTAGTTGGGACTACAGGTGTGCGCCACCACGCCCAGCTAATTTTTGTATTTTTAGTAGAGACAGGGTTTCACCATATTGGCCGGGATGATCTCTATGTCTTGACCTCATGATTTGCCTGCCTCGGCCTCCCAAAGTGCTGGGATTACAGGCGTGAGCCACTGCACCTGGCCTGTAAAATATTTTAAGAGATTTATTCTGAGCCAAATATGAGTGACCATGGCCATGGCCAGACACAGCCCTCATGAGGTCCTGAGAACATGTGCCCAATGTGGTTGGGGTACCGCTTGGTTTTATATACTTTTAGGGAGGCATGAGACATCAATCAAATACATTTAGGAAATATATTTGTTTGGTTCAGAAAGGCAGGACAAGTCAACGTGGGGAGGTGGGGGTGGGTTCCAGGCTATAGGTATATTTAAACATTTTCTGGTTGACAATTGGTTGAATTTATCTGAAGATCTGGATCAATGGGAAGGAATGTTCAGGTTAAGATAAAGGATTGTGGAGACCAAGATGTATTGTGCAGAGGAATCTCTCAGAAAGCAGACTTCAGAGAGCGAGCAGGTTGTAAAATGTTTCTTAGCAGACCTAAAGGGGTGCCTGGCTCTTAGCTGATTATCTCCCGGATCTGGAAAGAGAGGAAGGAAAACAAAGGGGGAAGGAGATTCTCCATATAATGTGGATTTTTCCCACAAGAGACTTTGAAGGGCAATTTCAAGGTATGGCAAGGAAATATATTTTGGGGTAAAACATTTTGATTTTTTTCCTTGTTATGCCAAAGTCAGATTGGAAAATAAGTCATGATATACAAGGTTAAATAAAACCCATGTGATGAGAATTTGTGGTTTCTAGGGCATACTCCCCAGACCCCTTAGATAGGAATTTGGGCAAGATAAAAAATTCCGAGCTTCATCCTCAGAACCAAAATGTAAACTTCATTCAGAGACTCAATCTGTATATTTCTGATTTGTTTGCCTTTGTGTATGTATGCTATAGTACAGTAGTACGTTTACATTAAAAACAATAACCAGACACTGTGGGACTTCAGTTCTGTTTCATTTACTATTCTTAGTGACTTGGACAAGTCATTGCTTTTCTGGCCAAGGTTTCTATGTCTACAAGTAGACTGGGTAACTTCCAACCCTGTGTGTTTATTAGCTACAGCTTTAGTGTTGAATCTTTCCTTTCAAGCCCTGGGTTCTGAGAAACTCGGATTTGAGGAGCTGGACAAGGTACAGTTACAGGGTAGGGCTGCTCCCCACCCCCACAAAGATATACCAGGAATCCAGATGATATCTGGAGAGAAAGTAGGCTGAACCACCAAAGAGATATGCCTAATAAATGATCAGGTGGCTGAGAAGAGAGCCAAAGAACTGGTTCAAAATACAGCGTCCAGTATCCACAACTCAGAATAGTCTTAGACAGTGAGGAGACAGTAGAGCAGGGGAGGAGGAGGAAAGGTAGGAACTAGGGGAGAGTTTCTGAAGACCAGGCTGCTATTTCTAAGATTCTGGCAGCCTCTCGCATATGTGGGGAAGGAACTATTGAGAGATACCAACAGTTGGAGAAGGGGGGCAGTGAGAAAGGTTCGTTCCAGGAAGGAGGGCTATATCATTCTGATTAACTAGTTTAGAACCAAAGCATTCTCTTCACTGCTTGGAGACAGAACACATTAGAGGAAGACTTTGGGCCTTTCCTCCTCCATTTAGGCCATTTATTTCTGGAAATGTCCAAGGGAAGTTTCACCAACCCCATACCATCGGGGAATGATCAGGGCAGGACCAACAGGCCCAGGTCTGTATCTATGACTGTACACACGATGCACATGCATTGTCACACACACATGTCCATCTAAACCACCTCCCCACAGTGTATGGATGTGTGTATGTATATTACATGTAGCTAACCCATTATGTGCAGCCATGCGAGTGAATTCCCAAACCCTCTGGAACAAGAGTGCCGATGATTTTAAAGACTGTTATGGTGGCTGCTGGGACTGCTAGAGGGATCATGTTCAAGGTGACTGCTAGCCATAGCTGATGCCATCCTCAGACAGCCAAGCAAGGTGGAACAGGCCAAGGCCACTGGGGCGTGTGGGAAACCAGACTTCCCAGGGAATGACGAAGGCATAGATTTAGTTTTTCATGTTTTCTTAATGCACATAACCACTTTTCTATGTGAATAGACACCGAATCAAGAAAGATTAAATTTTAATAAATAAAAAAATGGCACTTACCATAAATGACACCCTTTATGATAATCTCCTGATAGACCATTTATCATTAATATATGTTGCCAAGGTTTTACCACTCTTCAGAGTTGTCTCCTCCAAAGTAGATGAGTTGCTTTCTCATGTACTTCAAACATTTCGGACTCAGCCCATGCAGATTAGGGAATACAGAGGAAGCTTGAATCCCTCCATTGGTTCCAGAAATATTACGCCCTGTGAATCCACGCTTGCTCATCTTTGCTGGGTCTCAGTTTCTTTATCTGGAATATGGGTTACTTCGTGTCCGGTATACCTCATCGGAGTTGTGTGAGTATAGATGTTTTGAACCTCTCAGTGAGAAGCAGGCTTCTCTGTGATTTTTGGAATCCACCAGCTGGCTCCTTCTGTAATTAGATGCGGAAGCCTGAGAACCTTGTAGAACTTAGCTGAGTTTCTATTTAACCCAAAGCGGTGGGTTCCCTCTAACTGAAGAAAAGTTGCAGTCACTCAATGGAAATGAGCAAGACAATTCTCTTTTCAGGAAAGGCTGGCTTAGAAGAGGAGGGACAGCTGTGGTTGGGTGAGTTGGGAGGTAGGAGATTCCCCAGAGTGGAACACTGCCATGCGGGGCATTCTGCCCCAAGTAGAACCTGGAGCCTGAGAATTTGTAGCCACTAGACTTCGAACACCTTCTGCACCACTTATTTCTGGCCCTGAGGAGTGGGGCAAAGTGTGAGCCCTAAGGACTTGAATGAAAAAGATGGGGTTTGGGGGTTTCAGCTAGGCATCCCAGGGCTGGAGGTGGAACTGCTGCTCTTGCTCCCCTCCTGTCCCATTCTCCCAGTATATAGAGCTGATGGCTTGAGGAGGGGTACGATACAGCCTTGGGGAAAGACAAGAGGAGCAGGACTCTGAACTTTGCACCATTAAATGCTCAGTCTCTGTACCTGTGGTCTTGAAATGTTTATGCTCCTATAAGAATGTTGAAAAAATATATATGTCCGTTGCCCATCTTAAGTTGCCATCAAAAATCTTCAAAGTAATTTTGAATAGTTGCATTCAATGTCATTTCCAGAATATTGTAAATATTGACATTAAAAATACATCATTCCTTTAACACATCTGATGAACTTTAAGTACCAGAGCAATTTGGTACATCCTCTGTTAAACACATGAACAAGTTCTTAAACAGTCAGTTTTACATGGCTCCTGTTCCTTGAATTTATATTTTCATTGCAGTTACCCCACTGAATTTTATCTTTATATATTTTTATGCATGAAATCCTTTTATTGGCCACTCTATCATAATTTACTGTGACAAAAATATGTATGAAGATTTAAATTTAATTTTTAATGGCCAATGATCATACATTTCTAGATGTTAAGTATTTTTGGTTTGAGTTATCATTATGATTACTAGTAATACACAGACATTGGAAATTAAGGTATAATTATTAGTGATGCACAAAAAAGGCATCGACAGAATAATATACATATCAATTTTTGAGGAATATAAAAGATAAAACGTAAAATATTAATGGAAATGCATCTCATATTTTCGATTAGTTCAAGTATTCATTAATGAATATTGTTTTAAACTAAGAAAGATAAATTGATGGAAAAGAAAGACATTTTGTTATTGAAATGTAACTCAATTCTTTGAACTATTATCTAGTTATACTCCTAAAATCACATATTGGACTCTTATCAAAAATTACTTTCAATCTTCTCTCAGCTGATAATTCTTTTAAGTTTGTCCCTCTCCAGTTGTTTGAAAATAATTGAAAACTATCCAACTTGCAAACAGATATTTCCCCAATCATTAGAGATTCATTTTCAACACCTGTACCAGTATTTTATACAGTTCCTTCCATTGTACTCTGTAGGGTTTCACTCCTGAGATTTAGAATGGGTGAGAAGTTTGTCCTTCCTTTTGGAGAGTGGTGTGTGTGTGTGTGTGTGTGTGTGTGTGTGTGTGTGTGTGTTGGGGGTGGGGGCAACTGGACAAGGGATTGATGGCTCACAGGGGCTCTGCATTTAATTTTAGAAAAAATCCATGTGAGAGCTGTGCATCTGCAAAGTCCCTCAAAACTATCCTTGCCTGAGTACACGCTGGATAGACTTCATGTTCTGCATATTCTGATTTGAAACCTCTTGCATGGACACTGTACTGTATCTCTGCCTATTACATGGCACGGAAATTCTAGACCTCATCCCATGGGACAGTGGCTGTTGCTCTTCAGGGTGTGTATGGATAACATGAGGTATATATAAAAAGTGCACTTCCCCATGGACAATAACAAAAGACTGGAAACAATCAAAGTGCCTATTAATAGGAGGTTAGTGGGAGAAACTGTGGCATCTTTAAGCACAGTGGAATCCTCTACAGCTATAAAAAGAATGAGTGAACTTCAGTGAAAAAAGCCAAGAGCAGAACAGATATGGTATGTTACATTTTATCTAAGATAGGGATGAAGTGAATGTAAATCCATATTTGCTTATGTAAGAAACAATGGAAAGATAAACTAAAACCAAACAGAAATGGTTATCTGTAGGAGGAAGAGAACAGGGTGAGGAGACTGAGCAGAGATGGGACAAAATTTTGCTTGAATGTACCTTGTTTTGTGGTTTGGACTTTGAAACAATGTCTCAGTTTTTACATCATTATAAAGCAACATTAAATCAAGTGCAAAATAAAAAACAAAGCAAGTCCTAAAAATTAAAAGCAAACATGAAACAAATAAGCCTAATTGTGTATTACACTGGTGGCTTCACCACACAGAAAGGAGTTACTACAAATGACTTTAAAACATAGCTATGTTTTCTACATGCCCCTAGTAGGTAGATTCTAAGGACAGAAAGAGCTGCAAAGATTGTAGATTGAAGGTTGTTTTCAGTAATCATATTATTAGTAATAATATTTGAACTGTTATTTTGAAACTCTCTCTAATATACTGTATATTATTTAAACAAATTAGGATAAAGCAGATAATATTATGAGTGTTAATAGGAATCAAGATTTTCTGCATGAGAAAGAACACAAACATAAAATTAAAGAAGTAAAAGCTCTGTAATTCTAAATTTGATATGAAAAAATCAATAAGAAGTCATGATATTTTTTCTCTTAAGAAATTTTTTTCCTAGCTATTTTTATAACAAAGACCTAGAAATAATAACCACCCCAGTAGAGATGAGCACTCCAGTGATCCATGTTGTGGTCTTTAAATTCCATTGCCCTCCAAAAGGATCCAGGAATCCCTGGAGATATGGCTGATTCAAAGGCTGGAGTGGGAAATATACAAGATGAGCCTAGAGTATTATTTTATGTCAGAAAGCAAGGATGCCATGAAGACTATTTATTGGCATTATGTGAGAAGACACAGGCATAGGCTTTCATTTCCCAAAGATGAAACACCAGGCATCAGAAATAATAACTACTAACTACAATAGAATGAAACACTTCAAGTGTGTGTGTGTGTGTATATGTGTGTGTGTGTGTGTGTGTGTGTTTAAAGAACAAGCATTGGTAATGCTTTCCAAAACCAAAACAAACCTCTCATTGGTCACCTCTGGAGGATGCTATGGGATGAATTCATTATTCTAATAAGTAGCAAATAAAGAGAATGAATTTATCTTACCGGTCCTGTATAAACAGTTTCCAGTGTAGCCAAATAGCTGATGAAAGGAACTTTTTATTTATAAAAGATTTCCAGCTAATATATGCAGAAGGAATACTATAATTACAATGTCACCCTTTTGCAGCCACTAAAGAAATAATGGACCTGGGCAGTGATCATCAGTGGCTGCTAAAATTGCTAGGTGAAAGGGAACTTTATAATATCAGATTGAATCCACTGATCAGTCTTAACATCACAAAGAAGTTTGCCTGGTGTTGTGTTACAGAAGGAAGCAAACAGCACCATTTATGAACCTAGATCTAATCAGGGCTCTGGATACCTGGTCAGGTATCATCAAGTGTTCCTGATTATAGGAAATGCAGCAGGTAGAGGAACAGGTGAAATAACCCATGGGGATACAGTGAAATAAACAGACTGTGAGAAATTTTTGGGACAAGTGACCCGGGATCATCAACAATGAATGAATAAATAAACAAACAAATAAATAAATAAATAAATGGAAAGTTGGGGCAGAAGGTAGGGGAATCCTATAGATTAAGATCCTAGGAGACATTACTAAATGTGATGTGTGGATCTTTTCTGGATCCAACTTTCAAAAATCACTTGAAAACATTTGGGAACTTTTGACGCTGAATGGTATTTGGTGTTAAGGCATTATTAGTATTTTGATAACACTACAACAAAACCATATGTCTCTGGTTCTCCTACCCTTTGAGTCTAAGTCAGGGGCCACCCAACTCTGTAAAAGATCACATAGTAAATATTTTAGGCTTTGCAGGTGGCCCCTGTTGCAACTTTAAGGTGATCTCTTCTGTAACTATTCAACTCAGCCCATGCATTATGAAAGCAATCATAGACAATATGGAAACTAATGAGCCAGGCATGGTGTCATGTGCCTGTAATCCCAGCAACTCGGGAGGCAGAAGGAGGAGAATTGCTTGACCCCGGGAGGTGGAGGTTGCAGTGAGCTGAGATCCTGCCACTGCACTCCAGCCTGGGCAACAAGAGTGAGACTTCGTCTCAAAAAAAAAAAAAAAAAAAAAAAAAAGGAACTAATAAACTAACGAGCATGGTTTTATGCCAGTAGAACTCTGTTTCCAGTAACAAGTGACAAGCTATAATTTGTTGACCTCTGGTCTAATTCATTGGGTTTGCCGTCAAGCCTAGGAATCTGTATTTTTAACAAGCATGCCAGGTGCTTATGATCAGGCAAACAGCCCTGGGAGGTGAATATAGTTATCCCTTCCATTTTCACACCAGAAAACAGGCTTAAGTAGGAAAAATGACTTGCCCAGGGATCCACAGCTAGAAGGTAGCAGAGCTGTGTTTATAGGGGAAAATCCTGGCTGCCATGTCCCCTCTCTGCCACATTCACCCCACTGGAGGATGCTAAGGAGAAACGGGGAGAAGGCTGGGAAGAGCACAGGAGGAGAGAGAAGAAAGTTTTTCTGTGCATTGTATCCCTAACTCATCAGTCTTCTTTAGGATGAGGCAGAGCCAAAGGGAGTGAGATAGAGCCTGCACACGTGCAGAAAGCCCAGCGGATAAAAGGAGGATGTTCTGGAGCATAATGTCAACTTCCTCACCAGGTCTGCAATCCAGAGTTGCCAGACTTTGCAAATAAAAATACACGACACCTTGCTAAATTTGAATTTTAGACAAAAAAAAAAAAGCCAACATATTTTTAGTATGAGTATGTTCTATGCAATATCTGGGACATAAGTATAATTTTTTAAAATGTTGTTCAACTGAAAGTCAAATTTAACTGGGCATCCTGTATTTAATCTGGCAGCCCTGCTAACGTGTGAAGCAAATTAGTAAAAGCATTTAACAAAATATTGGTGGGAAAGGGGTCAAGGGCACCACCTGCCAAGGGACTATGGGAATCTTCAGGAAGCTGCTTACAGGGAAGGTTCAGAGTTCACAGAGACTGAGCTTCTCTGGCTTGGCCAGATTTGGGAATAGGCACTTGACGCTCTCCTGTAAGTTCTTGGTTTGTAGTTGACCTTGACATGGATATCCTAAATCCTGAGTTGATCAGGTACCTCTTGTCTCTCTACACAAAATCTGGAATCATTCAGAACCCATCTGGTCTCTGGGTATAAAAGGAATTTTATGGAGATAGTGACATTCTCGTTCTGCTCCAGCTTGATCCGTAGTATACCAGGAGTGGTCATTTTTCTGAGAAACAGTCCTAATAATGCAACGAGGATTGCATTCTTTAATTAGTGCTCATTCCCCATGAGCACTTTCAGCCTCCCAAATTTTTCAAACTCTCATCCTCTTTGTGAGCATGTGTGATAGGTCAGGGAAAGGCAATGATCGGTGGAAGGTACCAAGGTAGCCGTGGGCTCTTCCCCAGTGCAATCCAAAGATCTGTTTCCCTCCAAGTACTTATTTTTATTTCTAGAATCATTCCTTGGAATATTTCCTGTGCCTTATTACTTACATCTCTTTTTTCAGGGTTCAGCCTTAAAATCCTTAATTATCTCATTGAGAGCTTGGGTCAGTAGCTAATATTTCTTATGCAGTGCTTGGGCAAGGTACCCTATCTTCATCTGTGACTTGGGGATGATAGAGGCTTCTATCACACAGGAATGGAGAGAGCTTAAATAAGGGATGTATGTAACATGCTGTGGCTGGCACTCATTATTAATTAATTAGCACTATTCTTATTGTTCATATTACTGTTTCTGGCTAGTTTATGTCTGGCTAAGTTTTACCATGGGACATATTTGTCAATAATTTTTTACCAGGGAAGGCTTTGACCACTACCTTTCCCAGACAGGGTCTCTCCAAAGAATGATATTGGTCACCTTGGAGGAAAATCAGCATGGATTTTTATGGGAAATAAGGAAATTTGAGGAAATTAGGTTTGTTATGCTGCACAGTAGCATATAAAGACACACACAATGAACAGTTACTGTACTTTGTGTATATACTTTTGCACTTAACGATGCTCAATGGGTTTTTACATACATAATCTCATTTTAGGCAGGCTGTTGCTTCACTCTTATTTTGAAGATAAGGAAACTGAAGTGCACAGGGTGTTAAGTGCTTGTCAAAAGTGACATTTAGAACCCAGGGCTTCTGACTTCCAATGTCATGCTCTTTGTTGTATCACAGGCTTCTTGAAATATTTTATTAATAGTCCATTCCTGGAAGAATGCAGTATAAACTTCATCCACATTGGTTGTGCTGCTTGGTTAGAATTTTGAAGATTCTTCTCAGGGGAGTCTCCATGACCAATTAATATCCTTCTGACTCTTTTTTGCTCAAATACTTAAGTGCATTACAGTTTACAGCCAGGACACTTGAATTTCTGTCTGTAAAATTGAGGCTTTCAAACTGGAATACCTCTTCTGGATTGTGTTTAAAATTATGAAATGAGATACACACCAGCATCAATTTGTAGGACTCTGTTATTGAGAAATTTTCATCAAGAGAAATGTTCCTATATTCCTGACTTCTATTTTTTTTAAATCAACAAACCAAGTGCAATAAACCAGTCTATGATATTCTATCACAAACATAATTTTTCTTTTAAAAATATTAATTTTTTGATAAATAGAACTTAAATTAGGTCCACTGGTTTCCTTATATTCGCACTTTTTTTTTTTACTATTTTTAAATTTTCAAGTGTGATACATGATTATCACAAAATTTCAAACAGCATAGAAGTATATATATATATATGTGTGTGTTTGTGTGTGTGTGTGTATGTGTGTGTGTGTGTATGTATATATATATATATATATATATAGCAAAAAGTGTGATTTTTCTCTTTGGTCATTACTCACATACTATAGAGGAAGCCACTGGTTTGTTGGTTTTCTGGACATTTTTCTATGCATTTTCAAGGTTACATGGTACCACTACATATTTGCATCTGTATCCACATATACATTTTTACATGAATAAGAATACTACAATATATTTTTCAATGCCTTGTGTTGTCACTTAATATATCTTAGATATATTTACATATCAGTACACATAGCTCTACTATATTCTTTTTAACTGCTGCATATAACTTTAATGGTGAACAAATTTTTGCCTTTAGAATGAATGAAATAAACACCTTTAACTAAGTATTTTTGCTTACCTGAGTGAATTATCTTTCTAAGACTCCTAGAGGTGAAATTGCTGGGTTCAAAGTCACTTGCACCTTTAATGTTGACAGATTCTACCAAGCTGCCCTCAGAAGAAGCAGAAACATTTCTCACCAGTGGCATTTGAGAATAACTCTTTCTTCACCCCTCTCAAACACAAGATAGCAACAATTTTTTTCAGTCTTTCCCAATTGACATTCAGAAATGTGTTTCTGTTGTTTTAATTGACATCTTTTCATATGTTTGTGGCCATTTCTAGTCCTTTTGTGGATCATCTGTTCTTACCCTGTATTCATTTTTCTGTTGGGTTGCTTTTCCTAACTAATTTGAAGGAGCACTTTGTATTATATGGATTTTAATTCTTTGTCTGTTACATATATTGTACTTTTTTGGCCATTTGTCTTTTAGCTATGCTTATGTTGTCTTTTGCCATGCAAAAGCATTTAATTTTTGTAAGTTGTATCTCTAAATCTTATTCTTGATGGCTTCTTGAACATGTGTCTTATTTAGGAAGGCCTTCCTTTTCTGAGGATATAGAATACTTTTCTAAGTTTTCTTCTAATATTATTATTGTTTTGTTTTTTATGTTTAGCTCTTTAATCCATCTGGAAATGATTTTTGTATATGGTGTGAGGTAGGTATCTAAGCGTATTTTTTTTAATGAATAGTTCATTGTCCCAACACTTTAATTACTAACCCATTGTTTCATATATTAAATTCCAATATTTATACATGGGTCTGCCTCTGGACTCTCTAGTTTGTTCCATTAATAAATTTGTCTACCCTATGCCAAAACGCAATGTGTTCATTACATAGTTTGATAAAATGCTTTGCTATCTGATAGAGTAACTCTCCGTTATTGTTCTATTTCAAGTATATCTTAGTTTTTATCAAATAATTACTACTTTAGATCAATTTTGGATTCATCTTGTCAATTTCCATACACCATTTCATTTGGGTTTTCATATATATTGTGTTAACTTTTCGGATTAATCTAAAGAAGAAATGAAATATATATAACATTGAGTCTTCCTATTCAAGGAAATGACACAACTTTTCATTTGTTCAGATCCTCTTTTATGTGTTTCAATGCGTTTCTTTAAATAACCTTGGACATTTTCTGCTAAGGTTTATGCTGAGGTGTTTTAAACACTTCTGTTGTTATTGTACAAATAATCTTATTTTCCATTGTATTTTGAAGTCATTGCCACCGGCATGTGAGAATAGTTTGATTTTTGTGTGTTTCTCTTATTTCTGGGTAGGCTGCTAAATCATATAATGGTTCTAACTGCTTTTTAGTTAATTGTCTTGAATAGTCATATCATATCCATACAACAGGCAGTTTGACGTTTTGTTTTCAATATTTCTACCTCATTTAAAAAATTCTTGCTTCATTGCATTGGTTAGGACCTCTTGAAAAATGTCACATAAAATTCGTGATAGAAGATACTTTGTATTTTCCTAACGTTTTGTCAGTAAATATGATATTTAGTGTATTTAATAAAGGAAGTTTCCTTCTATGAATTAGACTTTTAATCAGAAAAAGATGTTGGAAATTTTTGGCATTTTTGAAAATACGGTTTTTCTTCTTTTATCTTTTAATTTAGTAAATTTAACAGTAGGTTTCCTAAGGCTGAGACATTCTTACATTTCTAGGGTAAACCTTATTGAGCTATATATAATGTGGAATTCTTGTAATATATTGCTGATTTGATATAATATTTTATTTGTATTTGGAGAGTATATTCATAACATAGTTATACACACATATAGATAACTATGTATGCTGATATTTATTATGTAAATATACATGTAAGGCTGTATGTTAAATTTGACTGATTTTGTCTTCAGGGACGTTTAAACCACATAGAATGGTTTGGGAAAGTTTCTATCTTTTTTTGCTTTGAAAAAGTATAAATAAGACAGAAAACTTTAATAGAACTCAACCAGAAAACCATCTGAACCTTCTAATTTTTTAATGTATAGATTTTTTTTTACTACAATTATGGTTTTTGTATTCAACTTTTCTATTTAACTTTTTAAAAATTAATATTTTTAGTAAACCAATAATGCATGTATACTTTCAAATTTATGGCTGTAATAGTCTTAACATTTTACATTTGTCTCCTCTACATCCCTTATTAATCTTGCCAAAAGTTTATGTAACTTTTGAGAGAACTAACAATTGATTGTGTAGATCAATTCTGATTTTTATTTTCCTTTTGGCTGGTTGTTTTGCTTTGTTTGTTTTACACTGATTAATCAGTATTTATTTTATTTTATTGTTTATTTCTTCTTACTTTCCTTGCATTTGTTTAGTGGATCTTTACTGCCTTTTTTTTTTTTTTTTTTTTTTTTTGCTGAATCCTTATTTAATTTAATTATATTTTCACTATTTTAAAAATAAATGCTTAAATGCTGTAATTTTTTTTTTCAAAAATTACTTTAGTTATATTTCATAGATTTCAAGAAATAGGACTTTAGTTATTGTTACAATAAATACTTTTACATTTTATTTTCAATTTTTTCTTTACCAAATAATTTAATTGCCCAAAGACAACTTTTAAAAAATTATTTTTTCTTGTTAACTTTTATTTTATTATATTTGATACAGAAAATGTTTCTTATTTTTACTTCATATTTATTTTTTATCTTGGAATTCCAGTTTTCCTTTGAGATTTAATATGTGGTTGGTTTTGATACTTTTTTTAGGTAATTGAAAATAATGTGCAATTTTTTAAGGAAGCTGAAAGATGCACACAATCACAACACTCATATCTACTTATTGACACTCATTATTTGTATTTTTAAAGTGTATCTTCATTTATGTTGTCTTCTTGATCTTTCAATTTGTGAAGCATTTTAGTTTTCCATTATAATGATAGCTTTGTCAGTTTTCTTTTATTTATAACTTGTTTTTACTCTTTATATATATATACACACACATATACATATATATGTATTATTCCTATATATTTTTATAAATTTTTATATATTGTTGCTATGTTAATTGGAGCCTAAACTTCATCATTGTAATGGTGAATTTTACCAGCTTTAAATATAATATTAAGTATGATATAAATTTAATATAAATTATTTAGTCTTACTTTAGTTTTTGACATTTTGAATCCTTTTTTTCACATATATATGAAACAACAGACAACGTGTAAATCACAATAAAAGAAATGTAATTGGCTATATATATCTGTATATGCATATATATATACATGTATATGCACATATGCGCATATATGTAGCCAATTATATTTTTCTTTTATATATAGTTGTATTTTTAGCGCTCTTCCATTTTCAGTGTTTTCTGCCATTTTGTTTTAGACATGTCTGTTTTAAATAACATGCAACTTGATTTTTCTAACCTAAATTTCTCTCTCATTTAAGAGGTGGTATAACTCATTTGTACTTATTGTCTCTAGTGGTGTTTTCTAAGCTTCATTTTCTTTTTGTGCTTTTTAGTCATCGTTATCCTACTCTGCCTTTCTGTAGTCTTTTTGGTATTAGTTAAAGATTTTGGCTTTATTTAAAAAACGGTTTGAAAGCTATATGTACTATTTCTATTCTAGAAGCTACTTTAAAATTTTAGTAAGCATATTTAAATTTAAAGTGTTAATCTCAACAATTAATCACTGTAAGCTTCTTTTTTCCTTTCTATAACATACAGCCTTTATCAGGCTTTTAATTATTTCTATATCTACTCTTCTATGCATTTATGGTTGAAATTATTGGAAAGTTTCATTCCAGATAAGTATGTTAGTTGTATCAGTGGTAGTACTAATAGCATTATTAGTATTATTATTTACTTTATGTCTCTATTTTACAGGAAGCCTTTATTAGTAATTGTATTACTTTTACTACCAAATTAACAACCATTATTCAAATTTAAATTGCATTTTTGTGGCTTATTTGCTCTGCATTTTTTGTTATGTTCCAATAATTGCATATCTTGGGTTATTTTTACTGTTTTTCTACAATATGTATTCAATTAGCTTGGCTCCTATATTTTCTGAAAGGATGTGAGTGGTAAACTTTCTGAGTCTTTGCTTGTCTGAAAGAAGTATCTTCAGTTGTCTTTACACTGGATACAAAACTATCCTGATTAGAAAGTCCCAGGTTGAAAATAACTTTTCTGGCTAGGCAAAGTGGCTCATGCCTGTCATCCCAGCACTTTGGGAGGCCGAGGTGGGTGTATAACTTGTGGTCAGGAGTTTGAGACCAGCCTGACCAATGCAGTGAAAACCCGTCTCTACTAAAAATACAAAAATTAGCCAGGCATGGTGTTTCATGCCTATAATCCCAGCTATTCAGGAGGCTAAGGCAGGGGAATCGCTTGAACCCAGGAAGCGGAGGTTGCAGTGAGTGGAGATCGTGCCACTGCACTCCAGCCTGGGCAGCAGGAGTGAAACTCTGTCTCAGAAAAAAGAAAGAAAAGAAAAGAACTGCTCTGCAAACTTGTATTATAATTTACCTCCTAAAATTCTTCAAGTGGTTAAGGCAAACATGATTTCCCTTTTTGGAAACAAGATTGCCCATCTCCCAACTTATTCGTTCTTAATTATTCGTTGTTATTATTTCTCTAACTGACCCCCCATAGAAATAAGAACTTTAGGCCGGGCGCGGTGGCTCAAGCCTGTAATCCCAGCACTTTGGGAGGCCGAGGCAGGCGGATCACGAGGTCAGAAGATCGAGACCATCCTGACTAACACAGTGAAACCCCGTCTCTACTAAAAATATAAAACATTAGCCGGGTGTGGCAGCGGTCACCTGTAGTCCCAGCTACTCGGGAGGCTGAGGCAGGAGAATGGCGTGAACCCGGGAGGTGGAGCTGGCAGTGAGCCGAGATCGCGCCACTGCACTCCAGCTTGGGTGACAAAGCGAGACTCCGTCTCAAAATAAATAAATAAATAAATAAAAAAGAAGGAAATGAGAACTTTAAGTAATACCTCATCAGGACATAAATAGACAACTCTTTTTTCAATATTAAGTAGTTTTTTTAACAATGAGTTCCATGTATTAGGCAAAAGTTTCAATTCCTGAAAATCTATTTACTAATGATGCAGTTAGTTCCTGAGTTTTCACACATGCTGTGAATTTTCTCCCACTTATGCTAACATCTCTAGCCTGCTGGGCAGAGAGGAGTTCCCTAATGTTTTTCTCAGGAAAGGGTACCCTGGGTGTTTATCCTTGTCAGTCACTTCCTTTTCCCCTTGGCTTTCAGTTTGGCAGATTCACAGGTGGTTGATATCCTCCTTAGGCTATTTTTAAAGACTCTCGCTACTGTCCTTTGAGATCTTACTAAGAACTGTGGTGAATTCTCTTTCTGTCCATCTCCTACCTTATTAGCACGTGGTCTTCCACGCTTTTGGAATGTCTCTGTCTCCTTCACTTGAAACACTGAGTCCTAAATTGTGGTGAGAGATTCGAGATTGTCAGTTAGAAGCTAAAGTTCTCCAGATCAGATGCACATGGAATATACTGTGCCACTGCAGCCAAGAATCTAACCTGATGTTTGCAGATACTGATCCTTGGTGACTGGCTTAGTCATTCTGCTGACTTCTTGCTGGACTTGCTCTTAAGGTTAGATTTTTCTGTAGTGCTAGATTCTGAAACCTTCTCTCTCACTTCAGATTACCTTGATCTTTCTACACGCTGAGTGCCAAGGAACCTACCTTCCCTCAGGTGTTATCTCTAGTTGCTAGTCTAGCTGTCTCCTTTATCGTAGGTCTCCAAAGTCAGCATCTTCACACACCTCTGACAGAAGTTGCATAAAGCTGTGGCTATCTTAGAATAGGATGCATCAAGAGTGCATCTATGTGTGAAGAGTGCAGACAGATAACACTCATTCTGGCCATCTGGTCACTCTGTGTGCCTCTATCTCAACCCCTTTTAGGTGGGAGGACACACCATGCTCCCCATTCGCTGGATGCCCCCTGAAAGCATCATGTACCGGAAGTTCACTACAGAGAGTGATGTGTGGAGCTTCGGGGTGATCCTCTGGGAGATCTTCACCTATGGAAAGCAGCCATGGTTCCAGCTCTCAAACACGGAGGTAAAAAGGGGGTGCGTAGGAATCTTGATTGAGGGAGGGCTCATAAGAGCTATCTCAGCCCAGAACTTGGACCTACTGAACAAGACATTAGGTGGGATTTAGAGCCAGCAGAGTGAATGTAGGCATTAGTGGGAGCAGAGAGCTTCTTAGTAGGAAAAAAAAAATGGAACTGTAGGAAATGTGGTGTAATTGTCAAAAGAGCATGAAATCAGAGGTCTACATTGAGACTCAAGTCATGCCTCTGTTAAATCTGCTACCCTTAAAAATCACAAATGTTTCACTGTGACAAAAAAGGAAAACATAGAACAGCTACGAGTTTTTCAATTGTGCCATCTTGTGGAAACACCCACTACTTAGTATGCCCACATAATCTGGGTGCACAAAGGTTTTAGGTATGCCAAGCCCAGGGATGTACCAGATGGTCAATTTGGGAAGGCCAGTTTTATAACTGATAGAGCCATGTGTGAATGTCTAGGAATAAAATAAACCGTGTTTATTTTATTACTATGTTTTTACTGTGTTTATTAGTATGTTTACTATTAAACTTAGTAATAAATAGCCATTATATTTTTTATAATTGTAATTTGCAATAATAAAAAATGCTAGTAAACATAAATTAATAGTAGCTGACATTTAGTGGTAGGCACTTTTCTAAGCATGTTAGCTCTATTAATTCAGTAATTTTTGCAAAAACACCTGTTGAGATTCAGGTTAAAGGAAGGGGGTCTGCTTGAGGTACTGAAATGGGCTGGCCAGGGTCTCACAGGTAAGAGCCTCCAAAGCAGGGACAAAGCCTGGGCTGTAATCCTAGGACTCCTCTGCCTCCAAAGCTCATCAAGATGCTTCTCAGTGATGCATGGACCATGCCATGTTGCCCCAGGGAATTCAGTGCAGTTTGTAGGCAGTAAGGAGCTCAGTCTTTCAACCCAGTCGACCTATGAAACATCCCTATGAAACATCGCAATTCTTTTTATGGTCTTCTGTTTGCTGGGAAAATGTAAACACAAGAGCCTTTTGATATTGAAATCTTATTTGAATATTCAACAGAGTGTCTTTCTTCTTGGAAGCTATGTTTGTCTCTGCTCTCCTATGTCTTGACCACTTAATTAAGTGAATTACAAAGACTGAAAAGAAATTATTTTTTAAAATGTGTACTATCTCATGATTCACAAGCTCAATGGGGCCTGACCACATTTCCCAAAGTAGAACAAAATATTTTAACAATCTTTTAAAATAATGAAAGTATATATACTAGAACCCATTTTTTATGGTGTTTAAGAAATTGTTACTGTTTTCGCAGGGGAGGAAGGGTTAAGAACACACACACACACACACACACACACACACACACACACACCATGCATGCACCTGAACACTGCCTCCTTGTAGTTTGGTGGCCCCAGTAAACAGAGGTTCTGGGCTGAGGTTGCTATTGGTCTTAACAGAAGACTCAGCATCTGTTCTTGAGCTGGCTCATAGCAGCTAACAGGGTGTTTGCAGTTTCTTCTAAGACTCACAGAGGCATTGGCCTTAAAGGCAGGCTTTCTGCCCTCAGCCACTTCCCCCACTCCACCCACCATAGCAGCCACATACTGGCAGTCACTGATCATCGGTTTCTCCATGGAAATCAACAAACCTGGGTAGTCCAACATTAGAAGAGACACTCCCAGGTGCCTTTGATCTTGGCATTAGCAGCTGCTACTGTAGTTCGAACTGAATCCCTTTTCCTGGAGGTGAAGGTAATGGAGGGTGGAAATGGGTCTCTAATATGAATGGGGAATATAAGCAGCTGGAGACTTATCAGGCTGGTAAAGAAATGAGCCAAGGGGCCATCGTAAACTCCAGGGTGAATATAACCAGGCGGATGCTGACACGGTGATGGTTTGACCAGCCCTCCCAAAGTCAGCGTGACATGAGACAATACTGGAGACAAGGCACTGTTGAGCAGTGTAGGGACATGCAAAGGATAAAAAAGACAGTGCTTTTACCTAATTAGATACAGACTAATGGTGGCAGAGAAGGGAAATAATATTCGTTCAGCTGCTGAGCTAGAGATTATTCTGTGTATTTTTATCATTATGACCAGTCTTTAAATGCAGAAATTGAAGTTCGGGGTCAGTGACTTGACCAAAGTTATGCAGTGGTAGAGTTAGGGAGAAGTGAAAACCAACCTAAAAACTAGACAATGAAGCCTTGAAAATGCACATATTCAGTGTCAGTAAAGAATTGTCTTTGAGGAATTGGAAATGCATTGCAAATTATACACTTGGGTCTCAAGTGGCCTGCTGGGGTTGGCCAGGCATGCATTACTTGTTTTCTTCCTACTCCTCCTTATGGCTTCTCCTTCAGTATGTTGGGCCATACAGTCCCTTTTCATGGTCTCATTTCATCCTTACAACACTCCTGGGGGTGGTTAAGGCAGACATTTGATTCCATCTTACAGATGGACATGCTGAGATCCTGAGGTTAACAGACTTGAACTGGCCGCCCAGAAGGCAGTGGTGAATCAAGCAGTTAGTCCTATTGTTAAGGACTTTAAGAGAAACTGGAAGCATGGTTTAGTGCAAGCAGCAGGGAAGGATGGGTCTTGCTGCAAAAGGGTCCTATGTAATGACTCAGAGGCAAGCGTGGTGACGTGCACAGAGTCTGCCTGCCAGGAATGAGAGATAAGAGGAGATAGGCATGCAGGGGCCAGAGGGTGCAGAGCTCCTTCACGGGAGTTTCAAAGTGAGGCAGGCTCATGAAAGAGGGAGGGACAGGTCAGAAGCCTATGTCCACTATCAAGTGAAAAATGAATGCAGCTCAGTCATCCTGATGAGATTCAGGACTAGAGAAGAAAAGTGAGGTAAAAGAGAAGAGAGTATGGGGAGTCAATGGTCAATGTGGGCCTGGCCCAAGAAGTGGAGTATGAAGGGCAGCAGAGGACTCCACCAGCCAATGCTGCTCACTGCACTGTGCACCAGACAGACAAATATACCAGTGCTGTATGCAGCCTAGCCTTTAGCTTGTGCTTGTGAGAGCCTCGGCTCTGCATTGAAACTAATCCGGGAAGTTGGTGCTTTTTGCCGAGTCTGAGCCACAGGACCAAGGCTGAGCTTTGGGTGTAACTTCCTTGTTCTTCTCACTCTTTCAGGTCATTGAGTGCATTACCCAAGGTCGTGTTTTGGAGCGGCCCCGAGTCTGCCCCAAAGAGGTGTACGATGTCATGCTGGGGTGCTGGCAGAGGGAACCACAGCAGCGGTTGAACATCAAGGAGATCTACAAAATCCTCCATGCTTTGGGGAAGGCCACCCCAATCTACCTGGACATTCTTGGCTAGTGGTAGCTGGTGGTCATGAATTCATACTCTGTTGCCTCCTCTCTCCCTGCCTCATATCTCCCTTCCACCTCACAACTCCTTCCATTCTTGACTGAAGCGAACATCTTCATATAAACTCAAGTGCCTGCTACACATACAACACTGAAAAAAGGAAAAAAAAAAGAAAGAAAAAAAACCCTGTAAGGCAGTTTGGCAAATATATATATATATATATATATATATATATTTATATATCTAACTATCTATCAATCTATATCTACAGAGAGATACCTTCTCTAGTACACAGAGAAGCTGCTGATACAGAAAACCACAAGACTTTAACAACTCAGAAACTCTAAAATATTAATAATACAAAGGAAAATTCCCTTTGACTTAAGCTGTGGCCCATGCTTCTAATGCTACGGCTCTTCGGAGCAGAAGACCTGGACCATGCAGAGAGACAATCTTTGGGATGAGAGCTCTGGGACGGGAGGAGTTAAGGTGGTGCTCAGTCGCTGCTGTGTGTGTCTGTTACCCCGGAAGCTCACCACAGGCACATGTGAGGACTGCACGGCTGTGCTCAGCAAAGAAATGATGCCTGAGCAGGGTCCTTGCCTCCACTTCTTCCCCATTTCCTCCACTTCAGGACAATGTTCTAATTTGTCCGTTCTAAAAAGTGTAATCTTGATGCTTTTGGGAATCAAAGATGGCACCTACGGGTAAACACAGAACAGACAACCCCACAACACAAAACCCTGACAAGAGCTGACCGCATCCATCCTGGGTGTAAGCTTCTTGCTGGAGTTGCAAAGGATGTGTCTTTCTATTCTCAGAACTTAAAGAACTGGACTTTCTGAACTAAAAGAACCACAGAAGAAAAAATAGCTGAAACCTGAACCCTGCCAAGACACTGCCACCTGTCTTTTCCATCATTGCAAAGATTCCTTGGCCTCACCTCCCACTTTCAGGCCCCTGGGAAGCTTAGGGGGTTAGGAAACAGGTCCCCATGTTATCTTTGAATGTAGACACAGCACGCTTTAGGGTTGCAATAGCAAGAGACTTGGTTGCTTGTAGGTCATCATAACGAATGCCCCCTGGTCCTCTCGGTTTCTCATCCTGCTTCCCTAGATCCTAGACCCCACTTCCTGGGTCTCTACTGAGTCCCAGGTAAACCCCACTGCCAAGGAAGGGAGCCAGGTCTAGTGAGAGGCTGCAGCAGTGAGTGTTTCAGGAAAGCAAGCAGTGGAGTGGGTGAGAGCCAGCAGGGGAGAATCTACTTGGCACCTGTGCCAGGCCCCTTGGCATTCTCCTCACGTTTCCAGCCCCTGGGAGGATTGATGAATCTGCCTTTGAGCTGTTGTGAAAACGCAGGGGCTGAGAAATCACTTTTGTGGGCTGGGGTAGGGGGAAGGGCTGAGGCTTCTCTGGGAGATGTCCAATGAGCGGCCAGTGCTGCAGGCTTGGAATCTTAATGAGGCCTGAGCCCTGACCGGAGAGAGGGAAGGAAACATCTGGGCTGGGGCCTGCTCCCTCTGCCCCAGCATTGGGGAATCACTGCCTTCCTGGCTGCTGCCACAGACCACAGTGGGGCTGACCTCTGGGCCTCCCTGTCACATGAAACATGGAAGCCAACAGCCTGGCGCCACAGATCTCCTCTGCTGGAGAGGAGAGGATGTGTTCCTGCTAGGCCACGGGGCCCCTCCTCCTTGCCCCAAGCACAGAGCTACCTAAGGGACTGACCTTTGCCAACTGGAGCTCACCTCCCGGGGGCCTCTGGCCTACCCTTTTCCCTGCCAGCTGAAGAGACTGCCAGCAGCCTGGACGTCCTGGTTAGCTGAAGGCAGCTGAAATGTGGGCCTCCCTATGTGGGGTTTAGTACTGAATTATGTGTTTGTGGTTTTGCTTCTTTTTGTAGACCCACAAATATTTTTATTTGAATAGTAAAGAGCTGTGCTCAGATTGTAGCCATGGTTGGGATTTGGGATCCACGAGGCTGGTTAGCTGGACTGGGAGGGGAGGCAGGTGAGATGGGAATTTGGTGTTGGTTTTCTCACTGTGCTGTGCTCCTAGCCCCTGAGGACTTTGCGGGGAAGCTGTTTGGATTGACCACCTCAAGGTACTCCTTTGCTGTCCTATGACAATTACTCCTCTTGTCTTTCCACCTAGAGGACCTATGCCGGGGCTGTGAGTGCTGGCTGAAACTGCACAATCTGGCTTTGATCTGGGTAGCTAAGAACAGGTGTTCAGGGAGGGCATGGTCTGGAGGCGCCTGAGGGAAAAGTATCTTCTGGTTAGAAGTGAAGCACCAGTGCTCCTGTTGCTTCCCTTCTCCCATATCCTCTCCTGAACAAACACTGTGTGGCTTCTGTCTTCTTGGCTGTGTGTTTCAAAACTGATAGTCACTGATGGGCTGGGAAGAAGCAGGAGAAGAACTGGGTTGGAGATGGGTGGAAAACTGGGAATAAGGACCATGCTATGGTTTTATCTTCAGGGCACTGATTCATCATGGCCTAATGAAAGAAGGTGATTCCTTAGGGGAACAAGAAGCACTGAAGGAGACCGCAGTTGTCAGATTGCTGCCACCTTAGGCCCACGGGCTTTCACGTTGATCTTGGGGTCATGTTCTTGCTGTGTCCATTGTAAGCAGCTGGCTGTGGAAGAGTGCCAGAGAGAGAGGGGCAGAGCAGGGAAGGGTAGCGAGGGAAGACCTGCCATCCTTCAGCCCTGGCTGTCCTGTCTATACAGAGTCTACTTTGATATATTAGCCTTGGCAGATTAAAAAAAAAAAAAGATTTATTTTGGAGAGTAAAGGAGGCAGAAAATAGGGCCATGGAAATTGCAGGGTACACTATGGCTCTGGGGAGTGTGGCATGTACTGGGACACACCTGTCCCTCCTATATTGGGACAGGACTGATAAGGCTTAGTACACTGTATCTTAATTTCCCCATCTGCAGAATAAGGGGTACACCTGCTAATCTCTGGCCCCTTCTAGCTCTGAGTTCTTAGATTCTGACAACGTTGTGTCACTGTGCCATTTTTCTCAATACCATTCTGGAATGGCAGGACAGCCTTGCATAGGTGGGGGGCAGTTGCCGCTGAAGGCTCACTGGGCCTGGGCAAGGCTGAGTTCCAATAAGACACTCCTCTCCTTCTTTGCCCCTTGTCTCAACATTTCGGAGTCTGAAGCGTCTGAGACGACTGTAAGCCAGGAGGGGAGCATTTGGTCGGCTTCCCATCCTGGCATTCCTACATACCAGAAAAGCACTGTCGACGGTCCATTTATTTATTTATTTATGAAGAGCCTAATGTGATGAAATGTGTTGTGAAATGACATCCTATTAGCCAATATGGCCACTCCAGTTCATTTCACCCTCATTTTCCCATACCAAAGTCCACCCTTTAGAAGACCGTGTCACATCGCCTCTGAGAGCTTAGCTTTGAAGCGAGCTCTTTTGTGTCTTTTGATGAACGCTCCAGGGCACCCAGGCTGGTCTCTCTGCCATGCCAACCTCACCGGATCCTCTCCTGGACTGAGTGAGAGTGACCTGCTGTTGGGTGTCCACCTTGGAGTAGGGTGTTGTGGCCATGGGACCTCCCAATTCTTCTTTCTTTGGATGTGAACCTAACTCTGCCCTCTAATGATATCCCTGAACTCTGAGGGGACCTTGGGCATCACTGAACCTCCTCTAGTCAAGAAACAAGAAAAAGGAGGTGCTGCTTCCTCCATTCAGCAGATCATGCACAAATTACTCCTAGACAGAGGCTTCCCACTTGAGGCAAAGGATCTTTGGTCCTTCTGGGTTCAGGTTGAACATTAATGTTCTTCTCTAGTGATGCTTACTTTGCGGAATACACTAGTGCAAGTCATTTTGGTGCTAAATACTGCAGAAACCAACACCAACGGGAGAGCTGTCAGCCAGCTTCTGGGGCTGCACGAGACTCAACTCAGAAGTAGAAGTGAGTCAGCCATGCCGGGAGAGTACAGGATGCATTGGAAGTTAAGTAGAAAAGTGGCAGGGTGAAAAGACCAGCAAAATTTCTGATTTTGCTATTAGTTATCCACGTGGCCTTGGCCAAATCAGCTTATTTCTCATTTGAGACATTTAAGAGGTTTGTATAGATATTTTTAGAGTCCTTTTCATTTTTTTAAAGCTAGGTTCTGGTCCCACCTGATATATATATACTTGCTTGTTAAAAATAAGAGATGAAGTGAAAGATAAGGAAGGAGACGAAGAAAAGTTACCAATGGCAAAGGATTGATTATAGAAGACAATGAAAGAAGGCCTGGTGACTGGTAGATTTGAGGAATATTGTACAGGGAGCCAAGCAGACAAGCCAGAGACTTCATTTTTATGCTCTTCACAGGAGGTCACTGGCCTAGCCACTTGCCTGCGTTTCACCAGGCTGTTCCCCTCAGCTAGTCAACCTTCCCTGTTCAAAACCAACATGCTAACACTTGGCAGAAACTATTCCAAGATATGGAGAGAGGCCTGCCCATCTCTCATGCAGGCCACTGGAAATCAACTCTGGGTAAAAACCGACAAGATTTTTATCTTTTAATGCTTATTGTAAGAGGCTGGGATGTTTGAAAGAGGGCAGCGTCTTAAGTTGCAGACTATTCACCAAAGTCCTTTTCTATTCAGGAATGACTAATGACTTTCTTTGTTCCCCTTTTCCAAACCAAACAGCAGCAGTATTACCTTGACTCCAAAGTACAGTGATTGCAATGGACAGTCTTGAGATTAAGGGTCTTTTTAGTGCTTTGCTCGGAATCTGGAGCAAGGAAATGTCTAGGGATGTTTGTTGAATGAACCCACCTGCCAGCAGTCCAGAGAGCTGTCCCAAAGGCCCCTGAGATGTCTATTGTCTGCTTTGGTAGGGAGCCAACCTGCTAGAAGACTCAAGGGCATTTGCCTTAGAGAGCAAAAAAAATGGCGCATTTAGTTCCGGGCTTGGGTGCTGAAGTCACTGTGTTTTTGGCTCCTGAAGCTCCACTTTCTTTTTTCATACCAAATAAATTGTTTTGGCCAATATTTAAGGATTTAAATATTTAAGGTTTTGAAGGAAAATTCCAAGTTTATGCATCATTATTAAGACATCAATATGGGCTTGGGAAAATGTTTTGGTGTTGCTTAATAATACTGGGAGTGTCTTCTAAAGAAAGTATACATATATGTATGTTGTGTGTTTATTTCTATATATTGGATTGGAATGGCTTCAAAGAAGGCCTGTTTGAAGTCAGCAAATTGATTTCAATTTGGGATTCTCTTTTAGCCTTACCGTTCTTGGGGATAAGAAATCTGGAGATGAACTGGCCTCAGAAACATTCAGGAAGATTACGATGGGAAATCTGTCATCTTGTAAAGTTGGATCATTTGGTGCTCTCTGAATTAAATTATGCTGACTAACATTCTGAGCATCTGAAAATCATTATTCCTGGTTGCCTGATAGATGACCACACAGGAGCCATTTCTATCACATCTTATTTGGGGGTTGGTATAGACGCCACCAGCACTGCAGGGAAAACCACCCCCTAGGAGGGGTGAGACAGAGAGAATGTGAGATTTTGATCATTGATTGCTGTTTCTGAAAGGCACTGCTGACCATAGTAGGTGCGGTGAATATTTGTGTCACTGCATTGGGTATTAGAACTTTTGCTCTGAGCATGGGCTGCCCTACCCTAAAGAGCTGAATCTTGGCTTCTGACAGAGGCTCTGCATGACACATTCTCCTCAAGCATATTTTCCTTATTTTCCTATAAAAGTATCTATAGTTTGCAACAAGAACTGTCTTTGGCTCAAGTGTCAGTGTACTAGAATAGATGCTTTTCTGTGAGACCTGTGGAGGTTGGATTGGGTTGGGGGGTGTTCCTTCAAAGTACTTGGAATTCTTTATCAAAGAAATAAAACTCAGATTCTCTTTTTTCTAGTTTACTTCTAAGTTCCAAATTTAAAACAAGACCCAGTTTGACATTTGCAGTAGGAGATAATGTCTTGAACCAGTGAGCTTGGCTATCTTTCTTTCATTATAGGGAGGCAGGGCAGTAAGTTGTATTAATTTTTCCTAATCACCCAGGCAAATATTGCTTTTTGTTCAGTGTCATGACCCACATTCATAGCTTGCAGGGGATACTTCTAGCTGACAAAGCTGGAAGTTTCTAATAGAAGATGTATCAAGACAACAGAGGTGAGGAAAGGCCTGTTGAACATCTACTTCTGAGAATCACTGAGGCACTCAGGTCTTGCTTTTCAGTTTAGTATCTTACAAAAGGAGTTGGTTTCTTCTCATTTTAGGCAATGATAAATTTAGACATCTTTCTTGAAAGGCCAAAGGTAGATTGAGAGCTCAAATACTTACGGTGTACTCTGACAGTCTTTTATTCTATTTTTCAAGACTTATTTTATATATACATATTTTTTATTTCCATAGGTTATTGGGGAACAGGTAGTGTTTGGTTACATGAGTAAGTTCTTTGGTGGTGATTTGTGAGATTTTGGCACACCCATCACCCAAGCAGTATGCACCATATTTGTAGTCTTTTATCCCTCACTCCCTTCCAACACTTTCCCCCTGAGTCCCCAGAGTCCATTGTGTCATTCTTATACCTTGACATCCTCATAGCTTAGCTCCCACATATCAGTGAGAACATACAATGTTTGGTTTTCTATTCCTGAATTGCTTCACTTAGAATAGTGGTCTCCAATCTCACCCAGGTCGCTTCGAATGCCATTAATTCATTCCTTTTAATGGATGAGTAGTATTCCATCATACATATGTATGTTTGTGTGTGTGTGTGTGTGTGTGTGTGTGTGTGTATACCACAGTTTCTTTATCCGCTCATTGACTGATGGACATTTGGGTTGATTCCACTTTTTGCAATTGCAAATTGTGCTGCTATAAACATATGTGTGCAAGTATCTCTATCTCTTATGTATAATGACTTCTTTTCCTCTGGGTAGATACCCAGTAATAGGACTGCGGGATTACTGACATTCTTTTAGATGCAACATCCCTAAAACCCAACAAGAAGTGTAAACACTGAAGTCCAAGTCTGATAATTATTCTTTTATTTAAGAAGAACACATGGGAGTTTCACATATTATTTTTAAAAACTAATTTTGTAATATGTTAAATGGTAGGACACATTCAATTTTTTTTCCTCATTGGAGATCTGTCCATGTTCTGTCTCAATTTAATAGCTACCTGGCATGTAACTGATGCCTCGGAGCCTACCTCTGGAGTGAATAAATAAACGTGGTCCAGGTGATTTGATTTCTGCCATTTGTAGTGGAGAAGTAAATCTCAGTGAAGAAGTTTTTTTTCATATTTCTTCTTTTTTCTTTTTCTTTTGGCTTCTATCCTCCTGCTTCCATGGGACTGACAATCCAGCTTCTCAAACTCCACGAAAGTCTTAATACAAGGTGAATCCCAGAGCCACAAACAGTTTGGACTTCAAACAGTGAGAAAATTGGCACTGAATGATTCGGCACACAAAGCAGAAAACTTTCATTTCCTGTAGGCAGGATGGAATTGACTGTTATATTAAGACTTCTGAAGAAGCCCTGCCCTGGAGTAATTTCAGTGCTGTCAGACGATGTTGACATCTAGATTAACCTCTGTGCAGTGAATTTTACTGCAAAGCTCATTGAGATGCATGTGATGTGTCTCCACAAATCCCATCTGGAACCCTTGGTGGCCCACCCTCAGCAACCCTCCTCTCCCCACTGACTCTGCTTTCTCTGTCCATAAACTTTTAGCCTCCAGGAGCAGAGGAGCCATGGCTGAGATCTGACCCTAGGAGAGGGAGTTTGGGCCTTCTCTGACCATGATGCTGAGCCAGGCTTTCTGCTTAGAGTGACAGAGATTGTCATCGTATTGGGTTTCCCCTGAGGGAACTGCAAATTAAGGCATGAAAAACACTCTGCTGATGACAGTTTCACAGCATATCTTAATGCTGCACAAAGTGAAATGGTTTAAAAGGAATTAGTGTGTCCTAAGTCATTGAGCCCTGCTCTGGGCTCTGCAATCCTCTAGGGATTCAAGATCCCATTGCAACAAGGTCATGACTGCGTCTAGGCTGGACAGATGGATTCTGAAGGACAAGGTGTTTGTCTTTTGTGCAGGTCTTTCCTATGGTCCTTACAAGAGAGGCAGCCACAGCTCCTGTTTCTCCCAACTGGGACAAAAGATGTAGCTGTTTTCTAAGCACTGGTTTGTCAGCTCTTTAAGGAGTGGTTGGCTCCAGAATGAGCCAGACTCTCTCTATAATTCCACATTGTGGCACAACAGCCACACAGAACCTCAAAGCTGAAATTGCAACTTTTCTGCAAAATAGGGCCATTGATTACATCCAAAGTTTTGAGAAAAGGCCTTCAGGTTAGATTCAGTCACCTTCAGACTCCACAGAATTGCTCAGCATGGTTGCAGGCGTCTTTGGAAACTTACCTCAGGGTTTTAGAATACTTTACCCTAAAGTCTGGATAACAATTTTCTCTGAGATTTTACTGATTCTAATTCCCTTTGAAATTGTTTTTCCTACTTGCCTCTTGTCTTTCATTTAAATAATAAGAATCTCCTTGCATATTCTTAGGTATTTCTTTAGGAGAATTGAAAGTTTCCAGCCAAGGACATTGTGTTTATGAATTGGAAAGATATCTTTCTGGGCTGAAAAAGGTAAAAATCATACGGAGGCAATCTTGATGACTTTATTTAAAAGCAATTATCAGCATTGTGTTTTATTCTAGGTGCTCATGCTCATAGTGCAAACTACATTCACGTTTTTAATTATTTATGTTACGATACTTATTCATGTGTACATATATGTGCACACACACACACAAAAGCCTCCACAATCCTACTGGTATACAAATCCATATGCCCCATTTGTGTCGCTTCCGTTGATCTCTGTGTGCATGCATTTGCAGTGAAGTGTGCATCACATGTGTGATTTCTTAAACTCATCTATAGCTCATCTTTCCTCTTATTATTGACACATACCCTTTGACTTTCTGCACTTTGGAGCTCATGAAATTAGGGCTTTTTCAAGGGAGACTACATCTTGACTTTCTTTAAACCTTCATATTTAAAGATAGGACTGGTTTTCTTCGAGAAACAAAAACTTGATTCAGATTTTATTTAATTAATTAATTTTCTGGGGGAAATGGTACTGAATTTGTTCCTGAGTAACAAATAGTAGTAAGTGCAAATATAAATGTGAAGTAGTTTAAGCAGGTTATTGAACCTATCTTGTGGCTGAAACAAGTAGTCAGATATGAAGCTCAGACACTCAAATTGAATTAGAATGTAAACCAAAATGGTTAGCATGGGGCAGGAGAAGAGCACTGGGCTAGGAGCAAGCCTGCTAGATTGTCACTTGAGTGTCCTTAGCTTAATGTGGGCATCTGACAACTAGTTGCAGTCCTGTGCCCCTCTAATTCCAGAGATGGGGCAAGCCAATCTGTTTCTCATCCATTGCTCAAGTTGGTTATCACTGAAGTATTATATATCATCTCAAGATCCTGCCCTGAACGAGTTTGCAAACATCCCCACACTGAGGAGTCAGTCCCATTTTTGTTTTATGGCAGTTTATCTCTTGTGACCCTCCTTTGGAAGCTGTCCAAACTCTGAACACTTGCTGTCCATTCCCTGCTCCCCATCCCACCCTTTAAGGCCAGGGAAAAGCCAGGGAAAGCCCTATTGGCTCATCTCCCTCTTTCCTAGCCTGCACATCAACCAAGCTTGAGATTTAGCCTAGGTTTTTAGAGAGGAAAACAGGTGTGTTCTCCCAGCCATCAGTATCTTTCCAGCCCCCTGGACCAAGTGATTAGTGCCTCATTAGCGCCTCATCAGTTGCTTTTGCACAAGAGACTCTGGGACAACAAGCCTATTATAATGCCGCAGTCTGTCTTTTTGAAGTCAAACCATCCCTCTGGCTTGGTTAGGAAAGGGGAGCCTTCCTCCAAACACATTTTCTTTTAATTTCCTCTGTTGTTTTCTGGCTGTTAACTATATGGATAAATGGTAAAACATAATTTTCATTTTTTCTAGGCCCCTATGACAGTGGATATGCTATATTTCTATGGATGAGGAGTTCCACATGTCAGCAAAGCATTTATTTATTTAGTGAAGTGACTATAATATTGACACACAGATTTGCAGCAGCATCCAAATCTTGAGGGGGAAAGAAAGCCTTTTTCAATCAAATGAAACCTTTTCTGTGATGGCACCAGAGAGGTTTATATCTTAAGGACAGAACTGAACCTGATAATATGCTTCCTTTCTAGAAACAAAGAGATAGAAGAAATTGCTGAAGGAGCTGGAAGACCAAACCATCTATTCCCCAAATCATTATGTATCAATAGATACTTCAACTCTGTTCCTTAAATGGCTCTGAAAAACACAAATAACCATATTTGCTATTAAAAACAAATTCATAATGTCTAACTCAATCCCTTATTTTAATATATATACATATTAAAATAATCCCATGTATATATGATTATTATTATATGGGATATATATAGTTTACATATATATAGGGGTGTGTGTGTATATATATATATATTTACATATGTATGTAAATGTATACTTTTTAATGCTGGGGATAGTTCCATATTGTTTCTTTTCTTGATTCCTTCTAATATATTCAATGAGATTTATAATTTTTTTCACTTTTATTTCTTTAGGAAAGAGTTGGGGTCTATTATGAATGCTTTCTAGGATAAAATGGCAAAACAGATGGAAAGTGTGGTAGAGGGAGGATAATGGGAATAGGAGGCAGAGAACTTGCACGTTTCTATTTCCTGCTGAGAGATCTTGGAAAAACATTGTCTGCCCTTTACCTCAGTTTCTTAATATACAAAATAGAACTACTATCAACCCCCTGCATGCCACAGAGGTTTATTTGAGCCCTAAATGAGATCATAACTGTTAACATACTCTGTGAACTGTACAGGGCCAGACAAATAGAGCCCACTCTCTGGGCAGTTGCATACAGTCTTGCTGGGTGCTGAGCTGAGTGACTGAGAGCCGCTTTTGAGACACATTTTGAGGCATATCTTCCTTAAATTTTTGCTGGTGTCGTTTTTTAGAAGTTTTGCCATTAGCATTTTTTGCTTTGAGTATCTAGTGATGGAGAATGCTCTAAAAAATACAAGGAGACAGGGAGATTCTTTATCTATTTGGCTTAGTCACTGGAAAGGGACAATTAGAGTTTGTTTTCAGGCTTGGAACTCTGACATTTTGTAGCAAAATGGCATCTTCTGCTGCATTTAATTCCTTGCCATCAACTCTTGCTTTCATAAGGTTCTGTCAATTTCAACATAATGCTTTGTAAAAATAGGACTCTGTGAAACTTTCTCTATAAATTTGGTGGTATAACTAATTTTTCAGGGAGCATCTGAAGGGATGATGATTTTTAAGTGGTACCCTGTTCATTCTAGGACCAGCAATTGTACATGGGAAAATAATCTTAAGATAAGTGAAGAGCAAATGCTAGACCACACCTTTAATAGGCCCAAGTGCCAACAAAAATACGTGTGAGTGGAAATCCCACGGAGAAATGTTTCTGAATGAAAACGAAACCCTTGATAATGAATCCTGAGGCCAGAATGCCAAAGTCACAGTATTCTGCCATTTACAGCCCCTAAAAAATCCCAGGTGTTTGTGATGACAGCCACTATTATAAGTACTCTGTATTAGTGACTACTTGGCAAGTAAAATTTTCTCAAATGTTATTTTTCATAGATCTCCAAGCAACAATCACTTGCAGTGTATCTGACAAAATGCTATACATGATTTTCTAAAAGTATTTTGATCACTCCAGAAAGAAATCAGAATAAAGCTGCATACCCCAAATCCTAGGAAATTCACAAATATTTTGCTCAAGTTCAGGCTATCTCAGCTTCTCTTTTCTCTTTACCTTTTGCCTCATACAGAGGCAATCTTGATGACAAAAGATTGGGTTCAATTTTTGTTTTTCTTATGTAGAAAAGCAACACCTCTGTTTTGGACTACTGTTCAGTAGACAAAAAGCATCCCAGCTTTCGAAATGAGAGTCCAAATTGGGTTACCACTGAGATTTTAAATTATGATGTGAAATTGGAGAAGGTGAACTGTACAGGGCCAGACAAATAATAGAGCCCACTCTCTGGGCAGTTGCATGCAGTCTTGCTGGGTGCTGAGCTGAGAGACTGAGAGCCGCTTTTGAGATGTGTTTTGAGGCATATCTTCCTTAAATTTTTGCTGGTGTCTGTTTTTTAGAAGTTTTGCCATTAGCATTTTTCACTTTGGGTATCTAGCCATGGAGAATGCTCTAAAAAATACAAGGAGACAGGGGGATGCTTTATCTATTTGGCTTAGTCACTGGTTCAGGGTGAAGTTTCAGAATTTATTCTGATAATCTGGAGGGGATGACCTCCTTCACAGTACTGTTAAAGCCTTCCTTGAACAAGCTCATTTCACTATATAACTTCCTAAAGACAAGACTGATTATTTAAGGATTTCAGAGATATCATTTGGGGAATAACTCACCAGGTAGAGAAAGTTTGACCTGATATGTTAACAGGCACAACAAGAACTTATTTCTTTCTCACCATCTGCCCCTTCTCTGAGAGTTTAGCCTTTCTTAGGATACTTCCTTTTCCAGGCTAGAAAAGATTGATTGTATTCATATCCCAAAGTAAAGGCTCCTCCAATTCTATCAGATGTGGAGGCAACAGAAAATGACTCATGTTATTTTTCTCTCACTTCACAGCATCAAGAACTCTTCTTGTTTATGTGGGGGCCATGGTGGATTAGCTTGAGGAACTGTCAAATTAAAATGAAAGGAAAGCAAGTTGGGGCAAGAAAATTCTCACTCTGAATGTGAAAGAAAATAGCAGTGTTCTTCTCTCTGGCAAAGATTTGTGTACTGTTGGGGGAAGATTCATGTTATTTCTCAGGTAGACTTTACTTTTTGAGATTCTCTCTCTCTCTCTGTGTGTGTGTGTGTGTGTGTGTGTGTGTGTGTGTATGTGTGTGTGTGTGTGTATTTTGGCTGGTGGGGGGTTAAAGGCAGATAGAATGTAGTTGTTTATGAGTTTGTACTTTCTCTTTAGCATAATAGATGCCCTGTTTATTTTCTCAGAATGTGACAATAAAATTAGGAAAGGAGAGGAATTCAGAGGCCCATGTTGCAGTTCATGGCAAAGTTTTACCCAAATATTTCCTTCAGAAACATTTAGTCATAGCAAGCCATATAAATTCTTATCTGCAACTGGTATCAGAAAAAGAAATCAGTAGGTGGGGACTGTAGACCCCAATGGTGCATCTGTTTACAATCTTTCTTTTCCAAGGTTTTAAGGTTCATGGATAACATGAGGGAATTTGGGGAGAGCTACCACATCAGTACTTTGGCATGCATTAACTGTTCCACAGGAAAACTAGGGTTGCTTCAGGGCTATTTTTGTTTGAAATGACACACATACAAAAAAAAAAGACTTTTGGAACATGTTTTGAGGCCTGTCACCTGAAATCAGCCTTTGCTGAAAGAGTATTTAGTTTGATAAGCGGGATTTCTTGCTTCTCGCATCCCAGAGTGTAAATTCTGCAGCGATGCCTGGGTGTATGTTTTCAGCACCAGGGACAGCAAACAACCCCCTGAATTGAAGGGGCCCGCTATCCTGATTGACCTCCCAGACTAGGAAGGGCAGTTGTTTTGTTTTCCTTTATTTCCTATCTACTGGAGCCTCAACTTGCAAGACTTTATTCTTAAAGTTCTTACATCTTTCATCTATTACCAAGCCTAGCTTAGCTGTCTCTGTCACATTCTTGACCTCCTAACAAATGAGTTTGGAGTAACACTCCCAGCTCTCCTGGCTCAGAGAAGTAGAAAGAAACACACTAGACTTCATTTGAAGGGCATGCTTTAGAGTAGGCTCCCCCTACACAAGTCTTTATAACATACCACTGACTTGTAAACCCCTAAATGAAGGACTGCTTATACACAATCATTTTCCTTTTAACATTTCTGCACATTTCTCACAATGTACAAGTCTATGTTTGACTCAGTGTGCATCTGGAGGCAATATTTCACAGCAGTTGAGCAGAAGCTATGAAGTTTGGGGACAGAAAAGGTCCCAGTGATGCTGCTGTTATTCATTTTGGAGACTCATTGGGGGCACTTCTTTGATTCTCAGCATCCACCCTTCAACCTGAGTGCTCTTTAACAGCTGTTTTTGCCTTAAACAATCACAATAAGAATGCAAATGACTCCTTGTGGCATTCTTCAGGCCAGACTGAAGGGTGTACTGAGAAAACAAGGGTAGCAGAAGCACATGTTGTCACATTGCTTTGTGATTGGCCAGTTTTTATATAGCACAATGACACACAGATATCGTCTTAGAGTCATCATTGTCTACTCTTAACTAATTGTCAGCATCTTCTCCACTCATGTCAGGATGAATCCTGTGTTGGGAAGGCAAGTCAGTCACTGCAGGTTTCATCATAAATATTGCCTTCTATCTGACAGATGTTAGAAAACCTCCATTTTGAATGCCTCTGTACCATCCAAGGCTCTGAATTTCCCCTATATCTTATCCCTTTCTTTCCATTCCCTTTCCATGTTGCTTATCATAACATCCATAACATTTAGTGGTGTAAGACAATAAGGGGTTTCTTTTAGGAATAAATGAGGTGGAAAAAGTAGGACAGAGCCAGATCTCAGAGGAGCAAGTTCAGTGGAAAGATGATTTCTAACTTGGGAGTGGGTCTAAGATGTAGCCATCCATTCCTTCCATTCCTTGTCCTCTTGAGTGAATCTCATTCCAGTGCTCACACTTGCCCTGCAAAAAAGGCCATGGCACAAGATTCTCTAGATTATTTGTATGAAGACTGGAGGTGAGCAGCATCCAACACCTCTGTTAGAGTTCTTTAGAATAGAGGAGTTTTGTCTTATATTTTAATCCAGGAACCTTCCTATATTTAAAAAGTTTAGAAATAATATGTACAGAAAGGACCTATGGGGATAGGAAAGCTTAATAATACAAGTTATTTTCCCTTAGAACAGAGGGGAAGGAGCTGCAAAGTGACTGCTAATGGAGGAACGATCTGCTGGCTGGGGGAAATGTGGCCTGAGACTAGAGATGCAGAGCAGGCATCTCTAGAAGGAGAGATGATGCCAATAGAAGCCCCAGGAGGGAACTGGCCAGCGAATACAATTTTATAAAGATTCTCAGTACTTTTTCTGAAAAAATTCCTAAAATTTTCAAGGGCACGTCTAGCCCTCTGCCTCTTTAGAGGTGAGCTCAGTGCTACTTCTGGGTTCTTAAGGCAAATGCCCTACAAACACCAAAGTCTTGTATTTTCCACTCTCAGCCGGCACTGGCTAAGTGGGATTTTTTTTTTCCCTTCCCTAAGTGAAAGGGACTTGTTTTCAGGAGAAGTGTCCTTTAAACATCCAGCTAAAACTGGAAGTAATTTTTTGCATGAATGGCTTTTTACAGCTAGGTCTACAGCAGAACAAAACTTGTATTAAACTAAGTGCTACTTTACATATCTTATTTCAAGGGAAATGAAGGATTTATTGTCATGTAAATGATATACACTGATTTGTTTCCTACTGGACATTACATGTCCCTTTATCTCTAGGCTGATGTTGTGCAGCAAACTTTCAATATCTGGAAAATCAGCTGGTACCTACTTCAGTGCATTATTAGGATATTACGTTCCCTGAGAGGAATTTTGCCAATGAAGTTTAGGTACTGTTGTAACTGATTTCCATCCCCCCTCCCTAAGCTTCTGTACTAAGTATATGTAAAGCTATTATATCTTGTCTGATCCCATGTGTTCGTGTGTGTTTCCCAATGTTTGCATAAATATATTGGCAATCTGAAGGGTTAGCTGGCTTATGGCAACTGCTGAACAATGGTATGTGTGGCATGTGGGACACCTGATACCTGTGCACACCTGTTCTGAGGCCAAGCTAATTTTACAGATTTTGGAAAAGAAAAATCAGCAGCAACAACAACAGTGTGGCTTGAATTAAGGAAAGTTTAACAATGAATACAGTATTGCCAAGTCATCATTTATGGGTGGAGACGTTGACCACAGCAGTTGAGGTGCTTTCAACTGGATCTTATGCCCTTTATTTTAATCCCAATTGATAGTTCCTCATTTGTATTTTATGACTTAGAAATACTCCTACGTGATGCTCATTTGTTTTTCTCCCAGGCTTCTGGAAAGTGCTGATCATGATTGCTTCCTATCATTTGGATCCCAAAGTTGATAACTTAACATAAGTGACTGAGGTTTTAGTAGAACTGGGTTTTACTAATCGTATCTCCTCCTTGAGGTGCTGTTCCCTTCATTCCTTTCCTTTATGACAGGTGAATGCATTGGCTATGCTAATTTTATTTGCATCCTGGCGAGTCTTGGAGAATCAATCTAGTTAAAATGATGACTGCATTTGCCTTTGGAGAAGAGGTTTATTGTCTAAGCCAAACTCTTATGTGAAGGTGTCATTTATGCAAAAAAAAAAAAATTCTAACTTGATAAGATGGCCACAGGTTAGAGGGGTGTGTTCTCAGTTGATATTAAGGGATATGTTGAAAAGGCAAGTGCCCACCCTCTATTCTTCATCTCACCCTTCCTTTCTCCCCAACCTCAAAAGAAAACAGAAAATTATTTTTTTAAACTGTATTAATAATTTATGTTTAATACAAAAGGATGATTTAATGGTATCACCAAAGGTTGTTTCTCCCATTGTGCATGTCCTTCAGTCTCGGCCCCATACCCATCACCCCATTCTTCACCCTCATGCTTCCATCCCAAGGCAAACATGTGTCTTCATCGGAATCTATGGGTGTTGAAGTTAAATGTGGGGACAGAGATTTAACACCATGACACTAATACAAATCAACCATTCTTCACTTTCAAATGGTTAATCACTACAGGAAAGCGAACTCTTTTCTTGGTTTTTGTTTAAAAACATTTTATACATATATATGTATATATGTGTGTGTATGTATGGACATAGGTATGTATATGCACATGTACATGTATATATGTATATATCCATCTTCAATATAAATATATCATAAGTGAGAGTTGTAAATACTCCTTGGTCATATGTCTGTCTTTCTCATAGTATCATATCTTCAATGTTATGTTAACAACTCCATTTATTGATTGATGAAATTGTGTGTAGACCTGTATCCTCCTGACATAGTTTATGTAGGGTCTCTTCTCAAATAAAGTATAAAACAACAATTGTCCTTGTTTTATTTGGATTCATTATGTAATAGGGAAGTATGTTGAATTTAAATGTAGTTTGAAAGTTTGGGAAAGTTCGAATGTGTGCAAAGATCATGAGATCCAGTATCAACTCGAGAGACTGAACCTTGCTTTTCTGAGAGGAAAAGGAGATTGCACAATTTTTAAGGTAGCCTATAAGTTAAACATTGGATGGAAATGAGTGTTGTAAGGGGAACATACATGCAATTATTATTTGAGACTGAGTCCCAAGGAAAAGATTGAATATCTCCAGCTCTGTGTCTTTGTGATATCCTGTTACTCCTGATATGTTGATATTCAACTTCCCAGTTATAATCATTTGAGTAAGCTCTCAAAGTAGGATAAAATATGTTCTTTTGAATATCCATTTACCCCAAAGATTTTATTATCCTTTAGCATAATTAATTTAAAACTCTTTCCCTCTCTTCTCTTTTCATTCCAATTTCTCTCTCTTTGTCTACATATTTTCTGCTTTATGTCATATAATGTGTTTTCCTTAATAACATTTCACTGCTTATTTCATTAATTTATTTCAAAAAGATTGATGGGTTCTAGGATAACATGTGGAAGAGAGACAGGAAGCACAGATTGCAATTCCACTAACAGGAGTTCAATGGAGATGTAGAAAGGTTTAAACAGAGTTTTTCCATTATGGCACTGTTGACATTTTAGACTAAATAATTCTTTGTTGTGGGGGGCTTTTCTGTGCATTGTATGATGTTCATCAGCATTTTTATTAGTGCATTAGCAGTCCTTCTCTGCCTCCTCCACCCCCACCCCACTAGGGTGTGAAGACCAAAAATGCCTCCAGACATTGCCAGGTGCTTCCTGGGGGGAAACATTGCTGCACTTGAGAAACACTTGCTTAAGCTTTTACATCTTGCCACACAGTATTAAAAGACGAATCAAATTCAGGAAATATAAGAGCCCTTGGTCATGCTCCAGCCCTTTCTAGACCAGCCACTTGGCTGTGCCATATGGTAAACTTGCTGCTGCTTTTCTTTAAGCACACTTCTCTTCAAAGCCCATTGCTGAGAATCAAGTTACAATACTACATTTAGGGTTTAGACGGTGATAGAAATAACTTCTTCATCTACATGGATCAAAAATGTCTTCATCCCTAGAATATTTGTTCATATCACTTAAAAGTGTGTAATTTTTGTGTGGTTAAGTCCTTTGGGTCTGTGTGAGAAGAAACTCAAACACTCTTTTTAAAGATGATGTCCCGTGAAAGATGCTGGCAGACCTAAGAGAGAGAAACCTTTGGTTTTCAATTGTTCCAACGTATTTTCCACCTGCCCCAGAAGGTTACATAAATTATAGGGTCATAAGTAGACCTTGTGTAGGCCTGGGATATAAGTCTCCAGTATAGAAAGTCCTTTCGATGAGTAAGTAGAACTTGCATTAAGTTGGTCCAGGCAAAAGTCAATGTTCTCTGTACAATGCTATGAACACAGTACACATTTAATGGACGTTTGCTGCATTGCACTGGATTTCTCATTCTCCAAGCCCCAGATTATTTGTACAACACTCAAAGTACCATCATTATGCCACCTCTTCAACTCACTCACGGAGACACTCAGGATCCAAAATTCTGAAAAACCTGACAGCATGTTCATTATGAAGGAAATATCTCTTCTCCCCAGAATGTGGCTACCTTTGCATCAGTGGCTTCCTATGACAGCCAGCTAGAGCAGAATTAGGCTGCTTGAAGGCAAAAATAGGTGTTTCTCAAGGTAGGATTTTGGATGTCCTCTGAAATCTAGACCTAAGGCTTGACCTTTTTATAGTCTACTCCAGTGATGGCTTGAGACCAAAGCACTGTGAGAGACTTCTGGTCCCATCCTACATAGCCTCAAACCCATCTTTCTTCAGGAAGTCCTTCCAATGCCACACAAAGGCCAAGGAGGCTGTGGAGGTGTGCAGCTTCACTTTAGACTGTCCTCATGCCCTTGTGACTCATTATTTGACATTTAATTTGAGATGACAATCCAAGGACTGGAATAAATTATGGCCTCCTAGGTCTGGAAGGTCCTTGATTGATAATCTCATTCAACTACCTGCCTGTGGCCAGGGTTCTCAGGTGCGTAAGAACTGGGACAATCTCCCAAATAAAGGCATCTTCCAGTGCTGGAGGGCATGGCCGGTGAAATAGTCTTATTATAAAGATCACTTGGTCCTAAAATATCAGCATCTCAGTGGTGACACAAAAAAGCTGGGGTTTAAGGAAGATACTTTAGAAATAGCAAGTAGCCATTGCTGAGAGTGAACCTGGAGGCTGTTCATAATGACACTGAGAGCAGAAATGCCAAGAAGGTGCTCATTTGACACAGGGCAGAGGTGGAAATTAATCTGAAAGTTGATGTCCAAGGTAGGGGTCACTCTTTAAAAAAAAAATAAGTAATTAAGTTAAATTAAAATTTACTTTTTTTTTTTTTTTGAGACAGAGTCTCGCTCTGTCGCCCAGGCTGGAGTGCAGTGGTGCAATCTTGGCTCACTGCAAGCTCCACCTCCCGGTTTCATGCCATTCTCCCACCTCAGCCTCCGGAGTAGCTGGGACTACAGGTACCCGCCACCATGCCTGGCTAATTTTTTGTGTTTTTAGTAGAGACGGGGTTTCACCATTCACAGGATGGTCTCGATCTCCTGACCTCGTGATCCACCCACCTCAGCCTCCCAGAGTGCTGGGATTACAGGCATGAGCCACCACGCCTGGCCTAAAATTTACTTTTTAAGAAACAGGGTCTCCACTGTATTGCCCAGGCTGGAGTGCAGTGGCACAGTGATAGTTCACTGCAGCCTCAAACTCCTGGGCTCAAGTGATCCTCCTGCCTGCTTCAGCCTCCTGAGCAGCTAGTACCACAGGTGCATGTCATCACACCTGGGCTAATTTTTGTTTTATTTCATTTTATTTGTACTTTTTGTAGAGATGAAGTCTCACTATGTTACCCAGGTTAGCCTCAAACTCCTGGCCTCAAGCTATCTTCCTGTCTGTGGTAAATCTTGTTATGGACTTTAGATAGATATAGGAGTGAGCTCCGAAAAATACTGCTTAATCCTCTCAGGACACATTTCCTTAGTATTTCAAGGCATGGTGGGCTTCTTGTGCAGGGCCATGACCTGTTCTTTGTGCCTATTGGGATGCTCAAAATTACTTAGCTATTAACTAGGGAGATGTTTTATTTTAACCTCTCTTTTTCCCCATCACTAATGTTCTGAATTATTCAAATCTCCAATGCAGGGCTCAGCAGAGGATCTAATTACTGCCCTGCTTGCCACTTGCTGATTAGCTTCAAGAGCCAGGGAATGACTTTAAAACAGTTAAATATCAAGAGGCAGCTTCTTTAAAAATTCTACAGGAGTCTCAGTCTTACTAAGGGAAGCTGGATGGTATAGTCTGAGAGAGTTTGCTGGATAAGGCCATCTTCTAACTACACATCATTGCCAGATACTCAAGGCTCAGGAGAAAGCCCTGCCTTGAATTAAATAAGGCGATCTTTATGAGTGTCCTAGTCACAGTCCTCCCTCATCAGAATCTTGAGAACATTCACCACCCCTCTTGTCACTCAAGCTCAAGCAGTCTTAGCTGACAAATGCTAAGATATAATGGAAAGAGGCAGTGGAAGGAAGAAGGTGCAGAACATGATCACGAGCATCCATATTCAAATCAAACGTCACTATTTGCCAAGCTCTCTGCTAAGGGCTCAACATGAGTTAATACTCTTAATGGGGTCAGGTACTAACAATATTACTGTTGTATAAATGTGATAATCATGCCTTAGAGGTTTATATAATTTGCCCAAGCCCACCCAGTTTCTTGAGGCAGAGCCAGGGCTTAAACCCTGCAATTGGGTTTAGCACACATGGTCTTAATTACCACTCTATAGCTCTTTTACATGGATGGAAGCTCCTGTCTAAAACAACAGTGGAGGGTTTTAGGCTGAGGAAAACAGAGCAGAGATGCAGTTTGGAAGACATATCTTTTTTGGGATAATCATTCATTTATCTACTTATTCATTCACTCATTTATCCATTAATTCATTTGTGTAATCAATCAGTTTAGGAGTGCTTTTAAGGTAGATGTGGCACAATGTGCTGGAGCCTGAAGATGTAAAAGCATTTAAGATCCCCTGTCTCCACACCATCTTCCCTGCCTCATACTGGGAATCCCACAGTGAACAGAAGAAGGAGTAGAGTGCTAAGAGCAAGAGTATAAGATGCAAATGGAGGGGCAGTATTTCTGTCCATGACTTGGATGTTGGCTAAGAGAAGAGTGTTCGGTAAAGAGACTCCCCTGGGCTTCTCCCAGAACAGAGCCAAGTTCTCACCCACTGTGACCTTGGGCTATGCATAGCAAGTGCTAGGGTTTTGAGATAACACCTAATCAGAGTTCAGTAGGAGTCTTTGCCTTCTGCTGAATTTCATGCTAGGTGGGAAGCCAGAACTCTTCTCCCAAGCCCTATGCACACATTGACTTAGAGAGCAGGGAAATGTCTCAATCATCGTCTGACACCCTTAAGTCACTGCTTCAGAGACATACTGGCCCTGCTCATTTTCTACCTCTGTGAGATGCAACAAGCCAGTGTGTCCTGATACAGAGTTATGCCCAATGGGGCCGATCATAAATGTGATTTATGGAGTTAGTTCATTTACTGCCTCTGATGCTGGCCCCAGCTGCCACGAGTTTGACTGACAATTTCTGTTTATTTATTTCTCACTATATAATATCTGACTTCATGTTATAAATTCTTCTGATTGGAATTTCATGGCATCTGCTCCAGTATTTACTGATGGCATGCTATTCAGGGACTCAGTCTTTTTTTGGGATGAACTGGACTCTGAGCTCTTGGTTGTGCCCGTGAGGGTGAGGCTAGGGCCCTGTCACCCCTAGAGAGGGATATTTTACTGTTGTAAAAATCCTCTTGTGCCTTTTGATAGACAGTCCTCTATACATTAGAGAAATGATGGTCACCTATGATGGATAACTTGTGATTCAGAACCAGCAGAAGTAATCAGCAAAGAGCAACTCAGAGTCAAAGTGGTGTGTGACTATTTAGAAGAAGGCTGGAGGGGAGAGTATGGCACACCAGTTTTTGCCCAGATAGATGATGGCTACCATGTCCTTTTCCTTATTACTTCTGTTCTAGTTCGTAGGGGAAGCAAAATGACCACTTAGTCAAAGGTTGGACAAAAGACCCCAGGAGAGTTCTGAAGGTGTTTTTTCTCACCCTATAAATGTAGGGCCTTTCATCCAGGAATGATTGATCATAAAATGTTTTGAGAAAAATGGTGATTTTTAAAAACACTGGATGTATATTGCTCACAGGAATTTTACATTTTCTCTAGAGAAATGAGGTGATAATATTGTTTGTAATTTTTTTTCCAGTGCCATCAACCACTGTTAAGACCCCCCTCTGTCTCACTCTGAGTCAGCTTTGTCTGCATCAACTCCTATAGTCCAGTACTGCAGGACGGATATGGCCCAGCCTCTGGCTTTACCTGCTCTGGCCCCTCATCAGTCCTAGAGGAAGAAAATGACATTCATTAAGCACCTCCCATGCACCAGTTGGGCAGGTCAATAAACCTTCATCATAACCACCCCTCATGTGTTACATATTTTTGTCTTTACTTTGCCAGGTGAGAAAACTGGGGTTTGGAGAACCTAAGTCTTAGAAAGATTAATTTCCTTCCCAAAGGACACAAAGCAAGTATGAGTCAGGGACAAAATTTAACCTTATGTCTCTCTGACCACAAGCAAATTTTGTTTCTACTTGATATTCCCTGTGAGAATGTTTAAAGGAAAGGTGTTTAAAGAAGGTGATGACTTCTACAGCATCATCTTATTCCCCAAACCACTAGGAAAAAATATAACTCTCATTATCCCAACATCCTCCTCATCCACTGGGGACCTTGGGCAAGTCAGTTAGCTTCTGTGGGTCTCAGTTTTCTCATTTATAAAAAAGATTGTCATACCTACAGCCTGTTGTTATAGTACCAGGTCATGTGAAGACATGCACTAAGTGTTTAGTGCAGGGTCTTGCACTTCATAGTCCCTGAGTAAATGGTAGTAATCATTTGCCATCATCATCACCATCACCATCATTATTATCATTACCAGTTGTCTTCATCCTCCTCCTCGTCATCATCATGTCATCATCAATATTATAATCATCATGATTCTTTTATCTTCTTGAGAGTGGCCTATCCTTTTACTGAGAGTTAAATGTGTCCCTGATGGGGTTCTGGGAGGCTTTTTCTGAATGAAACAGAACTGGTGAGCCAATGAGAGCACTAAGATTACATTATTGATTTGTGTCTCCCAAGGCCAAGCCCTATTACGATTCGTTAAATCAAACAATAAAAATCCCAGCTTCCACACTTTTCCAATCATGGATCAAATTCAATCCATCTCTCCCCAGCTTCCCCCAGCCTGGTCATGGTTATTTGTCTCTAACTGTCACAGAAGGAGAAGGTCACTAACAGCCACTAAATAGATCCAGGAATAATAGCAGCTCACAGAGTTTTAAAACTAGAATACATTTCACAAAAGTAAAAATTTGTCCTGCTGTTAATATTTGAGCAATAGAAAGAGACATAGAAGAGTGGCATCTGCCATTTTAGGGTCATCTGCTCGTTGCTTAGGTGGACTTTATTAATCCCATTTTCCAATTGAGAAAACTGAACTTCAAAGAGGTTAATTGACTCGTCTAATGACACCAGCTCATAAATGGCAGAGGTGAAATATGAACCTAGGTTCATCTGACTCCGAAGCCCATGCTATTTTGACAATGTTATGCTGCTTTTGTAAACTCACAAGGACTTACAGATACATATACAATGACACATGATCGTATACACATTATAGTTTCTCCAAAGACTTCTCAGGGCAGTTGGGTCAGGGTTAGTTAGATGAACTTGCAAAGCAAGAGACTCCAAGGCCAGGGCCCCATTCCTCTCCCCTGTGGTGTCTTTATAGCCCAGAAATAGAAACTTTTCCCCAAGCCTGGAGTCATGGTCATTATGCCCTGAGACCTTGAGAGCAAGGATAAAGAGTCTGGAAAGTATGATTTCCATCTTATTCCTATCCCTCGGCAAATGTCTTACACCATTCACTTTACTGATCTTAAGATAAGAGCATAGCAAGATGATATTCTGTACTACTAACCTGAATGGACGAATGGACAGCAGACAACCAACATTGGGTGTATTTGAACTATGGCCACTCTTTACCAATAAAACAAGACAAAATAGCAAAGCCTTTCATTTCACACCATGAAGGGCATACTCATTACCAGGGGGTGCTCTAATCCAATGCCCACATCAAATTCTCTGGCCCTGGAGCTGGAAGTTGGCCTTCTCTCACACTTTTATCTTGGCACTGTGTTTGGAGGACATGTTAATATGAGGCATAAAAGAAGGCAAGCAAAATACATACTTGCAATTAAAAAAAGTGACAGGATGCTGCTTTTCCCAGGAAGTGTCAAGGATTCGTTTAAAAAAAAAGGTGAACAGGGCAATGTCAACAACAAACAAACAAAAACAGATGAAACAGTAAGAGTCAGTGAAAGACAAGGTTGCTCCCCAAATAAATTTAACTTTGCAATAATTTGAGGTTAGAATAGATGAGGAAATTGCTTGCATTCACACAGCGGTTCAAAAAATTACCATTTTACTACTAATAATAGTTCCAGGGATAATAATAGAAGTATTATCATTATGTTATTATGACTATATTAACATTAAAACTCTACCGTCTATTGACTAAGACAGACATTATTATGCTCATTTTAAAGACAAAGTCACTAAAGCTTAAGGAGATTAAAAGAATTGCCCAAATCTACTCAGCTACTAAGGTGGAGTCTCTCAATCTTGGCATTATTGACACTTAGCATAAGATAATTCTTTGTTCTGGGAAGCTGTCCTGTGAGTATGTGGTTTGGCACCAGACTGTGCCATTGTAAAATGGCACAGCATCCCTGGCCTGTACCCCCTAGATGTCAGTAGCACCTGCCAGTCATGATGATTAAAATGTCACTGGACATTGTCAAAATTGGCCCCAGTTGAGTTGAGAACCACTGCTGTTAAGAGATGGAGTTGGGTTTCATGCCCAGGTCTACAGACTTTCTAATCCAAGGTCATTATGCTGCTTAAAGGAGTCATAAACTAAGACAGAATTTATGCACAAAAATAGTGCGATTAAGCACAGGCAAGGAATCTCCCTCTAAAAAGAGAAAGAATCTGAAAACAACTTACTAGCAGGAAAAAAGTAAGGGCTGGGGTATAACTTTATGTTATAAACTCTCAGAGTGGTGGTTATAAAACTATAAATTCTGGCGGAGTTGCTATGGTCTCTGTCCCTCCCCTCAGCCCTTAGAAGTAATGCTGGAGAAAGAATGTCAATTGGAAAAAAAATGCTGAGATTTGCAGAGAAGTGGCTTGAGGGAGCTCAGGAAAGCTGTGGGCAAATCCTCTAGTGCAGAGGGCCCTGCTGACTTTGTGAGGCTCTCATCAAAGGCAGCAATGTTGGTTAGAGCTGCCCTCGGTCTCATGGCTCCAATCTGTCTGGGGACAGATCCAAGCACACCTCTAGCATATCTAGTTCATGGCTGGGATATCAGCCAAACAGTCCGTCAAAGGACATTTGCATCAAGCCAAGTCCTCCAGAATTCCGGCCCCCACTGGGCTGTCCCTCTTTCCTTCCCAGATTTTCTCAGACCACAGAAAAACTGATAGCACACAATACTCAACCCTCAAACTTCTGCTGAGACATAAATGTTTCCGTTAAGGTGGGAAGAATGTCAAAGAGAATTCACCCACTATGGATCAGGATAAATAGAAAATATGGATCCAATTGCTCATGTTAAGAAAGAGCTAGTAAAAGAAATGTAATAATGAATATATATATCATATTATATATAATTTTGTTATATATAATATAGATTATACAATAAAGAGAAATGGAGAAATGATGGATAAATAGATAGTTGGGTGGAAGGAAGGAATAGAGCATTCAAAACATATTTACAGAACAGAATCTGGAATAGAAAACAAGAAGGAAATCCTCCTGAGTCCTTCAAGGTATAGAACAAAATAACGATAGAAATTTAATAAAATGAGCTTTATAATCAGGTTATAACCAGCCAACTGAGAAAGAAAAAAATCATAAGAAATTAAGAAAGCAAATTAAAGACCAATGACAGTATCCTTTCCTGACTAACAAATAAATAAAAAACAGCAAAAAAAAAAAAAAAAAAAAAAAGAGACATGGTCAAAAATGAAATTACTGACTCAGAGAAGGAGCTTGAAGAGCTTACCATGCACACAAAGAAAAGGAGTTTAAATCAGCTACAGATAGGAGAATGGATATAGGTGCCACAGGTAATTCAACCCAGGTTAATTGATATCCTTTAAGAATATAATCCAACAAATGGAATGGAGGTAGTATTTGAAAATGCAATAGAAGAAAATTATCCTCAAATTTCAGAAGAACTGAATTTACATATGCAAAGATTAAAGTGTATTCCAGAGGAACACAAAGACATTTTCTGCCTAAATTATTAAATTGTGTATAATAAAGAAAGAATTTGAGGCAGCCAGTCTCCCTCCCAGGGTAAAAATTAGTCTGGTTTTGTATTTTTTCACAGCAAAATCAATGGATAGGGACAATGAGACTGTCTACAGTGATCAATGGGAAAGAAAATATGCCACAAGGATATCATAAGCAGCTTTGCTGAAATTCAAATTCATGTCACCATCAAGTTGCCTAATAGACTCTACTTAGAAACTCTTTGAAATGAGATCTGTTAATCCAAAAGTTAAACCTATAACTATCATTAAAAATGGACATGCGAGGCTGGCCGTGGTGGCTCATACCTGTAATCCCAGCACTTTGGGAGGCTGAGGAGGGTGGATCGCCTGAGGTCAGGAGTTTGAGACTAGCTCGGCCAACATGGCAAAACCCTGTCTCTACTAAAAGTATAAAAATTAGCAGGGCATGGTGACCCAATCCCAGCTTCTCAGGAGGCTGAGGCAGGAGAATCACTTGAGCCCAGAAGGTGGAGGTTGCAGTGAGCAGGCCGTTGCACTCTAGCATGGGCAAAAAGAGTGAAACTCCATCTAAAAAAAAAAAAAAAAAAAAGGACTTGCCACTTAAACCCCTGTGTTAGAAGACTGTTAAACAATTGCTACTGGATTTACAAACAAACAAACAAAAAATGCATGCCTTGAGAATTTTATAAGTCCAGGCAAATTGGATACAAAGTTAAAGGACAGACAGGGTCACTGTGTGACCCCTTCTCTCTCCACCTCTTCCCACTGCCCCCACCAAAACCATGAAAACAGCTCCAAGATAGGAGAACATGTGGGGATTAGTCATAAATACTTTTAAATATTGAATACAATCCAAGTCATGGTTATTTAGATTATTTTAGAAATAATGGTTTAAAATCAAAAGAATATGAAAATTGACAATATAAAATTATACTGTAATTAACAAAAATCGGTAAGAGACAACATAAACATTTCTTCATTTCTCCTAGCAGGGTGTTAGTTAATAGTATCTAAGGTGAAACAAGTAATTTGAAAGTGACTCCATATTTTCTTTATCTATTCATCCATTGATGTCTTGGCTAATGTGAAAAGTGTTGTAATTATAGTGCAGATATCTTTTCCACATGCTGATTTCAATTCATTTGTAGATATATCCAGAAGTGGATTTGCTGGATCATATGATAATTATATTTGCCTTTTGAGGGACTGCCATACTTTCTCCACAATGTGTGCACTAATTTACATTCCCACCAATAGTGTAGAAGGATTCCACTTCTCCACTCCACATCCTCACCAATGCTTATTTTCTGTTGCCTCTGTGATAATAGCCATTTTCGCAGGTGTGAGATGATGTCTCATTGTGATCTCAATTTGCTTTCCCCGATAATTAGTGATGTTAAGCATTTAAAAAATAAACCTATTGGTTTATTTCTGTGCCTAAGCTAGGCACAGAAAGAGAGATATCCCATGATCTCACTTATATTTGAAATCTAAAAATGTCAGACTCGTAGGAGTAGAGAGTAGAATGATGGTGACCAGAAGCTGAGGTAGGGGATGGGGTGGGCAATGGAGAGAAGTTGACCAAAGGGCACAGAGTTCCATTTAGACAAAGGAATAAGTTTTCAAGATCTATTGCACAGCAAGGTGACCCTAGTTAATAATACTGTGTTAAATATTTCAAAATTGCTAAAAAAAGGGTTTAAATGTTTTCATTATAAAAAAATAAGCATTTGAGGTGATGAATATGTTAATTAGCTTGAAGTAATCATCCCACAATGTATACATATAGCAAAATATCACAATAAACCCTATAAATGTACATAATTAGTATTTGGCAATTAAAATTTAATAAATTTTAAAAAGACACAGGAGACATATAAAACTGACTCTGACATTTTCATGTTTTACATAATCTTTTATATCAACAATGTATTAACTTTTAGACATTATTGTGCAATACTTTTTATGTCTCTGATTTGGAGACATAGACAGACGCAACCGAAACATAAAATGTGTGTGGCCTTTGGAGTTTTACAGATCTGGATGCACCTTGCATCTGACACTTAACTAGAGGTTCATTAGACAAGTTCCCAAAATCTAAGTCTAAAGTTTCCTTACCTGTAACAAGGGAATAACCACACCTACTTATCAGGGTTGCTTTGAGTTTGTGATGTCATGTCCAACACCGTACCTAGCATTGGTCAGAGTTTTTGTTTGTTTGTTTGTTTGTTTGTTTGTTTTTTGAGACCGAGTCTCGCTCTGTCACCCAGGCTGGAGTGCAGTGGCAAGATCTCGGCTCACTGCAAGCTCCACCTCCTGGGTTCACGCCATTCTCCTGCCTCAGCCTCCGAGTAGCTGGGACTACAGGTGCCCGCCACCACAGCCGGCTAATTTTTTTGAATTTTTTTAGTAGAGACAAGATTTCACTGTGTTAGCCAGGATGGTCTCGATCTCCTGACCTCGTGATCCACCCGCCTCGGCCTCCCAAAGTTCTGGGATTACAGGCGTGAGCCACCGCGCCTGGCCGCATTGGACAGTCTCTTAACACCGGATTCCTTTTGCGTTTCTCCTAGCAATTCTTTTCCAGTCCATCTATCCATCCATCCATCCATCCATCCATCCATCCACCCACCCATCCATCCATCCAAACATCCAAGAAGCTTTTATTAAACAGGTGTTTGCTAACTGCTGGTGACCCCTCTGGGTGAAAAGATACAGCCTCTGCTTGGCAAAGAGAACTACCAGGCAGGATGAGAGGAAGGAGGCGGCAGAACTTCAGGGTCAGAAGATGCAGGAGCTTTTGCAAAGCAGCCCGGGCCACCTTTTGTTAACTGTTTAACAATCCCTTGGTTGCTGGCCGGCTCCCATGCTCTTGCTTGGTCTGTCAAAGCAGCAGTGTTGTTCTGAGCTCTTAGGAGCCACTTGGAGAATGCGTCATTTTACTTTCCCTTCCTCCCACCTCTTCTGCCTCTGTTTTGCCTACCATCATTAAATGCTCTGGCTCTTTATCATGGCTTTGAAATCGAGAAGGACACTTTGGAATTCAATTAGCCACATCGTTGCCACAGCAACAAAAATATAAACTTAAATGATTTATACGCACAGACAACACTTCAGAAAAGAGTAAATTTAATCCCACAGCTGAAAATGAAATGGATGGGACAATGTGAAAATTGTATTATTCTCTCCCCAATGAGAAGCCTCCAGGTCTTCTTGTGATGTGGGTGTACATTGAGATGGAGAAAGTTAGGTGGCCTGAGAGCAGCTCTTGCACACACCAGAGGTCAGGGTTCTTGTTGGGGTTCATGGCTAATACTCAGCCTGCTCTGCAACTGCTGAGGCAATCCAGGCCAACAAAGCCAAATAAAAGGGTGAACATCATTCCATGAACCATAAGCATGTCTGCCCGTAAGGGGTCATGCTCCTCTCTTTGTAATACTATGTATGCATATCCATACCCATAAATCCAGAGAATGTCTTTCCATTAAAATGAGATCTTTCACAGAGCCACAGAATGGGAGGGGTTGTGCTTAAAAAACAAAAACAAAGCCAAACCTACAAATCAGGTATTTCCCAACAGTTTTTGCCTGATTCCTGCACTCTCCCCTTGTAGACTGCTGAATTAATGCAGCCGTCAGTGGTCTTGGACTCAGGATACTTTCTAGGGTGGCTTAATAACTAATCAGATGTGTCAGGAGTTATAGTACTTTATTTCTGCTATAAAATATTGTTGTCTTCATGGGACATAAGTATAAAAATAAATGAAATCAGACATTATTTTGAAATATTTATCTTTTATTCTTCATTTCTTTTCCACATTTTATATATATTGACCTTTTGCAATCACTAAGAATAGGAATTTCTGGTTTTCTTATACTGCACATTCCTATCAGTGTCACAGATATATGTGTAGTACATTACTGCCAATCCATATATATTCAAAACCAATAAAGTATAATTTTTTAATTTGTGAAAGAAATATATTGAAGTTTTAATTTTTTCTGTCATACCCAAATGAATCATCTTGCATCCCACTTTGGAAACCACTGTGAGTTGGAGGTGCCCTCACTGTTTCAAGAAGAATTGGGGTGGTTAAAACGGGAGTTATAGAGAAAAATAACTTCACTTAAATTTCCAATACAAGATCTGGAGGATCAAAATGGAAGGTCATGAGAGGACTGGGCACAGTGTGTTTAATAACAATAGGCTGGAAAAAGACAGAATGGGGGTAGAGAAGATACTAATCCTGATGTCCTGGAGCACTTCAGAGGGGGTGGGGAGAGGAGAGACCTGGAAAAGAGCCCTGTGGGTGGCTGGGTCTAGGGAGTGAGTTGGACACAAAGGCAATGTCCCATCCACTCTCCATTAATTGGGTGGTCACTGTGACACAGAGACTGAGAAGCTGCTCTTCAGTGGGTCCTGTGAAGGCTGTCCATCGACAGTGAATGCAGGTGGCCACTGAGTCCTCCAACTGATGGACACTACCCAATGCTTCGCTCAATATATCCAAATTGCTGAGCCCATCAATCACCCATGCCATGTAAAGTTACCCCTCTTCACACATGTGAAAAACAGCACAGGGGGCTTCCTGGCACTCATGGGATGAGATTAGCTGCATGTAAGGATAAGATGAGCACCACTCCTTGATGGGACTGCTCAGTGATGAAACCTTCCCACGGTTTCATGGGAAACCACTCACATCACTCAAACCTCACCAATTGACCTCCACTAATTTTGCATTGTTGACTTTCCATACTGTGGTGAATCCTGAAGTCATTTTTTCCTATGAAAATGATTTTTCTTTTTCAGCAGAGAACATTTATACCACAAATCAGCACATAGGAGCTCAAATTCCAAACAAAATCTTATCAATGTATATGTAATATTTCATATTTAGGAGCTCCTATTAAGAAATAGCCTACTCACCAGGTTTAGTTAATGTATCAGGGAAAAAGAATAAAACTGCAATAATTTATTTATATTCTGCAAGCTAGGATTTTCTTTATTTCAGACACTTCTTGTCTGGATATGCATGAACTTGGAAGTTGGAAATGGTTTGGATTCCTGCTCTACTACATGTCATCTCTGTAGTTTCAGGCAAATCACAACTTCTGAAGGTCTCCATTTCCTAATCAGGGCATGATAATATCACCCCTGCTGAAATGTCATTAGATATTTATCATCAAATCACCTTGCATCATGCCCAGCTCACAGTGACCACTCAAATTGTATTTGCTCTTATTATGGTAAGTAGTGTGAATGAATGAGGTTTCCCTCTACATCACCTATACCTTCATTCATGTTTTCGTGTATTCATATAGGAAACATGGAAACCATACATCTGCATGTGTGTGTGAAGGGTGGTTGGGTTTTAAAAAGACAATTTTCACCACTTTCCATTCATTAGTGTTGGGTTATTCTAGGCCTGAAGGAGAATTTTGAGCAGAGCTAGTGATTGAGGGGTGCAGAGTTGAGGAGGGGCTATGGATGCCCGGAAGTGCTGTCCCCCTGCCCCAGCAAGGCAACAGTGGATTATATTTTTTACCTTTTCACTGTGGTAAAATACACATAACATTTACCATTTTAACCACTTTAAAGTGTACAGTTTGGTGGCATTAAGTACATTCACAATGTTGTGCAAACATCACCACTGTCTAGTTCCAGAACTCTTTGAATCACCCCAAACAGAAACCGCATGCCCATTAGCAGTCATTCCTCACTTCTCCCTCCTCCAGGCCCTGGCTGCGACTACTCTTTCTGTCTCTGTGGATTTGCCTATTCTGGACACTTCATATAAATGGAACCGTGCAATATGTAGTCTTCTGTGTTTGGCTTCCTTCACTAAGCATAATGTTTCCAAGGTTTAATCATTTTGTAGCATGTGCCAGTTCTTCCATTTTTTTTTATGTCTAATACTATTCCACTGTATGGATATACTACATTTTCTTTATACTGTATTTGGTTTTTAATCCCATCATCACAGGTAGGAATGATGACACGGTGAAGAGGACGCTGAGTTAGGCAGGCCTCAGTTCAGCAAAAGGGTGTCAGGCACTCACCACTTTTGAGACATTATACAAGTGTCTTAACTTCTTTGGGCTGTGGCTGTTTCATGTGTGAAATAAAGGTAATAGTTATTGTTAAATGACTATTATCATTAACGTCAATTAAATGAGATGCACAGAACATAAACATACCTGGCACATGAAAGATGATTTAATCCATTTTTGTTTTTCTTTAAATTCCTTAACTTCATAAATATTATTGATAAAACAACTGTCATGGAAACCAAGTGCACCCAGGGTCAGGTGGGATGGACCCTTGCTCAGCATTGGCTCTGCACCTCACACCAGCCACTGGGGCGGAACTGGGCCCCTTGCCCAGCCCCTGAAAGCTGCCCCTGTCTCCATCAGTCTAACAGGCTATGCTTGTTTTTGTTCTGCATGCTGCTTCTGGAAGCACTCACCAAGCGGAAATACCTGGGAGACCCACTGGGGTGGGAGCAGTGCATGGCCCGGACAGAGGCCTGATTTGTGCTGCTCCTATGCTCATCTCTCCCTGGGAGCAAGCTCTGAGAGCCACTAGGAGGTAGTCACCCTGCCTTGGTGAGGATCCAGCACACTGTCAGCCTCCCTCACTTCCCTCCCACAAGTCATCAGCGTTCCTCGTAGCCAGGGCCACTGGAGATCCCAAGAGAAGTGACACTTCCAGGAGGAGAGTTGCATTGACTAACCTTGGCTGGTAAATAACTGGCCCTGCTGCCCCTGTGATTTCCTTTCAGTCCAGGTGCCTAATTGGTGCTGCTCTGGACTTCCCTGCTCTGGCCTTTTGAACCAGCGTTGGCCAACTAGGCTCTGGGCCACTTTGTAGGCTGACGTCCCTTCCTGGTGATGCTTCCCTTAAAGCCTTCTCAGTGCTTAGTAACTCCCCAGTTTGGAGGCCTGGTCCATGCTGGCTGCTGTATCTTGTAAGGAGGCCAGGCATGGCCAGGCCAGGTGCAATGGGATAGGTGCCTTGGGATGGGCTGAGACCTGAAAGCAGGCCAAGCCACCAAGCAGGGCAGGCACAGATGCAGGTACTGGGGGAAGGCCAGCCCACCAGCAGAGCTCCCTCAAAGGCCCAGTGATGGAAACAGGTGGTACAGGGCAAATGGCTGGCCAGGGGAGGGTGAGAGCAGCCCAGAAGAAGGGCAGCATGCACTGTGAGGAAACTCATTGTGATGGTTAATTTCAGGTGTCTACTTGACTGGATTAAAGGATGCCCAGATAGCTGATAAAGCAAGATTTCTGGATATGTCTGTGGGGATGTTTCTAGAAGAGACTGGCATTTGAACTGGTGGATTAAATAAGGAAGATCTGCCCACATCCAATGTGGGTGGGCACCAGCCAATTGGCTGAAGGTCCTGATAGAACAAAAAAGGCAAAGGAAAGGCAAATTCACTCCCTCCTGTAACTGGGAATATTCTTCTTCTCCTGCCTTTTGACATCAGAATCCCAGATTCCCCAGCCTGTGGACACTGAGATGTACGCCCCCACCTTCCTTCCAAGGTCCTCAGGCCTTCAGTATTAGACATGTCTGCTTCCATGGTTCTGAGGCTTTTGGACATGCACTGAGCATACTCCTGGCTCACCTTGTTCTCAAGCTTGCAGACAGCAGCCTGTCACTGGACTTCTCAGCCTTCATAATCATGTGAGCCAATTCCCCTAATAGATCCTGTCTGTCTATCTATTATCTATCTATCATCTATCTATCTATCTCTCCATCAATCATCTATCTATCATCTATCTATCTATCAACCAATCATCTATCTATCTACCTATGTAATCTCCTATTGGTTTTATTTCTCTGAAGGGCCCTGACCCAACCAATTCAAAGCTGTTCAGGAAGCCAGCACCTCAGAAACACCGAAATCTAGGAGCTTGACTCCATCACCCAGACTGAGGTTAATGGCAAAATTCTGGTCCTGGTGGTCAGCTGGTAAGAACAAGGTAAGTGTAGGCCTAGGAGGTAAGGCTGCCAGGCAGAAATGAAATGTTCATACCTAAACTATAAAAGATGAGGTAGAAATGTGGTATTTCAGGAAAGGTCAGGTTATTAGAATGGGCTTCCTTGGAGATGTTTAGACCCTTCCTATCTGAAGTCAAGTTGGAACTAAGGCTCAGATGGCACTGAGCCTTTTAATAGAGCTCAGGTGTCACCAACTGGAGGAGACATGAAGTCAGAAGCTGGGCATCCTGTGGGGCTTGACCAGGGACTGAGAGGATCCAGCTACACTTTTGTTCATTCATTCATTCATTCCCACAAGACTTACCGATCACCTTTCCTCTGTGCTGGGTTTGTGCTAACCTTTCTTGTGGCTTGATGCAGCCACAGGGGTTTATAGTATGACAGGATCACACTATTCTATTCTACAGGGTCTCAGATATGACTCCTCCTAACTGCTGTATTTCAAGCTCCTTGAGGCCATCATTGGGGTCTTAATAATAATTATATTTCTGACAACCAGGCACACAAAAATGTTAGTGAATGTTTACTAAAATATAAACAGTTTATTTAGTTGAAGCCCTTTACTTCATAGCCCCACCTTGATCAATCTTATTCTAATTTCCAATCAAGGTTTAATGCATTATCCCATTCTGTCCCCCAGCCTTATCTAACACATACTCACATACAATACACACCCTGAAAACTGGGTCACTAGAATAATTCTGGTGCCTGTTCCTGCTGCCTGGCCTCTTTCTGCTCCTGGCACCTGCTCGGGTCTTGGCACTGTCACAGGCTGACCAGGTGTGCACATGCTCAGGGCAGTGCTGACCATGCCAGCTCCCTGCCACCTTGGCCACCTCCAAAAGGAACATGGGAGGGGAAGCTGAGGGCAAGGGCTGAGGGCAGCTGGGCACCAGACTGTGGGTGCCCTTTGGTGCCAGCAGCCTGGGTGCCATGGATTGCCACAGGAGGTAGACAGGTTCCTGGGTGGAGGGGGCAGGTCCCTGGTAAGGCCCCATCTTGAGGCCAGGGAGGGCCTGAAGGCTGGGGGCTGGGCTGCCAGTCCCGTGGACTGGAGTGGGAACTTGTGGTGCCTCTTCTGGGCCCATCCATGGCCACCTATGGACCAATTGGCATGCACTTCCTCTCCTCTGAGGTCCATAAAAGCCCTGGGCTCAGCCAGAGGATGGAGAGGACAGAGAGTCAACTGGGCAACCAGCTGCAGAAAGAAGATATCCTCTCTGTTGGGAAGATGATGGGATGACCAGCTGCAAAGAGAATCTCTCCTTACTGAATTCAGCTCTCTACTGAATGCTGAACGCTTGCCAGGATAACCCACCTGCAGAGAGGAGGTACCCATCCAGGGCCTCTCTGCTGAGAGCTGTAACACTCAAAGGGACAACCTGCCTACAGAGAGGAGCTACCCACTGTGGGTCTCCTCTGAGCTGTTCTAACACTTAATAAAGCTCCTCTTTGTCTTGCTCACCCTCCACTTGTCTGCATACCTCATTCTTCCTGGATGCAGGACAAGAACTTGGGCAAAGGTGCCCTCAGCCACAGAGGTTTCCAACCAGAAAAAGCAACATCCCAAAGATCCCTTAAAACATATACATAGGGAAGTGATTATTACCGTCAAGCAAACTAAGGTGTTCATCATCTCAAATAGTTTTCTTCCTGCTCCCCTCCCTCTCCTCCTCCCTCCTCCCTCTCCCCCTCCCTTCCTTCCTTCCTTCTTTCCTTCCTTCCTCCCTCACTTTCTCTCTCTATTTCTCTTTTCCTCCCTCCCTCCCTTCCTTCCGTCTTTCCTTCCTTCCTTCCTTCCCTCCTTCCTTTCTTCCTCCCCTCCCTCCCTCCCTCCTTCCTTGCCTTGCCTTTCCCCTAACATCTAGGCTCATAGCAAACTTCCAGTATACAATATTATTAACGATTGTCCTTGTGCTGTACATTAGATCTCTAAACCTACTTGTCCTATATAACTGCAGCTTTGTAACCTTCGACCTACATCTTTCAATTTTCTTCATCCACCAACCCCCACCCACCCCTGGTAACCACACTTCTCTATTAGGGTTTTTTTTGTGTGTGTGATTCTGCATGTAAGTAAAATAATGCACTATTTTTCTTTCTGTGTCTGGCTTATTTCACTCAGCATAATGTCCTCTAGGTTCATCCATGTTGTTGCAAATAGCAGGGTTTACTTCTTTTTAAAGGCTGAATAATACTTTATTATATATACATGTGTGTATTTACACACACACACACACACTGCAAATTCTTCATACATTTATCCATCAACTGACACTTCAGTTGTTTCTATATTTTGGTTATTGTCACTAATGCTACAATGGACATGGAAGTATAGGTATCTTTAAGAGGTGGTGGTTTTATTTCCTTTGGGTGTTTGAATTTTCAATTTCCTTTGAATTTTCTATTCTGTGGAGAAATTGCTGGAGCATATGGTAGTACTATCTTTAATTTCTTTAGGAACCTCCATTTGGTATTCCCCAGTGGCTGCACCAAACTACATTCCCACCAATGGTGTACAAGGATTCGCTCTATACCCTTGTCAATGCTTGTTATGTCTTGTCTTTTTGAAAGTAGCCATCCTAACAGGTGTGAGGTCATATCTCATTGTAGTTTTGGTTTCCATGTCCCTGATGATTAATGACGTTAAGCACCTTTTCATATATGTATTGGCCATTTGTGTATCTTCTTTGGATAGATGTCTATTCAGGTTCTTTGCCTATTTTTAATCATGTTATGCATTGTGTGTATGTTTGCTATTTTATTATTATTATTATTATTATACTTTAAGTTTTAGGGTACATGTGCACAATGTGTAGGTTAGTTACATATGTATACATGTGCCATGCTGGTGTGCTGCACCCATTAACTCATCATTTAGCATTAGGTATATCTCCTAATGCTATCCCTCCCCCCTCCCCCCACCCCACAACAGTCCCCAGAGTGTGATGTTCCCCTTCCTGTGTCCATGTGCTCTCATTGTTCAGTTCCCACCTATGAGTGAGAACATGCGGTGTTTGGTTTTTTTGTCCTTGCGATAGTTTATTGAGAATGATGATTTCCGATTTCATCCATGTCCCTACAAAGGACATGAACTTATCATTTTTTATGGCTGCATAGTATTCCATGGTGTATATATGCCACATTTTCTTAATCCAGTCTATCGTTGTTGGACATTTGGATTGGTTCTAAGTCTTTGCTATTGTGAATAGTGCCGCAATAAACATACGAGTGCATGTGTCTTTATAGCAGCATGATTTATAGTCCTTTGGGTATATACCCAGTAATGGGATGGATGGGTCAAATGTTATTTCTAGTTCTAGTTCCCTGAGGAATTGCCACACTGACTTCCACAATGGTCGAACTAGTTTACAATCCCACCAACAGTGTAAAAGTGTTCCTATTTCTCCACATCCTCTCCAGCACCTGTCGTTTCCTGACTTTTTAATGATTGCCATTTTAACTGGTGTGAGATGGTATCTCATTGTGGTTTTGATTTGCATTTCTCTGGTGGCTAGTGATGATGAGCATTTTTTCAAGTGTTTTTTGGCTGCATAAATGTCTTCTTTTGAGAAGTGTCTGTTCACGTCCTTCGCCTACTTTTTGATGGGGTTGTTTGTTTTTTTCTTGTAAATTTGTTTGAGTTCATTGTACATTCTGGATATTAGCCCTTTGTCAGATGAGTAGGTTGCAAAAATTTTCTCCCATTTTGTAGGTTGCCTGTTCACTCTGATGGTAGTTTCTTTTGCTGTGCAGAAGCCCTTTAGTTTAATTAGATCCCATTTGTCAATTTTGGCTTTTGTTGCCATGGCTTTTGGTGTTTTAGACATGAAGTCCTTACCCATGCCTGTGTCCTGAATGGTAATGCCTAGGTTTTCTTCTAGGGTTTTTATGGTTTTAGGTCTAACGTTTAAGTCTTTAATCCATCTTGAATTAATTTTTGTATAAGGTGTAAGGAAGGGATCCAGTTTCAGCTTTCTGCATATGGCTAGCCAGTTTTCCCAGCACCATTTATTAAATAGGGAATCCTTTCCCTATTGCTTGTTTTTCTCAGGTTTGTCAAAGATCAGATGGTTGTAGATATGCGGCGTTATTTCTGAGGGCTCTGTTCTGTTCCATTGATCTATATCTCTGTTTTGGTACCAGTACCATGCTGTTTTGGTTACTGTAGCCTTGTAGTATAGTTTGAAGTCAGGTAGTGTGATGCCTCCAGCTTTGTTCTTTTGGCTTAGGATTGACTTGGCGATGCAGGCTCTTTTTTGGTTCCATATGAACTTTAAAGTAGTTTTTTTCCAATTCTGTGAAGAAAGTCATTGGTAGCTTGATGGGGATGGCATTGAATCTATAAATTACCTTGGGCAGTATAGCCATTTTCATAATATTGATTCTTCCTACCTATGAGCATGGAATGTTCTTCCATTTCTTTGTATCCTCTTTTATTTCATTGAGCAGTGGTTTGTAGTTCTCCTTGAAGAGGTCCTTCACATCCCTTGTAAGTTGGATTCCTAGGCATTTTATTCTCTTTGAAGCAATTGTGAATGGGAGTTCACTCATGATTTGGCTCTCTGTTTGTCTGTTATTGGTGTATAAGAATGCTTGTGATTTTTGTACGTTGATTTTGTATCCTGAGAGTTTGCTGAAGTTGCTTATCAGCTTAAGGAGATTTTGGGCTGAGACAATGGGGTTTTCTAGATATACAATCATGTCATCTGCAAACAGGGACAATTTGACTTCCTCTTTTCCTAATTGAATACACTTTATTTCCTTCTCCTGCCTGATTGCCCTGGCCAGAACTTCCAACACTGTGTTGAATAGGAGCGGTGAGAGAGGGCATCCCTGTCTTGTGCCAGTTTTCAAAGGGAATGCTCCCAGTTTTTGCCCATTCAGTATGGTATTGGCTGTGGGTTTGTCATAGATAGCTCTTATTATTTTGAGATACGTCCCATCAATACCTAATTTACTGAGAGTTTTTAGCATGAAGGGTTGTTGAATTTTGTCAAAGGCCTTTTCTGCATCTATTGAGATAATCATGTGGTTTTTGTCATTGGTTCTGTTTATATGCTGGATTACATTTATTGATTTGCATACATTGAACCAGCCTTGCATCCCAGGGATGAAGCCCACTTGATCATGGTGGATAAGCTTTTTGATGTGATGCTGGATTCGGTTTGCCAGTATTTTATTGAGGATTTTTGCATCGATGTTCATCAGGTGGGCGCCCCTCCCCCAGCCTCGCTGCTGCCTTGCAGTTTGATCTCAGACTGCTGTGCTAGCAATCAGCAAGACTCTGTGGACATAGGACCCTCCAAGCCACGTGCGGGATATAATCTCCTGGTGCACTGTTTTTAAAGCCCATCGGAAAATCGCAGTGTTCGGGTGGGAGTGACTTGATTTTCCAGGTGCTGTCTGTCACCCCTTTTTTTGACTAGGAAAGGGAACTCCCTGACCCCTTGCGCTTCCCAAGTGAGGCAATGCCTCACCCTGCTTTGGCTTGTGCACGGTGCCCTGTACCCACTATCCTGTGCCTTTCATGTGCATCCGTGTGAAGAGACCACCAAACAGGTTTTGTGTGAGCAACATGGCTGTTTATTTCACATGGGTGCAGGTGGGCTGAGTCCAAAAAGAGAGTCAGTGAAGGGAGATAAGGTGGGGCCGTTTTATAGGATTTGGGTAGGTAAAGGAAAATTACAGTCAAAGGGGGTTTGTTCTCTTGTGGGCAGGTGTGGGGGGTCGCAAGGTGCTCAGTGGGGGTGTTTTTGAGCCAGGATGAGCCAGGAAAAGGACTTTCACAAAGTAATGTCATCACTTAAGGCAAGGACCGGCCATTTACACTTCTTTTGTGGTGAAATGTCATCATTTAAGGTGGCGTAGGGCATATTCACTACTTTTGTGATTCTTCAGTTACTTCAGGCCATCTGGGCATATACGTGCAAGTCACAGGGGATGCGATGGCTTGGCTTGGGCTCAGAGGCCTGACATTCCTGCTTTCTTATATTAATAAGAAAAATAAAACAAAATAGTGTTGAAATGTTGGGGCGGCGAAAATTTTTGGGGGGTGGTATGGCGAGAGAATGGTCGATGTTTCTCAGGGCTGCTTCAAGCGGGATTAGGGGTGGCGTGGGAACCTACAGTGGGAGAGATTAAGCTGAAGGGAGGTCTTGTGGTAAGGGGTGATATTGTGGGGATGTTAGAAGAAACATTTGTCATATAGAATGATTGGTGATGGCCTGGATATGGTTTTGGATGAATTGAGAAACTAAATGGAATAACAGAAGGAGAAAAACGGGTATAAAAGGTCTAAGAATTGGGATGACTCAGGATATCTGATTAGAGAGTGCCTAAGGAGATTCAGCATAGTCCTGCCAGCAAAAATTATTTATTTACTTCAAGAGTTAAGAGTGGCAGTTTGGGGATAGCACCTGGAGATATCAGCTGTGATGGCTTGGAAAAACCGTGTAAACCAGCAGTGTAAACAAGAGCAGGGCATGTATGAGTAGTTGAGAACAGTGAATAGGAGTATGACTAGACAGAAAATAGTAGGGATGACAAGTTTTTTTTTGTGCGGGGGGGCGCACAGTCTAAGTTGGTCTGGTGTCTGGAATGAGACTGGGGCCTAATAAAAAGGAGCGTCTATATAGGAGCTTAAATGGGCTGTACCCTGTAGCATTCCAAGGACAGGCCTGAATTCTGAGAAGGGAAAGTGGTAAAAGTATTGTCCAGTCCTTTTTGGTGGCTGAGGTTGGTGAGGTGTGTTTTTAAAAGACCTTTAGTCCATTCTACTTTTCTTGAAGACGGAGGACTGTAAGGGATATAAAGGTTTCACTGAATACTAAGAGCCTGAAAAACTGCTTGGCTGATTTGACTAATAAAGGCTCATCTGTTATCAGACTGTATTGAGGTGGGAAGGCTAAACTGAGGAATTATGTCTGACAGAAGGGAAGAAATGACTGCAGTGGCCTTCTCAGACCCTGTAGGAAAGGCCTCTACCTATCCAGTGAAAGTGTCTACCTAGACTAAGAGGTATTTTAGTTATCTGACTCAGGGCATGTTGAGTAAAGCTACTTTGCCAGTCCTGGGTGGGGCAAATCCTCGAGCTTGATGTGTAGGGAAGGGAGGGGGCCTGAATAATCCCTGAGGAGTAGTAGAATAGCAGATGGAACACTGAGAAGTTATTTCCTTGAGGATAGATTTCCAGGATGGAAAGGAAATGAGAGGTTCTAAGAGGCGGGCTAGTGGCTTGTACTATAGTATAACCTGCCTTTGCTGGTGTGTGTCGATTAGGCCTGGTGGAACCGCCATCAATAAATCAAGCGTGATCAGGGTGAGGAACAGGAAAGAAGGAAATATGGGGAAATGGGATGAATATCAGGTGGATCAGAGAGATACAGTCATGGGGGTCAGGTGTGGTATCAGGAATAATGTGGGAGGCCAGATTGAAGTCCCGGCCAGGAACAATGGTAATTGTGGTACTTAAAGAGTGAGTATAGCTGAAGGAGCCGGGGAGCAGAAAGTATATGCGTCAGGTATGAGGAATAAAATAGATTTTGGAAGTTATGAGAACTGTAGAGAGTGAGTTGAGCATAGTTTGTGATTTTGAGGGCCTCTAAAATTATTAAAGCAGCGGCAGCCGCTGCACGCAGACATGAGGGCTAGGCTAAAACAGTAAGGTCAAGTTCTTTGGACAGAAAGGCTACAGGGTGTGGTCCTGGCTCTTGTGTAAGAATTCTGACCGCGCTAACCATGCCTAGGAAGGAAAGGAGTTGTTGTTTTGTAGAAGATGCTGGGGTTTGAGAGATCAGTCGGACATGATTGACAGGGAGAGCACGTGTGTTTTTATGAGAATTATGCCAAGATAGGTGACAGATGAGGAAGAAATTTGGGCTTGATTGAAGTAATGGGGGCTGTCTGTGAAGTTTTGCGGCAGTACAGCCTAGGTAATTTGCTGAGCCTGATGGGTGTCAGGGTCAGTCCAAGTGAAAGCGAAGAGAGGCTGGGATGAAGGGTGCAAAGGAATAGTAAAGAAAGTATATTTGAGATCTATAACAGAATAATGGGTTGTAGAGGCAGGTATTGAGGATAGGAGAGTATATGGGTTTGGCACCATGGGATGGATAGGCAAAACAATTTGGTTGATAAGGTGCAGATCCTGAACTAACTTGTAAGGCTTGTCTGGTTTTAGGACAGGTAAAATGGGGGAATTGTAAGGAGAGTTTATAGGCTTTAAAAGGCCATGCTGTAGCAGGCGAGTGATAACAGGCTTTAATCTTTTTAAAGCATGCTACGGGATGGGATATTGGCGTTGAGTGGCATAAGGGTGATTAGGTTTTAATGAGATGGTAAGGGGTGCATGATCAGTTGCCAAGGAGGGAGTACAGGTATCTTATACTTGTGGGTTAACGTTGGGGGGATACAAGAGGAGGATGCAAAGGAGGCTTTGGATTGGGAAGAAGGGAGGCAATGAGATATAGCTGTAGTCCAGGAATAGTCAGGGAAGCAGATAATTTAGTTAAAGTGTCTCAGCCTAATAAGGGAACTGGGCAGGTGGGGATAACTAAAAAGGAGTGCTTAAAAGAGTATTGTCTAAGTTCGCACCAGAGTTGGAGTTTTAAGAGGTTTAGAAGCCTGGCCATCAATACCCACAACAGTTATAGAGGCCAGGGAAACAGGCCCTTGAAAAGAAGGTAATGTGGAGTGGGTAGCCTCCGTATTGATTAAGAAGGGGACGGGCTTAACTTCCACTGTGAGAGTTACCCGAAGCTCGGTGTCCGTGATGGTCTAGGGGGCTTCCGAGGCGATCGGACAGTGTCAGTCTTCAGTCGCTAAGCCAAGAAGATCTGGGAAGGAGTCAGTCAGAGAGCCTTGGGCCAGAGTTCCAGGGGCTCTGGGCGTGGCTGCCAGGTGAGTTGAACAGTCTGATTTTCAGTGGGGTCCCACACAAATGGGACGCGGCTTAGGAGGAATCCCGGGCTGTGGGCATTCTTTGGCCCAGTAACCAGATTTCCTGCATGTGTAGCAAGCTCCTGTGGGAGGAGGTTCTGGAGGAACGCCTGGCCACTGCGGTTCAGGCTTTGGAAGTTCTTGTGTGCTGGAGATGTGGCTGGGGTTTGTCTCACAGTGGAGGGAAGGAATTGCAACTTTTTTCTATTATTGTACACCTTGAAGGCAAGTTTAATTAAATCCTGTTGTGGGGTTTGAGGGCCGGAATTTAATTTTTGGAGTTTTATTTAATGTCAGGAGCAGATTGGGTAATAAAATGTATTTTGAGAATAAGATGGCCTTTTGACCTTTTAGGGTCTAGGGCTGTAAAGTGTCTCAGGGTTGCTGCCAAAAAGTCATGAACTGGGCAGGATTTTTATATTTGATGAAAAAGAGCCTAAACACTATCTGCTTTGGGATAAAAAGGAACATTAACCTTGACTATGCCTTTAGCTCCAGCCACCTTTTTAAGAGTAAATTGCAGGGCAGGAGGGGGAGGGCTAGTCACGGAACGAAAGTGTAAGCCGGACCAGGTGTGAGGAGGGGAGGTGATAAAAAGATTATAGGTTGGAGGAGCAGAGGCTGAGGAAGAATTGGGACCTAGCTCAGCCTGGCGAGGAGCAGCCTGGGAAGGAAGGGAGAGGTCAGATGGGTCTGTAGAAAAGGAAGATTAGAAAGACTCAGCGATGCTTGGGCTTGGTACTGAGGGGACAGGTGGGAGGGAAAGAAGGAAGATTTGGGACGAGTTGCCCTGGGTACAGAGACTAGGAAGGGAATGATGTGTAAAAGAATGCCTGGACGTCAGGCACCTCAGACCGTTTGCCTATTTTACAACAAGAATTATTTAGATCTTGCAGGATGGAAAAATTCAAAGTGCCATTTTCTGGCTATTTGGAACTACTGTTGAGTTTGTATTGGGGTCAAGCGGCATTGCAGAAGAAAATAAGGCATTTAGGTTTTAGGTCAGGTGTGAGTTGAAGAGGTTTTAAGTTTTTGAGAACATAGGCCAAGGGAGTAGATGGAGGAATGGAGGGTGGAAGGTTGCCCATAGTGAAGGAAGCAAGTCTAGGGAAAAGAGAGAGTAGAGAAATGGAGGGAAGGGGTTCGGGGGTTCTTACCTTCCAGAAAAGTGGGAAAAGGCGTTGGGGCGCAGAGATAAGAGGTCAGGGCATGGAAATAAGGGATGGGGCACAGAAATAAGGGGTCAGGGAATGGAAATAAGGGGTCGGGGCATGGAAATAAGGGGTCGGGGCACGGAAATAAGGGGTCGGGGCATGGAAATAACGGATTGGGGCACAGAGATAAGAGGTCAGGGTGTGGAAATAAGGGATTGGGGCACAGAGATACGAGGTTGGGGTACTTGCCCCTCCTCTAGAAAAGCAGGACTTGCCGCTAAGAGTGGGGGAGAAGGGGTTGAGGGGTACTTGCCCCTCTCCCAGAAAAGCAGAGAAGGGCTACCCTTACAAGGAGAGAAGGGGTTGAGGTACTTGCCCTGTTCCCGGAAAAGCAGAGAAGGGGTAGAGACAAGAAGAGAAGGGGTTGAGGTACTTGCCCCTTCCCCAGAAAAGCGGGACTTGCCGCTAAGGGTGAAGGACCAAGGCAGGCGTCCCTGTGTGGTCTGACACCCTTGAAACGTGGGTGTATCATCAGAGAGGCGTCCCTGCAATGATTAAACACCAAGAGAAGGCTGCCTTCCCAGTCCGTGACCGGTGCTGAAGTTTTGGGTCCACGGATAAAACGTGTCTCCTTTGTCTCTCCCAGAAAATGAAAGGAATTGAAATTAAGAGAAGGGAGAGATTGAAGAGTGGAAAGGAGAAAGTGGTTGAGGGACAGTGAGAGAGGTTGGAGAAGAGAGTAAGAAGAGGCTGCTTACCTGATTTAAAATTGGTGAGATGTTCCTGGGGCTGGTCGGTCTGAGGACCTGAGGTTGTAGATGGATCTTTCTCATGGAGCAAAGAACAGGAGGACAGGGGATTGATCTCCCAAGGGAGGTCCCCCGCTCCGAGTCATAGCACCAAATTTCATGCGCGTCTGTGTGAAGAGACCACCAAACAGGCTTTGTGTGAGCAACATGGCTGTTTATTTCACATGGGTGCAGGCGGGCTGAGTCCGAAAAGAGAGTCAGCGAAGGGAGATAAGGGTGGGGCCGTTTTATAGGATTTGGGTAGGTAAAGGAAAATTACAGTCAAAGGGGGTTTGTTCTCTGGCGGGCAGGAGTGGGGGTCACAAGGTGCTCAGTGGGAGTGTTTTTTGAGCCAGGATGAGCCAGGAAAAGGACTTTCACAAGGTAATGTCATCACTTAAGGCAAGGACTGGCCATTTACACTTCTTTTGTGGTGGAATGTCATCAGTTAAGGTAGGGCAGGGCATATTCACTTCCTTTGTGATTCTTCAGTTACTTCAGGCCATCTGGGCGTATACGTGCAAGTCACAGGGGATGCGATGGCTTGGCTTGGGCTCAGAGGCCTGACAGCACCCACTGTCTGGCACTCCCTAGTGAGATGAACCCAGTACCTAGATGGAAATGCAGAAATCACCCATCTTCTGCGTCGCTCACGCTGGGAGCTGTAGACTGGAGCTGTTCCTATTCGGCCATCTTGTCTTCTCCCCCGTGTGTTTGCTGTTGAGTTCCGTGAGTTCCTTATATATTTTGGATATTAACCTCTTATCAGATACATGGCCCACAAATATACCCTCCCATTCTTTGGCTGCCTTTTCACTCTGTTGATTGTTTCTTTTGCTGTATAGAAGCATTTTAGTTTGATGTGGTCCCACTTGTTTAGTTTTGCTTTGTTACCTGTGCTTTTGGTTGTCTCATCCAAAAAAAAAATCATTGCCAAGGCCCATGTGAAGGAGATTTTCTGTATGTTTTCTTCTAAGAGTTTCATGGTTTCAGGTCTGAGGTATGGGGACATTTTAAAAAAGAGAAAACCGTAGGAGAATTCTACCTGTGCATGGTGGGGCTCTTGGTTTTGAGGTTGTGCTTCTAGCTCCACAGATCTGGTCTCAAGGAAGGGAGATTTTCCATTGCCCAAGTAGCCCCTATGATGTCAGATGCACCCACCAAGCTCTCCAGAGCGCCAAGAGTGCCATGTGTGTGAATGTATGCAAACAGCATGCCACAAGGAGTTGTATTACTTCCCTTCCCCTCCCTTCGGGACAGTGGCTGTGTCTTATTTCTTATTTGTCTGTGGGCTCCCTAAAGTGTCTAGACCAGGGTCTCTCTTTAGTGAGCACATAGAAGTGCTCACTAAAGGTGTGGTGAATTAAGGTGAATCCACAGACCCCACTGGCTGAAGCACCCCTCCCCCATCAGAACAAACCAAGTGGATGTCAGTCTTCTCCCCTAAAGAGGTTCAGAAAGACAGAGCCCCTGGGGAAGGGCTCTTTACCCCATGAGGCCCTTCACTCTTAGCAAATGCATGCAGGTGAGTACACCTAATAAAGCAATTGCAGTGGGGGCCACGGAGGCTGAGGCAGCCCCAGGAGAGCTTAAGTTCCCACAGTGGGCTGGGCTAATGAGGTCCTTTGGCACAGGACCTACGACTCTGGCCAGTTCCCTCTTGGGGATCAGGAGCAGATTTTTTGAGTCTTGTGAAAGGAATCAATCTTCTGCAGGAAGGTCAAGGTGAATGAATACACATGGATAGGCAGCCAGTTGTCAGAACCCAGAGCTCTCCAAGCAGGAACTGTGCTGCCAGCAGGGGTGTTGGCCACACCCCAAGGCCCTCTGGCTGCTTCCTGTGTGGACATCATTTCAACTGCCCAAGAAGGCATCAACAGAGCTTCCTTGTTTTTGTTTGAAAGAAGGCCACAGACAGTGAGTTTGATACTTTCCTGGCAGATAGAACAGGCCCAGAATACCTTATCTACAATTCTGAAATCCAAAGAGCTCAGAAAATGGAAACTTTTCTTATAACTTAATTGGCAGAAAAACCTGACCTGATCTGAATTCATTTGGCTGCAAAACTTGACCTTATCTGATGTGAGGTTATCTGTTTAGTGTGAATATTCACACATTGCACTGCAGGAATATTTATGTGTTTGATTACGGGTGCTGCCCTAGACCCTACGGGGGTGCTGTGGGATGTGCAATATATATAAGGATGCTTGCCCTTCCTAAAACCTGGAAAGTTCTGCATCCTCAAACATCGCTGGCCCCTAGGGTGTGAAAGGAGGGGCTGTGTGACAGGACTGAATACTTGCCGTAATTTTCCATTTATACATCTGTATTGAGGAGTGGCATGTTCATCTTCTAGCAGTCTGCTTTAGCTGATGTCTTCTGGTGGCAAGGACAGAAGATGTTCAGGTAACTTCGGAAAAGGGACTTTGCTGTCAAAGCCCCTCTTGCTGTCAAACTTCTCATATTAGTGAGAACTAAAGGAGTTAAGGAGTTGCCATTGTTGGGAGCAGCTTTACATTCTCTGTCTCTCTCTCTCTGTCTTTCAATCTCACTCTTGCTCTTTTCTTTCATCTTTCTCTCCCATAAGATTGTTGCATGGTGTCCCTTCCCTCATTGCCTTCTTTCTCTCCTTCTCGCTTCTCCTCTTCTCATAGTACCTCTCCTCCTCTCTGGGCATCTGCTTCATTCTCTGCACAACCTCCCCTGTGTACTCATCATTCCAGTTGCTCATAAATTTGGCTTACACACAGCTTGTCTGTATCCAGCTGTATTTCCATGGCTTGCTTACTCATACTTTTTGCCACTGTTCACTCCATGTTTCTGTGTGTCTCAATTGGACAAAGAAAATGATTGGTGCAAAAGTAATTGCGGTTTTGGATCATGATATTTAAATCATTATAACTAGGCTCAAACACATCTTTATTAACCAAAATAGAAACCACTACAATCAACACATTTTTGCCAATGAGAAATAAGTTTGTTTATTTCTGTAGCGTAAAAATTCGTGCTTTGGGATTTGAAAAACTGTTGGAAAGCATTTTCTGCATCCTGCTGGTTGTGGAAGCATTTCCCCTGCAAAAAGTTGTCGAGATGCTTGAAGAAGTGGTACTAGGTTGGCGAGAGGTCAGGTGAATATGGTAGAGGAGGCAAAACGTCGTAGTCCAATTCGTTCAACTTTTGAAGCATTGGTTGAATAACCTGTGGTTGGGTGTTGTCATGGAGAAGAATTGGGCCCTGTCTGTTGTCCAATGCCAGCTGCAGGCATTGCAGTTTTTGGTGCATCTCATCAATTTGCTGAGCATACTTCTCAGATGTAATGGTTTCTTTGGGATTCAAAAAGCTGTGGTGGATGAGACAGGCAGCAGGGCCACCAAACAGGGAGCATGACCTTTTTTTGATGCAAGTTTGGCTTTGGGAAGTGCTTTGGAGCATCTTCTCAGTCCAACCACTGAGCTGGTCATCATTGGTTATCTATAAAATCTGCTTTTTGTCACACATCACAATCTGATCAAGAAATGGTTGATTGTTGTGTAGAATAAGAGAAGATGACACTTCAAAATGACAATTTTTTTTAAATTTTCACTCAGCTCATGAGGTATCCACTTATTGAGCTTTTTACTTGTCCAATTTGCTTCAAATGTGGAACAATTGTAGAATGGTTGACTTGAGTTCTTCGGAAACTTCTTGTGTAGTTGTAAGAGCATCATCTTTGATGATTGCTCTCCATTGGTCATTGTCAATTTCTGATGGCTGGCCACTAGCTTCTCATCTTCAAGGCTCTCATCTCCTTTGCAAAACTTCTTGAACCACTATTGCACTGTACATTTGTTAGCAGTACCTGAGCCAAATGCGTTGCTGATGTTGTGAGTTGTCTCAGCTGCTTTGATTTTGAATGACCCATTTTGAACTCTAATAAGAAAATCGCTCGAATTTGCTTTTTGTCTAACATCATTTCCATAGTCTAAAATACACATAAAATAAATGGTAGGTAGTAAGTCAGCAAAAAACCATAAAGCAAGAAATGCCCATTAAAATGGTGTATCCAATATCAAATGGCAAAGTCCAACAATGTAAAAACCGTAATTAGTTTTGCATTCACCTAATAATAGTCTCATGTTATCTTTTCATGACACGTCTATGGAAGGACCACCCTGGTTAGGTGCTCACTCTGGTACTGTCAGCTGGGTTAAGGAAAAGGGACATGTGCCACAGAATATGGCTGCCTAAGCCTGACCTTTGAGTGGGTGCTGGCATTTCACTTAGAAGGCGCCATGGCTATGCAGGCTCCAAAAGTCTACTACATGGTCTAAACTCTAACATTGCTGAGGGATGACTCACAGGACCAAAGATTGGAAATATTTCAGCAAGCTCCAGTAGTACTGGTTGTATACTTTTTTTTTGCCATCCTCCAGTGTACGCACAAATACTTCATACTTTTCAGCTACTCTAAGATTACAGGGTTCTTCTCTTAAAGTCACATGCTTCTGAGAGTCACCATTGCAGATATTCCCTGTCCGGATCAATGGTTGCCAATTCCCATCCAACCCCACTGTCCTAATACCTCCCACAGCAAAAGAAACTGAGACTGGAGCAAACCCAAAATAGAGTCACATTTATGGAAGTCATTTGGATGAATAGACCAAAGAAAGGCAAAGAGTCAATGGCTGCTAATGCTCCTGTGACCATATTTACCATATGTACTGTATTTCAGCAACTCTTAGAAATATAGTTACCCAAATCGAGGAGAATGGGTTTTGCTGATGGAATGGACATCCCTGAAGTCCTTTAGTAGCATGTTGAGAAGGTGGTCCTTCTGCATCTATGTGTACAGACAAAAATCCAAGAAGGAGACTAAGATTGCTAGAATCACATGCAGCCTGATCCTAGGAGGATCCTACCCCCAACAAGAGCTGGAAGGCATGAGAGACAGTGGCACTGACAGGGCTTGGGCAGAGTGAGATCAGAGAGCAGGCATCTTGGAGCTGAGCTGGGCAGGGCCCATGCTCAACTGTGCCATCAGAAGGGGATTGAAAGAGAATCCTCCATGCGAAGGGGAGGCATGCTGTGTCAGCAAGAGCTGTTTAAATAGATTTCCTTGCTGGCAGGGTGCTAATGAGGTGTTAACACAGGGGAGGGAGGCAGGCGGGGCTTTCTGGAAGAAGGAGCAGATCTAAGCAAGGCTTCAAAGGAGGTGAGTTAGGAGCCTGAGACAGCCGCCCTGCCCACCTGCCCTAAGTCAATCTGAAGGCTCTTGTTAAGGGAGCTGAAGAGGACAGTCTGGATGTTCTGAGAACAGTTCCTCTTGTTCTCTGTCTCACGATCTTTCAAGAATCCTCCTCCTTGTTCTTTAGAAGCCAAAGTGCTCACTATTGTGTTCAGGGCCAAATTCCATCAGAGACTCTTTGTCTGCACACAGAGGTGGAAGGCGGGCTCACTCGTCACTCCCCATCTTGCCTCACATCACAGAGGTGGGCTCCGGGGCCTATTGCCTCCCAGAGGGACTCCATTTCCTGGGCTCCTGCTTCTTACTTGCCAGAGAAACTACAAAAGGCATACACTTCCATAGCTTTTTCCAGCTGGATTTAAAGTTTTAAAAAAATCACTTTAAACTTTCTCTTCTGTGAGGCTAGCAAGATACCTTTGTTTATGTCTTTCCATTTTAAGGACAAAAGGAGTTGGAGTCTATTAGATCAAACTATATGAAAGTCCCATTTTTGTAGGTCAGAAACAATTTTATATATGTGATATCACATAGTTCCGAATAATATAACTGCCTGGAGCTGGGCATTGGATGGACTGGAACTCAGAATGCTGGGTTTTCTCAGGATGGTGTGTACAATGCACTGGCTAGAGCAACATGAGGGTGGAGAAGAGGAACTGGAATTGGAAGTTGAGAAAAATAATAATGATGATATTAGAGAGCTAGCTAGTCATAGTAATAGAGCTAACATTTATTGAGTTCTTACTACATTCCATAATACAAGTTTTGCATGTCATAACTCATTGAATTCTCACAATATCTACTGGAGGTAGTTACTGTCCAAAGGGAGAATTAAAAGTCCAAGAAGATTAAGTTAGATGTCCAAGATCACCTACAAGGATGCCAGAATTTGGTCCAGGCAGATGCGTCCTGAAGTCTGTGCTGTCTCCTAAGCTTTAACATAGAAGGAGGAACTTTGAATAACAGAGAGGTATTCTTGAACATCTCGTCTTCTCCCTGGACGTTTCCCTGCTGGGCTGGTGGGACAGTCCAGGTTGAGTGCTGCAGTGGAAAGAGGGAAAGAGTGGCCTTTAGATGTGAGATAGACTTGGGTTTGAATACCAGCTCTGTTTTTTATTACTCCTGTGATCTGAGAAAATCAAACGGACTAATGTAAGTTTCAAGTTTCTCAGCTTTAAAATGGGGCTATTTATAAATGTAAACATAAACATAAATATAAATACCTTATGGGGATGTTGGGAGACATCCATGAAATAAAATCTTCCTAAACTAGAAACTCTCCAGGGAAGGTCAATCTTATTCATGTCTGTGTGACCCATTGTTAAGGGCCCAGTAGATATCTGGGCTCTATAAGTCTTTATTGAATGACTGGGTATTAAGGAGAGATTGGGAAGATATGTATGGTGTGGGGAATGTGGAAAGGTGTTGCGAGTTATTAATGAAGAGGAAAAATGGAAAAGCAAATGTGAGGAAGTGAGTGAGAGTGGAACTCAGAGAAAAGATGTGGTCAGGAGTCCATCCAATCAGGGGGAACTATATTGGAGGAGAATTTCCTTCCACACATCCACATGCCCTTTCCTTATGTGTTAGTTTCCTGCGGCTGGAGTAACATATTATCACGAACTGGGTAGCTACAAACAACAGGAATTGGGCCAGGCTCAGTGGCTCATGCTTGTAATCCCAGCACTTTGGGAGGCTGAGGCGGGCAGATCACTTGAGGTCAGGAGTTCAAGACCAGCCTGACCAATGTGGTGAAACCCTGGCTCTACGAAAAATACAAAAATTAGTCAGGTGTGGTGTCGTGCGCCTGTAATCCCAGCTACTCGGGAGGCTGAGGCAAGAGAATTGCTTGAACCCAGGTGGCAGAGGTTGCAGTCAGCGGAGATTGCACCAATGCATTCCAGCCTGGATGACAGAATAGACTCCATTTAAACAAAACAAAACAAAACATTAAAAAAAAAAGAGGAATTTATTCTTTCATAGTTTTGGAGCCACAATTCCAAAATCAAGTTGTCGGCAGGGCCACGCTCCCTCTAAAAGCTCTAGTGCAGACTCCTTCCTTGCCTCTCCTAGCTTCTGGTGACTGCCAGCAACCATTGGCACTTCTTAGCTTGTGATGACATAACTCCAATCTCAGCCTCTGCCCTCATGTGGCTCTCCTCCCTGTCTGTGTTCAGATTTGCCTTCTCTTACAAGGACTCCTGTCACTGGATTAGAGCTCGCCCCAATCCAGTATGATTTCATTTTAACTTAATTACATCTGTAGGAGGGAGAGCATCAGAATAAATAGCTAATGCACGCTGGGCTTAATACCTAGGTGATGGGTTGATAGGTGCAGCAAACCACCATGGCACACGTTTACTTATGTAACAAACCTGCACATCCTGCACGTGTATCCTGGAACTTAAAATTAAATTAAATTAAATTTTAAAAAATTACATCTGTAAAGATTCTATTTCTAAATAAAGAAACATTTATAGGTTCTGGGTGGACATGAATTTTAAGGGGATGCTATTCCACTCAGTACACCCTCCTAGTCATTAATGTCTGTGTAATACTAATTTATTCATTCATTAATTTATTTAACAAAATTTTCTGAACATCTACTCTCTTCCAGGCATTGTGTTAGATGCTGGAGATACATGTTGAATAATGCAAGGTCCTTCTCCATAAGGATCTCACCAACTAATTAAATAAACAGATGTGTTGACGGGAAAGTTTAATACAGGTTTATAGAGCCAATGACCGGACCCTGTTCCTAAGGCCTAGGTGGGGAAGGAGTCAAGTCTGACACGAAAGACCACTGGTCAGGGTAGGCTTCATAGAACAGATGGTGCTTGTGTTGAATTTTCTTGAAATCATCAAAGGGATTTGCAGGAGGGACAAAGGGGAAGGTACTCTAGGTGGCGGGCACAGTGTGTGCAAAGGCTGGGGACCTTGAAGCTGCCTCTTATGTTTGGGAGTTCTGCAGGTGCTTTGAGGCTGATGCTAGCTACAGCAGGGATATAGGACCCTCTCACAGGGAGAAAAAGACACGCTATGGGAGGTGTGATTGCCCTGAAGCCCAGCAATGGGTCATAGAGTGTCACCAATAAGCCTTAACAGGGGACAGGGCAGCAGTTGGGGCTAGCCGTCCTCAAACTGGTTGCTTTTGGCACCATTTGCCTGGCCAGTTGACCCTGAAAAAGAAAAGACAAGACAAGAAGAAAAGAGGGAGGGAAGCTGTGTGGTCATTTTGTTGTCATGACACTCTCATTTTACAGATTGGAATACTGAGGTACAGAGAGGTTAAATCGTTTTCCCTAAATGACAAGCAAATAAATGGCAGAGGGTCAAACCTCAATGACTGAATTTCCTCTATGGATTGTTCCCAGTGTTCTACACTGCGTCGCAAGGAAGACTGATATGGAAAAAAAAGAACCCACAGTTATCAAACAAGCCAATTAAAAGGCAATTATTTTTATTACACCATGAGTCTCTGCCTTACCTGGGGATTTGCCAACGTGTTATGTTTGACTAGCACCCCCTAATAACAGTCTGCCCTTCAACAACGTTCCTTCTCAGGTATTTAAATGTGCCCTGATAGATCACAACTTGCTTATTTTAGGAAAAGAGAGTAATAGAAAACTATCAACAAAGTGTTAAAACCCACCACCAATGAAAGGCTAACTAGAATTGAAGCAGTATTAGTGCTTCAAGGGAATTATGACCAAAGTCAACAAGAAAATGTGATTTCTTTTCCTCTTTTTTTTTTTTTTTTGAGATGGAGTCTTGCTCTGTTGCTGAGGCTGGAGTTCAGTGGCACGATCTTGGCTCACTGCAACCTCCGCTTCCCAGCTTCAAGCAATTCTCCTGCCTCGATCTCCTGAGTAGCTGGGATTACAGACAGTGGTCACCATGCCCAGCTAATTTTTGTATTTTCAGTAGAGATGGGGTTTCACTATGTTGGCCACGCTGGTCTCAAACTCCTGACCTCAAGTGATCCACCCGCCTCGGCCTCCTAAAGTGCTGAGATTACAAGCATTAGCCACCGCACTCAGCCAGAAAATGTGATTTCATTAAAAAACATCTATGTTAACTGTGGAGGCCTCCTCCACCCTGGGTGCCACCAGGGCTACCCCTTAGTGTGAACTTTTTTAAAGGAAATTTGGATCCAAAGTATGTAAAATGTGCAACACTTGAATAGATACAATTATTCAGAAACATGCCTTTGGTGCAAAGTGAGGCAGAGCATCCCAGCCATTCACAAACAGCAACCATCCACAAGCCTCTGGCATCATACAGAGGTGCCTTGGCTCTGGCGGTTGTGTTAGCAAAAAGGGGCCTTGGTTGGAACTGGTGGCATGTTGGGCTTGCCACCAGTATGGTCAAAACCCTAAGGACCCCAAACACATGTGAGGCCTTTGGAACAGACAACCAAATTACCTCAAGAAGGCTGTATGCACTGGGGAAGCCTCAAATAGGATTATTCTAGAGTAAGGATGGTTCTTTGCTTCTAAAGTGGAATAAAGAGTAGAAGAAACTGTTCTGATGTGAATCAGGAATAAAAAAAAGCCCCAAGTTCAAGTCCTTGCTCTGTGCTATCTGAATGGCACTGGGCAAGTCCTTATACCTTTCTTGATCTTTCTTCTCTCCCCTGTTAAATGAGCAGATAGAATTAGATGCTTCTTCTTACCCCTCCCAGCTCTGATATTTTTTGATCAGTGACCAGGCAGGTGTGAGGTCAAAGGTCTTCACACAGAACAGCCTGTTTGGGGGCTGAATCTGGATCTGTCTTGGCAAGGCTTAGATAGGGCTGATATTGAGGCTGCTGGCCAGGATGGGGACACAAGCTACTGTGGCTTTTTCAACTTGAGACTGGGAGGAAATGATCAATACAAGTCAGATGGAAAAGGACATAAGCATCAGGGGAAATGTTATTGGCAAAGGGAGACACTTAAACTCGTGCAACTGAAAACTATAAGGCAAGGACAATGAGGCCTTAAAATCAAGCAATAGCATCAGCAGTCTGCACTTGGCTGGCTTCAGCGAGCTTCGACAAAAGAGGGAAATGGGCCTTTGGAGGTGCAAGGGGTGCTAAACCCCTTCCTCATTCAATTGCCAGGATATGGTCCCACGAGGTGACCTCCCTGCACTCTAATCCACGGCTCTCTTCCCCCTACGACTCCCCCACCATACTTCCTTGACCCTCAGTAGGAATTACGGAGTATATGACTTTAGGTATTGAGCAGAAGACGTTTTTATTATTGGACGCTATCTTTCCCTGTGATTCTCAATGATACAGGGATAGAAAGAGGCCTGCTTTTAATTAACGGCCACAAGCTAATTCCAGAGTCAAGAAGAACTGAGTAAGTTCCTCTTCTAAGGACATATAGTGGGATAACTGAGAATCCTAAGGGACATGCGTTCCCGCTATTAGGAACAGTGACAGCAGTCACGACGTTAACAGCCCTCATACATACAGCCATCATCGACTCTGTACCAAGCAGTGTGCTAGGTGGTTTACACTTGTTGAGGGAGGTGGCTATTTTTAAGCTGGAGGCAACATGAGTTTGCTGCTCCCAACTGTGCAAACATTCTGTTAAAGAGAAAAAAGGAGCCTTATTTTTTTTTGAGGAAAGCACTTCGTTGGGGTTGATGGTCAGGAATTATGGGCTTGGGTAGGTAAGCGTGGGCTGAGATTAAGAAAGAGTGAAATTACTACTGAATAAAGCAACAGGCCTAAGAGGAGTGAATGGGGGATAGTGTCTGCCTAAGAGGAAAGATGGAGAATGGCTCAGTAGAAGTAGTCAGGGACGCAGGAGAGAGAAGGCCTTGTGATATGTACCTGTGGTTGCCTTTATGCCATAGTCTAACACGTTTGCAATGTTACCTTGATGGTTATCAGTGGGAGGGGTGGGGGAAGGAGTTCCACAATTGTGTCCTCCATTAGGTAATGTCTGAAGACATTTTTGGTTGTCATGATTTGGGTGAGGGATGCTACTCCCATCTAATGGATGGAGACCAGAGATGTTTCCAAACATCCTACATTGCACAGGACAGCCTCACAACAAACAATTATGCAGCCCCAAATATCAGTAGTGCCAATGTTGAGAACCCCGTAAGGAATAAGGAGAAAAGGCTGTTTCAGACTGAGGCAGAGCTGGGCAGTGAGAGGAGGACAGCTATAGGTTTGAGACATCTGGCAGGATGACTGGGAATCCACCACAAAGGAGAGCATAGAAGAAGCAGAAATATGAATATGGTGTAAGAAGTGACAGTGTGAGCCAGGCGCGGTGGCTCATGCCTGTAATCCCAGCACTCCGGGAGGCCAAGGTGGGTGGATCACCTGGGGTCAGGAGTTCGAGACCTGCCCGGCCAACATGGTGAAACCCCATCGCTACTGAAAATACAAAAAAAAAAAAAGCGGGCACCTGTAATCCCAGCTATTCTGGAGGTTGAGGCAGGAGAATCACTTGAGCCCGGGGAGCAGAGGTTACAGTGAGCTGAGATCGCGCCATTGTACTCCAGCCTGGGCAACAAGAGTGAAACTCCACCTCAAAAAAGAAAAAAAAAAAGAAAGGAAAGAAAAGAAATGACAGTGCAACCTAAGTGGCCCCTCTCTTGGCTCCAAGAACCCTGGGAACCAAGGATATCAAGCTGGACTTCATCCTCCTTGTAGCATGGGTGAGCTTCTTGTATTTTTTCTGTATGGAAAGTTTGACTCCTGAACAACTTTTAAAGGTTGAGGACACTGGCTTTAATACACATTGTCTTTTTCTTACCTTCACAAAAGCCCTGTGCATAGGTTTATCAGCCCTATTTTAGAGTGGAGAAAGACTGAGGCTTAGTGTAGTAGTAGGCTGGAGTAGTAGGTTGGTGATCACACAGCCAGCCCAAGTTAGAGCTGGAAGTTGATCCAGGTCTATCTAACTGCAGAGCCTGAGCTGTCCATTATCCCAATATGGCCCCAGTGGCACTGGGGGATGTGTACATGTCTTTTCACATAGGGCTTCACACAGACACTGGCTTTGAGCAGCGTTCTGTATGTCAGTGGTAAGTTTCCAAACCACTTGCACGTTTGGCAGATAATTAGCAAAATTTTGTAGGAACATATTAGGTAGGATTAAAGTTTCACGTGTCTTATGAAACCACCAGATTGGTTTTTACTGTGAAGTTTATGTGAGGATATTATCTCCAAGTCTAGTTTCTTTCTTTTCTTCTATCTGTAAATTACATTCTCACCTTCACACAATTGGGGGGCAGGCAAATTTATTCTCAGGAAATAAAGCTCCCACCAGGAAATGATTAGGAGGACCCTTTTTCTATGGGGGAATGATGTGACTTGTGTTGACTGGGGTCCAGGGCTGAGCCCATTAATGGAGGTGTAGTGCAGCCCCACCCTCTGTCCTACAGACCAGGCATCGAGTCCTCTTGGGAATTTGGAAGGGCAACTGCTTGGAATGTCCAGATCTGGTTATCATGTTAAAGTCTGATTGACATCAGAATTAATCAGAAAAATTGCTTCACCAACTTATATCAACTCTGCATGCTCTCCCACAAGGCTGACAGCTATCCAGCTGTCCAGCACCAGTGGTAGTTTCCATATTGGGTCCAGTGAAATCTCATGGTCTACTTTGGTTTATAGACTTCTACAAAGGGCTTTTAGGTCCACAGTCACAATGCTGTCCATTCACTAGAATAGTAATTAAATTCTTTTTTTTTTTTTTTTTGAGACGGTGTCTTGCTCTGTTGCCCAGGCTGGAGTGCAGTGGTGCAATCTTCGCTCACTGCAAGCTCCGCCTCCCAGATTCATGCCATTCTCCTGCCTCAGCCTCCCAGGTAGCTGGGACTACAGGCACCTGCCACCACACCCAGCTAATTTTCTATATTTTTAGTAGAGACGGGGTTTCACTGTGTTAGCCAGCATGGTCTCGATCTCCTGACCTAGTGCTCCACCCGCCTTGGCCTCCCAGAGTGCTAGGATTACAGGCGTGAGCCACTACGCCAGGCCAGTACTTTTATTCTTTAATACATTTATCATAAAAGATAAGTAATGCGAACCTATTCAGTAGTGTTTTCAAATGAGTCTGTCTTTTATTGATCACGACATCAACCAAAAACATTTGGAAAACTGCAGCACATGTATACACAGGTACAGGTTTGCAGATTTTTGGCAGTAAGTCCTCTCTGTGACTGTCTCGCTTCATTGTTCACCCTCAGGCCTCATAGCCTGCAGGTTGAGAACTCCATGGTGGGGTTCAGCTCTGAAAACCTGCAACTCTTCCCTTTCCCAAACAGTAAGTGGGTTGTGGGACCTAAAAAGTTAAGTGACTGGTTGTGTTGTTTATGCTTTGTAACATTAATGATATATCATTGTTCTCAAACTTTGATTCTTCATAATACTTCTGAATCTAGAAAAGAAACAGTGTTAGAAGAATAGATACAGATAACATCTTCTCTCATGCTATAGTGAATATTTGTAAGTATTAATTCAGATACATTCCTAATTCTCTCCAACTCTCCCCTCCCTCATGGCCTATCTCTTTATACCATAGTCTAGGTTTCTCAATACTGATACTCTTAACATTTTAGGTCATATAGTTCTTTGTTGTTGGGGTGGTGGGTGCTGTCCTGTGCATTATAGGATGTTTAGCAGCATCCCTGGGCTCTCCCACTAGATGCCAGTAGCACCTTCCCAGTAGTGACAACTAAAATTTTTCAAGACCTTGCGAAATGTCCCCTGGAAAGCAAAATTCTCAGTTAGGAACTACTGCCATAGTGGATTGGCCTTCTATAACCACTTGCTTGATGTAAGCCATAAAAACTAAACCCTTTAAATAAGAGTTTTTAATTTCCAGGGTTAGCCGATCTGAAAACAAAGCATGTGTTGGAAAGAGCATTGCACTTGGAGGAAGTAAAACCTGGACTTGAATCTAGATTCTGCCATATATTAGCTAGGTAAGTGACATTCTCTCAGTTTCCATCTCTACTGTAAAATGTGGGTAATAATATTCACCTTGCATGGCTGTTATGAAGATTAAATAAAATACTAGAGGTAAAGCATCTAGCACTATGCCTGGCACAGAGCAGGCACCCAGTGAAAACTGAATTCAGAACTGGATTCATCCCACTCAATGTGTTGCATGTCACCATCCTTGTCCTCAATATTGTGCTGGATAAAGCTTATTTAAAGAGTGCATATTTCTAGAAATTTGCTAATATAATTAGGAAAAACTGATTGCTGAAGACCATTACTTCAAAGTGAAACTGAAGACTGCTAATCTCATGGAGTCTTAATGATGGAGCAAAACTCCAAGAAAATGTAGTTGGTTAAGTCAAGTTAGGTTACAGGACTTGGGGAATTTCCTGAGCTAATGGCTGACTGACTTGGGATTCATATCCAGCCATGGTAGATGACCACGACCTTGATCTGCATATTGCTGTGTGTTTAATTCATGGAACTGTGGGTAGTGTAAGAGTGGGACGCTTCACAGAGCGATTCAGTTCACTGGTATGAAACTCCTGGAACATGCCCATTATACCCAGGAAGCTCTTGTGCCAGCTCTCACCTCAAGCCTTCAAGGTAAAAGACACATCTTGCATTTTCTAGAGATAGGAGGGCTGAGTTCTGCCCTGCAGTCCAGGGAGGCCCTGTCTCAATTTGGCTTTCTGGGTACAAGCCTGGTATATTGGGGCCTGAGGTTGCCTTCAAGACAACGGTGAATGACATGGCTGGTGGTACTATTTAAATAATGAGACCACCCGAATCCCCGGTCTTCAGTGCGGTGGACACAAATATAGTATGGAAGTAGAATGGTCAAAGGATGCACGAAGGGTGCGAAATAGAAAGAATATGGATTTTGGAGACAGGCAGATTTGATTCAAACTGGCCCCACTGCTTACCTGCTGGGTGATGTGGAGTGCTAACCCACTTTGAGCTTTGGTTTTCCAATGTGTGAAGCTGACATCCATGGTAAGTTTTGAGGTTTGGAGGTAGTGTAGGCAAAGTGCATGATGCAGCGCATCCCATTGGGTCCCGTGGGACCCAATACATAGGAGTTCCTAATACCATTATTGCTACTCCGATGATTGCTTTTCAAACAAGAAAATTAGTGTGATGCTTGTTCAACAACTTTTTTTTCTGATGTAGTAATTTCTCACTGTGACAGACTTTTAGCAAACACATCCAGAGGAACTCATGTTTAGTTATGCATTTTTGTGCTGCCTTTAACCAAACAAGACAAGTGCCTGACATTGACACTGAACAGAAAAATCTGGGGCTTGTGGACTCCAAAGCAAGCCAACCAAAGATCATGTTAGAGAGGCTTTGAAGCCAACTTTGTGGTGACCTTAATCACACTGGCTCTCAACTCCTCTCTCAGTACTATGTTTCTCTCTAACTCAAGCTCCTACCTGCAGCTCTCCTGTCAGCCATCTCCAGATCCCATGCTACAGAGAATCCCTTTACAAAGACTTTTAACTCCCAGAAGCAGATTGTTCAGCCTGACAGCATTAATAGATGGATTGGAGGTAAACTCTGGCTCTCCATGTACATCCGATATATTTTTTTAACGACTACAGGTTATTACTTCTGAAAACTATAATTGACTAGTTCTGTCAAAGCACATAATATCTCAGGCTCTAGCTTCTCCCTTTTTGTTGACAGAAAGGCATTTGTCAAGTTCCAAATTTGTTTGTGTCTCAGCTTTACTATTCTTATGACTTGGAAGGCATAAGTGAACACTTAAGCATTAAAGGAAAGCATTGTATTCTGACTCATTTTAAAAAGGAATAGGGCCACGGAAAGGAAGAAACCATTTTGCCTGAATTTATAACAGCTTTGGGAGACACGTGGGGCTCTACTCCCTCATTTGTAGGGAGACTCCTGACTGGGTTGGTGCAGTGAGGGCTCCTGTAAGATTCAAGCTTAAGACATTTAAAGAGTTGGAAGCTTCTTCATTTTTTCTAGTATTTTACTGTGAAAGAATTTCAAACACTTAGCGAAGCTGAAAGAATCTCAAAATTGAAAGAATACCCTTATACCCACCATTCAGCTTCTACCATTACAATCTGTATATTCACTTTATCAGATCTCTGCCTAGTTGTCCATCTCTCTATCCATCTATTAATTCATCTCATTTCTGGTGCATTGCAAAGTCAAGTACAGTATCAGTATACTCTCGCATCAATATTTCAGCATTTATATTGTCAATTCCAGTTCAACATTTCTTTACGGTATAGTCTTCCTTTGAAATAAAATTTACATACAATGAAATGCACGAATCTTGAGGGTACATGAATTTTGACTAATGCATATACAAAACCAAAATTAGATACTTGCCCATACTGGCCAGAATGGTTATAATTTAAGATGACTGAAAACAACAAACTTGGCAAGATTTTGGAACAACTGAAATTCTCGTACAATGCTAGTGGAAGTAAAAATGGTACAACATCTTTGGAACAAAGTCTGTCAGTTTTTTATAAACCTGTATCTATTTTATGATGCCCAGATTTCTATAAAGGTTCTGAACTTCGCTGTCATCTCAGAAATTTCCCTTGTCAGTCCACCATTTTTACTGTCCTCCAGAGTTAATAACTGTTTTAGTTACTTTCCACCATGGATTAATTTTGCCTGTTCTTGAACTTTACATCAATGGAATCTCAGAGTATGGTCTCTTTTGTTAGAGACTTCTGCCACTCAGAATAATGTCTTGGAGATTTATCCAGGATGTTGTGGGCATCAGTAATTCACTCCTTCTTAATGTGGGGTATTGCACCGATGTATGAATATATCCTTGTGTATTTATCCATTCTCCCATTGATGGACACCTGGGCTCCTTCCAGTTTGGGGTTATTATGATTAAAGCTGCTGTGACTATCATTGTACAAGTCTTGTTCTGTACATTATTTTAACATCTGTTACATAAATACCTCGTAGTGGAATTACTGGGTCATAAAGTAAGTGCATGTTTATAAGAAACTGAAAGACCTTTACCAAAATTATTGTATCATTTTATATTCTCACTAACATTGTATAAGAGTTTCCATTGTTCCACACTCTTGCCAGTATTTGGTGTTGTCAGTCATTTTTAACAGTAATCATTCTGACAAGCATGTACAGGTGTCTAATTATGATTTTAATTCACATTTTTCTGATGACTAATGATGTTAAGCACTTTTTTATCTGCTTTTTGGTCATACATACATCTTATTTTGTGAAGTATTAAAATATTTCCTCCATTTTTAATGACTTGTCTTCTTATTATTGGTTGTAGAGTATATTTATATTCAGGATACCTGTTCTTTGTCAGATAAATGATTTAGAAATATTTACTTCCAATCTGAAGCTTGTCAAAGCATTTCCTTAATAGTGTCTTATGATAAGCAGTTGTTAATTTAGATGAAATCAATTTTTAATGGCAATTGTTTTTGTGAATTAAGGAACTTTAGCCTATTCTCAAATCTTTTATGTTTTCCTCTAAAATATTTATGATTTTATCTTTTACATTTGTGTCTATGATAAATCTTGAATTAATTTTTGCGTTTGTTGTGAGGCAGGGGTTGAGATCCATTTTTTCCTATATGGACATCTAGTTATTCTGGTATCATTTGTTAAAAAGACATTTCTCTTACTATTTAATTTCTTTGTCTACCTTGTCAAAAATTAAGTGACTATAAAATGCGAATTTATTTCTGGGCTCTCTGTTTTGTTCCATTGATTAAGATTGAGGTTCATTTTTGTTTTGAATATATGTATCCAAATGCTCTAGCACCATTTGGGAAGAAGACCATCCTTTCTCCATTGAATTCCCGTAGTATATATGTCAAAAATCAATTGACCATATACATTTCGGTCCATTTCTGGACTTCCTATTCTGATCAGTGATCTATGTGTCCGTCTTTCACTAATTCCACACTCTCTTCATTACTGAAGCTTTATAGTAAGTCTTGAAATTAGTAGTATAAGAATTTCAAAGTTTGTGTTTTTCAAGATTGCTTTGGATGTTCTATGTCTTTTGCATTTCCATTTAAATTTTAAAGACAGCTGGTTAATTCTTACAAAAATAGCCTGCTGGGATTTTTGATTGAGAATTATATTTATAGATTAATTTGTGAAGAACTAACATCTTAATAATATTGAGTCTTCTAATACATAAACATATTATACCTTTTCATTTATTTAAATCTTCTTTAATTTTTCTATTTTTTAGTTTTTAATGTACAATCTTGCACATCTTCTTAAAATCTATTATTAAGTGTTTTACACAGTTTGCTGTACTTGTAATTTAAAGTTTGGATTTTGTATTCTAAGTGTTTGCAGCTAGAACATAAATATACAATTGACTTTTGTGTATTACCTTTATTTTGTGAATTCATTCAGTTTAACTAGACAGTTTATGGATCGCTTGAGGCTTTATATGTATTGCCATATAGAAATAGACGCACTTTTACTTATTTTTTGCTTTTATGCTTTTAGTTTATTTTCTTACTTTAGTCCAAAGGCTAAGACACCTAGTATAGTGTTACTAGAGGTAATCTGAATGGGCCTTTTTTCCTGATCTTAAGGTGGAAGCATTCACTATTTCATTGTTAAGATGATGTTAATTTTTGGTTGTTTTGTAATGCCCCTTATCAGATGAAAAAGCTCACTTCTAGTCCAAGATTGCTGAGAGTTTTTATACTGAATGGCTGTTGAATTTTCTTTACACACAAACTTTCAGGCTCTACCTCTCTCATTCTCTCCTTCCTGGGATTCCCCCTTTGCAAATCTATTGAATGAGAAATAGTTTCATTCTGTTGCTTTTGTTTTCATTTAGCTGGTTACTTGGGATATTTACTGAATACTTATTTTATCTCCTTTTCTGTAAAATTCTGTCCAGTATTATATTGGTTTGTTTTTTACTGACTTATTGAAATTACTATTTATTTTTATATAAATTAATATAGATATTTAATTATTCTATATAAAGAAAATATTATTTTCAAGTCTGTTTTTGTCTTTTAAACTGTAGAATATTTTAATATTGATGTAGTAAAACTTTTTTTAGTTAATTAATTAATTTCCTTTTTTTGAGACATAGTCTCACTCTGTTGCCCAGGCTGGAGTGCAGTCGTGTGATCTCGGCTCACTGCAGCCTCCACCTGCCAGGTTCAAGCGATTCTCCCACCTCACCCTCCCGAGTAGCTGGGATTACAGGGGCACACCACCATACCTGGCTAATTTTTTGCCTTTTTAGTAGAGACAGGGTTTCCCCATGTTGCCCAGGCTGATCTTGAACTCCTGAACTCAGGTGATCCACCTGCCTTGGCCTCCCAAAGTGCCGGGTTTGAGGGTGTGAGCCACTGTGCCTGATGTAGTAAAATTTATCAATTTTTCCTCTTAAGGCTTAAATGATTTGTATCATGTTTAGAAAATATTTTTGCATTTCCAAGACTAGAATAAAGCCACAACAGGAACATTAAGTAGAAAACCTGTGAGATGTGGCCAGATAAGTTCCAGAGGAAAATCTGTAGCTTAAGTGCATTTATTAGTTAGCAAGAAATCAAATCTTAGTAAACAAAGTTTCTCCCTCAAGAAGCTAAGAAAAGAATACTAACGACTCTATCTCCTCCATGGAGTAATAAATTAATTAAAAGAAAGTCCAGCAACACAATAAGTAAATTTGGTTAAAAAACCTAAAGTTGTTTCTTAAAAGGACCAATGAAATACACAAATTTTGGCATTTACTTAATGAAAGATGAGTTATGACATAAATAAACAATTGCATTTAAAAAGGAGGCAAAGCTGCAGATGAATTGAAAATTATAAGCAAATACTAATTGTGCTGCAAATATAGATACAATGCATATGATTTTTCAAGAAAATATTCCTTACCACATTGGCTTATGAAATAAGAAATCCAAGTATAGAATAAATATAGAAGAAAGTTTAAAGGTAGTCAGAGATTTATCTCTAAAAATGACACTAGGCCTAGGCAACTTTGTAAATTAGTCCTAGAAAACATTTAAAAGAAAGGTAATTCCTGTATTACACAAATTTTTCTAGAGAATATAAAGATATAGAAAGGCAGATGGCTCATTTAAGAGGCTCACTTCATTCCAATACCAAAACTTGATAATGATAGCATGTGGGAAAGAAATAGTAATTCAGTCTTATTTGTAAAAATAAACACAAATATATTAAATGATATATTATCAAATTTATTCCACTGATATGTTAAAAGGAAAATCTACCTTTACTAAGAAAAAATTAAAAGACAAAGAAGTATTAGAAAAATTACTCATGTAAATAACTGCACTAATAGACAAAGGAAAAGTTATTTGCTTAAGCCAATGCACATAAAAAACAAATATGTGTTTTCATTCAACATCCATTTCAAACAAATAAAAAACTCACTAATCAAAAGAAGCCTCTTAGGAAACCAGAAATAGAGAGCAACTCCCTTCACAAGATTAAGGAATCTGCTGGAAACATTAGCACTGTACTTCAAGCCCTATATGATGAAGACAGGAAAGAAGAAAGGTTATAAATATCAGGGAAGCAGAGACAAAAATATCCTTTTTATGAGCAGACAATATAATCCTCTGCCTAGGCTACTGGCAAATATTAGAACTAACAAGAAATTTAGTAATATGATTTAAGATCCACAAACAAAAATAGATAGAGAGCAAGTAAGTGAAAATCATATATTGTGAGAAATGCAGAACTTTATTGAAAGATGTAAAAAAGGCCTGAAGGAGTGAACAGATATAACTCATTCTTGATGAGATGTGGTGTTGGAAGGATGAGAACAGAACCCAAATTTATCCATAATGTCAATGCAATCCCAATAAAATCCTAAAGGTTTTTCATGGAAATTGACACATTGACAATCAAGTATATAGAAAAGAGGGAAAATGTAGACCCAAGGCAACTTTGAGAATGGACAATGAAGGGAAACATGCCCCACTAGCAGAGCTGGATTTCTCATGGAACTAACAAACTTGAATATCAGGACTCTTCACTTGCTTGGCCCCTCTCTAGGACCAGGGAGGCATGTGGCTATGTGCTGACATGTTATGGTCTTATGTTTTTGTAAAAGTTGCCAAAATAAGATTTCCCAAGCACATTTATTTTTTGGCTCAGCCTTCCATGCAGTCACACTTGAACTTGGTCCCATGTTGGAGTAGTGGCAGAGTGGGTTCAGGATGGGTGGTGGCACCATGGCGGTTGCTGGGGGCTTTGGCTACATTGGATGGCTTAGCATTAACCAAGTCGTACACAGAAATGCTGGAAACTCCATACATCTATTCCAAACTCAACTTCCCCTTGGCCAGGACCTAAACACATTGCTAAAGCCGTGCTATATGCTTATAATGATATTTCCAGAACTCAAAATTCATTTTAAAGAGAGAAACCAGAAAGCAAGTGGATGAAAAATTTATTTGTAAAGTTGGTAAAGCTCAAATACACTCTTTTAACTGCAATTTGGAAGGAGTGTTGGAACAGTTCAATAAGACATAAATAATAGACTCCTGATTTAGATGGATGCAAAGAGTAGCTTCTTTTGTCATTTTAAAATTTATTATTAAAGAGTAGAGAAATAAGTCAAAGAATAAATGAAATGGGAAACCAAAATGATAAAGATGAGTTATAAAATTAACATAAATTATGCAGACATGGAGGAGAAAATAGTAAAAAAAAACACTGGTTACATCAAAAGTGGTAATTATCTATGAGAAAGAGAGATGTTTTAAATAGAAGTTATGAATAAGCACATAGATTGTTTGATAAGCCAAGTAATGAAGATGAGTGGATCACAGAAACACACTGGGAAAATATTGACATTTATTGCCCATTTGACACAAGATGTCACTGTCAACAAAAATAACTTACACTTATAATTTACCACTACAACTAGAGTATTGACATGAAAATGCTTAACGAGTGTTGTCAGTTCAGAGTGTATCAGATTAATTACAGCACGAGAAAACTTGGAAGGCTCCAAAACCTTACAGTTCAGGTATAAGTGAAATTGGCTAGAGGCTTTTCCAAATTTGGCAAAAATCTTAAAACATTACATGGCAATACCAATAGCTATGTATGATGCTAAAAGAAACTTTATAAAGCTATCTATAGTAAAACAAAAACGTACATTTTAATTAACTGTGTTAAAGGAAAGTTAGACCAACTTTTTATTCTCCCTATAGACGATATTACAAAATCATTATTGTGTTGAGGGAAGTGACAAGTTCTGTTTAGCCTAAAAATGGATGGACAAAAAAGTATAGCAGAAGTGTGTCCGGCAGTTAGTTAATATGGATAATATATTATTTTTTCTGAATTGTATGATGTTTGTAGTATTTTAAACAAAAATTTTTAAAAAGTTTTTTAAAACTTCAAAAAAATTAAAAAAGTGTTTCATAAAAACCTTTAAGAATATGTAATTTATTGTGATCTTTTTCTTATTCTAAATAAGTATTTACTTTTATACTTAATTGTGTTACTGTAATTCGGTATTCTTTTTTAAGATGACCTGCAAATTATATCAGCTCTAGGTCCCATGAAACTTGAGTCCTCTGTGGCCTAGTAGGTATTGAACCATTTATCAATTAGAGTATTCGAGCAATGCTATATTGGTTTTGGAATAAATCAGGGATGAGCCAACTTTTTCTGTAAGGAGAGTAGATATTTTCAACTTTGTGGGTCACGTGGTTTCTGTTACAACTGCTAAGCTCAGGTGTGTAAACACTGCCAAACACAGTATGTAACAAATGAAGGTTCTGTGTTCCAGTAAAACTTTATCTATGGACACTGAAATTTTGATTTCATATATTTTTATGTTTCAGGAAATATTCTTCTTTTGATTTCTTTAAACAATTAAAAAATGTAAAATCATTCTTAGCTCATGGGCTGTATAAAAAATGGAGGGTGGGCCAAATTTGACCAGTGGATTATAATTTGCTCACCACTTGAACAGATAAAGGTATCAGAAGAATAAAATAGTAATTCTTATAAAAGACTATATGGATTTTTTTTGAATTATAGATTAAGAGTTTTCAATCAATGGGAAAAGGATGAATACTGTAATAGGGTAGAGAGATTTGGCTATCCATGTTGAAACAAAAATCCTTCATAAAGGTAAATTACAGATTGATTAAAAATTTAACAACACAGTTTTAAAAATATTAGAAGGAAATGTAGACGGACAGGTTCTTCCCTCTACTGTGTAATTTTCTGTTTTCTCTTTCCTTAGCCTGTGCTCGACAGCCTTAGGCAAAAACTTGTTTGAACAGTGCAAAAGGAGAGGCTGTAAATGTAGTTAAAAACAATAATGATCTTCTATACACCAACAGTGACCAAGCTTAGAATCTAACCAAGAACTCAACCCCTTTTAAAATAGCTGCAAAAATAAATAAAATGCTTAGGAATATACCTAACCAAGGAGGTAAAAGACTTCTATGAGGAAAACTACAAAACACTAATGAAAGAAATCATAGATGACACAAACAAATGGAAACACATCACATGCTCATGGATGGGTAGAATCAATATTGTGAAAATGACTGTACTGTCAAGAGCAATCTACAATTTCAATGCAATTCCCATCAAAATACCACTATCATTCTTCACAGAATTAGAAAAAACAATTCTAAAATTCACATGGAACCAAAAGGAGCCTGCATAGCCAAAGCAAGACTAAGCAAAAGGAACAAATCTGGAGGCATCACATTACCTGATTTCAAGCTATACTCTAAGGCCATAGTCATCAAAACAGCATGTTCTGGTATAAAAAATAGGCACATAGACCAATGGAATGGAATAGAGAACCCAGAAATAAACCCAAATACTTATAGCCAACTGATCTTTAACAAAGCAAACAAAAACATAAAGTGGGGAAAGGGCACCCTTTTCAACAAATGGTGCTGGGATAATTGACTAGTCACATGTAGGAGAATGAAACTGGATCCTTATCTCTCACCTTATACAAAAATCAACTCAAGATGGATTAAGGACTTAAATCTAAGACCTGAAACTCTAAAAATTCTAGAAGATAACATTGGAAAAACCCTTCCAGACATTGGCTTAGGCAAGGATTTCATGACCTAGAACCCAAATGCAAATGCAATAAAAACAAAGATTTATTTCTGGGACTTAACTAAAGAGCTTTTGCATGAAAAAAGGAACAGTCAGTAGAGTAAACAGACAACTCACAGAGTGGAAAAAAATCTTCACAATATATGAATCTGACAAAGGACTAATACCCAGAATCTACAATGAACTCAAACAAATCAACAAGAAAAAAAAAAAAAACAATTCCATCAAAAAATGGGCCAAGGACATGAATAGACAATTCTCAAAAGAAGACATGCAAATGGCCAACAAACATGAAAAAAATGCTCAACATCACTTATGGTCAGGGAAATGCAAATCAAAACCACCTTACCTCTACAAGAATGGCCATAATTAAAAAATCAAAAAACAGTAGATGTTGGTGTGGATGTGGTAATCAGGGAACGCTTCTACTCTGCTGGTGGGAATGTAAATTAGTACAACCACTATGGAAAACAGTGTGGAGATTCCTTAAAGAACTAAAAGTGGAACTACTTTTTGATCTAGCAATCCCACTACTGGGTATCTACCCAGAAAAAAAGAAGTCATTATATGGAAAAGAGACTTGCACATACATGTTTATAGCAGCAAAATTTACAATTGCAAAAACGTGGAACCAACCCAAATGCCCACTGATCAATGAGTGGATAGAGAAACTGTGGCATATATATATATATTCATATATATATATATGAATATATATATATATGATGGAATACTACTAAGCCATAAAAAGGAATGAAATAATGGCATTCAAAGCCACCTGGGTGAGATTGGAGACTACTATTCAAAGTGAAGAAATTCAGGAATGGAAAACCAAACATCGTATGTTCTCACCGATATGTGAGAGCTAAGCTATGAGGATGCCAAGGTATAAGAATGACACAATGGACTTTGGGGACTCAGGCGGAAAGGGTGGGAAGGGAGTGAGGGATAAAAGACTACAAATAGGGTGCAGTGTATACTGTTCGGGTGATGGGTGCACCAAAATCTCACAAATCACCACCAAAGAACTTACTCATGTAACCAAACACCACTTGTTCCCCAATAACTTAAGGAAATAAAAAAAAATTTAAAAAACAAAAACAAAGCAACAACAACAATGATGTTGACAGCAACAGAATATCATTTTAAAGGCCCAATCAAGACTTGAAATATCAAGTAAAGGATTTTAGAGTTTTTGTTGCAGAGAAAAAAGTTTAAGCCAGAGTAAGATGATCAGATCTGGGCTTTTGAAAGTGCATTTGATTAAAGGGAACAAGGCCTGAAGTGGCCAGTCTACCTTAAGATGGTGACAAAGAGGGAAGAGAGATGTATGGGGCACCCAAGTCTCCAGGGACCTGAGCCTGGCCTGTTGGACTCACCCAAGATGTAACGGTTGCACATCAAAGCCCCCATTCCTCACATACTGGCTGGCTTTAGACATTCTGGCTTTAGTCCGGGCATTGTGAGGCCTATAAACATGCACTGAGATATGACTGATTGGATGTAGAGATACCATCAAAAGAAATTCCCTGTATGTTGTGGAACGGATCTAACAGGCGAAAAGCAGAGCAAAACAACCACCAACAGAAAACCTTCCCATGCTGAGAATGGGAGCTCTGTTGTGAAGCCACAGCTTTGAGACCAGGAGACCCATGTTCTTGAGAGACTCTGCTGAAGTCTGGATAAGACAGGCAGGGATGACTGAGGGCAAACAGCAGATCCAGGCCTCTGCGATAAAAGCAGCCAGGGGTGATTTAGACTTCCATCATGAAACAGAGTCCACGGTATTCTTCCCCTTCCTCCTCTCATACTCTCCACAACCACAAGCTCTCAAGATTCCAGCCAGCTGGGAGCCTCACAACTGAACTCCCCAGAGGCTACTGTGAGGGGATCCCACTACCTCTTGACTGTTTTACCCTCTCATATCCATAGAAAGGATCCCCAGACCCATTGTTTGTCTGGCCAGGACGGAATTCATTTCTTCTTCCCAGGAATCCCCACCGAGGTTCTCTTACTCCCTAACAGACAGGGCTGAAGAGCTGGGGAGAGAAAGCAGCCAACCTTTGTGGATAGGTCGGGAAGATATGATCAGCAGCCCTCTGCCAGATTCTGTCTCACCAGCCACTTTATTACAGGCTGTTTTGTTTCAGGTGAACTTGATTTAACCCTCCATTTATTTAGAATCTATGAAATCATAAACTCTGTCTATTGTATTTGCACTCTGCAGGTGCTTAAGGGAGAGATTCTCTCAAATGTTTATATCAGGAGACTCCAGGGCTCTACTTCACTCCCGGCATATCCACACACAAGTGTGCACATAGCCCTGACTGTCCGCTTGCCTCCCCACCTATCCATATCCAGCTCCTCACCCATGAACACACACACACATACACATACACATACACACACTGCATATAACTTCATAGGCACATTTTTTTACCAGCCATCATCCAAACACAACTATAGACTCACTCACACAAATTGCCACTCACTTCCACTCTACACCCATCCATCAATCATACAAACATACATCTAGATTCTTTCCAACCTATCAGCCCCCAACACACACACACACACACACACACACACACACACACACACACTCATATATACTCCAAAACACACATACCAGCTCTGGCACACCAGCAAATTTTAGGAACCCATCATTTCTCCCTGCTGTAGCTCTTATTTCCACAACTCCCTTAGAATTTCTTTAAAGGTTTTCCAAAAATGTTTGTCTAGGCAGACACCTGGCTTTCCTCCACAGCAGATCCATATACGCCAAGGAAAAGGAATCATTGCTGTTCACAACTTTATTCAAGCCTCTCCCTAAGTAAGACTGAAATGGTAATGTGAAGACAATTTGTGGGTTAAGCCTGTGGGCAGCTAGGCAATTTCTTCATTGTCAAGGGCCCCTTTTATTATTTTTTCCACATAGACCCCATACCTTAAAGTATTTTGTCTAATGAGCCACCCGCATGTATAACTAATAGTGTTTCTCCTTTCTTATTCATCAAAGACACACATGTCATCCACTTCCAATTTTAGATCAATGCCTAATAACTAAAGCTACACAATGAACGGATAGGATTTGGCCAAAAAGCTAAGCAACTTGACATTTTAGTTAGCCTATGCAGCCTTATCTAGAATAATATACAACTTCTGCCAGGCTTTTGGAAATATTGAAAATAGCTCAAAGACTTCCACGATTCCCTTCATGGATTCCCCACAGATCTGGAGACCCCAGGTTGGAAACTGCTGAACTAAATCTTTGACCATCTTCTGGGGTGAGTAACAATGTAAAATCGGAATAGGAATGGGGAAAAATAAAAGGATGTGATTAATTTTAGAACCTATGAGCCTTCTGGGAGGTAGGTAGGCTGGCTGAAAAATCTTTGCTGGATTTTTCTTGTAAATTCTAATGCCTCCACAGTGAATGGGAATTTATTCACCAGGCTCTACTACAACACTGGGTTTGTGAACCTTGCTTCATTCTAATTAGAGGAGGAGAATAGATTGCCCGACCTCTTGTGAGCAAAGAAATGTGGTCCAGGGTCCGGCTGGTCATTAGCAAAGAGAAACCCTACTATTAATGAGTAAGAGCATGGGGGCTGAGCTCAAGACCTGAGTTCTAGTCAAGGCATGTGGGGAGAGAAAAGGCTGTGTGAAATCTGAATAGTGGCTGAGTCTCAGTTTGGAAGTCTGGCATGTGTGGACTGGAAGAGAGGAAAATCTCATCCAGTCAAAATGATCCCTGTCACAAATGGGTAAAGTGAGACTCAGAGACTGAAGCAAATTGTTCAAGGAATCATGCCAGAGATGGCTAGAACCCAAATCTATGGATTCCTTGATTCTTGGGAAACACCTACTGAAGGGAGATGAGGGCAGGAATTTGATATCCACTGCTAGGCTTTGTATGAATTTCTGAAGAAAAGTCCCTGGACAGTTCTTCATTCCCTACAGTGAATTACAGACATCAGTTTCTGCAGCTATGGTGCTTGATTCACGCTTCTTTTAAATATGGGAACCTAAAAGAGGTTGAAAGAGCCTGGACCTTCCCTGGAGACAGAACAGTCCAGCAGAGTTACCCAGGGCTAGAACTGGATATCACTAGCCCTCCAAGAGCGTCCTGGCTGCTAAAGAAGGTGCAGATAGAAAACAAGATGAGGATTCCTAGGGAAGGATGGTGAGTTGAGAGTCAGGTGTTGTTGGCAATGCTGTTCAGCTCCCGAAATAAGGTGAATACTCCCCAAGAGGAAGAGGAAGCCTTTCACATCTTCTTGCACACTGCTAACAATTCATGGCCTCCCTAGTATGGGAATATATTAAGAAGGTAAAATTTTCCTGAGAAGGACATAGCAAGTGGGTTATTTATCATGGGTTTATCCGGCTAACAAGAATTTAGAGTGCAACTGGGTCATGATTCCCATTTTAGAGACAGTAAAAATGAAACTCAGAAGTAACTGAGAAGACATTTGTATGTTTCCGTGTTAGTCAGTGTTATCCAGAGGACGACAAAGAGAGAGAGAGCAAGCACATGATTATGGAGGCTGAGAAGTCCCATGACATGATCTGGAGACCCAAGAAACCTGGTGTTGTAATTCAGTATGAGTCCAAAAGTCTGAAAACCAGAGGAGCTGATCATGTAAGTTCCAGCCCAAGAGCCAAAGAAGATGAGATAGAATGTCCCAGCTCAAGCAGTGAGGCAGGAAAAGAGGCCAATTCCTTCTTCTTCCACCTCTACCTTTTGTTGTATTCATGCTTTTAACAGATTGGATGATGCCCACCCCACTGGGGAGGGAAGCCCACCAATGTAAATGCTAAAAACAACCTCACCCACATACACACCCATACACATTGTTTAATTGAGGCACCCCCATAGCCCACTCTAGTTGACACATAAAGTTAACCATCATGGTCCCCAAGGGCCGTGGGGACTCCAGGGAGTAGAATCTCCTCTCTCTTCAACAGTTACAATTTGAGCATCCATCCCTAGCAGGTCTAAAGACAGTCAATACATCAGAGCATTAGATTGGCATCGTGAATTGCATCTTTTATTTAGGTTCCCTCATCTCACAGGGACCAGATACTCTTGGAATCTTGGAGTTTGTGAGGGTCTCAAGACTTCACACATTTCTTGAAAGCTAAAAGTGTAGAAGGACTCACCCTACACGGTGAACATTGGTGACATGTGGGGAGAGGGGGGAAAGACTATTAACTTTTATTTATGCACTCCGAATTATTTAATTTGTTACAGTAAAAAATGTGCTTTTGTAATAGAACTTTTTAAATTAAAAACAAATTTCTCCACAGGAGATTTCTGTTCTGGTCCTAACCACAGAGTAAGCAGGGTGCCCCGGTCAGTTATTTAATCTACCTGAACCTCAATTTTCTCTTTGATAAGAAGGGAAAAGTAATATCCACCTCCTTATGCTCAATGGATGTTGCAAAGATCAAGCAGAAATCCTAGACATTATACACATGTAAACAAAATATTACTCCTATTGGGAGAACCCAAAATGGTAGAATTGCAAGGAACGTGATTGCATGGCTTCAGCTTCTTTTTGCTCATCCTTTTAATGGTCTGCCACTTTTCTCTAACCAGGGGCTTGTTTTCATTGACTTTACAAAGCTTTACATGCTTTATCTGGAAGGCTCCATGGAAGTTTAGAATGATGAGAGGTCACTGTCATACCCTTATGCTCCATTTATTTTGATTGGAGGGACCCAGAGAAAAGAAAAGAATTTAAGATAAAAATGGCTGCAAGGAAGCTATCACACAGGCTGATTCCAACAGGAAGGTTTTCCAATTGATTTGTAGTTTTGGATCAACATTTGCTTGGTGAAGTGAAATGGTCGTTCATGTTGTGGAAAACAAGATCAAAGCAGCATGGAGACCCAATGGCAGTGAATGCAGAGATGGAGAATTAACCCCAAGGAAACTTTGAATTCCATATTTTGACTGTACACCTTCCAGCTAATGACATAAAGAACCATAAACAAATACTGAACTGTAGTTTAAAAGATCTGTTTACACAGGAGTATGGGCTAGCAATTGCAAAAACTACTGTAAATATTTTTAAGGTTGAACAAAGATGTAAAATATATTATGGATAATGAGAGCTAGAGTTCTCAATGTCAGAGAAGGGAGTTACAAATATGGAAATGGAGAAGGCTAGAATAAATCCTGTGGTGTTGGATTGGAATTGGCAGTATCAGCATGAACTCGTAACTTTTTATATACAGAGATATACTTAGAAATAAGTAGATGATGTAGACACGCCAACTAACTTCATGTGTACATCTTCAGGATGTGAGAGGAAACCGGAGTACCCAGAGAAACCCCATGCAGATAAGGGGAGAAAATGCAAACTACACACAGACACACAGATAAACACAGGGGGTATAACTGTGTGTTAATATATATGGATATTTACATCTACATATACATATACACATGTGTGTATATATACATATATATTCACAAAACATGCACATATATACACACATTTCCTAGCCTTGTCCAATGAGAGACCCCTGTAGCAATGAACATACCAAACGTCTAGATCTTTGCATCTAAGTATTATTCTTCAATAAAAGAAAGCAGAGCTTCTCAGGAAATGGCTCATTCCAGGACTGGGCAGGGAAGGTACAAGTGGAATCTAGAACATCTTGTGCCAAAAAGCATAGAAGTGCTCAAAGAATGATGGGGCAGGTCAAAAGAACAAAGGAGCAGGGGGCCAAATTAGAGTTGCCAGTGACCACATCTAGGACAATTTGAGAGGCAAAATAAATAATGCAGCCGATTAAAATTCATTGAATAAAATAAGACTTCATGAGTCTGTACTGATTGTAGTAGACAGAATAAAGTTCCCGCAAATTGTCCATGTCCTAATCCCTAGAACTTGTGAATATGTTGACCTGGTAAAAGGGACTTTGCAGACACGATCAATTTAAGGATTTTGAGTGAGAGATTTTTCTGGATTATCCAGGCAGGAACAATGTACTCACAGGAGTCCTTATAAGTGAAAGAGGGAGGGAGGAGAGTCAGAGAAGGAGACGTGATGATGAAGACAAAGGTTGGAGAGATGTGACTTCCGGAAGGGAGCCATGGGCCAAGGAATGTAGACAGCCTCTAGGAGCTGAAAAAGGCAAGAAATGGCTTCTCCCTAGAGCCTGCAGAAGGCATGCAGGCCTGCTGACGCCTTGAGTTTAGCCCAATAAGACTCACTTTGTAGTTTTGACTTCTAGAACTTTAAGATAATCCATTTGTATGGTTTTAATCACTGTTTTTGGTGAGTTGTGCTGATGTGTGTGTGTGTATGTGTGCATATGCATGTTTTTATGTGTATCAGTATATTTATACATTGTATTAGACACACCAACATACAGATGTTAAGCCCTCATTTAACAATGTCAACAGATTCTTGGATATTGTGACCTTAGGTAAAACGTCATGTAATGAAACCAATTTTACTATAGGCTAATTGATATAAACAAGAGTTAATTTTTTATGGCATGTTTCTAGTCACAGAAACATTGTCAAGCTTCTAAAGACCCTAAACACATGTAATATTAAACATTGGAGTGAATGTGAGCCATACATGCATTTAAGAAAGATTAATAAAAAACAAGTAAGATAATGATTTACCTAATTATTCCAATTCAGGGTTGTGGATGACCAGAGCCTATCCCAGCAGCTCAGAGTGCAAGGAAGGAACCTTGAGCACCCTGTGATGGGGTGGCCTCCTGACTCATCATGGGGTACACTCACACCCACACCCAGACTCTCTCAGACTGGGATGGTGTAGACAGACCAACTAACTTCATGTGTACATCTTCAGGATGTGGGAGGAAACCAGAGTACCCAGAGAAGACCCATGCAGATGTGGGGAGAAAATGCAAACTCCACACACACAGTGGCCCCACTGGGAAGCGATCATTTTTTTCTCATCAATGTTACAATAAAACAATGTTGAACAAAACGATGGTATTCGAGGACCTGCTGTATACATAAATAATGAAGAACAGAAAGCTCTTTTCTTACAGTAGAATTCCAGGTAATAAATAGAGAATGATGAAATCAGAAAATTACCATTTGGCAACCACCTAGAGTAATAAATTTTTCAGGCAAGACTCATTAATGGGTGCTAAATTTAATTAGTGAAATTTTGATGAGAAATAGAATGTCTACATAGTCTCAGAGTACCTCTTTACCAAGCATTTAAAAATTACAAGAAGAAAAATCATACCTTTGTAGTAGAGAAAGCTAAGAGATACCACCTTAGCCAAGTGATCAAAGTTAACATCACAATCCTGGGACAATAGTCTATTACATGCCTCCTGATATGACGTCCTGAGAACACAGCATCATTTCTATGCTACCTCACCAAAAATGCACAACTTGAACCAAATCATAAAGAAACATTAGACAACCCTGCATTGAGGGACTATCTACCAAACAACTGGCCTGTGCTCTTAAAGATATGAAGGTCATGAAAGACAGACAGATGGAACTCTTTCAGGTTAAAGAAGACTAAAAAGACATAACAACTAAAAGCAGTGTGGGTCCCTAGTTTGGATTCTGGATCCATTTTTTTTCTTTTGCTACAAAGGACACTAGCGGGATAGTTGACTAAATTTGACTATGGTCTGTAAATTAGATAATACTCCATTAACATTAGTTTGCTGGTTTTGAGAATGGTACTATGGTTATATAAGAGAATGCCTTTGCATTGATAAAATACATACAGAAGTACTTAGGTGTAAAGGAGCCTCATGTCTGCAAATTACTCCCAAAAGCTTTAGAATATGTTGTATGTACGTGATAAAGCCACGGTAGTAAAATTTTAAAATTGGGGGAATTTGAGTGAAGAGTATACGTCAATTATTTGCAGTGTTTTTGTAGTGCTTCTGTCAATCTAAAATTATTTCAAAATATAAAGATGTTTTTAAAAGACATGAAGATGAGCTGAACAGCATCTGCTCAGAGCTGAGTTTAGAGGCAGTGGCAGATACATTTGGCTTGAGGATGCAGGCACAGCTAGACTAGAGATCTGCATGAGGACAGGAGCTATGTCTTATCACTACTGTATCCTGAGGGCCATGCATATCAGGAATAAATATTCACTGAATACAGGGAAGAAGGAAGGTGGGCAGGGATTTGGGAAGGACCTTCCTTTTTAGGCTGCTTGTGAGCAGAATGTGGCCACCTCCATCTCCAGGCTTGCTTTCTGAACATCACTTGCATGGATTATATCCAGCCTCAAGATTGTCCATTCCTTTCAGCTTTGGCTCACCTGGAGCTTTATCAAGTGACTGGCCCTGCTCCTGAATATTTGCCCCACTCTGCAACACTGAAAAGGGACTGGTACTGTCTATTCAGAGACTCTTCTAATCACCTGGCAATGCAAGATATCAGCATCACTTTTTAAATTTATAACCTAAAGTGTCACATACAAAAACTTTCAGGGAAGTTTGAAGAGAGAACTTTGGAAACCTTCAGTCTGGAGGAGGTTTCATGTAGTAAGGTCAATAAATCACCAAAGAACTTGCTTACTCAGAAAACTGTCTAAAATAGAACTGCTTAATTCCAAGTCAAATATTCATTAATTCAGCTATTGATTGATTGAGGGATCACTATTCAGCAGTTCAGCAATACTTCACCAAACACCCACAGGAAACGAACATTTATTGAGGACCTACTATGTGCCAGATCCAAACAGGGTGATATAACTGCTTCATTTAATCTTTCTAGACACTAGTTTCTCCTTCTCCTCCCCACTCTAGCCTCCTCCTCCTTCTTCTTCAATTGTTTGAACACTCACTGTGGGCCAGGCTATTTGCTAAAATATTTACATTCTTGATATTGCTTGATTCTCACAATAACCCCATGAGTAGGTATAAGTATAATCCCTTTTCAGGAGATGAGGAAAACACCACCAAACTTGCCTAGAGTTGCAAAACTAGTAAGAGTCACACATTTTCTCTGAGATTCATGGGAATTTCAGTTCTGTGACTTTTAAAATAATGAATGAAGATGGTGTGTTCAAGAAATTAACTGACAGAAAGGCTGCACACTACAAACTCACATTTAGTAAAGGTCATCTAATTTGTTTTTTTCAGTGTGAGGGTGTACGTTCTAAGAATGCCTGAATCACACAGTTAGAATTGCACAGAGGACTTACATTTACCTTCAGTCAATGTTTTCGATCTCTCTTGTCTTTCTGGCATCTTCTGAAAGGGGTGACTGTTCAGATCGTCCATTGTAAATGAGATCACCCCCTCCCCACTGCACCCGTCTGTCAACTCTGGGTACTAGAAGAGAATATTCAGACTTCCTTTTCAACTCAAGTAAATCGAATACATTAGGATTATTAAGTACCTACTACGTGCCAAAGCCTGTGCTGAGCTCAGGAAGCACAAAAGCAAATGAAACCTTGCCTTCAAGGATTTTCCCAAGTTGGTCATAGCTCTGTATATAAATAACAGTGTGAGAAGAGTGAATAAATAGAAACATACATAATGTGATTTTTTAGAAAGCAATTATTTTAACTATGGCCTTTATAACAACATGAAGAGTAATTGAGAAAATCTCTATGCTATGGTATGAATCAGAAAAATGTATTAACAGTTAACAGTTATAGTTATATACAAGAAATACGGACAGCAAACAATGTGCAATGTACAAATATACTTAAAATGTATCTCTGGGGCTGGCACAGTGGCTGACGTCAGTAATCCCAGTGCTTTGGGAGGCTGAGGAGGGAGGATCGCTTGAGGCCAGGAATTTGAGACCAGCCTGGGCAACATAGCAAGACAGGAGGATCGCTTCAGCCTAGAAGTTCAAGCCTTCAGTGAGCTATGATCACGTCACTGCACTCCAGCCTGGGCAACAGAGCTAGACTCTGTTTCAAAACAAAACAACAGAAATGTAGCTCTGGTGTTCATTACAGATATCGTTCTTACTACCTCGGTGAGGAAGCCTTTACCCAGGATAATGTTTTCTGATTCTCATCTGAATCCTCCTCATCCTACTATTCATCCTCCTCTTTCTTCTTTCCGTTATTTCTTTCTCACTCATTGATTGATCTCTTAGACTATTCTGTGTTTAACTTCTTCTTTTAAAAATTCTTTTGATGACAGAACTGACATACTAATAGCTGAGTACTCTCATTCTCTATGTCTACAATTGTTTAGTATTTGAAGTACAGATTCTTTCTCTTTGGTGATTCCTGTTGACCAGGAGTTTCAATTCTACTTAGATTTTTTTCTTTAAAGAGTGCATGGCACCATAGGACAGATACTGAGAAAAGCCAACAAAAAATGCACATAGCGTGCTGTTCTAATAAATTGTTTTTTGGTGAGGCATTTCGGAAGGATCTATGGAGACCACCTGCACCTTGATGATTCCAGAGTGTTTAAATTTCATTTAATACACAGCTATATGGAAACTTGATACTGCCTCAAATGAAGGAGAAATATGTCTATGGGTTATATGGATATGTGAGTAATATTTATTGATTCTCTGTAATTTTCCAAGTACTATGTGTAAGCTCTTTATCCATGTCATAATATTATTCTTCATGACAATACTATGACATTTTATTATCTTTCAGATAGGAGACTAAAGCTTAAAGAGATTAATAGGCTCCAAGTCATACAGATAGTCACTGGTAGTTTGAATTAGAATCCAGACATGTCAGGCTAAACCCCTAAAAAAACAGTCCACTACAGTAATAATTACCAGACTTTATATTTAGGAGATCTGGGGTAGAGTTCTGAATTTGCATTTTTAATTAATGCTTATCCCAGTTTCCCCAGAACTGAGGGGGTTCCTAAAATGCAGGACTTTCAGGATTAAAGCCAGAAAAGCACTGGGTAAACTGGGATGAGTTGATCACTCTACTTTGTTTTTGTTTGTTTGTTTGTTTCTGTTTCTGTTTCTGTTTTTGTTTTGAGATGAAGTCTCGTTCTTTCACCCAGGCTGGAGTAAAGTGGTGCCATCTGGGCTCACTGCAACCTCCGCATCCCAGTTTCAAGTGATTCTCCTGCCTCAGCCTCCCGAGTAGCTGGGATTACAGGCGTGTGCCACCACACCTGACTAATTTTTGTGTTTTTAGTAGAGGCGGGGTTTTGCCATGTTGGCCAGGCTGGTCCCAAACTCCTGACCTCAAGCAATCCACCCAAAATGTTGGGATTACAGGCACGTGCCACCAGCCCGGGTTACTTGGGAGACTTTGATTCCTTATGGTTGAAGGGACAGAGGAGGAGGAGATTCTGTGAGTGGCAGTTACCCAATCTCCACTAATCTACAGCACTAGAGATGGGGTATGCTTCTGAGATGCTTGTGCAGACTCTACACCACATGCTGTAGACTTGAATCCTGCAGAGGGATTCTTTTGTGGTCAGTAGAGAAGAGATTTGTGGAGGTCACCTTTGAAGCCTGCTCAAAATAGGACTGACTGACAACCTCGTATATGGGGGAGGAGTAGTGTTGACAATGGCATTGTGCAGCAGAGGAAGCAAATATAATGTCAGTGACCACCATGGAGCAAGAATTGGGCTTCTTTCTCACTTCTTAGAGATACCTGAGCTCAGGAAGAAAAAGTTCAACAACTTTATAGTTAGCTGGCTAGTCTCCCCAGCCTTATCAAGTGTGGGTTCAGAGTTGGCTTTGCTCTGAGAGTCAGTACGACACCATTTAATATCGGATTAAATTCCAGCTCTGCCACTTTACTAGCTATATAACATTGGGCAAGTTACCTAATCTCTCTGCACTTCGGCGTCCTCCATAAAAAGAGACTATCTCATAGGGTTGTGGTATAAAACAAATAAATTCATATTTGAAAAGTACTCAGAACATTGCCTGACACATTGTAAGCCCTATATAAGTGTTTGTTAACTTAATTTAGGGAAAAAAATGTGCTATCTCTTAGGAAACAAATTTATATCCATGAAATCATAGTAAAGCTATTGAATTTGTGACTAGAAGGTCATTGGTGACCTTAATGCATTGCAGAGGCAAATTGCAATGAGTTAAGAAGGAATGAATCATAAACAATAGAGGCCCCTTTTATATATTACACATTGAATGGCTGGTAGGGAAAGGAAAGAAAAAGCAGAAGATCTAAATCACTGAGAGGTCGCAGAGGCTCCTATAGTGGTTCTCCTGTTGGAACTAAGGATTTTTCTTCCTTTTAGATCCCTTTTCTATTTGCCTGGCTTTCCAAATGAACAAAACCCCTTTTGGGGGTATCCCAGTCCAGGACCGGGTCAGGGTAGAATCCAGCCACGATGTCCAGGATCTTGTTTGTATATATTAGCTCATGTGTTTACGGACTAGAACAAGAAATTGAACATACTTCACAGGCAAGTCACAAAGATTCTGCTTTCAAGGTCAGAAACACCGTTATCTTACTGATTTATGATTTTCACTGACAACAGACACTGGAAGATGGTCCTTCATTACCCAGGGCCCACACAAAGAGGACAGGAAGGAGACATCCTGGGAGGGACTTAGCTATGGGGTGGTAACCGGAAGATCTAGAGTGTCCTGGATACAAACAGCTGCCATTTGTTGGCCATGTATTGTTATGTGTGGTATAGCACAGGTAAGACTATTGTATACATATTATGTAACAATTATGTGTACATAAGTATGTATACCTATTGTGATTTTTCCTTGCCCAGAAGCCCATTTTTCCCATAGAGTAACTAAGTCTCAGGAAGGTTAAGTTACTTGTTCATGGCCACAATGAAGCACATGAGCTGCAGCTGGGATTTTTTTATTGCCAACTTCTATATTATACACTCCAGTCTCCACAGTTTCCAAACTGTGATCAATTCATTGGTGTTGGGCTGGCCACACAAGAGGCCCATAGGAAACAAACTACATATACATTAATTCCCAGTGATTTCTTACTAGTAGACCCAGGAGGGACCCAAGAATTTGTGATTTTAAAAGTTGTCAGGCTGATTCAGTTGTGCAGTCTGATTGGAGAAGATCTGCATTTGGCTACCTGGGCTGTTCCCAAATTATTTTTGGTCTCTCCAACTTCAGCAAAAAGGAAGAAAGGGAGGGAGAGAGGAAGGAGCCACAGCAGCCAAAATTTTCCATCCTTCCCTTCATCTCATAGGAAGTAAAAGGAGGAGAAGAGAGGAACTGAGAAAGCCACATGGAGGAGGTAAAGGAAGCAGAGAATGGAAGTTCAAGACCTATACTTCCCTTTTCACCTGTTGTTATCAGCTTTTAAAGGCAGGCACAGATTCTGGGGCAGGGGTGGCTGAACCCACACAGGGGGTGAGCCAAGGAAGGGCAGAGGTTTGGTGTGAGAGACAAAAGTGAATTTAATGTTTCTGCAGGAGCCTAGAAACCTAAGTTCTGGTTGTAGCTCCAGCTGTGGGATTTGGGCAATCACCCATGAATCTTAGTCTCCACCAGTGTAGAGTGAAGAGGCCAGATTAGATGATCTCAAAGAGCCCTTTTATCACTGACATTCATGATTTCATTATCCTTTGATCCTGAGCCTCTCAGTCAGCAAGAAGGGCCGTGACTCTTCTGCTCAGACTCCAGGAAGATAGGAAAAAAAAAAAAAAAAAAAAAAAAAGGAGGAGGCAGCAGAGGAAAGGAAAACAAACAGTCTCTGTTCCCTAGAGGGAGACCTTGCCTTGTCTGGGCAGATGAGCGCCGGCCTGATGAGAGGGTGGGTGCTGGGCTGGGTGATGAAGGATCAATCAGCTGATATTTCTTTGGCTACAGAACTCTTCAGAGCTACAGAAGAGTAATTGAACTTAATGTCCAAACACAAAACCAGTCCATAAATCCAGGTGCTGTCTATTGGAAATTTCATAAGGGCTCTGCTTCCCTTAATCTTATCTCTACCAGACAGTTACTGTGTTCTTGATGTAATTAGAGTGATAAAACAATGTGGCACAACTGCTGGTTTCTATCGTGGCATCACCGCTGCTGACTTAAATGACAAGGTAATCATTTTATAAGATGCCCTTTATTTTTATTTCTCACTTCATTGTGGATGGGTGTTTTCCAAATGGGGGGGCATATCTTTCTAGATACATTTGCCAGACACCATATGCAAGGACTGCTTCATTCATTGCCCATTAGTCGAGAAGCTACATCTCCCAAGAGACAATTGAGATTGTTTTTGGTAGTTAAAATATAGGACCAGCTAGGGATGTTCAGAACTACAGACATTTTCTATAGATCTGGGTGATTTATACCTCTTTCAAAAGTAACCCTGAAGGGAGCAAGGCTGGTGTTTCACCAGAAGTAACGTAGACATGTTTGTCTTCTATAAGGAAGACTAGATTTGCCTCAGACCCTGTGCCCATGAGGGAGTTGTCCAAGTGAATATGTCAAAAGGCAGGCATTCCTGAACTTTTGAGGTCAGACCCAAAGAATGTAGAAAACAGTATTCCTAGACAGTGAGGAATGGAGATTGAAGATCCAAAACAAGTTTAGTTTAAAACCAAGAAGACATTCTGAGCTCAAGGGCAAACTCAAACTATCCTTTGAGATGCAAGAGCCCAAGGCCCAATACTGGGTCCAATTTACACTTCTCTGAGAAAGCAGTTTGGTGCGACCCCGCATTCCCACCAAAGCAGTCAGATCCATGGTGACAAAGCCTAGGAGGTGAGACTTTAGCACTGGAGACCCCAACACTTTCCTGTCAAGAATACAATTTTATGCAGAACAGCAATGTTTCTAATTATTTGATGATATGCCTGTGCAGGGCCCTTGATGAAACTGGATGGCTGCTGTGTGTTTTCAGGAGAGACTTTCTCTAGCTCCTCTATACCCTATTGGGTAGAGGGCTGGGATAGAGTCCTATGGCTTAGGAACATGAGCAGTCAGCAGTCTTTCTTCATTTGAATTCCCTTTATTTCAACCCTGAAAAAAATTTCAGTCTAACTCCATATGGGTGGCTCATTGCTTCTTCATTTCTCAAGAAAACTGGCAAGGAGGACTCTTTAACATGCCAGGGAGGTCTGAGAAAATGCTCAAAAAGTGCAGAGGGCCAGAGAGAAGTGGTGATTCAGCTTGGAGGGCTCAGCAAGGCAAATTATCCACCTAAACACAAGAGGATATACATTGCTCTTCCCTGATGGCCTTTTAAAGCTTACTATCTAGGAAGATGGCTTTTCATGGAGGAAGAAGCAGATGATCTCATAAAATCTATTCTCAGGAATAAAAGTAGTGAATAGGAAGCCAGCATGGCCACTAGTTACCATCTTTCATAGAAAGTCAGGACTTAACAGATAAAGGGCCAGGTCTCTACCAAATTTATACGATTCCAGGAACTTATTCTCTTCCCCTGTAAATTTCTGAAATTATTTATTGAACTCTTAAAAAAGAAAGGATTCATAGCCATGTCTTTAAGGAAAATCAGGAAGTAGAGAACTGAAGCTACCTCATCCCATTCTGTGGTCAGCCCCAAGGTCAGGCTGAGAAGCTCCAGAGGAGTTCCTGTGACCCTGGAGAAGAAAGACAAGAATGAAAGCCCTGGGGACAATGCAAAAGCAGGGATGGGAGTCCAGGAAACAGGCCCACATAGCAGAAGGATGTATGGAGCTCTGTCTGCTTCCCTGAAGCTGTTATTCATCCATTCCAGCCACTGAGAATCAATGTTCTCCTTCCTTCTTGTGACAGCCCTTTAACCATTGGCAAGATCCAGCAGGCTCCCGTGAGTCTCCTGGGGAAATGAAGCTTTCCAAGTTTTACTCAATGGGCAAAACTGCAAAAACATTGAATTACTCACTGTTCCTCTTGAACCTTATCAGGACACCTGTTTCATATATAAATTAGGGCTCAGAGGGAAAATACAGGTGGCTTAAACCCTGACTTATAATAATAATGAGAGCCATTTATTCAGTGCTTACCTTGTACCTGACAACAGCTAAATACCTTGCATATGTTCACTCATTTAGTTCTCTCTACAGCCTGATAAAGTGGTTACTATACTTCATTTATGAAGAAACTAAGATCCAAAGAGGTTAATTGATTAGCCCAAGGTTGCCCAGCTAGGGAGTGACAAAGTTGAGGTTTGCACTCATTTCTATATCTTATTTGGCCCTACATCAAGCTGCTATATCAGAGTAGTTTCTACTTTTGACACATAAGGCTACTGGAATTTGGAGGTTTCAAATATTTGGCCTTTAAAACATTTTTCAAAACTTCTGTCATTTAGTTCTGAAATCACAGAATCCTGCCGTTTCTAGGAAAGAGCGATTCGGAGCTTTCATAGGTGTGGCTGTTTGACCTAAATTGGGCCTTGATGCTTTTTCTTGCTAGAATTTTCTTTAAACCCTTTATATACCTGCAAATCCTAGATCCTTCTTTCTCTGATCATTCCCTATTCTCTTTCCCATACTCCAAAGAAGACCTGACCTAGCTAGCTGAGGGCTGGGTCAGCTGATGTCCTTCTCTTTGCCCAGAGAGGCACCCTCTTTGCAAAGGCCAATCTCTTGACTGGTGGGTTTCGTTCCCAAATTCTACTCCTACCTTGCTCCTTTACTTAGTTCCCTCTTTCTAGTGTTTCCATCTGTGTCTGTTTAGGCATAGGTAATACAAACTGTGTCTCCTTGGTCTACAAACTTATGGACAAACTACCTCATCTTTGAAAAATTGATTTGAGTTTTCAAAATGTACTCTCTAGAGGACAAAAGAAAATCTGACCTGAACAAATAATCATCAAAGATTATCAAGGAAGAGATAATTCTCATATCATCCAAATATCTTTGGGTGAAAAAAGGAGGAAAACTCCCAAATAATTTTTTTTATTATACTTTAAGTTTTAGGGTACATGTACACAACATGCAGTTTAGTTACTTATGTATACATGTGCCATGTTGGTGTGCTGCACCCATTAACTCATCATTTAACATTAGTTATATCTCCTAATGCTATCCCTCCCCCCTCCCCCCACTCACAACAGGTCCCAGTGTGTGATGTTCCCCTTCCTGTGTCCATGTGTTCTCATTGTTCAATTCCCACCTATGAGTGAGAACATGCGGTGTTTGGTTTTTTGTCCTTGTGATAGTTTGCTGAGAATGATGGTTTCCAGCTTCATCCATGTCCCTACAAAGGACATGAACTCATGCTTTTTTATGGCTGCATAGTATTCCATGGTGTATATGTGCCACATTTTCTTAATCCAGTCTATCATTGTTGGACATTTGAGTTGGTTCCAAGTCTTTGCTATTGTGAATAGTGCCGCAATAAACATACGTGTGCATGTGTCTTTATAGCAGCATGATTTATAGTCCTTTGGGTATATACCCAGTAATGGGATTGCTGGGTCAAATGGTATTTCTAGTTCTAGATCCCTGAGGAATCGCCACACTGACTTCTGCAATGAACTACAAACCACTGCTGAATGAAATAAAAGAGGATACAAACAAATGGAAGAACATTCCATGCTCATGGGTAGGAAGAATCAATATCATGAAAATGGCCATATTGCCCAAGGTAATTTATAGATTCAATGCCATCCCCATGAAACTACCAATGACTTTCTTCACAGAATTGGAAAAATCTACTTTAAACTCCCAAATAATTTTTAACATTTTTAGAGAGCGAAAATCTGACAACGATAGTATAAGAAAGTTATTACCCAATCTCATTCAAGAACCCAGATGAAAAAGTCTTAAATACAGTCACAAATAATTTCGAAAATATAAAAAATGAAATAAAAATCAGGTTTTTCCTAAGGGTCCAAAGTTGGCTTAGCAATGGAAACTAATAATCTAATTAACCATATTACAGATTTGAATTTGAAATATCACACAGTTGTCTCAAGGGGTGCTGAAATAGAGTTTTTAAGAAATTTGAAAATCTATTGATGACTAAAATATATCATAGCACACTAAGAAAGAAAGGAATCTTCTTTAACATGATAGTGTCTGTCTAAAATATATTTACTAATGGTACTTAGAAGTGAGCCCATTAAACTCAGAGATAAATTCCAGGGTGTTCTTTCCTTACTATTACTATGCAATATGTACTGAAGGGCATGGCCAATGCTCAAAGACAAAATAAAGAAACGAGATATAAGGGTTAGAAAGAAAAATTGTATTATTTACAGATATCTCAAATGATTGTCTGTATGAAAATATGAGAATCTACTGAAAAATTAGAGTAGGTATAAAAGTGATGGATATAAGATCAAACAGTAAAGAATTCTACACCAATTAGATAATGTATTTTATTTAAAAAATAAATTCATAACAACCACAAGAACTATAAGATAACAAGGAGTAAACATCATAAAATATATGCAGAGAAAAATATGGAGAAAATTATAAAACTTTATTAAAAGGGCATAAAAGCCCGAGTAAACCCAGAAATATACCATGGTCATGAATGGGAAGGCATAATATCATAAATATGTGACTTCGTCGGATCACAATCTATGAATTCAATAAAATTATTTAAAACATTTATATAGTACTTTTCACAGAACATTACAAATTGATTGTAAAATTCATTTTGAAGTATATACGTTTAGGGGTAACTAAGCCAATTTTGAAGTCTAGTAAGGAAGAGGGATTTGTAAAAAGGATTTTCCCTATCTAGTATCAATGCTTACAAAGCCATGGCAATATTTTTAAGTTTATAATAAGACCAGAGTTGAGCAAAGTGGCCAATACTGTAGAATCATTGAGTAGAACTTTTTGCAATGACAAGAATTCTCAATCTCATATGTAAAGATGTCCAGTATGGAAACCACTGCCTACGTGGGGCTACTAAGAACTTGAAATGTGGCTTGTGTGTCTAAAAAATAAAACGTTTGATATTATTTAATATTAATTAATTTAAGATTAAATAGCCACATGTGACTCATGGCTACCTATCATATTTGGTAGCATAGCTCTGCGATAGAGGCTTTACAAGCTGACAAAAAGAAATTTAGTAGCACAGTGTTAACTGAGGTTTTCCAAATCATTAGGGGAAAAGAAATTGACTGTATCTGGGGAAAAATATATATGCACAAATTTAAATCCCCATCTTATCCCATCTGCACAAATAAATTCCAGATAAAGACCTAAATTTAAAAATCAAAACTTTTATAAAATTGTTAGAGACAATATAGGAGAATGCCTTTCAGATTTTGATGTATGAAACAACTTCTTGAGCAGGACCAAAAAGTGCAAATCTTAAAGGCATGAATTGATAAATTTGGCAATATTAAAATTCAAATCTTCCGCACAACAGAAAATGCTGTAAAATAGAGTGAGAATACAAGCCACACAACAAAAGAATATAACTGCTACCTATATAACTGACAAAAGATAATTACTGAAAATATACAAACAACTACAAATCAATATGAAATAGCAAACAATTCCGTAAAAAATATGGACAAAATATATGAGAAATGATATCTAGAAGAGGAAACCCAAATGGCCAATAAAAATTTGAAAAAAGATGTTTAACCTCCATAATAATAAGAAAATGCAAACTAAACCAACAGCAGCATATTTTTTTTCATGCTCATCAGAGTGTCATTATAGTGGATATTTGTCAAACTTGTCCACGTAGCATCTAAACCCACTTCTTATGACTGGGGAATTCCCTCGCTTGGAGATAAAACCAGCCTTCTTCTAAAAAGCTGAAATGCCAGATACTAGTGGTTCCAGCTTCTCCTGAAGCTAGGGCATGGGCATATGACCTGGACTGCACCAGTCAGAGGCTGCTGACTGTGAATAACTCTTCCAAGGGGTAATGATGGTGCTGGACCCACAGCAAGGTCACGAACAGGACATGCACTGTTGAGAGTGTCGGTGGTATAGCTGCAGTGGTCTGGAGTTGATGGCAGCCTAGTATTGGTGTCCTCACTGGACTGGATTTTGCATGTCATACCTGACTGTGTAGCGCTAAATCTAGTGCCTCAGTCCCCCTGTGTAATGGTTCTATAAATCTTCCAAAGTCCTTTACATATTTTTTTCCCTCCTTGAATCAACCAGAGTTTGTTTCTATTGAATGTAACATCCACTAACACCAAATGTTGGTAAGGATGTGGGATAATGGGATCTGTCACATACGCTCTAGAGGGGCTAGGACGTTTGTTACAGATACTTTTTAAAGCAACTCATTAATACACGTGAAGATGAAGATACGCATATCCTAGGACCCCAACTTTTTACTCCTAGAATCATACTGAACAGAATTTCTTACTCGGGTACACAGTAGAATGTGTATAAGGATTTCCATTGTTGTGGTGTTTTCAGTAGTGACAATTGGAAACAATTTTCATCAGACGGAAAATGGCTAAATCAAGGGTGGTATATGCAGATGCTGGATTTAACAGTAATGATAGTATATGAAATTGATCTATAAGCCTCGATATGTATGAATTTCACAAAAGTACTGACCCAAAAGGAAATCTGAATATGACACCAAGGACATGTCATTTATGCACATTTACAAAACATGTAAAACAATACTGTGTGTGGATTGTGGGAAAGTATAGAGGTATTTGTAAAAAGGACAATAACAATGAAAACAAATTTCAATAGAGCGATTGCCTCTGGGATGAGAAAGAGAGATATAAGACATCTCAATTGTTTTCATTAAAAAATACCTGAAGAAAATATAACACAACATTCATATTTTAAAATTTTGACTGTTGGGTATATGGATACTGGTTATATTACTCTCCCTACTTTACTGTATATTTGAATTATTAAAGAAAACCCAAAGCTTTTAAACTTAAAAAATTTAAGATGCTTTTATTTCATTTTACTTCACCTGAAATAGTGATCACACATTTATTGGGTGTTTAGTATTTGGCAGACACAGCACTAATTATTTTATTTATATGATCTCATGTAAGCCTTCATCCAACATTATGAGGTAGGCGAGCAGCTCATTCGAACCACCTGGAGATCTTTAAAAAAGACTGATACCTGGACCCCATTCTTACGGATTATTCTGGTGAAACCTGGGCATTGGGAGTTTTTAAAGCACCTCCAGTAATTTTAATATGCAGCTAGGTGTAAGAATCCCTGAAATAGCTTATAAATATGTTTCCCAAATTCCACTTGATTAGAAGAATTACCAGAGGCTATTAAAAATGCAGCTTCCCAGGCCTCATCCCAGATCCACAAAATCAAAACCTCTAAGAGAGACTCCAGAATATTAGAATTTTTATTAAGTGCTTAAAATACCCTTATGGTCAGGCAAGTTTGAGAAACCTGAAGCTACTGTTTGCCCTTCTGAAACACATAGGTCAGCATGTGCCCATTCCCCTGAACCACGCCCCTCTCCTAGGGGTTCTAATTCAGGAGGTCTCATGTGGAATCCAGAAAACTATTAAAAAAAAATAAGTCCCCTTGGATGACCAGCCATATTGATATATATGGGTACACAGACACTCAGGAATGTGAAGCACCAGGTCTGCCTGGTTCCAAAGCTCACGCGATTTTCCCCACTCATTCCGCACTCCCCTGGGCATGGAGTCAGTTTCCCTAGGTTCTGTCTCTGCTGATCCTGGCTCACTTTCTCCTTTCTGTCAAGGTAGACTAGGATTAGAAACAAATGTGTACCCTTTTCTTCATGGGTAGGAACACAAGCTATAGAACTCATCCCCGTGGGGTAGGACTGGCGGCATCCCCACCTGGAAATAAGGCCCCAGCTCAGCAGGCTGCGGTGCAGGACACAGCTTCAGGAACCTGGGGTGCCAGGCAGGGAAACACAAACAGCACCTCAATGGGAATGCTGGACCTAATCTGTGCCCATGGAAGGAAAATGGGACTCACGGAGCTGCTGTCAGTATTGATCCTGTCCTGATCCCTTTGGGCTCAGGCAATGTGTGTGTGTTTGTATGGTGGAGAGAGGGGAAGAGCTTATGGGGCGCATGCTGATTCTGCAAAGCAAGAGTCCAGGAAAACCAGGGCACAGTGTCCTTTCTTTCCAATTCTTATTTCTAATCCAAGCCCCTTTTTAATCACCAGATGACTCAACCTAATGGCAGATTTTCCAAAGTGTGTTCTGTAAAACATAAATCCCAACAGTGAATTCTTGAAATAAAGGAGGGGGAAGCTTCTGTTGGGAAATGCTGCAAATCATATCCCACTCTTAAGGATTTACAATGCTCATTAGCATTGAAAAGGCCCTTGAGCAGTCTTGCCTTCATCTGGTATCCTGCAGTAACAATGAGAGAGACCAGTGATGTATCCCATCTTTGTTATAGAAATGTCTTAAAACTTTGTAATTTTATTGTTCTTGAGAATGGATTTTGGAAAACAATATTATAACTATCACATCACCTCTCTGTTGAGACCATCAGTGAGCCCTGTTTTCTGCAGTAGTGGCTCCCAAATTTGGACACATGTCAAATTACCTTGAAAGCTTTATTTTAAAATATCCATGCCTGAGCTCCACCTCAGACCTGTGTCATCAGATAGTTGGCGATTAGGGCCCAGCACTTATATATTCAGAAAATCTCCCAAGGTGATTTTGATAGACATCTGGTTTAGAACCATTGACACATAAAAGGAATTCTGAAGTTGGTTCTTGGCTCTGACCACATGCAAAACCCCAGTCTCTTTCTTCCTGTCTCTCCCTACTAAACACCACTGCACAGTATCTTCCCGCCTTCCCGTTATGCTACTCCCCTATGCGAATTGCTTTCTTCTATGTCCATTTTTTTCTGAATAATACTTTTTCTTCCTAGACAGCTTAAGTGCTATCTCCTATGCAAGAAATTCCCTGATGGCCCCAGTGTCTGAAGATTGCCTCTTTTCTTCATCTTATATTTCCTATATGTGTAATGTGTTGTTCTGTCTTTTCCCTGGAGTTTCTTCTAATTACCCAATCAGGTCTCTGAAGCGAGGCCATATTGTGTACTGGTTAGATACCTAGGCTTTAGACTGTGACAGTCCTGGCTCTGAGTTTGATCTCAGGTTGCAGTAGGACTCTTACCTCTTCTAAATCTCAGTTTCTCTGTGTGTAAAACTAATGAAAAAAATACACCCGGAAGAATTGCTGTAAAGGGTATAATGAAATAATAACAATTCCTAATGCTTAGTAAGTGCTTGGTAGAAGTTGTACTAGTGATTGCTGGGTTTTGTTTTTTGGTTTTTTGTTTGTTTGTTTGTTTGTTTAGATGGAGTTTTGCTCTTGTTGCCCAGGCTGGAGTGCAATGGCACTATCTCGGCTCACTGCAACATCTGACTCCCAGGTTCAAGCGATTCTCCTGCCTCAACTTCCCGAGTAGCTGGGATTACAGGCATGCGCCACCACGCCCTGCTAATTTTTTATTTTTAGTAGAGATGGGGTTTCTCCATGTCGGTCAGGCCGGTCTCGAACTCCCAACCTCAGGTGATCCACCCACCTCGGCCTCCCAAAGTGCTGGGATTACAGGCTTGAGCCACCGCGCCTGGCTGATTGCTGTTTTTATAACCATTAGGATGTAAGTTTCTTTAGGGCAGGGATCTTTGTCCATTTTATTCATCAAAAATTCCCCTCCTTAAAAAAGTGTCTAGCAGAGTGTAGCTGCTCTGTGATGAATCAGTAATAAACTCATCTCTCTGAGTGCCTTCTATGTCTGTATCCTTGGGCCTTTGAATAGTACCTAAAAGAAGAGAAGGCCTTAAAACTGTTTCTTGATCCTGTTGATATCCAAATTTCTTTGTTTGCCATCTTTTGGGACTAGGTTGCTATCCACCTGAAGTACCTCTGTTGTTTTTACCTGCCACAAATCCATTCTGTCTTTTACTGTTTTAGTGGGGAAACCCACTCACACCCTGGTTTTTAGAGGGAGTTCAGTAGGTGGCAGGCCATTGATGTATTGGCCAGTGATAACATTCAGTCTTCTCAGCTGGGCCAGATAGGGGCATTTGGTTGATGTCAGATCATTAGAAACACAGTTCTGGAATTCCTTTGAAACTGCTGAGACAGCAAATTTCCCTTTTTTGGGGGGGAGATTACTGGTAATACTAAAGTATTAGTATTAAAGTAGAGAATCCCCATCTCTACTAAATACTAATAATACTAATATTGTCAGTTTGAAATCCCAGGGACACTAGACACAAACAGCTCTCCTGAGGATACAACAACTGAGAAGAAAACGAAGCTTGGCAATGGAGAAAGTGACTAAGTGCTGATGACATTGTTTACACCCCTGGTTCCAGCTGTGCCTGAAGCCAACACTTACTCTGAAATTTTCAGTTACACTTACTCTGAAATTTTCAGTTACACTTACTCTGAAATGTTCAGTTACAAGCCAATGACTTGCTCACAAGTTTCTTTGCTTAAGTCAGTTTGTGGTGAGTTCCTCTCACTTGCAGGGTATTCTGTAATACAGTGATCCTCAAAGTGTGGTCCTCAGATCAATTCACCTGAGAATTGTCTTGTCTGAGGCCTAGTCCAGGTGGCCCCCTCTTGAAACCATCTGAACCACAAGGCTATAGGGCTCTGATTTTTACTATAATGATGCCTACTGTAACCTGCCATATATTGTGATCACTTGCCTCCTGTCTTCTTTTGTTCACAGAGTATGAGCTCTAGAGTCATGGATATTGTCTAATGTATCTTTGATTCCATCACTGCACCCAGAACAGGGACTGAAAAGTTGTCTAGAATTGCTTAAGAATCCTGATTTATATTTTCAGGTGACCTCCTTTTTAAAAGTCCATTCCACAAGGCAGCACCTTCTTAATTAGAGCTGTTAGCACCCAAAAGTGTGTTTGCAGAGCTTGTCTCCCTTGGGTGATTTAAGGTTTTAACGTTCAGGGCCTTGTTAATAGCTCTTGTGAAGCAGTTGTCCTAGCTTCTAACATGGGTCACTATAATAGACGGCACAAGAGAAACATAATTCGAGACTTTGCTAATTGTTCTTGCCTCGCTGAGTTAGACATTACGTCTGCATATGACTGAAGGTCGATGGAATGAAACAGTCCCTCAGGGAAGCTAATAGAAAGTCAATTACTTTGGTCCTTTAAATTGCTTTTGAAACAGACCCTTGCTGGGCCTTGCAGGAGGTAGCCTTCCATACTCATCTGTTGGGCGTGGATAAAGGGTCCCGAGGATCACTTTGGGACCTTGCCTGCCTCATGCTGGGCTAGGAAGCAACTTTCTTTTTAGCACCATAAACCACCACATCATCTCCCCTGGCTGGAGCGCCCTGGCTTAGCCCTCACTTTGAATCTAACTCAACAGATGACCTTCATGTTTTGCAGGTAGTCTTCCCTTTAGCCAAGGTGGACAGGAGACTTGTCAGGGGTGTTCCAGAAGAGAGCAGGGCTCATCTGCACCTGGAAAGGATGCTCAGTCAAGCGCCCTGGCCAGAGGGGCTGTGCATCTGGGATCAACAGCAGGGGTGTCTCAGTTCTCCACCCCTGACACTGGGAATTGGCTCTGTGTCTCCCATCCAATGCAAGTCCCCATGGCTCAGGACTTACCCTGGGTCCAGAAAAGGCATGGCCTCTGCTGCTCTGCTGTCCTTACTCGTGTGTTTTAGTGCTGCTGAGCTGAGTGTGAACCGCTCCTTGTTTCAGCAAGCACTCTGGACACCCATCTTCTGTGTTTCAGAAAAATATACAAAGCAGTTTGGAAGTAAAATTGCAGCCCTTGGCAGAGAAGCTGTCATTACCCAGTCAGTGAAAAAAAGGAGGGGAACCATCCAGCGGTTCAAGGGCAGAGTGCTTAGCATCAGCTTGAGGGCCAACCCAAAAGGCCACAGCTTCTTATTAAGAAGGATTGGCTGCTCTTGGGATACAAAATAATTTGCTTTCATTTCAGCCTGGTTGCAAACACTCCACCAACGTCTTTGCTTCTTTTCTCAGCCATTGATTTTTACTCACTTGGAGCCCATTAGGTATGTTCTTTTCTTTTTTTCTTGGAAAAAATAAGTGTGAGGACTATTTAGAAGCTCTGAAATGAGGGGCCATGCAGGGAAGTTGGAAAAACATGGAGGTAACTGAAACTGGTTGTAGAGGCGTGACAAATCTCGAGGCAGAAATGGGGGCAGGGCTCTGCTCTAGGCTTCTTGTGGTGAACTGGGGGCCTCCCTGCTCCTGGATTATGACAGAGTCTCTCTCACATCCACACCCCCGAAGAGGCAGTTGGGCTCCTGGAGACCTCAAAGGTAATGGCTGAATGAAGTCTGCACAGCCTCTTGCTCTCTCTGCTTCCTTTCGAAAAAAAAAAAAAAAAAAACAGGCAGCAAGAAACAGACCCACTGCAACCTCTCACCTCCTGCTCTGTGGTACACACTCTTTTCTGGGCCTTTCAGGTCAGGTTGGGCTGAGGACCCGAAAGGGTGGTCAACTCTAAGAAAGGGAGGCGCTCATCGCCCCTTCATAATTATCCAGTGCATTGGGCTATTCTTTAGTGGCTGCCCGTGCACCCTTGGCTGCTATGTACATGTGTGTATATGTATGAGTACACGTGTGTATATGTATGTGTACACGTGTGTGTGTGAGTGTGAGATGAGGAGTCAAAGGAGTTTCTGAATGAGGAGAGTTCAGCCTCTACCTCATGGATCTGACTCCTGCATTTTCTATCCCCTCTTCTTATTGGTGGTAATGAACTTTGCAGAATCCTTAAGTCTTTTGCCGTCAGCTTGGGTCATCTTCACCTAGTGTAGCTTCTAGGTCCTTTCTGGGGCTCTGGGCATTTCAATCCCAGCATTTTAGTTTCACTGAACTGGGATTCTGAGGCTGACAGTGTTCCCTCTACCCCAGCCTACTGATGGCCTGCTGATGGACAAGGAGGTAATTGGCAGCAAAGCAGGAAGAAGACTGGTGGTGTTTTTTTGCTTTGTTTTTTTGTTTGTTTGTTTGTTTGTTTTGTGATGGAGTCTCCCTCTGTTGCCCAGGCTGGAGTGCAGTGATGCCATATCAGCTCACTGCAACCTCTGCTTCCCGAATTCAAGCGATTCTCTTGCTCCAGCCTCCTAAGTAGCTGGAATTACAGGCACATGCCATGACACCCGGCTAATTTTTGTATTTTTAGTAGAGACGGGGTTTCACCATGTTGGCCACGCTGGTCTCGAACTCCTGACCTCGGCCTCCAACTCCTGCCTCGGCTTCCCAAAATGCATTTTGATTGAGAGTTAAAGGGCAAGAAGATGGGGAAGAGAGATTGGGGTTGAGGGATTGTCTTTCCTATCTGACCCTTGGGCTTGATTTGAACCCCCGTGTTGAAGGGGTGTAAGCCAAAAGTTGATGGACTCTGTCTGGAGGAGCCATGCAAGGATCTGAGGCTCAGTAGATGCTTTAGAGCTGAGGGTCCTCAGAATAGCTGGGTTGGTTTGGGCTGAGGCTGCAATTTCCCTGCAGGGACTTGGAAGCCAGGGCAGTCCTGACTCCCTGAGGATTCTTAATTTGGGGAGAATGGGGACATTGGGGTTCTCCTTGGCAGAGAGGCTGGTGCCACATGTAGTTTTTAGGCAGTGGAAATTGACAAGTGGGAGGTGAAGAAGGAGAAGAACAGGAAGGTAGGTCTGCAATCACAATACCTATAGATGCCTTTGTGGACACATGTGGAATCTTTTGGGGACAGAAGATACTCTGATGGGTAGCAAGTCCCTGTTTGGGCAGGAAAATGAGAACTTGGAACCATTGGAGTTTGAGCACTAATGTGAATGTATCTCCCACAGTGTAGCAAGTCCCTATTTGGGCAGGAAAATGAGAACTTGGAACCACTGGAGTTTGAGCACTAATGCGAATGTATCTCCCACAGTGACGTGATAAGCTGGCCAGAGACTGAACATCCCTACCACTTGTAATGACCAAAACCAGAAAAGCTGGAGTCCCAAAGAGGACCAGTGCATCGGTCAGGGAGGAAGCAGAGGTGGGGTCTGTGGATGGCTTTGCCCGCAGGAGTGCCTGCTGCAGCTGAGGTGCTGCTGTCTACCCTGCACGGGCAACTTTCAGGGGCAGCCAGGAGGGGTCAGAGCTGAGGGGCTGGGCCTGGGACAGTTCTTCCTGAAGGAGGTCACTGTGGGGGGGGTGTGTGTGTGTGTGTGTGTGTGTGTGTGTGTGTGTGTGTGTGTGCACGCGCATGCGCACAGGCAGCATTATTCTTTTATTTTACTCTTAAGTGTTGCAAATTTTAATAATAAAATAATTTCATTCTTAAGTGTCGCAAACCTAAGACAGGAAATAAAAACAGTTTTCACAGAAAAGCACACTGCTTTTTTTATTTTATTTTATTTTATTTTAAGATGGAGTCTTGCTCTGTTATGCAGACTGGAGTGCAGTGGCTTGATCTTGGCTCACTGCAACCTCTGCCTTCCAGGCTCAAGTAATTAATTCTCCTGACTCAGCCTCCCAGTAGCTGGGATTACAGGTGCTGGCCACCACACCTGGCTAATTTTTTTATTTTTAGTAGAGATGGGTTTCACTGTGTTGGCCAGGCTGGTCTTGAACTCCTGACCTCGGGTGATCTGCCCACCTTAGCCTCCCAAATTGCTGGAATTACAGGCGTGAGCCATTGCGCCTGGTCAGAAAAACATACTTCTTTTTTTGTGCTCTGGTCTGAATTGCTTACATTTTGCATGTTCTTCTTGACTCTGTTAAGTGGCTACTCTTCCATCCCAGCCACAACTCCCTTTTTTGAAATGTCCCTTTCTTCCCCATCTTATTTCTCCTTTTCTTCCCTCTCCTGCACAACCGCTTCCTCCTTCCCCCCAGGCGCACTAAAACTGTTTTGTTTGGGTTTGGTTTGTTGTCACAGTTGGTTTTCAGGGCACATTAGGAGAGTGGGTTATGGTTATGTAGGGCTACTGTTAACAAGGATGGGGCAGCTGTCCATCTCACAGTCTTTTGCTCTTCTCTTGGAAAGCCCTGGTACTTAGGGACTGGCCCCTCATGGCCATGGCCATATTCCATGACCCTGTTCCATGCCACAGCTGATTTCTCTGATGGGGCCAATCAGATTATCCCTGCCTTGGGACCATGAAACTTGGAACAGAGAATCTGAGAGTGGAGCTGAGGCATCCGAATGACAGCACTGGAGAAGGAAGTTTCATTGTAAATTATTGCTATCATAGCAGCTGCTGCAGCTGTGGGCTCATGTGCTGGGCTGGCAGAGGGGCAAGCACTCTCACTAAGCTCTACTAAACAGTGGAGATGCTGTACTACAGTGAACCGTGCTTCACTAACAAACAGACAAGACAAGAAGTTTATCTGTTGCTTATCCATTGCATGATGGTTGGGTGGCTCTGTAGAGCTGATCTCCTCTAGGCAGTGACTCAGATTTTGGTGGTTTCCATTGGGTGGACATGCCAGCTGGAACGAGTGTTCAACATTGCTTCAGCAGGGCAAGATGGGGGAGGAAATGCATCAGCTGTTCACCGCAGTGGCTCAGAAAGGTCACACTAAAGTGTCGCATGTCACTAGAGCTCCCATTTCATTTACCAGACAGGTCATGAACCGCCCTCCCCTAGGGAACCACAGAGGAATACATGACTATTCGGTGAGCATGACTTCTGTCCGCCTCATATAATATTTTGGAAGATAAGGAAAAAGAAGCTGTTCTCTAAAATGCCAAAATTTTCATGTGATGAGAGTGCTTCTTGACATAAATATTTTAAGACCAACAGAATCTTTAGAGTGAGGCTAGAGACAAGGTTTAAGATATTATATTGAATGAATTCAAATATGCTTTAGCAAAGGTGACCACTGGTATCCCTTCCTTATCCTTCTGGTCACTCAAAAGACGGGTCGACTGAACCCCTGCAGTTTCCCAATCCATAGAGCTGAGATTGGGGCACTGTGTGAAAATGGGTTGCAGACTGTTTTTTAAGTAAAATTGCCTATCTGCTTTTGTAGACCCAGGAGGGTATGTCTTGAATCACCAGGTAGCTGTCAGAACTTCAAGTGGGAGAGGAGGCAGGAACTGTAGGACAGGAGGGTGAGGTATGCAGGGAGAGTATTGGGGCAAGGAGTAGTTTGGAAAGACTGGGGATGGATGGATGGGGGAACCTGCTGTGACCCTGCTGTGGCCAGGGAATACATGGAAACACTAGGAGAAGATTTTCTAGCTGGTGACTAAGAAAGGAAAGAAATTGTGGAGGAGGTTTAGAGAATCATAGATTCTTCAGCCCCTGCGGCCTAACCCCTTTCCAGCAAGCCCCCTGAGTATCCTTAGAATTGCAAGACATCCATTATGAAACCAGTGTCATCTCTCTAAAGCCCATGGCACAGTGCCTTAGGAATTCAGAGGCAAGAGCTGTGTTTCCTTTCTTGAAGATTTCCTTTACACAGGGCCTTAAAGTATTGTGGTTCTTGCTGCAGAAGATGTGAAGGCAGAAAACTATTAAGTTTGGGCAAAAGTAATTGTGGTTTTGGACCATGAATTTTAAATCATTATAACTAGGCTCAAGCACATCTTTATTAATCAAAATAGAAACTATTACAATCAACACATTTTTGCCAGTGAGAAATAAGTTTATTCCTGTAGTGTAAAACCCATGCTTTGGGATTTAATGAAGTCTTGGAAAGCTTTTTTTTTTTTTTTTCATCCTGCTGGTTGTGTTAGAGTTTTCCCTGAAAAAAGTTGTTGAGATGCTTGAAGAAGTGTTAGTCGGTTGGCAAGACATCAGGTGATATGGCGGATGTGGCAAAACTTTGTAGCCCAAATCATTCAACTTTTGAAGAGTTGTTTGTGAGATGCATGGTCAGATGTTGTCATGGAGAAAAATTGGGCCCTTTCTGTTGACCAATGCCAGCTGCAGACATTGCAGTTTTCAGTGCATCTCATCTATTTGCTGAGCATACTTCTCAGATGTAATGCTTTCGCTGGGATTCAGAAAGCTATAGTGGATGAGACCAGCAGCAGACTGCTGGACAGTGAACATGACCATTTTTGGTGCAAGTGTGGCTTTGGGAAGTGCTTTGGAGCTTCTTCTCAGTTGAACCACTGAGCTGGACATCACTGATTGTCATATAAAATCCACTTTTCATGTCACACCACGATCTGATGGAGAAATAGTTCATCGTAATTGTGCAGAATAAGAGAAGACACTTCAAAATGACAATTTTTAAAAAATTTCTCTCAGCTCATGAGGCAACCACTTATTGAGCTTTTTCACCTCTCCAATTTGCCTCAAATGCTGAACGACCCTACGATGGCTGATGATGAGTTCTTCAAATTCTGGTACAGTTGTAAGAGGATCAGCTTTGATGATGGCTCTCAATTGGCCATTGTCAATTTCTGATGGCCAGCCACTAGCTCATCGTCAAGGCTCTCATCTCCTTTGCCAAATTTCTTGAACCACGACTGCACAGTATGTTCCTTAGCAGTTCCTGGGCCAAATGTGTTGTTGATGTTGTGAGTTGTCTCTGCTGTTTTATGACCCATTTTGAAATCGAATAAGAAAAGCACTCAAATTTGCTTTTGGTCTAACGTAATTTCCATAGTCTAAAATAAACATAAAATAAACAGCAAGTAATATCATTAGCAAAAAAACATAAAGCAAGAAATGCCCATTAAAATGATGTATAACATAACCATATTTATTTAAGAATGTATTCCAATATCAAACGGCAAATTCCAACAATGCAAAAACTGCAACTACATTTGCACTCACCTAATACTAAAGAACATTTCTCTTTAATTCCAGTTTAAGTGAAAAATGAGAGAAAGATTTAGCTCAGCAGCTAATTTTATTTCTGAAAATTTTTAAGGATGGTTTTAAAAATTCAAATGAAGAATCTCTCCCATTTATCTAGGTCTCTCTCTCTCTCTCTCTCTCTCTCTCTCTCAGAGAGAAGTTGAATTCTGTCTCACCGTGGCTACTCATGTCTCTGGCTGAGGAGGAGGACTGTGTTCTTCCTCTTGCACTTGGATTTGACATGGTATTTTAAAGGCATTGTCCTCATTCCTGTCTCCCTCCACTCCATGCTGCCTCCTCATGCCTGCTTTATTTTTTTCTTGAAAAAAAAAATCACAGTTTGAAGCAGACTCTTGCTTTTGGCCTTCTACTCTGGTGGTGAGTTTAGTGGGCAACAGGGCATAGTGGAAAGAATGTAGGCATCAGTCACATGGACCTAAGTTTGAGCCCTGACTGTGTCCACTATAGGCCTAGGGTAAGTAACTTCATTCCTTTATACCTTCATTTTCTCCTCTCATCTCCTTCAGGGACTATGATGCCTATGCAAAGCGTTTAGCATTATCTGGGTTGCATAGTAGGAATGCAAAAAATAGAAGATAATTCTACCTTTGTGTAGAGGTGGAGATGGGCTTAACAGAGCCTCTGGAAATTGTTGACTTTCTCATATTTCCAGAAGAGTGGTTTTGGATCTCATCTGGGTCACAGACTCATTCAAGAGTCTGAGGAATGCCCTGGTACCCTTCCAGAGAAAAAGGAACTATGCAGGTGACACAACATTTTGTATATACTTTTATCACATACTTTTGTCCGTGCCCATGTCCTGAATGGTATTGCCTAGGTTTTCTTCTAGGGTTTTTGTGGTTTTGGGTTTTACATTTAAGTCTTTAATCCATCTTGAGTTAATTTTTGTATAAGGTGTAAGGAAGGGGTCCAGTTTCAGTTTTCTGCACATGGCTAGTCAGTTTTCCCAGCACCATCTATTAAATAGCGAATCCTTTCCCCATTGCTTGTTTTTGTCAGGTTTGTTGAAGATCAGATGGTTGTAGATGTGTGGTGTTATTTCTGAGGTTTCTGTTGTGTTCCATTGGTCTATGTGTCTGTTTTGGTACAAGTAGCATGCTGTTTTGGTTACTGTGCTCTTGTAGTATAGTTTGAAGTCAGGTAGCATGATGCCTACAGCTTTGTATTTATTATTTTTTTTTTTTTTGCTTAGGATTGTCTTGGCTATGTATTCTCTTTTTTGGTTCCACATAAAATTAAAGTGTTTTTTTTTCTAATTCATTGAAGAATGTCAATGGTATTTTGATGGGAATAGCATTGAATCTATAAATTTCTTTGGTCAGTTTGGCAATTTTCATGATATGGATTCTTCCCGTCATGAGGATGGAATGTTTTTCTGTTTGTTTGTGTCTTCTCTTATTTCCTTGAGCAGTGGTTTGTAGTTCTCCTTGAAGAGATCCTTCACAACCCTTGTTAGCTGTATTCCTAGGTATTTCGTTCTCTTTTTAGTGATTGTGAGTGGGAGTTTATTCATGATTTGGCTCTCTGCTTGTCTATTGTTGGTATATAGGAATGCCTATGATTCTTGCACATTGGTTTTGCATCCTGAGACTTTGCTGAAGTTGCTTATCAGCTTAAGGAGGTTTTGGGCTGAGACGATGGGGTATTCTAAATATAAAATCATGTTGTCTGCAAACTGAGACAATTGGAATTCCTCTCTTTCTCTTTGAATACTCTTTATTTCTTTCTCTTGCCTGGTTGCCCTGGTCAGAACTTCCAATACTATGTTGAATCGGAGTGGTGAGAGAGGGCATCTTTGTCTTTAGCCAGTTTTCAAAGAGAATGCTTCTAGACTTTATGCATTCAGTATGACATTGGCTGTGGGTTTGCCATAAATAGCTCTTATTATTTTGAGATATGTTCTATCAGTACCTAGTTTATTGAGAGTTTTTAACATGAAAGGATGTTGAATTTTATTGAAGGCATTTTCTGAATCTATTGAGATGATCACGTGGTTTTTGTCATTCGTTCTGTTTATGTGATGAATTACATTTATTGATTTGTGTATGTTGAATCAGCCTTGCATCCCAGGGATGAAGCTGACTTGATCATGGTGGATAAGCTCTTTGATATTCTGCTGGATCCAGTTTTCAGTATTTTATTGACGATTTTTGCATTGATGTTCATCAGGGATATTGCCCTGAAGTTTTCTGTTTTTGTTGTGTCTCTGCCAGGTTTTGGTGTCACAATAATGCTGGCCTCATAAAATGGGTTAGGGAGGAATCCCTCCTTTTTAATTGTTTGGAATAGTTTCAAAAGGAAGGGTACCAACTCCTTTTTGTATCTCTGGTAGAATTTGGCTAGGAATCTGTCTGGTCCCGGGATTTTTTTAGTTGGCAGGCTATTAATTACTGCCTCAATTTCAGAACTTGTTATTGGTCTATTCAGGGATTCGGCTTCTACCTAATTTAGTCTTGGGAGTGTGTATGTGTCCAGGAATTTATCTATCTCTTCTAGTTTTTCCTAGTTTATTTGCACCTTCTCTGATGGTAGTTTGTATTTCTGTGGGGTCAGTGGTGATATCCCCTTTATAATTTTTTATTGCATCTATTTTATTCTTCTCTCTTTTCTTGTTTATTAGTCTAGCTAGTGGTCTATCTATTTTGTTAATTTTTTCAAAAAACGAGCTCTTGGATTCATTGACTTTTTGAAGGGTTTTTCATGTCTCTATCTCCTTTAGTTCTGCTCTGATCTTAGTTACTTCTTGTCTTCTGCTAGCTTTTGGATTTGTTTGCTCTTACTTCTCTAGCTCTTTTAATTGTGATGTTACAGTGTAGATTTGAGATCTTTCTAGGTTTCTGATGTGGGCATTTAGTGCTATACATTTCCCTCTTAACACTGCTTTAGCTGTGTCCCAGCGACTCATTGTCTCTTCTTATTGGTTTCAAAGAACTTCTTGATGTCTGCCTTAATTTCATTATTTACCCAGGAGTCATTCATGAGCAGGTTGTTCAATGTCCATGTGGTTGTGTGGTTTTGAATAAGTTTCTTTTTTTTTTTTTTTTTTTTTTGTTGAGAAGGAGTCTCGCTCTGTCACCCAGGCTGGATGGAGTGCAGTGGCGCTATCTCGGCTCACTGCAAGCTCTGCCTCCTGGGTTCATGCCATTCTCCTGCCACCATGTCTGGCTAATTTTTTGTACTTTTAGTTGAGATAGGGTTTCACTGTGTTAGCCAGGATGGTCTCGATCTCCTGACCTCATGATCCACCCACCTCGGCATCCCAAAGTGCTGGGATTACAGATGTGAGCCACCGTGCCCGGCCCTTGAGTGAGTTTCTTTATCCTGAGTTCTAATTTGATTGTACCATGGTCTGAGACACTGTTTGTTGTGATTTCAGTTCTTTCACATTTGCTCTGGAGTATTTTACTTCCAATAATGTGGTCGATTTTAGAATACGTGCCATGTGGCACTCAGAAGAATATATATTCTGTTGATTTGTGGTGGAGAGTTCTGTAGATGTCTATTAAGTCCACTTGATCCAGAGCTGAGTTCAAGTCTTTAATATCCTTGTTAATTTTCTGTCTTGTTGATCTGTCTAATATTGACAGTGGGGTGTTAAAGTCTCTGACTATTATCATGTGGGAGCCTAAGTCTCTTTGTAGGTCTCTAAGAACTTGTTTTATGAATCTAGGTGCTCTTGTATTGGGTGCGTATATATTTAAGATAGTTAGCTCTTCTTGTTGAATTGATCCCTTTACCATTATGTAATGCCCTTCTTTGTCTTTTCTGATCTTTGTGGGTTTAAAGTCTGCTTTGTCAAAGAGTAGGATTGCAACCCCTACTTTTTTTTTGCTTTCCATTTGCTTGGTGAATACTCCTCCATCCCTTTATTTTGAGCCTATGTGTGTCTTTGCACATGAGATGGGTCTTCTGAACACAGCACACCAATGGGTCTTGACTCTTTATCCAATTTGCCATTCCGTGACCTTTATTTGGAGAATTTAGCCCATTTACATTTAAGGTTAATATTATTATGTGTAAATTTTATCCTGTCATCATGATGCTAGCTGGTTATTTTGCACACTAGTTGATGCAGTTTCTTCATAGTGTCATTGGTCTTTATATTTTGGTGTGTTTTTGCAGTGGCTGGTACCAGTTTTTCTTTTCTATATTTAGTGCTTCCTTCAGGATCTCTTGTAAGGCAGGCCTGGTGGTGATGAAATCCCTCAGCATTTGCTTTTCTGGAAAGGATCTTATTCCTCCTTTGCTTATGAGGCTTATTTTGGCTGGATATGAAATTCTAGGTTGAAGATTCTTTGCTTTAGGAATGTTGAATACTGGCCCCCACTCTCTTCTGGCTTGCAGGGTTTCTGCTGAGAGGTCTGCTGTTAGTCTGATGGGCTTCCCTTTGTAGGTGACCTGGCCTTTCTCTCTGGCTGCCATTAACACTTTTTCTTTCATTTTGACCTTCAAGAATCTGAAGATTATGTGTCTTGGGGTTGATCTTCTTGTGGAGTATCTTAGTGGTGTTCTCTGTATTTCCTGAATTTGAATGTCAGCCTGTCTTGCTAGGTTGGGGAAGTTCTCCTGGATAATATCCTGAAGAGTGTGTTCCAACTAGGTTCCATTCTCTCCATCTCTTTCATGTACTCAAGTCAATTGTAGGTTCAGTCTTTTTACAGAGTCCCGTATTTCGCGGAGGTTTTATGAATTTCTTTTCATTCTTTTTTCTCTAATCTTGCCTGCATACTTTATTTCAGCAAAATGGTCTTCAAACTCTGATATCCTTTCTTTTGCTTGGTCAGTTCGGCTACTGATACTTGTGTATGCTTCGCAAAGTTCTTGTGTCGTGTTTTTCAGCTCCATCAGGTCATTTATGTTCCTCTCTAAACTGGTTATTCTAGTTAGCAGCTCCTATGACCTTTTATCAAGGTTCTTAGCTTCTTTGCATTGGGTTAAAACAAGCTCCTTTAGCTCAGTGGAGTTTGTTATTACCCATCTTCTGAAACCTACTTCTGTCAATTTGTTAATTTCATCCTCCATCCAGTTCTGTGCCCGTGCTGGAGAGGTGTTGCAATCATTTGGAGGAGAAGAGGTATTCTGGCCTTTCGGGTTTTCAGCACTTTTTTTGTTGATTCTTTCTCATCTTCCTGAGTTTGTCTAGTAGTGATCTTTGAGGCTGCTGACACTTGGATGGGGTTTTTGTGGGGTCTTTTGTTGTTGTTGTTGATGCTATTGTTGCTTTCTGTTTGTTTATTTTTCTTGCAAGGGTCAAGCCTCTCTTCTGTAGGGATGCTGTGATTTGCTGGTGGTTCACTTCAGGCGCTAGTCATCTGGTTTGCTCCCACGCCTGGAGATGTCAGTTAAGGAGGCTGGAGAACGGCACAGATGGGTGCCTGCTTCTTCCTCTGGGATCTCTGACCTTGAGGGGCACTGACCTGATGCCTGTAGGAATGCTCCTGTATAGGGTGTCTGACAACCCTTGTTGGAGGGTCTCACCCAGTTGGGTGGCACAAGGAGCAGGACCCGTTTTAACGAAGCACTTTGACTGTCCTTGGTGGAGGGGGTGTGCTTTGCTGGGGGGAAACCCACTCATCTGAGCTGCCTGGATTCCCCAGAACGCCTCCCTTGGCTGTGTGTGTATGTGGTGCTCCCCTGCCCCGTGTGTCTCTCAGGTGGGTTGCCGCACCACACTGCTCTTCCTTTCCCTCCGTGAGTCACGCCAGCCACCTAGTCAGTTCTGATGACAGAACCTGGATACCTCAGTTGCCAGTGCAGGATTGGTGTGCTGTTATGGTTCTCTTCAATGGCAGCCTCCCATCACCACTGCTTCTAGTCGGCCATCCTGGCCCTGCACAATCGAATATCCTTTTTTAAAGACAATATATTTTGCCTTCCACTCCACTCCCCCTACCTTATAGAAGTGGCACTTCTCATCCTATTGACTGAGAAAATACCTAATGATATGCAGCTATTCTGAAATTTGTAATGCTTCTGAAATATTTTGCATTTTATTAATCACAGCATCTACAGAGATTGAAAGGAAAAGTTTAAAAAATGTATCTGTGGGCTGCAGGATTGATTCCATCTGCATTCAGAGCTTGGTGTCCATGTGGATTCCTCCATTGTGGGAAATCTTTCCTATAGACAGCTTTATGGAATCAAAGACTGGAAGGAAATCAAAGCACCCTTCCATCCAGCTCCATCATTTTATATAGCACAGAGGTCAAAGGAGGGAAAGCAACTTTTCCAAAATCACATAGCCAGACAGAATTAGAGGGAAGACCAGAACCCATGATCCCCATGTTCTTGCTGCTGCCTGAAGCTAACTCTCTCTGGTAGCTCTGGGTTAGTGGAAATTCTTTCCTGTCAGCCAGTGGCAGCGGCCTGTGGGGAGTGAATTAAGAAATGAAGCTTGGCAGGTGACTCCAGTCTTGGAGCTACAGTGACTGTATAATTTATCATCCAAAGTGGGACACATTTGAGAGTGAAAGGGAGCACTATTAATAATGATGCCAGGGCAGTAGGTGAAACTAGGACTCTTCTGGGCAAGCTGGGGCATATGGCCACTCTGCTAGAGGCCTATGTAGGCCTACAAAGGGCCTATTTCAGAGCTCTTTAAAAGCCATCTCTCTATAGGGATATCTTACTTGGAGGAAGTCAGGCCAATTGTCTACCCTTGCTTCTTGCCAGTTTCATGCTTTGAGAGCACAGAAAAAAGCCTCGAATTGTGCAAACTCATTGGGAATGACTTGTCTCTTACTGTAAACTGCCAAGAGGTTTTTAGCCTCCAGTTTCTCACCCCTAATCTACCTTGAAGGTGCAGAAAGGCTCAGAAAGAGCTGATACTCATGATGAGAAGGAACTAAGGAAGCGGGTGGCCTGTGCTGCTTATTAGATCTTAGCAGGTGACCCCACACAGGGGAATGCCTGTAGGCCTAGAGAGGGGTCTTTCCCAGTGGGAAGAGAGTGCCCTTTTCTGATCCTAAGCTCAGAAGGATCATCAGTTTTTATAGATATCACAGGGTTATGAGCCTAGTGTCCTGCAGAGTTCTTGGGACTGGGTGCCCTTCTAGGTAACCTTAAGTAAGCACTTCTTTTCTCCTTAGTTTTCTAATGTATGAAATTGGAGCTTGGTCTAATTTACTGCTGCTCTGGGTTAGTCAGAGTGTGATAGTCTGTGCTGCAGTAACGAATACCCTCCACATCTGAGTGATTTCACATAACAAGGATTTATTTCTCACTCATGCTACACATTTAACATAGATGGGCAGGGTGGGCACTGCTCTTATAGCTACTCAGGGTCCCAGGCTCCATTTGATGATGCATGATTCACGAAGCTATAGCAGGGAATAGGAAAGTGGGAATTGAGTGCTGGCAACTAAATACTTGCACCTAAAGTAACATGTACCATTCACATTTTATTGGTCAAAAGCAGCCACATAGTCACACCTAAACCTCAAGAAGGTAAAAAAGAGCAGCCTTACTGTGTGTCCAAAAGTTGGACAATCAGAATAAATATTTATAAATGCTCCCATGATTAACCCACCCTTAAATTGTCTTAATTTTTAGTGTTACAGTGGAAAGATCATTTTCTTTTTACTCCCTAAATAAAATCTAATTGAGATGCATACAATATTAAATAGGTAGAAGTGAAGTTAATTTGGTTGCAATGAGAGTTGATAACCTAGAGCTTCACCCTTTAGTGACAGCTTGATTTTGTCTTTTTTAGGAAGATAATACAATAACATTGGAGATGATAGTTTGGGGAGGGAAGTACAAGGGAGAAAGGAAACCAGCTGAGTGACTTTTTAGAGTTCGTTAGACCAAGAAGAATAAAAATGAGGGCTGGAGTAGAAGATGGGATAGGAAGGTATATCAGTTTTCTGTAGCTGCATAACAGTTACCCCAAAATTAGTTGCTTTAAGCAACACGTTTAGTATCTCAGTTTCTGTGGGTCAGGAATCTGGGCATAGCTTAGCTGGGTCCTCTGATTTGAGGTTTCTCCCCAGCTGTAGTTAAGGTGATGACCAGGGCTCCTGTTATCTGGAAGTTCAACTGGGTCAGGATCCTTTTGCAAAGACTCTCAGGGGTTGTTGGCAGGACTCAGTTTCTTACTGGCTGTTAGCTGGAGGTCACTCTGTCCTTTACCAGGTAGCTCTCTCTATCAGAACAAACAGAGCGAGAAAGAGAATGTGAGTAAGATGGAAGTCTCAGAATTTTGTAACCTGATAACAGAAGTGGCATCCCACTGTGTTTGCCGTGGTCTATTGCTTGGAAATCTCCAGGTCCAGCCCATGCTCAGGACGTTACACAAGGGGACTGCACTAGGGTGCAGACACCAGAGGGGAGACCACTGGGAGCTATATCAGAAGTCACCTACTACAGGAGCGTCTGGAAGAAGTGGAGAAACCTGAGCTGACATGAACAAGACTGAGGATTATGGGGATAAAGAAGGAGTAGACAGTGCTTCCAGAGCTTTAGTTTGGGCAAGGATGATTGCTGATGCCATTATTTGAAATGAGCATGGCAAAGTGAGGAGACAGGGGAAGTGAGTTAAGCCTTGAGACATTAAATGTCAAACTGAGCATGAATCATTCTGGGCCCCTGGCTACTCAGAAGCCCAGTAGAAAGGAACTCTTGACTTCCGACTGGGCACCCACAGTCATACTGCTCTATTCTCTTACTCCTCTCTGTGCCTTAGAGTTTGCATTGACTAAAGGAATTCAGAGTGAGGTTGCCAGCAAGCAGAGGTGATTAAAGTGGGTTTAACATTCCAGTCATTTCCATGGAAATTACTAGGCTCTGACTCTTGTGCCAGGTCCCTGCGTCTGCTGCTAGAGCTGAGGAGTCAAAGAGGCCAACAAAGCCCAAACTTGCATGATGCTTTAAGGAGACCATGAAAAAGACACAGGGCTGTACACAGTCAAGCCTGCCCAGCTCAGCTCTTTTTGAGAAACATGGCAAGTGGCTTATTTAACATTATTTTTTTCCATGTGTGTAAACTTCCTAAAAGGTTGACCTAAATGAGTTCTTAGCAAGATCTGATAGCCCAGGACAATGAAATAATCCGTTTTAATAGGATTACAGGCTGCGCTAAGGGAGACTGGCAGCTTTTAGGCTCTGCATTGTAATATGTGCTTAAAGAAAGCACGGGAGAGAGGAGACAGAAGACAGGTTTCCTGTGTTGTTTTGCACTCCCTTAACTGCTGATATCTCTAGCTCACAGTATCTTTGGCTGCTCAAACTGAGGACATCTGGGATCCTCTTCCGGCATTGTCTCCAGCTAGTTCTGAGTCTTTCCGCCTCTCCAGACTTTCGTGAAAGGATACAGTGAACTGAACAATCCCTCAAGGATAGTAGAGTAAAGGCCTGGTTTCTTCAGGTCATCCTTCCCCCAAGGTCTCCTCCTATCTCCATTATTTCAGGTCCTTGATTGCATGAGTCAGTGGGGAAGAGACTACAGACTTGACCCAGGGAGTCTCCAAGAGAGATTCTGCGTGCTGGAGCCCGGGCTGTTCCTGGGTCTTGTGACACCGGTCATGATGTTCACGATACAGAGTCTCTGTAGTACTCACTGTGGAAAGTGCTGCCATGTGGGAAAGGGGTTGTATAAAGTATTTTCCTAGTGCAAAGCAGCCCTGTGAGTAGCAGGCCCTCCCTCCTTTACTTATGTTTGGAGAGGGAATGCTGGCTGACATGCAGGAGGACCTGATCTGAATTTTAAATGGAATTCCTTCTCTAACGACGACACGTTCTGTGAATGGCAAGGCCAATCAAGAAGAAAAAAATTAAATTCCATCCTCACAAGGGCAGGTGAGACCCGTGTCAGATCAGTAGCAAACTGTTAATTAAGAATATATTCTGCAAAAGAACCCATGCTCAGTGCACCAGAATGCCTTAAGTCAGCGCTTTAAAGGCAATAAAGCTAATTCGAAAATGTATTCATTGAGTCATAATGAGTGAATGAAAACAATATTTTGTCAAAGTTTCATTCAATTAAAGAAGCACGAAGAGGCTATCTTATTAATCACCAGTTTGAATGTTCTGAATATCAACTTGGTTTAAAAAAAAACTAATTTTTTAGCCTCAATCAAGCTCCTTGCGTGTCTAGCAGAAGCCAATCTGCTTATTTGAAGACATGATTTTTTTTCTGCGTATGGACCATATATATATATACTTCTTATTCATTATTACCTGGTCCACACTTTGGATTTCTCTTGCCTTGTCTTGAGAGTGGACCACACTCTGCTTTGCCCACCATGGCCCAAGATCAAAGGTGGATATTTCTTAAGATAAATGAGTGAGGTTATAAATGGAATCTGAAGCCAGGGAATAGCAGAGTAGGAGGAGCAAAGTCAGTCAATTCATCAACTGTCTTTATTAAGCACTTGTTTTGTGCACAGCACCATGGGGATATAGGATATAGAAGGTGCATGAACCAGAGTGCCTGCCTCCAGTTGGCTTTTTTTTTTTTTTTTTTTTTTTTTTTCCCTGAGACGAAGTCTCGCTCTGTTGCCCAGGCTGGAGTGCAGTGGTGCGATCTTGGCTCACTTCAAACTCTGCCTCCCAGGTTCAAGCAACTCTCCCTGACTCAGCCTCCTGAGTAGCTTTTAAGAAAGATAATGTTAGCGAGTAGAAGGACAACCTCAGAGGGCAGGGATCATGCCTATCTTGTTTGTGGTTTATATGTCCAGTGGCTTGATTAATGCAGGATGTTTAAAAAAAAAAGGTGTTATTTGAATGACTGAATGTGGAAAATAATGAGGACAAATGGTGTTCAGGAAAAAGAGAAGGTTTGGGATCACAGAGCATGCAGAGAAAGAGCATATGCCAAGAGCACATCTGTCCCTAGGTCTGGTGTCTTATCTTCGTCCCTGCTTTTCTCTGCCTACCAAAGCCATCCGGTACTTTAAAGCTCCTTGAGCTTTTTCTCTAAGTTATCTCCCTTGATCTTGAAGCCAAAAGAGATCTCCCACTCCTTAGATTGCAATAACATTTTATTTTAATTAGTAATAAGGCATTTATAAGACATCATATATTTCACTGGAGGCTAGTAGGAAGAAATGAGCCAGACTTTTTTTTTGAAAAATATTTAATTTTTAATATAATCCCAGGATAGAAGTACTATCATTATCTCTTTTTTACAGCAGTGGATACAGGCACAGGAAGGTTGAGGAACTTACCAAAGAGCCAGAGCTGCCATGAGATGGTCCAGAATGATACTCAGGCCTGTTGGGCTCCATCTCCTCTCATGTTTACCAAGTCATGCTGTTTTCTTTCCTCCCATCCCAGGTCCTTCCCCTGCAATGCACTTGGTTGATTCACATCTTATATCACTTGAAGATTTTACCCTTGAGGAGGGTGATGGGCATAGCATGTCTTGTTCTATGTTCACTATATTGCACAAGATACTCTAGCTTGTCTTTGATAAACAGAGACAACCATATTTCCACTTCCTGTGCCTTAGCCCTGACTGAATGTCCTTCCTGTTCTATAATTCAAATGAGGCCCACAGTTACTTCCCCTTTTTGCCAAACTCCCTGGTCTCAGCTGGGAAGCCAATTGAATAGGGGACAGCCAGGACTCGAGATTGAGGCTTGTATATGATGAACCATACTCCATTTAATGCTTAAGGCTGATACGGTGAGCCCAGTGTTATATGCATCTTAGAATTCAAAATTCAAACCCAAAAGTATTTAGTAAACACCATAAGCAGAGATGTAGTCCTCAAAGATTAAAAGAGAGGGAGGGGACAAGGAAAATGAAAAAAAATACTGTTACTTCCTGGAGCGTGGGAGTGTGACAATCATGACTCAGAAATAAGGCTAGATCAGAAGGCTCTTCTAGTCCAATTCAGTACCGGGACCTATGTTCCCTGGGCTCCAGGCCATCCTGCCTGGGAACTGTTGGTGGGAAAACTGATATGGGTTTGCTGTGATTCCCACACCCAGTCTACCTGGCCTTCCTCATACCCAAGATGTGTAATTACGTACAGGCTCTCCACGTTTGAGAGGTGGCCTGTCTGTGATCACAGGTTAGATGGCATCACCTCGCACCAGGGGAGTTAAAATGCCAAGTCTTGGCCCCCTCGGGGCTGTGCTCAGATAATGCAGCTCTAACTGCAGAATGTGACCTTGGCTCCTTCAAGGACAAGAAGAGGTGACCCAATAATTCTGATTTGAGTGGAAATCACATTTGCTAATCCTGTCCTCACTCAGACTCAGGGGCCTCCAGCATGGCTGGCCAGTTCTTCTGGATGTCTACTCAGTTCATTTTCACTTTTGCTTTAATTTTCACCTTGGTTGCTTGGATTTCTGTTTGATTTCTCAAACCAATCTCTCTTTACCCTACAGTTGACTTGGTCTCCTGATTACAAGAGGCCTTCTGTGATCCTCTGGCCCTATTTTCTTGTTGCACTTCAGCTCCTGACCCCAGACGATGGCCTCAGCCTCAGAATTTGTATTTTGGGAAGGAGTGTTCTTGACCAAAGCTAGTTGTCCTATCCTAGTCCAGCTATAACCCTTTTACTTAGAGCTTTTTTCTAATTAACCCCTCCTGGGTGCCCACATACCTTTGTGAGCTAGGCTGTACTGCCTGCTAGCCCTGCCCAAAGCCAAGTTCACTCTTGAACTTTTTTGCTTGGGTCATCAAGAAATGGACCTTCTGTGTATTTCAAATCTCTAAGATGAGTTTGCAGAGATGCTTCTGGGCTCCTTTTCAGTGATGATTTATGCATGGTGAGTAGAAAAGCATGCTGTTTTATTCCTTTTAAAACTTAGTAATGAGTTGAGGGAGAACAGTACATCTATATCTGTATCTTTTCCTTTCCCTGTACCTGTGTCCCTTTCTCTATCTAAATCTGTATATCTGCATCTATATTTGAATATATAGAGATACAATCATGTGAATTTAGTAGTCCAGTAGAGCTTTGCCTTGCCATTGTCCATTATGTATGTTTGACCTAGTAGATTTTGACACTTATTTGCAATGCAAAGATGCCAAGTTGCATCATGCCTGTCAAGAAATATATATGTAAATATAGGCCAATCCCTTAAAGGGAAATAAAAATATATGGTGTTTGTCTTTGTGCTAAGGAGATGCTCATATTCAAATCATGGCAGAATAATACCCACTAGGAAAATGAGACTCTTACTAAATGACCTAGGGTGAGTCCCTCAAACTCTCAGAGCCTCATTTTATCAACAGAAAAAAAGGATTTAGACCAGGTGATCTCTGAGGGTAGGCCAACTCCTAGGATACAGAAGTTTTTGATATTTGACTGTCATTATTTAATGATAGCTTTTACTCAAAATCTGGTCTTAAAGAATCTTTTTATAAAATTACAATGGCATGCAGAAGAACAGAATACTCCTGAGTCTGGGTTGTATCTCAGTCAAGGTATAGTTAGGAAACCAATGCTGGGTAGCTCGGCAGGGATAGTTTAATACAAGGTACCCATTACAAAATGTTGGAAGCAAAATGAAGCCAAACGGGACAGACAAGAAACTCAGAGATTAGCAGTAGCGGAAAGTCAGTATCATCCTTGAGTTGTAAAGATAAAGAAGGAGATAGTTTTGTCAAAGCACAAAATCCCAAATCTAGGACTTCTAGGGGGAGATGGGACAAGGAAGGGAGGGACATACTAGTGATAGCTAGAACCATCGCTACTTCCAGGAGTGTCACTTGGAGCAGAAAGAGAGAGAGCACAGGGCAGAAATAGCTTGCCTTGTTTTTGCCCATCTTTCTCCAAATGATATCAGAAACTAAAGGCAGCCAGAGGGCAAGCGAGTCTGGGATCCACTGTTTGCAGCAGTCACCCTGCTGCAATACGAAGCAGGCAAGGGAAGGGATAGGGAAGGATCTAAGGGCAAGCAAGCAGCTGGCTGGCACATGCAGGCTGGGAAATACTCTCTCAAGCCTTTATGAGTCCCATCCTAGCACGGCTTTCCAATGACCTGGCTGCCTGAAAAGGGGACTCAGATGTGGAAAGATGTTTCTTAGAACTTTTCACCCACTATCACCTAACATTTGGATTAATGTGGTAAGCAGCTTCCAGGTTCTCAGTTGTAACAAATGTGTGAGACTTCCAATTAATAACTATAGTTCCTGAACACCTGCTATGTGCCAAGCAGTTTATATGCAATAGCCCCTTCTATCCTCTGGCAACCCTACTTGGAAGATACAAATACCTGTATTTTAAAGATGAAGAAAATAAGGTAAGTAAGATGGAGCTATGTGTCCAAGGGTCACAGCTGGATTTCTAGGGAGTGGATACAACTCAACTCAGGGAGTTTTGACTTTAAAGCTCTTTCTCAAATAGAAGCAAGGGTAAGTCAGTTAGAGCTCAGCATTCTATAAGGAATGGGATTTTGATTTCTGGAAGCAACCACTTCAAAATGCCAGGAAGCAGCAGCAACAGCAAACACTAGGAGAGGGAGTAACCACCGGGCCTCAAACCTTCCGAGAAGCGTCCGCCTGGAAAGCAGCACCCCTCCCTGCCATCCCCTCCCATTCAGGGGGCTTCCGGCTTCTTATTCTTCCTGGAAGCTTGTTGGGATCATGCACTTCTTGGCCCCTATAACCAGATTTCCTTATTTACAGAATCACACTTGGCTGGTAAATGTGCTTGGGGAAAATAAGATAATACAAATGCTATCTGGAAGAAATTGCTGAGTAAGGCCATTAGAGCCAAGAGTAAAAATGAGGTGGGGAGATAAGTGGATTGTTTTTCCCCCTCTGAAGAGAAGGAAGGCTGGTGACAATGACAGCGAAGAGCTGGAATGCAAGCGGCAGAAGGTGAAGGCAGGGAAGGACAGGATGGGAATGGAAAAATGCTGACTGATACAAAACAAGCAGACAAGCAGCTGATCGTCTAGGAAGTAAATGCAAGGATCAAGAGGGCAGCTGTCTGGAATCCAGACAACCCAGGGTACATTGCCCATGTACCCTTCACACTAAAAGAGAACATTGTTGGGACGAGGACTTAGGGGTTATATACTAGCATGGACATGGAACAAGCATCCAGGAATACTCATGGGTACCAGGAATTTGAAGAGGATTCAACACTTAGTGCTATGGTTTGAATGTGTCCCTCAAAGTTTGTGTGTTGGAAACTTAATCCCCAATGCCACAGCATTAGAACTTGGGGCCTAAGAAGAGGTGGTTAGCTCATGAGAGCTCTGCCCTTAGGTATAGATTCATGTTGTTGTCTCAGGAATGGGTTAGTCATCAGGAGAATGGGCTTGTTATGAAAAAGAGTTTGGCCACATCTCTCTCTTGCTCTCTCACTATCTCTTGCCCTTTCGTTCTCCACCATGGGTTGACACAGCACGAAGGCCCTTGCCAGATGTGGACATCTTGATATTGGACTTCCCCAGCATCCAGAACTAAGAAATTCCTTCCTTCCTTCCTTCCTCTCTCTTTCTCTTTCTTTCTTTCTTTCTTTTTCTTTCTTTCTGTCTCTCTTTCTCTCCCTCCCTCCCTCCTTCCCTCCTTCCCTCCTTTCCTCCTCCCCTCCTTTCCTCCTTTCCTCCTTTCTTCCTTTCCTCCTTTCTTCCCTTCTTCCTTCCTTCCTTCCTTCCTCCCTCCCTCCCTCCCTCCCTCCCTCCCTTCCTTCATCTTTTAAGACAGGGTCTTACTCTGTTGCCCAGGATGGAGTACAACGGCATGATCACAGCTCACTGCAGCCTCGACCTCCTAGGCTGTTGTCATCCTCCTGCCTCAGCATTCCAGGTAACTGGGATTGTAGGTGAACATCACCACATCTGGCTATTTTGTATTTCTTTTAATAGAAATGAGGTTTTGCCATGTTGTCCAGGCTAGTCTTGAACTTCTGAGCTCAAGTGATCCACCTACCTTGGCATCCCAACGTGCTGGGATTACAAATATGAACCACCGTACCCAGCCAATTTATTTTCTGTATAAATTACTCTGTCTGTAGTACTCTCATATAGCAACACAAAATGAATGAAGACAAGTAGGATCCCCATAAACAGGTGACCCATCTTCCTGAGCCTCAGATTCTTGTTTTAATTGATTAAAGATGTTAATAATATTTTCTTATAGCATATGGCAGAGGTGAAGTTTAAGTGAGGTAACTGATATGATAGTGCTTTACTGATTGGTAAAAACTGTGCCAAGATTATTTCTGGTATGTCTACCCCATGCCCTAAAATTGCTTCTCTTAATGGTATTCAGTGTGGGAGGTGGTGACATACTGTCCCATGCTGGTCAGAGTGGATAGAACTTAGGGAGTTCTGACTTTCAAGCTCTTTCTCAAACAGAGGCAAGGCCAAGTCAGGCAGAGCTCACTATTCTATAAAGAATGGCATTTTGATTCCCGGAAGCAACAGCTTTGAAACTGTTGCTTTCACCTCTTTAACAAGAGATATGGTCAAGTGAGAGGATGTGTGGAGGGCGGTCCCCGGTGCAGTATAAGGACTAGCGGCAACTGGGGGCAGAGGGACCACGGGCATGAAGGGCCTCGTGTGGTAGATGTGGGTCAGGGTGGAGAGATTGGTGGGATTAATTTGTCTGTGAAGCTACACAGGGCAAAATTAGGATCAATGTTTAGATATTTCAGAAAGGCATATTTCAGGCATGTTTCAGCATGAAAGGAAGACTTATTAATAATTTCAGTTAGCCAAACATTAGATGGGCTACTTTGTGAAATAGTGAGTTCTCTGCCGTCAGAGGTGTTCAAACTGAGGCTGAATATTTTGGAAGAGATACTTTATACTACTGGGTTGTACTAGATGGTCTGGGAGACCTCTCGTAGGCCAAATTTACTGCAAATTTATTTTTTTAGCTCTACTCAAACGTGACTCACTTCTCAGTAAGGATACACCTTCATGGTAAGAAATGATCCAGGCAAGGAAGGCACAGGGATCCCAAAGAGGGACCAATTCTCTCTCTAAAAGCAGCCCAGAGCTTTCACAAGGGGCAAAGCTAACGATGGCGGCATCCCTGGCTGCTGGGAGAAATGCTGGTAGCTTCTCCAGCTCTGCGAGACAACACTTCCCCGCAACAGATGACTTTTATCACAGGTCATCCTGTCAAATATCCTGGAGAATAAAGGAATACTCATGGGTACTTAGGAAGCATGCAGGAATTTGAACAGGTTTCAGCACTTAGTGCTATGGTTTGAATGTGTCCCTCAAAGTTTATGTGTTGGAAACTTAATCCCCAATGCCACAGCATTGGAACATGGGGCCCATGATAGATTCCAATTTAGCAAGTGGGATAATCAGGAGTCAGAAAAATGGTCACTTACTACAAACTGCAGAGTGGGGCTGGCTAGGATCTGAAGAGCTCAGTTATTACAAACCTCTCATTGTACAGATGGGAACACTGAGACCCAGGAAAACAGAACGATTTGCCTCAATTCACATTATGAGTGGTGGCAGGGTCAGTGCTGAATCATTCTTTGGTCATGTGTCACATGATATCTCCCAGTTCGTTATTAAGGAGTTGGAAGAAGGGGCTGATATGCTCTCATTGAGACAGTCAGATCAGAGAGACTGTGGACCTTCTTTTCTCACCTGTTGTCCCATTCTGAACCTTCGGGAAAAGTGTTTCAAGTAACTGGAAAATTTCTGGAGCCCAGCAGAATTTAAGGTCTGGTAGAGAAGAAGATACAGATGACCAGCTAACCATCTGCTCCGCTTTTCTTCACCCTGCAAAGGGATAGAAAACTACAATATGGCTGGACGCAGTGGCCATATTGTAGCTTGTAATCCCAGCATTTTGGGAGGCCGAGACATGCAGATCACTTGAGGTCAGGAGTTTGAGACCAGCCTGATCAATATGGTGAAACTCTATCTCTACTAAAAATACAAAAATTAGCCGGGCGTGGTGGTAGGCACCTTGTAGTCTTAGCTACTTGGGAGGCTGAGGCAGGAGAATCGCTTGAACCCCGGAAGCGGAGGTTGCAGTGAACCGAGATCATGCCACTGCACTCCAGCCTGGGCGACAGATGGAGACTCCATCTCAAAATAAATAAATAAATAAATAAATAAATAAATAAATAAATAAAAGAAAAAAGAAAGAAAGGGAAAAGTTACAATACATGCTCTCTGGCCATGAGTGATCACTGAAGCAGCAAATGGTAGTGGATTCAGCAGCAGCAACAGCAACAGATTTGGGTTATCTGTCATGCTACACAGCCTTATCACTGTAATTACATCAAGAACAAGTTTTCTATTTGAAAAAGGAGCTGGCGTACAAGAGGCACCTCCCACCGAAACAACAGGTGCATTGGAGGCACCTGTCACTGCTGCTGCTGCAGGTACCTGGCGTCTTGGCACAGGCTGGCTTTGCTGGACCTCAGCTGGACAGAATGGGCAAGGAGGCCTCCACCCTGCAGGCCCTGGGACTTAGGTGATGAGTCAGGCTTTCTTTAGTCATTTTCCAGAATTGTCACTTTCCTGCCTGACTGGAAGGAGAGAGAGACAAAAATAGAGACAGAGAAAGGCAGGAAAGTTTGAGGAAGGGGTAACATACATGTTCCAGAGGAAATGGCAAGATGAGAAAGCCCAGAAACTCTCAGGACAAGACAGTATTTAGATATTGAGACTGTGATATGAAGGAGAGAAGAAGATATTATTCCTGACATATTTTATATTTATATATATTATGATTCCCCCCCCCCGAATGAGTAAATAACAGCGGCAAGATGAACAAGATGAACTAGGTCCTGAATGAGTGGTTGATCTGGCTCGTGGCATTTCCAGGAAAATATACGGGGAAGCACAGGGAGGTGGGAGCGGAATGAGAGACCCCAGCATGCTAGCTCTGGATGTGCCCACGAGAGGCCATGCACAGAGGGAAGGTGGAACGGGACAGGGTGGAGAGAATGCTGAAAGCCAATTGTCTGTTTCCTTGAAAACACTGAAGTGCAGCTAAAAAGAGCCAGCCTTGGATTATGAGTTAGGAGACCGGGGATTGAATCTGGCCTCTATCGCTAACTCACTGAGCACTTAGTCCAGAGCTAAAATTCTTTGAGTCCTGGTTTTTCCATCTACACAGCAACATGATACAGCATTCATACCTATGTTATAAGGGAGTTGTGAGGATTAAATGATATATGATATGCGACGTTTTTCTCGGACTACATATGTAGCTTACTATATATTTTATAAATATTATAAACATATAAAATTGCCATTATTTAAGTTTCCTTCCACTAAGGCACCAGCAGCAGCAGCAGTGGCAGGTGCTACCAATGCACCTGTTGTTTTGGTGGGAGGTGCCCCTTGGACTCCAGTTCCTTTCTCAAATAGAAAGTTTGCTGAATGCAGTTTTATGTAGGAAGCATCAACGTTTATTAAGGGCACTACACAAGCAGATCGTTGTGTTTACTTAAGTGAAACATACTTGTTGAGAAAAACCAGGTCCTCCCTGTAAGATGCTTAACATTTGTTGGCAAGGGGGAGAGATATAGATACAGTCACAGCTAACTATGATCCTCGGTGGCCGGGTGACACGATAGTGACATAGACAAAGAGCAATGAGAGAGTTCAGAAAGAGCTGAATCCCAACTGGTGGGACGAGAAAAAACTGGATGGATATCTTTGAAACTGGCTTTGAACTAGCTTTGAAAGTTGAGTGAGAAGTACTGGGCTTGTTGTTATAAAGAATTGCCAGAAGTGGGTATAATCCCAGCACTTTGGGAGGCTGAGGCGGGCGAATCACCTGAGGTCAGGAGTTCAAGTGGAACCCTGTCACTATTTAAAAAAAAAAAAAAAAAAAAAAAAAGCTTGGTGCAGTGGTGCACACCTGTAATCCTAGCTACTCAATAGGCTGAGGCAGGAGAATCACTGGAACCCGGAAGGCGGAGGTTGTGGTGAGCCAAGATCCCGTCACTGCTCTCCAGCCTGGGTGACAGAGCCAGACTCCGTTTAAAAAAAAAATTGCTGGAAGTGGGAAGTATAGGTGTCACAACCAGGGGGCAGGCAAAGTGCATCTTTATTGAGGACTTTCAGCTTGTCATCTTCCTGGGCTGCTGGAATAAGGGAAGCACCATTTCCGGGATCTCTGCCTCTCGTATTGGTGGCAGCTCCTCCCTGTCCCTCCTATCCTGGATTCACACCTGACGGGCACTCTCACTAGCTTGAAACGACTAGGGCGTTGGAGACCCGACCCTGGTAAATGGGATTCCAACTGGGTCCCCAAGATCCGGATTTTGTATCTGGTTTCTGCCTTTTGCAGATGTCTGATCCTGAGCCTCAGTTTCCCTTTCTGCCACAAATTATGTCACCGCATTTGCTGTAATGATTAAATTAGATAAAATACAAACACATATTAAAAAATGTTGCATGAATGTTACTTCCCGCTCTCATGTTCTGTAGATTTTTTAATGGAGTTATGGGAATAAAAAGAAAAAAAAGTATTTTTATTTTAATTGACAGGATCAAAAACAAGGGTGTAAGAAACTCTCATAGAATGACCAGAACCAGCAGTGAAGCTGGGCTCTGTTATTATCAGGAAGGTACCCAAGAGTTATCTTTATTGCTCACTTAGGAGTTTTCTTTGCTGTATGCTGGAAGTTATATCTCTTGACTTACAGAGAAGCCCTTTAGAAGGTGTAATGATTGGCAAAATTAATTTTGAGCAGTTGAACTTGTTGCCAAGGACAATACAAATGGGGAGGTAGTTATTTTTTTCCTCTTGTGATGTTTTGGGGGCAACTTACAAAAATGGATGAACATTTTATTAAAAAAAAGGAAGCCATGACTTTTCTCTCATCTGCAAACTCTGCATAGGTAGCAAAAAGTAACTCCAGTTCGATGTGCAAACACTGCAGATACCGTGCTCTAGAATTCTACACACATTAAGTTCATCTCATGTAATTGCCTTCCCAGCTCAGAAAGAAAGAATAAAGAAAATCCCAAACTGGCTCCTGGATCGTGTCCAAGATATTTCCAATATGTGGTTATGACATAATATGAGCGGGGTGTTTTATTCCCCCAGGGCTTGGAGAAGGGAAATTCCTGACCACATAATTATATTCTGACCTCATGAAGTTTACCCTACCCCTGCACTTTGCATGGATAATGCTATGCTTTTCCTTCTGACTGGGGGCCTTGTGCTATATGGAAAGAGATGTTTCATTTTGTCTACCTACCCCTAGCTAAAGTGACTGCTTTCTGCCCTAACAATGTCCGTCTTCTGTATTGTGTGAGGATTTAGGACATCTGCTGTGTCTGATGTTAAGTGTGCTCTGAACTTAACAAATTGCATTGTAGCAAATTGACAAAACCCTGTTGACATAAAAGCAGACTTGCATGCCTGAAACACAGGCTGGGAATCAGGACCCAGTGAACATGTCAACAGTGCAACTTGTCCAGCTATAACAGTCTCAATTTCTAAAGTCAAATACCAACAGGTCTGGAAAAAGAGAGAGGTAGAATCCAGCTAAATAAAGGGTTAGCTGTGCTTGCATTTGGCTGAATGCATCTTGTTCTTAAAATAATTGCACAGTTAGATTTGAATTGTTTTTTTCTGTTTGGTTTTGTTTACATTTGTATTTTTTTTCAAGTAGTCCTTTCATAAAATATTTTATGTCTGTAATAACATGCTTAACAAAACTGGCTAATCACCCAATTAAAACATGCATTTCAAAAATAGGTAAAGTAAAACATAGATTGTTTGTATTACTATGATAGATTGTTTCAGTGAATAATGCTGGTGACCTCATTTAAACAAACTTGCTCTTTCCAGATCATAAAAGATTTCCCAGAATCAGAAGCACAGACAAGTCGGACTCCATCTGTGGCTCTTTGGTCCACAGATGATTCAGTACTAGGGGCATTTTAATTTTTAGGAGACAGTCTTTCTGATGTTACTCTTAAGTTTGCAATATTTTCATAAATAAAAATATTTTAAGAATAAAGTTGTACTAATAGATGGAGCCTCTAATGTGCGTTATTTCTATTCCTCCTCTTTCTTCTCCAATCAGATTCCTTTCAATAAAGGTAACCATCATGATCAATTGAAAGACTATCCACCCAAACTTTTTTTTCTTTTTTTTTGTTTTCTTGACACAGGGTCATACTCTGTCACCCAGGCTGCAGTGCAGTGGTGTGAACATAGCTCATTGCAGCCTTGACCTCCCAGATTCAAGTGATCCTCCCACCTCAGCCTCTCAAGTAGCTGGTACTACAGGTGCATGCAACCATGCCTAGCTAATTTTTTTTTTTTTTTTTTTTTTTTTTGCATTTTTTGTGGAGACTGGGTTTGGCTATGTTGCTCGGGCTAGTCTTGAACTCCTGGGCTCAACTGATCTGCCGGCCTTGGTCTCCCAAAGCGCTGGGACTACAGACTTGAGCCATCGCGCCAGACCCATCCAAATTTTTTAACAGGCTTATAAATATTCAACCTGTTGTGTGTGTATGTGTGTTTTTTTTTCACCTGTACCTATTCTACAACTTACTTTTTTCACTTAATGATATAATTGTAAGAAATCGTTCCATGATAAAACATGTCCTCTTTGAGAAACACTATATTGAGTTCCATGGTATAAATGTACCATAGTGTACCAAGTCATTTTCTTATTGATGGACACTTACGATGCTTTAAACTATTTCCTAGTATAATTATACAATGAAAATCCTTGAATGTGTAATTTTGCATCTGTGACAAGTAGTTTTCCAGGGTAGGTACCTAGAAGTGAAATTTCTGGGTTGAAGGATATGCATATTTTAAATTTTAATAGAAACTGCCAAGCTTATCTCTAAAAATGTACCAGTTTACACTCTCATCAGCAGTATTTAAGAACCTGTTTCCGTACACCTGAGCCAATGTTTGCTATTAATATTATTTTAATAGTTTATAAACTAATGAGTGAAAGTGATATCTCATGCTTTTAATTTGCCTTTTAACTGGGTTACTAATTGAGCAACTTTGCATTTGCCATGATCTCTTTGATCATGCCTATAATATAAAATGAGGGCCGGGCCCGGTGGCTCATGCCTGTAATCCCAGCACTTTGGGGGCCGAGGTGGGTGGATCACTTGAGTCCAGGAGTTCAAGACCAGCCTGGGCAATGTGGTGAAACCCCATCTCTACTGAAAATACAAAAATTAGCTTGGCATGCGGTGTGCGCCTATAATCCCAGCTACTCTGGAGGCTGAGATGGGAGAATTGCTTGAACCTGGGAGGCGGAGGTTGCAGTGAGCCGAGATGACACCACTGTGCTCCAGCCTGGGCAACAGAGCGAGACTCCATCTCAAAAATAAATAAATAAATAAATAAATAAATAAATAAATAAATAAATAAATAATTTGGGTACATGCCTATAGTACAAAAAGCTCAGGTGCTCAAAGAGTTATAACAAAAAGAAAGTATCAGCCCTCTGATTCTTTCCTTTTTCTGTTGTTTCTTTCTCCGAAGACAAAACCTTTCACACTGTGATTGTTTCTGCCTCCATGTTTAAAAATAATGTTTATGCATTGCTTTTTAGATTCTTCATTGTTCTGTATTATTTAATGACTTCTGAGGCAAACCTGCAAGTTTTCTAGCCAAAATCCATTCTCCTATTCTTGCCTATCACAGTCTTTTATATAGTAGATGATGACAATGTCACCAGCAAAGGAACTGTTTATCATTTTTTTAACTTTCCTTTTTATCTTTAATATTTTCTTATTGGTTTTCATGAGTTATTTATATAGTAATGTCATTAGCCTTTTTCTTATTCAATTTGTTGCAAATATTTCTCTCTAGTTGTTCACATATGTTTTTATTTGATCTATTATTATTTTTGGTGTATGCAAATTTGCATTTTTATAAAGTTACTTTTATTAGTGTTTCTACTGCAGTTTCCTCTATTGCTTTTTTTTTAAGAAAACACTTTCCAGACTCAGAGAGGTTTAAAATATTTATCTGTATTTTCTTCTAATTGGTTTTACATTTAATTCTTTAATTGGAATTTGTTTTAATGTGCATGTATACTAATGTTTTCATTTGTCTTACAAATGGTTTAACATTTTTGCAACATCTTTTGTACACAAAGAGAACTCTTCCACATTGCCTTGTGGTGCCCCTTCTAACAATTAGTAATTTATTGCTTATTTGTGGACTATCCATTCAGTTTCACTAGGCTGCCTTTTGGTTATTTGGCCAATGTTATGCTTATTAAATGATCACAGTTTTATAAGATAACTTAGTCTCTGTAAAGGTAAGTGAATACTTCATTAATCTTCCGTCCCAAATATAGCTATATTGCTTCAACGTTTATTTCCTGAAGAACTTTAGAATATTTTGGCTAATATTCAAAATATTTAAATGGAATTTTTATCTAGATTGTATTATTCTTATGCTTTACTTTTATAAAATGCTAACTTGCTGGAAAAATTTAGTCTTCCCATCTGGAAACATAGTTTACTCAAATCTTTTTGTCTTCAATTTTGTAGTTTACCTTACAGAGAGTCCTGGCATATAGTTTTAGGTTTTTTTTTTTTTTTTGTAGGTAGTTGATATTTTCTTCTTATTTCTGTAAAATTAATTTTACTTCCACTTTGTCTTTTAAAGTGGCATACAGGAAATCTGATTTTTTTTCACATTTTCACATTCTTTTACATTGCATGTAGCCATTTACTGATCTCTAATAAATTATAAGAGCTTTTAAATTGATTCTCTAGTGGTTGGTGGGATATAATTAGATTTCAAATCTGGCTATCCTTTAGCTTGTCATAGTTTTATTAATTACTCCTGAGCTGTATATCTGAATCTCTTTTATACTACCATACAGTAGTGGAGGGTGGGGGCTCTGATGAAGCCCTCACCTAGTAGGAAAGGCTAGAAATAAGTGTTGAAAGAAGGTTTAAATATTGCCAAGATGAACAGTCTGAGTTCATTTCAGGCAGAAGACATGCGCAGAAACACAAAAGCATGAAAAGGGCAGATACAGTAAGGGGATTGGAAGTAGTTTGGCACGGCTGGATGTAGGACGTATGACTCAAATCCCAGTTGCATGGTGCATGCTTTCCTCTAGGTTGTCTGCCGTCTTCACTCTGCTCTCATCTCCCGCCATTTCGTCTATGAATAGGCCACACTGTGCCTCATGCTATTCCTTGTCTTTCCTGCTCACATTCATGCTGCAAACTCCTACTCACCCTTCAATGTCCTGCTCAATAGTTTTCCAGGCCCCCAATGCTAAAGGAAGCAATGATTAGTACTATGACAATACAGTTTTCTATGACATGAACATATTTGTCTCCCGTCCTAATCAGGGTGCAAAAACAGAGTCTTTCTTATCTATCTTTCATCATTTAGCCAGTTGGCACATACAAGGCAGACTGAAATTGAATTTGAGCTTTTACAATTCAGAAGGATATTCCAGTTGCCTATTATTATTATTACTATTATTTGAGATGGAGCCTCGCTCTTGTCACCCAGGCTAGGGTGCCGTGGTGTGATCTTGGCTCACTGCAACCTCCACCTCCCAGGTTCAAGCGATTCTCTTGCCTCGGCCTCCCAAGAGCTGGGATTACAGGTGCCAACCACCACGCCTAGCTAATTTTTGTATTTTTTAGTAGAGATGGGGTTTCACCATGTTGGCCAGGCTGGTCTCAAACTCCTGACCTCAGGTGATCCACCCACCTCAGCCTCCCAAAGTGCTGAAATTACAGGCATGAGCCACCACGCCTGGCCCCTAGTTGCCTATTATATGCACGTGGTATTTCCTTCCTAGAGCTAGTTATCCTGATTGAAACCCACCATGTTTTGCTATGTTTTGTTATTCTTCTATAGCCCCCTTATCTGATTCATGTTGTTTTTAGCATTGTTCTTTGCTTTTCACTTGTTGGCTTCTGAACTGTTGGTTCTAGCCCATAAGGAAGAATGAGCCAGAAAATTTTGTATTATTTTTGTAGCATGAGAGAGACAAAATTCATGCATTATAAAGGCCAGATAGGAAAATCTAATAAAACGTCTGCCCGCAGCAGGGAGGGCAACTGATTATACTCTCTTAGGAAAACTTTTGTTTGTTTGTTTTTAACTTTTGCTTTTGTGAAGGAGTTCAGCTTTGTTCAAGTTACAGAAGTGAAGGGCTACATGCGACATAGAAAAAGGCATTTTCTTGAGCATTTCTTAATTAGGAAAGTTTCTAATCAGTTACTCCTGACACAGTCACTTTAAATACTGCATTATCACATCTGCAGGCTTTGGGGAAAATGGAAGTGAAAGGCTTAGCAATATCTACACTTTAAGATGTTCATTGGCATTAGAGGTGTCTCTAAATATGATAATGCAGGTTGGTTTAAAATAGATAAATAAAATGATTTTCATCTTCATCTAGTGCCAAGGAACAGTTGGGCTGAATATTGGATTGAGCCTGACATCTGTTATGGAGTTCAACCAGAGGAAGCTGGCTTGAACTTGTTGTTGGTTAATTACCCTTCTTGGAAGGCCAGAGAGGCTGGAGAGGTTGCTCGCTGGCTCAGTGAACTGCCATGAGAGATGGATGAAGCAAGGCTGTAACATGAGGTGACCAAATGCAGATGAACTGCAGAGGCTGAGTACAGAATCATGCCCACAGAGGACCACTGAGGGATAAACCAGAGAATCAGATCTGCAGTCAACTTCCAGGGCACAGGTCAGGAATGGAGTTGGGCTGAGGAGCATGGTACAGGTGGCCCACAAGGGACTAGGGCATCTCCTGTGACTGATCCTAGGGCCCCCAACTTCCTCTTGATGACCATATGCAAAGTCAGGCTTTGGATAGAAAGACACTGCTTGGTGCCTGGGCAGATTGATGGAAATGTTCTTAATTCTTCACCAAGCCCGTGATAAAGATATTAAATCATACTGACCCTATAGACCCACTCCATGGGGCATTATGCTATTTAAACTAGATGACAGGTACTTCAGTTCACTGCATTTTGAATGAGTATTTACTCAGCTGCTTAACATTAAATTAAATGAGAAAAATAAAAGGAGGCAAGAAGAAAGTAACATAGGATCAGGTTTTTACCTATTTATACTGAGTTTTATCAAACATAATCACTTAGATTCCACTACCAAGGGCTGGCTATTAGCCACAAATTTGAAAAGTGAGGCTAGGTTGTCCTATGATCATAACAAAAGTGCATGCTGTTAATTTGACAGAGAAGAGAGAAAAGCTGTAAAAGGAAGACACATGTTTCTACAAAGCACCCCAGGGATATGGAGGAGAAACAAGCAGTTTTAGACTTCAAAAGCTGTGATGACATCATTTTATGACTTCACATGTCATTTATTAGTAACAAGGAGACTTGTTAACATTTATTAGATACTTATTCTATGCCAGCCACTCTTTCCAGGACTTTGGACATGTAGTCTCTGTTAATCTTCACAAAATTGCTAAGAGTTAGTTACTATAATTCCATTTTATAGGTCAAGAAATTGAGGTTCAGGGAAGTTAAGAAACTTGTCCAAGGTTACACAGCTGATAAATGACAGAGCCAGAATCAGACTCAGTGTAAAAGCTTTTTATACATTCTCTTATTCAAATATCTCATCAGAAAGATAGTATTTGTATCTTCATTTTATACATTTGGGGATCAAGGTTCAGAGATGTAATGCAAATTACCTGAGGTCACATGGTAAATACAAGCCAGGAGTCAAAATTGCATCTGTGTTACCCCGTAATGTGGTACATGGAAGACACCACACTGTCATTTCTCTCTTATTCTGGCCAAAAATACATAACTGAAATCTAAGTATGCGGAGACAATCAAACCAGTCCTCACTGAGCGGCGTTAAGCAAAATGACTGGACCGTACTCAACAGCATCAATGTCATGAAAGGCAAACAAAGATGGGGAATTAAAAAACTGAAGATACACATTAGCTGGTTGGGATGTGGATTTTGTACTGCATCTGTGTTAAAATACATCATCTACAAAGGACAGTATTAGGGCAGTTGGGGAGATTTGAGTACTAATAATTTTTTAGACAATTGTATTGTGTTAGTGTTAGATTTCCTTGAGTACAATAGCTGTGTTGTGGTTTTATAAGGGAATGTCCTTGTTCTTTAAAGATAGCCTGCTGAAGTATTTAGGAGTTGAATGTGATGATGCCCATAACTACCTCTCCAATAGTTTAGTTAAAAAGTGTGTGTGTGTATGTGTGTGTACACATCCGTATGTATATGCATGTATATATGTATGTCTGTATGTGTCTATCTATCTATATGTATATTTGTGTGGCGACAGAGAGAGAGAGAAGAAATTTTAATAATTGATAAATTTAGTTGAAAGGTATGTAAGTGTTTTCTGCACTATTCCTGCAACCTTTCAGTAGATTCATTTTTTTTTCACAAGTTTAGAAGTTGGTGGCAAATACCTCTGTCTGGATGACTCCCCAGCTCCACTTCTTCACCTCTACTCTAAGGTGCACAAGGTCCACACTGAAGATCTGAACCACGAGTAAAAGGATGGATTGCTCTTCCTCTAGCTATAATGAGCACCACTTAATACTTACTGTATATTCCATCAACAAATGTTTTATTGGGCGCTTACTCTATACCAGGAACCCCCTCTGGGCCCTGAGGATAAATAATGATAAAACAAAGTTCTTGACCTTGTGGGGTTGGGGAAACTAGCGTAGAGGACAGAAAATAAATAGTTAAATGAGGAAATGCTTACTATAACTTCAGCCACAGATGAAATAGGACATAGCTCAGAGAATGATGAGAAAGAACGTATGGCTACTTAGATAAGGGATCAAGGAAGGCCTCTCTGGTGAGGTGATGATTAGGCTGAAATTTGAATAAGATGAGGGAGCAAGTCCATGGCAGATATGGAAGGAGTGTGTTCCACACCAGGGAAGAGCAAGTGCAGACCCCACAGTGAGACATTCTGGAGCCACCCCAAGCACTTCATATATCTTTTAATCTCACTAAAACATTTCCCCACTTTAGTTTTATTTTGTTTTTGTTTATTTTTCAAAACGTGCACTATGCTTTAGCAAGGTTCCCTTAGAGCATAAAATAGCATTTTTCCTTAAGGTGCAATCTTTGCTTTTCAGAAAATGTAGGCAAGGAAATATACGTACTGTTGAAAGACATTTAGGTGTAAGAAATGTCACATCTCGTTCCTTTTAAAAACGAAATCTAACAGGTTCTTTCTCCATATTCCAAGTTTGAAAAGAAATATAGTTCTACTCATTTTCCTTGAGGTTACTCTTATCTGCTGGTTTCTACAGGAGTTTGAGGATTCACACAGCACAGGCCACTTGGGAAAGTGGCTCTACATTTGGATCATCTACTGAAATGCTCTTACTTTAGACTTGCTCCCCCCAAATTTTTTTGTGTGTATTAATTTGGAAGAGCACTTCATACTGATTTGGTCAGTTATGTATATTACCGGCAAATATTCTTTTTTTTTTTTTTGACAGAGTCTTGATCTATCTTTTATCCAGGTTGGAGTGCAGTGGCGTAATCTTGGCTCACTGCAACCTCCGCCTCCTGGGTTCAAGCCATTCTCCTGCCTCAGCCTCTCAAGTAGCTGGGATTACAGGCAACCACCAGCATGCCTGGGTAATTTTTTTTTTTTTGGTAGTTTTAGTAGAGATGGGGTTTTGCTGTGTTGGCCAGGCTGGTCTCAAACTCCTGACCTCAGGTGGTCCACTTGTCTTGGCCTCCCAGAGTGCTGGGATTACAGG